>NC_063216.1:29452352-30133780 GCF_020740725.1 Corvus hawaiiensis | reverse complement strand
TAATCCAAGGCCATTTCTTGTAACCATTCCTGTAGGATGCATACCAATAAAACTTTTTCTTTTGGGTTTTTATTTTTTGTAAAACAAGAATTTCTCTTTGGTTCATTCTGTGCCTAGCCTCTCTGGAGCTTTCTGGGGACACGAAGGATTAGCCCAGCTAGCACTTCACAATGGGTTATCTGGTTTCTGACAGTGTCTGCTTATGGCCACGTGACCTTGCTGCAAGGAGCTTCAGGGAACGGCTATTGCTTTTGTCTGCCTGTGATCCCAGCCACTGATCATTTTGTCCCGTAGCATGAGGATCGCTGAGCTTGTAACCCTTACCCTGGCTAATACGGCTGTGGATGTTGTTTCACCGTGCAAACATCCAATCCCTTTCTAAAACCTACTAAGCTATTTGACTTGCTATCCTGTTCTTGTGAATAAGTTAAAGCCTTCCCTGCTGTAATGGGAAACCAACTATTGTGTTCTAGGCTATTGGCCGTGTGCGTGCTGGAAACCAGAGGCTGCTTGTTTGTCAAATACCAGTACAGGCTAAAAGCAGTCTGTTGGCTCAGCAAAGATCTGGGAACAGGCGCCTTTGTGCAGAGGCGGAACTGAGTTCCCCACGGGTGTGTACACTCCTCAGATGGTTAAATCAGGGTCCTGGCTCAGTGTGTGTGCCCTGTAGTCCTTCAAGCGCTTGTAGTCTGAGCAGAGCGTGTGCTACACTAACATGGCTGTCTTTGTGCAGTCTTGGGGTGCAGAGCCCCAAGACCTTTTTTTGTTTTGTGCCCCTTCCAGGATTTCAGCTATTTCTTTGAGCCTAGTACCAATTCCTCTAACTACTCTTTGGCTTAAATGCCTCTTCTACCTGCTGCAACCATTTGGATAAAAGTGGAAAGCACACAAGTTGTGATTATCCTCCCCTCAAAAGTAATTTTTCCCCTGTTGCAGCTGGCTTTATCTATCACTGGCCCTACAGCTATCTCAGCTGCTCCTCCCTCTCCTGCCCCCAGCTATTAATTCTGTCAGGTTTCTTTTCCAGGCTTTTTGCAGTATCTGAGAGTATGTTTTCTTCCCTGCACCATGGTTCCCCTACACAGCTTCTGGTGGATGCCATTTGCCAAGGTGTTCAGAGCAATCTAGCTCATTGGTTACAGCAAACCTGTTCTCCCAAAGCAGTTCAATGGGAATAAGCAACTGCCTCTGTAGACCCAGAAGCCCATGTCAGACCTGTTACCAGCCATTTTAAATGCTGTATTTCTTGAAAAGCAGGCCATGACATGCAGATTTTTTGTACCTGGAACTTTATCACTTCAACCAGAATTTATCACTTACCCTCAGTCAGGCTGCCCAAATTATCAAACTAGGAATGCAGAAAGTTTGTACGTATTTTTTTTCTTTCCTGGAAATTTGGAAGATGACAAAAGTTTTTCAGTGAAGGTAGAGGGAAATAAAGTAAGGAATTATTTTTTACCTCAGAACTAATACCCCCTGGTGAGCTAATTTTAGAGCACCCCTTGTTCCTAATCATTTAGCAGGATCAGCCAGGCAGGGCTTGCTGTAGAGGTACGAGTGTCCCCATCCCTTCCCCCATCCCCAAAAATGGCTGAGCATACTCACTTTCTTGGCACTCTTGATGCCCTCACGCTGACTGCTGGACATACCAGTCTGGATTCTGAGAGTTAAGCTGCCATTTCTAGTTGTTCTGAGTCACTGGGCAGGTGGAGAGAGGGAGGGACAGGCTTTTTCCCCTTTGCCTTGTTTGCTCAGACAGCTCCAGGGAGCATGCCAAATGCTGCTGGTGCTCAGATCAGTTCAGTGCCACTGCCTTTCTGGTACTTTCAGAGCATGGACAGAACATTGCCCTGAAGCTGCTAATTCAGACAAGGGTAATGGACACATTTTTGTAGCCCAGAAAAATAACTCTTTGCTTGCCTGGCAATGATTTCTATGTACCAGTAGATGATACCTAGGCAGGGCCTTTAGAAAACTGCAGTATTTTTCACCTAAATGGATTTTAAAGTACTTGTCCAGGAGAAGGAGATTGCCTTGCAGTACTGGAGACCAGAGCATGTGCTAAAAGGGCAAGTTTCCCCACAGGGGGGGAATGAGACAAGACACGTCCTGCTGCTGTGTGCAGGCCAAGCTTTGGAAGGACTTCATCGGTCTGTGGAGTCCTGTGCAGCCAGATTCAGGGGCGCCCTGGCTGCCAGCTGCAAAGTACTTGTGTGGCAACAGCAGGGACGGGTGGGAGAGACAGGGACAGCTTTGTCAACGTGGCAGCTGAACCCCCATGGTGCTGTCTTCAAATCCTAATGCATGGAGCTAAATGTGTCTTCCTGCCATTACTTTCCTAGGTAGTGGGGGTTTTTTTATTAAAGTGTTGCATAACAAATTTTTTAAAAACCCTTTAATTTCAAATATTTACATTGAAGGAGAGAACATGGGACCTTTTGGCCTGTTAAGAAATTGGCCTCTGTTGCCAGTACTAACAAGGCATTACTGTGTTCTGAAATGTAGGTGTTCCCTGTTACACACCCCTTCAGACCAACTGCCAGCCACAGCTGAGCTCAGCAAATAGCTCTGTAACATACCTCCAGTCCCTTGAACCACCTAGACCTTGTCTTGACAAAGCCCTTGAGCCCCAAGCATTACTTTTCTTTAAAAAAAGACAAAACAAAAAGGTAGATGAAGGCCTGGAATCTGCCTGTGAGCTTTTCCCGTGGGAGCTGCACGGACAAAATCTCGCTTCTGAAACCTTATCTGCACAGGAGCTGTTATTTTCTCATTACAGACATCAGCTGGAGATGTTTGCCTTTTTCAATAGCAGGAAAGAATTTTTCATTTGCTTGGGGTTGTCATGTGAATTGAATGTACAGAGGATTCAGGGTATGGCGATATTAATTATGCCCAATTATAACCTGACTCCCCTTCCTTGGCATTAAATAACCCGACCAAACGAGCTCTGTCCCAGTGGCTTGGCAATTGCTCCCGTCCCCATGCACATGTGACACGGTAGCTCTGCTTTGACATAAGAGCCAAATGGCTGAGAATGCAGGAGCAGATACTGTGACAGAATTCCTCTGCCTGCGTGTGTACAAGGGCAACGCCATAATTAAAGGAGCACAATCAAGGCACAGGTATTTTAAAGAGCCCTAATATGTGACATCCTCTTAGTAACACCTTATTAAAACAATAATAGAATTTTAGAAATGTAATTGCCTTTTTTTGCTTAATGATGCTAAAAATAGCTCAGTCGTTTTAACTTCCTGATCTCTGGCTGACAGCATGGTTTTTTTTCCAGCAAAGCAAGGGAATAATTGAAAAAAAAAAAAGCTGTTCATTTGTAACTAAATTCCTTTTAAAATAGGAGTGACGAAAATAAGGCTGCTCATAATAGCTCTCATAAATCTTCCACTTCTCTTTCCCCTTCCCCTGCAGGAAAAAAAACAACTTCAAAAGTTGTTGTTTTTTTTTCTTTAATCAGTGGGAAAATGAGCAAAGGTGGCTGCTGTGTCTGGGAAGGAACATTAATAGATTTCTTAACACATGGTGTTGGCTGGCCTCAAAGAAATGCTCTTCCGTGGCAAAGGCAGTACCTGAGCTAAAGTGTTCCTGAATGAGGGAGGACAAACCAAACCCAGAAGGAGGCTGAGGACTGTTGTGGAAATGGAGCAAGAGATGAACTTTGTATCTTTGCACTTGAGAGATGGTTACCAGGCCAGCTACCCCTGCTGCAACAGAGACTGCGGTAATGCTTGTGTCAGCACTGAGGAAGATGTAGGACATGTGGCTGGGAGAGCCTGGAAACACCATTCTTGGTGTCCCTTCCACTAGTTTGGACTGTCACTTGGGTCAAAAGCTGCTTTATGTGTGGACAGCAAGCAGCCTTTGCAAGTGGTGTGTGTGCAAGATGGTGTGACCTTGGACTGTAAAATACAGGGCCTGGGGATGCCTGTCGGCATTTTCTTCATTTTCCTGGAACTAGTAATGGGTATGCTTTGAAATAAAGGGTGTGGATCTGTGTGTGCGCTGGGTGAGAGTGCCTTCAGCTTGCCAGTGGGCGGTGCAGCTCAGCCTTTGGCAATGGAGGTGCCGCCATCGGCCCCTGGCCCCAGGGATGGCCGTCACCACGGTTGTCCTTCCCCAGGGCAGCCTGTAACCCCGAACCGTGCCCGAACCCGCGAAGGTTCCGCGGTGCGGGAGCACCCGGGACGGAGTAGGCCGCGGCCGCCCCGGTGCCTACATCTCCCGGCAGTCCCCGGGCCGCGCCCGGCACCGCCCGCCGCGCACACCCCTTTCTGCTCACTGGCTGAGGCAGCGCACCAATCCGAAGGCGCCGCCGGGCCCGGCCAGCCAATGGGAAGGCTGTTGCTAACACGCCGCAGTTATTTTTAGCACGGCCGGCCCTCGCGCACCTTGCGGGTTTCTCGTCTCCGCCGCGGCGGGGCCCGGCCCAGCTCTGTTAAAGGCGGAGGCACACAGGCGTGCTGAGACGAAATAGTCCGGGGGGCGGGGAGCTCGTGCCGGGGGCGGGGTCTCCGTCCCGGTCTCGGGGTCGCGGGGATGGCCGTGCCCTCCCCGCAGTGACACCAGCGCGCCCGGTTTGGCCTTGCCCCGTTGTTTCCCGGGGAGATGCGCTCGTAGCCCCCCGGGCTCCCCACCCTCATCGGGGACCCGGGGGACCGAGGCGTTTGCAACGATGGAGGGAGCCGGGATTTCTCGTGGGCACGTCGCCCCGAGCTGCTCCGCTCTAGCAGGGCGGGGGGCTCCACCACGGGGGTTTTTCCAGACGTGACTGGGGCATGCAGGGAATTGACCCTGCGGGAGTCCCGGGGCCGGCCTTGCCACCGAGCTGGGGCTTGACAGTACTCGTGGTGCGCGGGGGCGGGGACCACGCCGGCCGGTCTCGGCCCTGCCCGCTCCGTTCGATTCCCCCCCACCTCCCGTCGCCTCAGGCTACGCCGCTTGGGGAAATCCTCAGGTCAATCCCCTCTAAGGCCGCGGCCCCCTCCTTTCCCTTGCGCTCGGATGCGGGATACTCCCGGTGCCGGGGGGGCAGCAGAGAGGGCTCCGCCGGCCCGACCCCCCCGCCCCATCCCGGGGCGCTGCGGACGGCGACGGGAGGGGGAAGTAGTCCCGGCCCGCCCCCCGCGGCCGCATCACGCGGGGCGGGAGCGGATCCGTGCGCCGAGAGGTTGCTAAGGGTGAAAGTTTGCCGTGAGTTGGCTCACTCGGGGCCAGGGCGCGGGCGGCTTTGGGGACACGGCAGCGGCATCCACACCACAGCACCAGGCCCGCCCCGCGCCGCCGGGGACAAGGGAGGGAGGGGACGGACGAGACGGGGCAGAGCAGAGACCCGCCGGCAGCGCCCACGGCCCCCGCGACAGCCGCCAGCAGCCGCCGGCCCTGGAGCCGAGGACGAAGTAAGTGGGGCTGGGGGTGCTTCCCTCCCCCACACCCCTTCTCGGGCTGGGGCCCCCCCAGCGCGCGTCCTCTCTGTGCGCTCGGTCTGAGGGGGCTCATCGTTCCCCTCCCCGCCAGGAGCAGCGATTTGCCCGTCCGTGGAGCCACTGTGTGGCTGTGGCCTCGGGGGGGATTAATGGGGCTTCAGGGGAGAAGAATGGGGGTGAAAGTCATTGGATCGGGGACGCTTTGCAGTGCCCCAGTTCACCATTTCATTCCCTTCAGCCCAGTTTGAGGGGCGGGGGGGACTGGAGCGGGATGCGGCTCAGCCCCAGCCCTAGCAGCCCCAAAAAAGGCAGGCTGGGTCCGAGGGCGGCGGCGGGCACCCTGGGCTCCCGGGGAAGGGGGATGTCGCCAGGGTGTTCCCCTTCGTGCACGATGAGCTCCGTGGGGGAGAAGCCCGGCGACAACAAAGGCGCTGTCGGGGCTGGGCTGGGCTGCCCCCCTCCCCCGGACACCCCGATCTGCGGTGCCCCGCTGGGCGTGCGGGGCCAGGAGCTCGCCCTTGTTGACATGTCCGCATCCATCCGACCGCTCTGTTGGGAACCTTGTTTGCGACCTCGCGTGCCCCACTGGGGCGAAGGGGACAAGCAGCGAGGGGCGAGGGAGACAGACAGAAGGATACTGGACTTGCGGCCTCCCGGGCTCCGACCCGCAGCCGTGGCGGGGCAGCAGCTGCGGGGTGGGACGCGCCCGCCCATCCCTGCCGAGACGGAGGGAGGAGAAGGGTAGAAGGGGGCGGCTGCCCGGCGGTCCCGGGCCGCGGGGCGTGTTCCCGGCCGTGGGCAGCGCCGGGAAGGGCGGGCGGGCCCTAGCGCGCATGTGCCGTGGAAAATTTTGTGCCCTGCCCCGCTGGGGGACGCGCCGGGCCGGGCGCGGGGCGCGCCGGGAGCTGCAGTCCGGGGAGAAGTAGGTCGCGGGGCAGGGAGGGGGGGTGAGGACTACAGCTCCCGGCGTGCCGGGGCTGGCCGGGCAGCGGGGATGGCCGCACTAGCGGGGATGGAGGGGGTGACAGGGTTCGTCCCCGCGGGGCCGTTCGTCTGGCGGGGGGAAGCCTCTCCGCCGGCGTTTAGGGGGGTGCTGGGAAGGGCGCTCTCGTTCCAGACGGGTGTGTCCGGCTGTGGGACCGCGGGCTGTCTGTTCAAGTCCCGAGGCGGTGGCCAGCCCGTTCCGGGGGCCAGGCCTCCTTCGGGATCTCAAAGGGGGATACCGGCAAGGTCACCCACCGTGTTGGTGTAGCCAGGAGGAGAGGGAATCGTTCCTGTATTGCTTCTTCTCTGTTGCAAGTGATGGTCTGGCCTCTCCCCTTCAGCATACCGATAAACGGGGAATCTGAGGGGGCTCCTTTGTTCCCTGCTAGCACCTCGAGGCTGTACAGTAAGCCTTTACTTTGAAAATGCTGGTCTTTATGGAAGCCTGCTCAGAATACCTCTTACAATTGATATTCGGTAGTTTCTTCTCTCAGAGCCATGCTGCTTCAGCTGGTTTTCGGTGAGGTTTGGGTTTTAAAATTTTTTTTTTAATTACTTTATCACTTTCTAGTGCAGTAGAAAGAAATTGAGAGGCGCCTACTGGAGCATATCTTGCCATATCAACAACCTGAGGAGCCAGTGACTTTATTTTGTGCCTCCTGCAGGTATCAGTTGTATGCCACTACCTTGGCAGCTTTGGTGTTATTAGGCTAATTAACTTACCTTTTTCATAAACAAGGTACAGAATATTCTCTTTTTAGGAAAACAAGAGAAAAGAATAAAGGAGACGATGATGTATAATTGTACATTCTCATTGATTTCTGCAAAAAGTTGATGAGGATCTGGACTCCTCAATGTATATTGAGACATTTGTGTTGCCGATAGGGTGTTAACAAATTTTGGCCACTCTTTCTTTCCCAGTCTTTTATATCTGATTTCTTACTAGATTTTTGATCTGGATTAGAATTTATCACAAGATTAAAAGACTTACAAACTGTCTGTTCTCTTCGTGCTTAACTTGCTGGGATCCCAAGGTGTCCTCTTTTCGAATGTCTCAAAGCCAAAGTCGTTAGAGAGCTCCGTGTAATCCTCCCTTGAGGTAGTATAGTCCATACAAACTCTTGTTAGGGTTTAGGTATGCTCTTTAGGGGTTTGCTTCATACTTCATTTCTGTGGAAAAGGCTCTGTCTCTGCGCTAAGACTTTTGCTTTCTGAAAATGGCTTCTCCTTACTGTTTGTAGAAAAAACTGTGGTTCCTTATTTCTTTGGTGTTCATCTGTTCTTACTTGGACTTGGTCAGGTTGCAGTGACCTACCAAAGTTTGTTACGTTACAGTAATTCCTTGAAGTAGGTTTTTAAGGCAAGACTTCTTTTTCATTCCCTTGTTCCTGCGTGGTTTTATGTTGCTGAATCAAACCCAAAGGGGGTTCCTTTTAGAACTGGCCTCCCTGTTGGCAGATTTGGGATGTGGGATCTGTTTCTTGTTACCATCATCCTAAAGCTAAGCCTGTGTGAACTCGGAGTAGTACAGAAAAAGCATAGAATCTGCATCCCTTTTTTGTAGTAAAGCTTCAAAATACTTGAGGGCTTCTTTAAAAATTATTCAGTCCTTCCTGTCCACTAAACTAGACCAAGCAAACAAGTCTGGTCAGTTTTTTAATTCCTCCTGACTTAGGCCAGCATGGATACCTGGTTGTGCTGCTGGGATTTTTCAGGAGAATGCTGACAGTGTATGTTTGTACTCCATCCCCACCCCCAAATAATTGTCACACATCATAAACATTGGCTTAAGTGCTGTGCAAGAACATCCCTAAAGCCCATTTTAGGAAGACGGTTGAACACAGTGTATCTCTTTGAGCAAGGTGAGAGCAGCTGAAGACACAGCGGCCTCTGACTAAGCTGCCAATTAAAAACTGGATATTCTTCTTTCCTCTGGAGAGGCGTGGAGGCTACTGGAAGTGTGCTTCCTCTTAAAATATCTGTGGGATTCATCTTCTTTGGATGAGTGACAGAGTGTAGTGCTGACATACCTGGTTTGGTTTGGGTTTTTTTTTGTACCCAGACAAACATTGTTTGCAAATCTGTGTGTAATGGAAGAGTTGAGTGTTGTGGTTTTGCATTGTGCTTTTGTGGGTTCTCTCCATTTTGGAGACTTCCTTACAAGGCAGAGAGAGAGGAGGGGAGGATTACTTCAATCTTTGGCAAGCAATTTCAGTTTTTATTAAGTAGGTACCTGATCCTGGCAGAGCTCATCTTCCCTCTGTGCAGGGATAAGCGATGTGAACTGTATTGGACAGGTTGTTGGCACGTGCGTATTTTGTGATCCTATGCGCATTTCCTGTCCCATTCTTCCCCCCCCCCGAATTAAACTGAGATTTTATGCTTGTAGCTAGGCAGAGTCTCAACTGCGTACACTTAATAAGATATGTGCCTGCCAGTCAAGGGGATAGTAAACATGGGCTGGCAGCTGGTGCCTCGGCCCCCTCCCTCGCTCCTTCTCATCCCTTTTGCGCTTGTGCCAGCAGGACGTGGCACCCGGCACAACCACCCAGCCTCCCAGAGGAGAGGCTGGCCCTGCTGTCCTGAGCACGAGCAGATCTCTCCGCACAAAGCTGCTGAGCGAGTCACGAGGTTGTTCAGGTGCTGCGCTTGTGCTCTGGAGAGGCTGGTGCAGGTGAGGCGTGCTGGAAGCAGCTGGGTGCCAGGGCAGGAGAGTCGTGTTAGATGTGCTGACAGAGCTCTGCCAGAGCAGACAGTGGCCTGCCTGGTTACAGCAGCAGTGCTTGGCAGCGAGGTGAGCGTGATGTACGTACTTGTGTGCAGGTAGTGGCTACACCCTTATTTCTTCTGAAAGAGGAGCAGGGAGACTCCTCCCTACTGGCATCCCTCTGTTTTGAAGACCAGTAGATTTGTGGTGACTCTCCTAGAGAGCATTACTTCTTGTTAGTATTTGTGCAAACTGCTCATTTTGCTTTGTTCATGAAAAGGCACAGTTGTTTATCTCAACAGGTGGAGAGCTGTTGTCTTCTCTAGTCTTCATCCATCCTTTTCTCTCTTTCCCTAGGTCTCTTTGGAGTCAAAACTTGTCTATGTTTCTGTCATTTTGTTACTTTTAATACACTGCCCTGACTTGCTTGCTGCGAAGAGAGTATGCATCTGGAGATCAAAGTTGCTCTTAACTTCATCATCTCATACCTGTACAACAAGCTTCCTCGGAGGCGGGCAGACCTGTTTGGTGAGGAGCTAGAGCGCCTGCTGAAGAAGAAATATGAGGGTCACTGGTACCCAGAGAAACCTCTGAAGGGATCTGGCTATCGCTGTGTTCATATAGGGGAGACGGTGGATCCAGTGGTGGAGCTGGCGGCCAAGCGGAGCGGGCTGGCTGTGGAGGATGTACGTGCCAATGTGCCAGAAGAGCTGAGTGTCTGGATTGATCCTTTTGAGGTTTCCTACCAGATCGGTGAGAAGGGCTCTGTTAAGGTTCTCTACCTAGATGACAGTGAGGGCTGCAGTGCCACAGAGCTGGACAAAGAAATCAAGAGCAGCTTCAACCCTGATGCCCAGGTATTTGTCCCTATCGGCAGCCATGACAACTCGCTGTCCAACTCTCCGTCCCCCTCCTTTGGCCAGTCACCCAGCCCCACCTTCATCCCTCGCTCTGCACAGCCCATCACTTTCACCACTGCCACCTTTGCTGCCACCAAGTTCGGCTCAACCAAGATGAAGAAGGGTGGAGGAGCTGGAGGAGGGGGCAGTGGAGCAGGGGCTGTGCAGCAACCGAGAATGGTCAGGTCTCCCACCACCAACCTGCTGAAGCACAAGGGCCTCTCCCTGTCTATGCACTCTCTGAACTTCGTCGGGAGCGCTGGGAGCCAAGCCCCGCAGTCACAGCTCTCCCCCAATGCCAAGGAGTTCGTTTACAGTGGCGGCTCACCAGGAGCCAGCAGTCTCTTCTTCGATGGTGTTGCCAGTGAGAGCCAGGCCAGCAGCATCCCGCCAGCATCGCAGTTCAACGCCAGCACAGGTGGTACCTTTGATATGGCTCAGGTCTTCAGTGGCAGCACCAATAGCCTCTTTCTGGAGAAGTCTCCCTTCGTGGAAGGACTCAGCTACAACCTGAATGCCATGCAGTATCCTAGCCAGTCGTTCCAGCCCGTCGTCCTGGCCAACTGAAAACAAAGGAAGGAGAGTATTTTGGGGCAGGGAGGGAGGGGGGGAAACAAGAACAAAACAAACAAACAAGAGGGAGAGAAAAGAAAAATAGAAATATACAGAAAATATTAAAACCTTACAAATATAGGTTCTTGGGAAAAGAGAGAGCTCAGTGTTGTTGCGCTGTGCTGGTAACGCTCCTGAAGCACTGAATTGTTTTTTAACTCAGTACCTGTGCTTTTTTCCTACTCACTTTTTTACTCCTTAAAATGAGTCTTGGGCTTTTTTTTGGTTTGTGTTCCCATTTCTCCCACCCCAGCCCAAGACTGGTGCAACTGTAGGTCACAATGCTCCTGATTCCCTGCACCACCCCTTGCCCCACGCTGGACACAGGGCCCTTCCACCTGGGGGTAGGGATGTCATCTTCATACCACTGTGCTGGAGGAGGGACTAGAAGAGGATGAGTCAGTGTTGGTGGAGACAAACACACTCTTGTTGCGTGCTAGCCAGAATGGGTGGGTGAGCCTGCTTTTTCTGTTACAGCTCTGCACGTAGACAAAGAGCATCTCCTGTGCCCACGGGTGCAGACCATTGTGCTGTTGTGGCTCCAGCCCAAGCTGGCATCAGCTGTTCTGTCTGTGTACTGAAAAGCACTAACTCTTCTCCTTGACCATCTTCCAGCACGTCACAGGGCAGAGTATTACTGTGAAATGGCTTCTTCCCGCTCCCTTCCTCATCTGCACTTCCAGCTCTGGCTACAGGGGGACAGTGCTTTGAGCTTAGTGGCTCTGGTTATTGGACCTTTCTGTACCTGAGCGAGAGGGCCTTTTTGTGCTCTCTCAGGGCTGCCCAGTCAGTCTGGGTGACAGCCCCTGTGGTGTAGAAACACCACCTGCCTGTCCCTGTGGCTTGGGGGAGGTGGCACTGAACCAGCTGGACTCGGATCCTGCCCCCACTCCCCAGATGTTCTCCCCAGCAGCAGGGGCCAGCATCCACTTGAGGTGGCCCCTGAGGTCAGAGTTCTCATTATGTGCTGTGAATTCATCTTCTTGTCTCAGAGAAGAAATTCCTTCCTTTTTAGTTAGTGAGGCAGCACAACTTTTCAGGAAGATAGGGTGATGTTGTTGAAGCTGCTGTCTTGAGTGGTAGCATAAGGGTTTGTGCTTTCAGCTGGGTATGCACCTGACTAAATCCCTTGCTTTGCCTTTCTGGAGAAGCTTGAGGAGGGGGCTGATCCAGTGCGAAAAGGAAGCACCTGTCATAAATTCCGCATTCCATCCAGATCACATCAGCATGGACAGTGGCAAGCTTAGGGCAGAGTAGAGCTGGGTGCTCCAAAGGCAAGTGGTCATCTCAGCCTGTGAATGTATGGTGCCCCTTCACAGCAGGGCTGGGATCTGGGACTCTTCAGCTTTCCCCAGGATGATGTGCTGCAGTCAGGCAGTAGTGGCTTTTCAGCTTGATTGCTTCTGTGTTGAGGACTCCAGAACCCACCTTCCAAGAAAGCCAAAGGAGGGCAGTTTCATGCCCAGGAAGGGTGGAGGCTTTTTAGGTGGAAAGAGAGGTCTCCTTGGAGGCTGCTATGTGAGCATGAAAGTGTGCAAAGGGGAGAGACATGGAGATGATGAAACTCCAGTCTTTGAAGTTCTCAGTTTAAATGAAAAATAAGCTTTTTTGCTGCTTCCTGAACTTGAGGTTTGGTTTTCTTTTAATGTTGCTTCTTGGAGCACAGTCTGAAATCCGCTCCTCCTGTGCTCGTGGAACCAATGTGCTCTTTCAAGAAATCTCAGTTTCAGGTGAGATGAGCTTGACCATGTGCTTTTCCTGCTCCCTTCCCTGAGATGGAGGCACTCCAGCCCTTTTGTAGTTGTGTTGCTAGTGAGCATTTGCAGAAGGTAACGGGCTGTCGGAGGGAGACTGCCTCTGCCCAGAGCTCTCCAAGGAGTTTCCAGCGCACCCCTCCTCTCGATGGGTGATGGGGAACGCGGTCCTGACCTTGTGCCTAGCATGGGTTCCCAGGCAGGCTGCTTGCTATCGAGCTATGACCAACGCAGCAGGTGGGTGAGGAGACCAGAGCCCAGCCAGTTTCCCCAGAGCTGGTGCCCACAGCCTCAACCCTGCAGGTTTCCAGACTAGGACAACTTGATGAGGAATGGCCCAGCTGTTGTGTTTCCCTTTTTTCTTTCCTTTGAACCTGCCGCTTAACGGATGCTACCACTGCCATGGAGTCCTTCTCCCCAGCAGGGTGCTGCTGGGTGCTACCCCACATGCTACACTGGACTCTGAGGGCTGCTCAGCCCCTGATAGCAGGACCTGGTCCAGTTGCCCCCCCACTGTCCCCACATCTGACAAAGCCACCTGTGAGCTGCTGCCATGAGACAGCATGCTCTCCTCCAGCACAGGGAGGGAGGGAGGGAAGAAGTGGGGATGTCCCCCGTCCACCTGCTTAAGTGTGTGAAGCTTTGATGCTGCTTTGCCCTGCCACACGTATTCTACCTGCTTTAAAAATAGTGGTGTGAGTGGAAGGAGGAAAAGAAGAGGGACCAACCTCTTTGCATCTTAAAAGGAAAAAAGTGTGCTTCAGAAATGTTCCTCCAGCATCAGGCAGCAATGGAAACTAATGGCCTTTTCAGGTCTTTTCTAGTCTTGGATGTAGGCGTTCAGCTTCAATTTTATTTTTTAAAAACCTGCACTAATTTACCTGGTTTCTTAGGAAGAGAAGAGAGAAGATTTTTTTTTTTAACTTTTATTTTTTATGAGTTTATGTTCTTTTTGTTGATGTCCGTTTGTATTGAATAATTTGCTACATTTGTAAAATGTAAGAGGTATATATAATATATGTATATTTCTAACGTAAAAAAATGTAATTTTTTTCTTTTCAAGATTTTTTCTTAAAAAGAGGAGAGAAAAAAATATTTTTTCAGGAAAAAACTTTAAAAAAAAAAAGAAGTGGTGAAGATTCCTTTCTCCCCACTCAGCCTCCCTTTCCTCCCGCCCCTCTCCAAGGAGTGAATCTACAGTTGCCTTGTGGGAGAGGAGTGAAAGAGGACAGAAGTCTGTATGTCTCCGAGTGGAGGGTTTCTGTGTGTGCTCTGCTTGGGGTTTTTTTTGGAGAAGAGGACTACTGAAAGGGGGGAACCAGGGGGTTGCTGTCTTTTTCTTTTTTTTTTCCTTCTTTTTTTTTTTTCTTTAGCGAAGGAGGAATACAATCAGAGTTTTGTATTCAGAATGTTGTGCAATATTTTGGAACGGGATATTGGTGTGTCTAGAGATTTAGTTAAAAACAAACAAAAAACCCCACAAAAAGGTTGATCAAATCTGTACAGTTTCTATTGTTCCAGATTTTTTTAAGTTTGTATTAAAAGCATGATATAATAATCATTTGTTGTGTGGTGTGTGCCCAGTGCAGAGAGAACACCTCGGATGTGCCTGGTTTTGGGTAAGGAGGGATGCAGCCACCTTCGGATGAACTGGTGCTCAGTGTCAGCCTTGCAGGCAGGGTCCTGGTTTCACAGCATTAGGAATAGCTCAGTGATGCCCAGGATTGTGCAACAGGGCCAGGACAGCTGTCTCAGTGACCTCTTCTGCTGCCAAGAATAGCAGTACATAGGAAAAATTGGCGATGTGCCTGGCTATCCCTGGTCCTGCCATGATTCAGCTCCCTGGAGAGGGGGGAGAGCTGGCTCTCCTCCCTGGGGAAGAGGAGGGAGCGGGATGCCTTTGGTGCATGGTGCTTTGGGGGCCTTCAGTCAAGCAGCAGAGTTCCTAAAATACCCAAATTCTGTGGCAGCTCGCTAGGACCATCACCGATGAGGCCGGGTTAGAAGCCCTCTGGTGTCACTTCATGGGGTAGATGAAGCTCCCCTATGCAGTGCTTCCTGCAGAGGTGCTGGTTTTGCGTTGGTTTCTTTCTCCTCTGCACAAACCAGTTTGTGTTTATCCTGAGGTGGCTGGGGTGCTTGCTAAGCTAAGGGAGCATCGAGGTACATGTGCAGGCTCTGTCCTCCCTGCTGTGAATGTTCATCCAAGGTGACTTCCTATAATGGGGTGGGCTTGAGGCTGGATATGAGAACATGCAGCAATGATAGTGGTTTGATTTTGTTTTTCTTTCTAACCTCTCAATTGCAATCAGAATTTCTGTTTAAGAGAGCAGCTCCTTTTTAAGAAAAGGAGATAAGATGGCTGAGGAAGGTGCTGAAGTGCCTGTCATGCCCCACAGGTGCCGATGTCTGTGTGACCCAGATTCCCCAGCCTCACCACACTCCTCCTGCTCCAAAGGGTGCCTCACAAGTTCCCCATGCTGCTTCCTTAAAAAGCTGTTGAAGGGAGCTGCTCTGAATGTCCTTGAGGAAACCAAACAAGGAACTGGAGCTGACTCCCACTAGCATCCTTACCCATGCCCTCTCAGCCCCTCTAGCCTGAATTTCTTCCTGCAAGAGCTCGCTGTGCCCTTGGTTTTGTGAGCCCCAGGAGCTGGGCTGCTGCTCGTGCCTGCTGTGCGCCGCGTGACTGTCACACTCCACCAGGCAACAAAACTATTTTTTCCCCTTTGTGTCTCAAACCCCTTGTAATCATTTATCTAAAGCATGCACAAACGCTTGCCCTTAGACATGTTTTTGGAAATGGAAGATCGAGGGTGACTATATGCCTTCCTGATCCTTGCCCTGCATTTGCTTAGCTGTGACACAGGGAGGTATGGAGCCTTTCCCTTTTTGGGCACAGGTACGGCCTGGAGTTGGTTTACAGCTGATAGCTGCACAGCCTGGGCAGGGATTAGGGAAGAGGTTTAGTATAGCCTTGTTCCTCAAGGGATATTTGTCACTGTGCTGTCTCAGGGAGCAAGAAGAGTGTAGGGAGCTGAACCCCACATAGTGCAGTGCGCAGGGAGAGGCTCTGCCTTCCATCAGCCTTCAGAGGGGAGCTGCAGGAGCCCTGTATTGGGCCACTGTGGGGTAGTGCCTGGGTGTGGGAGCATTTGCCAGATGTTTGGACAGTGACCGAGTCGGCCCCGGAGTAGTGTGCTCCAGCCAAGCTTGGCAACAAGATGGGACTTGTCTCCTGAAACCTCCAAAGCTATGGGCGTGGGGGTGTTGTTTAGACACTTGTCATAGGGGACTCCGTTATTAAGAAGGAAACTTGCAACTTGAGTTATGGAGAAGGCGGGCTCCTGCCTGAAAGGAGACAGCTCGGGTAGAAAATGCCACACTTCAGCCTTGGGCTTTTCAGTCTGTGACAGCAGCAGCAGTTTCTGACTCGAATCGGGCTGTTTGGGGAATAGGAAGGGGCTTGTGCCCAGAGGAAAGCCTTATGCAAGCATGAAAAGGTCCAGCGAAATAGCCTGAGTTTAGCTCAGCAGGAGAGGATCTCCTGCTACCCTAGAGCCTCCTGGAGATTTGGGATTACTGGGATTGAATAACACATGGCATGGGCGCTGCCAACAGCGGGTGCCTCCCCGTGTCCCAGCACATGCTAGGACTGAGAGGTGGAAAAACACCACTAGTGGGGGGGGGCCAGGACCCGCTGAGTCCTTGGCATCCATGAGGCGTTTTCCTGCCAGTGCCACCTGCTCCATGCTCACATGGCTGCAGCCGCAGCACTGCCCATGGCCCCAGCGGGTGTGAGGGGCAAGGTTGATGCCACAGTTGCAAAGGGACAGACAGGTCTTTCCACTCCACATGTGTCCTCCACTGGAGCACAGGCACCAGCCCAGTAGCAGGCTGTGGCCAAGGTTAGCCACCTCCAAAACCTTGTGCTTTTTCCTTTGGTTTCTGTGGCTGGGCTCCAATTCAAACACAGTCAGGAACATGTTCACCCCAGCCTTGCAGAGCTGTTCTTCCAGTGTCCCTCCACTGCTGCCTGTGTTGTCACCTCCAGAAACTTGGTCTTTTTATAAAGCTGCTGAAGAATGAACCTTTCACCCTACATCCCTAAGACACTCCAGTGAAGGGTAAGCCCCACCTGGCACACATGGTGCTTTTGAGTTGTACTGGTCAGTGAAGGGCACATTTTGTGTGTGGCCATTGCCAGTGGCAAAAGTGATTCCAGCATGGTACATGCGTGTGTCAGGAAGGAATGTGTTCTTTTTTCTCCCCTTAGAAGCCCCCAAAGGCACAGGAGTGAGGTAGGAAGAGAGGGTCAGGGTTAAATTTTGCCTCTTTGCCTTGAGGAGGGACGGGAAATGGTACAGGTGAAACTGTGGAGGGAACTTGCTCCCTCTTCACCGAATGCTGAGAAGGCAAGAGTAGTCCCTATGTTATTCTGCAGTTGCTGAGACCTAGCTGGGGGAGGGGGGGGATTTGTGCTTATTTTTGTTGGCCTCGCACTGCTGGCACAGTTTGACTGCTGAAGGAAGCAGATCCTCAGGAGGGAGTGTGTCCCTCCCACTTGGCAGGGTGTTTCCACCAAGGACAAAGTTTTTCTTCAAGTGAATCAGCCAGAAACTGCTTGCAGAAGGTGCAGCTGGGGCTTTCATCAGAAAAAAATGAACCTGAAATGACCCACACAAGGTGATGCATAGGGAGGGCAATGGGCGATGTTGCTGCAGCAGGAAATGCTTCTTTCACGGGCCTCAGTTGCAGAGCTCAGCGAATTCACGCAAGGGCCAAGTCCAGCTTCCCTCAGCAACAGGCGTTCCTGTATTTCCTGATCTTCCTGCGGTTGGGTTCAGTGTCAACACGTGCTGCTGCGGGCTCCCTCACAGGCATGAGCGGCGTCACAGCAGGCCCCGGGCGCCTTTCCAAAATCTACCGAGGTCATCCTCTGTCACTGCCTGTGCCCAGCATTGCTGTCCGGTGTCGAGCTGCAGCCGGGAGGAGGCTCTGGACGTCCCTCACAATACCCAAAGTGGCAGCACTCACACAATGCACTGGGCAAGTGAGGGGCACACAGAAAAACCAGGGGGAACCAAAGAGACCTAATCTGCCAGGAGAGGACTGGGGTTGGCATCCTTGTGGGGACAGACTGGCAGCACAGTGGAGAACACGGGGAAAAGAGCAACAGTGGTGTCTGGAAGACCACAAACATGAACCAAGGAAGGACTGAGGAGGAGAGGGATGGAGGACAACACCCCAGGGATATCTGAGGTGTTTACACACGGGTGCTGACGTCATGGGGAGGCAAGGGAAGCAGGAACTCTCCCCATCCCTACCAGGTGAAATGGTGCATGTTCCCAGTGACCCAACATGGGTGGCAGCTGCATAGGCCTCCTCCCTTGTGAGCATAGCCCAGCAGAGCCTCCTCATCCCCACCTGGCTCCCTGCTTGTTGAACTCTCATACATGATCCTCCTCTAACTCTCTCTCTGGGCTGGTTCTGGCATGGTGTTTCCCCTCTGGGGACACGGCCAGATCTCACAGGGGGCTCTGAGTCACAGTGCTGTTATTGCCTCCAGCACAGACGTGGAGACGCCGAGGTTTGGGGAGAGGCCATAGCTTCATCGCACTCACAGGGAGTATGAGCACTGGGCCGGCAACCATGGGTCTCTTCTGCTGCCTCACACTGATCCTGCCAGCACCGGGAGCTGCTCTGAATGGGAAAGGAGGTGATGCAAAGGGACAGGATGGAGACATGCTGGGGAAGGGCAGTTTATCCCTCGCAGCCACGCCACTGCCAGCCACCGCTGAGGAAGGGAAAGGGCTTGACAAACCCAGACAAAATAGGATCTAACAAAACAGGACCAGAAAGAGCACAGGTGGGCTGTGATGCTCCAAGGCAGAGCTGAAGGTGATCTGCACTGCTGAGGAGAGCAGTGCAAGCTGTCACTGTTGGACAAGGCATTGGATGCTATAACCCACAGCCTAAGTGCTAACACATCAGCACAGGGAACCCCAAACTGCTGATTTTTAGGAACATAAACAAAGAAAATTTCTTATGTTCTGGATTATAAATCACACAACAGATCAAGTGTATAAAACCATGCGAGACATCACTTGGTTCTTCAAATGAGAGACTTGACCATTGAGAATAACCAGTCAAAGCCAGCTAAGAAAGATTATTTTATTTTGACAAGGCTTTATTTTTAATCTTGGAATTATTGTCTTCTCCAAAGGTACAGTGCTCTTTGAAAAATCCTGTTTTCCTTCATGGAGATACTTGCTATGGAAATTTTTTGACCAGTCACTGAACTTAAGTAGGAACCTTCCCAAAGTCAATGGTTACAGATGTGAGAGTGGGGGCTACAAGAGCTCTATCGCCAGCAGAGAATAATACAGCCTGTAACCAGCAGGTACTCCATCAGTCATATAAGGCCAGTATTTATTGCAGAAAGCCACTGACCACATTTTTTTGTGAACGCACAGACAACACCACAGCTGAAAAGATTTTGCTACTTTATATTTTTAAAGAAACAACTCCAGGCTTCCCAGTGTGCACTTTAAAATGCTATGAAAGGACCCGAGTCCATCCAAACTTTACTCCAGTTTTTTATATTGTGGGGTGCCTTAGACTGAACTGTTGACTCCTCTGAGTGCAGAGAGTAACTGCTAAGACCTGTGGGTTTTCCAGCAGCACCTGATTGATCCCTGTGATGGAGCTTTCCTGGAAAGTGGAATGAAATGGTTGAACAAGGTCATCTGAGGGCCACAATGCAATCTTCAAAGCATAACTAGGAAGTGGAGGTCTGTGTTAGTAACTATGTGCTGACCCTTGCCTTGCCTGGCCAGTAGAACTTCATAGTCCAGAACCGGCTGGAGCTGGATATCATCCTTTAACATACCTGGAGTGTGCTACAAAGTTACACAAGTATCTTCTCCAGGGCTGCTCTGCCCTCATAGGGCTGCACAAGCTGGTGGGGCTGGCCCCATGAGGAAGCCACAAAAGCCAGACCGCAGCACTACACTGGAGAAGACCGTGTCACCTCAGTGGTACGACAGAGCTTCCCACAAATGGCTGGAGGTGCCTTTTGGCTTCCACAGCCTGGGAGGTAAAAGGGCAAATTGAAAGGGTGTCACTGTGTTTGCCTGGTTGGCAAAAACCCAATGATTTTATCCAGTGACGCTTGCTAACCTTGACAGAATTGGATACAGGGAGCTGGCTCTGACCTCACAAAACCCCCCAACAAACCCTTCCCAAGTATTTTTCTGTGATACAACTCTGTTGAGAAAGGTACAGTTAGCAAGGGCCGCCCCATTTTTTTCACTGTCTTTGATGTTATCCTCTCCCCCTGCAAGGTCTGCAGACAGAAAGGGGTCTCCTCTGCAGGCTGTGCTGCTCCCCTGCCAGCCGAATGCACAGAGACCTTCTCCTCTGCTCCCATGCCTGGTAAGGCCACTCTCTTCACCTCGAAATGCTGGTGGGGGAAGTTGCTCCTGGAGGGAGCCACGTTTCCTCCTAGAGGTAATTGTCACTTGGCATGCTCTTACTCATCTTGCTGGTGACAGGGGCTGGCTTTCTAGGCTCTTCTACCAGTAAAGCAGGCTGCAGGGCCGTGGCTCTCCACCTCGCAAACACTTAAAAGCCTCTTAACCCAGGCGTGTAGCTGTCTTCACTCCTGCCTGGAGCCTACCCTGCCAAAGCGTTCACTCGTGCTGGGTGAATGCTGGCCTCTTCACACCTTCCCAAGCAAAGCAGGTCTGACCTCAGGGAGTTACACTCTCAAACTGGCCCACAGATGAATTTGTCTGCTCTGTTTTGTGGATCTGTTCACCAGGCGGAGTAGAAAGGAAGGTGAACAGATGCAACTGCACGCCTGTCATGTTTTCTGTTACATGCACATGCTGCCAAAAGCTACAGGAAGACCCCGAGGGTATGGAAAGGTTTCCCAGCCCTCTGGACATGACGTCAGCTTATGCCACTATGGGTTCTGCATTCCCCAGGTAGGAGCTCATCCACCTGGGGAACTTGGGAAGCATCCTTCTCCAAAGCCCTAGCCTTCTCCTCTCCCTCATCTATCTTCCTTGCTCCAAGGGATTATTTTCCCTAAATGCTGTGGCCTGATCCTAGGAGCAAACAGCAGCCAGCAGTAGGCTGTAAGGGAGAGTTCTGCCATCAGTGAGCAGCCCTATCTCTCCCTTTGCCTCCTGCTGTACATATCCCCCCTTGTGCCATTCACCTGTAAGCAGCTGATTCCCTTTTTTTCCCCCTCCCCAGCTCTTCCTGGTCTTCTCCACTTCCCACATATGCCTTGCCTGTCTGGCAACAGCTGCCCTCCATGCAGTGAAACAGCATTTCCAAAAATGTCAGCCCCAGCATGTTGCTGTGGGAGCTGGTTGCTGAGCTTCACAGTGGGAGCGCTGGCTGCACACTGGCCCACCTTGGAGCAGTTGGCTTGGCTGGCAGCGGCTTCCCTGGTCTGCTACCACTGCTGCAATAGCCCAATTAGTAGCTCAGGTGTTGTCACAGTCTTTGGCTGTGGCCCAAGAGCTAATGATGGAGCAGGTGGCAGATGTGAGGATTGCAGAAGCGTGGCTGGAGATGAGGGGAGCACATTTGGAACAGCTTGTTGAGACCAGTCTTTGCTGACCAGCTGGGATGATGGGTTTTGCAAGGTGTGTTCTTGCTTTGTGGAAGTCTCCAAAACAATCTTCAACCTCTGAAGGATGCTGCAGCTGCATTTGGCTCTCCCACCCCTCCCAGGATATCCAAAATTATCTTGGGATTACAGCAGTGACTGTAGCTGTGGCCACTGGTTTACAGCAGGAGGAAAACTCATTAAGCTCCAAAGGTGTTTAATCAGAAGCAAAGTGGCAACAGAGCATTTACATGTCACTCATGTTGATGCAACATGATGATAGAGGGGAATAAATGTCATTGAGGAAAGCAGCTCTCCTGCACAAATTCCTGCTCTACCAAATTCCTGCACAGTGTGTCTACCACAAATGGCCTGAGGCACTTGGGAATTACTGATCCCAAAGCAAAACCATAGAAGGAAGATGGGAGGGAGGAGAGGAAAGGCTGAAGAATGGTGGTAGAAACTGTCTAGAAGTGTACAGGTGGTGCAGTGAAGAACGTGCAACTTGACACGCAGCAAGAGCTTGAGGAGCTTTCTCCAAGCAGGTTGAAGAACTGGTTAAAAAGAGGCTTAGAGCTATGACCAAAGAAGCTGTTGATGCAGTTTGACACCTGCTGTGCTTACAGAAGCAGGAGTTTGTACTTTCTTTGTAGGCAAACAGGATTATGTCAAACTACCTAATGCCATCATTCAGTTCTCTTACTAATGGAAACATTGAGTATGGGCTAATAGCTCGAGCCAAAAAGGAAGACAGGTTTTTATGATCACCATGCTGTGTTACCTATGAGTACAAACTGCTCCTTGCAGTGCTCTGCATAAAGCAGGAGTATAGATCCAGCTCTGCTTGCTTATGCTTGTGGAAGAGTCAGAATACATGGACCCTCTGAATCTTTTCCATCCCAAGCTCCTGTCCTTGCTGTCCTTCCCTTGGGCCTGTTTCCGCTTCTGCTGCACTCAGTATCAGAGCTGACTTCAGGGGGCGTTACAGCCCTTGCGTGTCAGGCCCTCAGTGGGCTGCAAAGAAAAGGAATGAAAAAGTCTGCTCCTGGGTCTGTATCCATTATATTGATGCTTCTTTCCCCCAGTGGCTCCAAAAACACCTTCAAGACCACCCACTGCTGCTGAAACACAGCCCCATCTTGAAAAGAGCTGTGTGACAGTGGGTGTCAGGGCAGACATTTTGTACTTCTAATAATAATTTTGTACTAATACCATGTCGTGGTAGGGAAGACAGAAATGACTAATTAAAATGTTGCAGAGATAGTCAAGTCATGAGAGCATTACTCAAGTGCAATTCAGCTGGGAAGCTGCAATTCACAGCTCTGCTATTACAGAAATACCACGGGGCTTAATTGGACACATTGTTGTCAAGGTATCGGGTTAGCATCCTGCCAGGATGAAAGCAGCTCCAGGCCACCCACCACCCAGCCTGGACATCGGGTCAGAGCCATCCACTGCTGGCTCCCAAGCAGTTGGTGCCAATTCCAGCAACAATAGGTTTTTTTGGCCTAGTACCAGGCAGGCCTAAGGTGTCTCAGCTTGCAAACAGACTCATAGTTCAGTGTGGCATGCTTCAGATTAGGGTAACAATATCATCAGTGGGAAGAAGAATCCCAAAGCCTTACTGTTCCTCAGGTAGATACTTCTTGATGACTTACATAATTTTGGAACTGTTGTTCTCTTTCATGAGCCATCCTCACATCCTCTAATGAAGATGATGAAGAAACTACTTTGTAGTGAAGGGAGAAACCTGAGAGAGGAGCTTGGTTCTTGTTAGCTAGCAGTCAGAGTGGACTCTACATAGCTCCTACGGGTACTCCATCTCTGCAGTGAAGGTCCCAAGACATGCAGGGGCCTGAAGCAACTGGACTTCAAGCAGCAGAGAGAAGACAGGTAAGAAACATCAGCCTCTATGGGCCTGATGTAGATTAGTGAGAGAACTGGTGCCTGAAGCATATGTTGTAGCGGCCACAGTCCCTCGCAAGTCTCAGTCCTTGCTTTTACAGCTGTAGCAACAAGTAGCAGAGGTCTGGTGTAGTGGAACTGTGTAGGAGGAGGGCTCAGCTGAGAGGTGTGAGTTGCAGATGGACTCGGAGCCCACAGTCTTGGGTAGAAATGGAGTTTGGGGCTCTAATACAGTTTGTAGGAGTTGGAGGGCTCTTTCATTGACAGCTCCAGCACCACTTTGTTCAGTGGCCACCACTGACTGGTAAATTAAGGGGTAGAGAGGTAAGGCAGAGAAGGACAAGAGAGAGGAGAGAGCAAAAAATATTTGAAGAGTAAAGTCTAGCCAAGCAAAGGAGATGGAGGGAGGGGAAAGCAAGGGGTAACACAAAGAGAGAGATGGAAGAGAGAGCAGCCTTCCAACAGGCCGGAGAAGGGAGGCAGAAAGGATCTGGGTGTAAAGAGGAAAACAGCTCCCATACCTGGCACATTTCTCTCCTGCTGTTGCTGTCTTGGAAAAATGAGCCTGGCTTTTTCTGAAAATGCTTAGTGAGCACTTACCACAAATACCTTCCATGATACATTCTGTGACACTGTGAATCTAAATGACATATGTTTCAGGAGAGGAAAAGTGATGGGCTCAACAAGGCATCTCACCCCTGTGAAAAGACCTTCCCTGAAAGGCTAATGTGGGTCCAGGCCTGCACAAGAGGCAGCAGAAGCAGCCAGGCTTTGGGGAAGGACTGTTTTGGTCCCAAGGGGCCTGGTCTAAAGGAAGAGAAAGATGCGGACACATCCTGGCAGCTCAGTGCCCTGCAACAGTGATAACAGCTCTGAACTTTCACTGCCCCAGAATGGGAGGTCAGAGGTGCAGCCTCTGCTCTGGGCCAGAGAAAATCACTTTTGCCAGGAAACACAGGTGAGGTCTTCAGTTTAGCTGGCCTGCACATGGTGCCCCTGCAAAAACTCTGCTCTGCTCTCTCAGCTCCTCATGCTGACTGCCAACACAGACGTCATGCTCACCAGAGACACCTCCTTTTCCACATGCTAGAAATGCCCAGTCTTGCCTCAGTTTGGCCAGCAGCTCCTCAAACCTCCTGCCAAGGCTGTTATTCCCACCTCTCCTCAGTGGGGCACGATGGCGAGGCTCAGCCTAAGCACAGTGTATGCCCAGGATCTCAGTTGGTGCCAGTGAGATGCAGGGGGAAAACGAGCTTCCTTGCACCTGGACTCATTCATAGGCCAGAAGCCTTGCAGCGGGTCCAGCTGAATGATGTAGAGCCAGGGAGGACATAGAGTGGGACTTACTGCTCTGGGATGTCAGTCCTAATGGAAAACAGCAGGGAGTAGTTCAAATATGCCATAAATATTTACTAGCTAAGGCATCCATTTCCCCAACAGTTGTTAGAAGTCCTTAGATGCCTGAAATTTCAGGATTGGACTCTGGCTTCTGCTCCAGCATCAGGAGAACCCAAGCACCATCCCAGCACCATCCTGGCAAATCCAGGTCATGCCTCCTGTGCAGTGGGTGACTGCATGACTGCCAAACCAGCCCCAAAACTGCTGAGCCCCCGGGCAACAGTCAACTCCTGTAAAGTATGGTTGGTTTGTGGATGTGGAAATAGCCCGGTGTGGTTTGAGACTGGGATGAGCCACATTGTTCTCCCCACTGACAGGGGGCTGCTGAGAAATGTCAATGTTTCCCTTTGCTCTGGGAGAAGCTAACCCTTTGCTCTGGGTCTCAGCCTTTCTTTCAGTGGCCAGCCCTCCACATGCAAACTCTGGGCTCCAGCGGCGCATTCCTTCTCAGCCTGCGCAGCACAGGCACGTGGCTGGCGCTTAGGAGACACACTTTAAATAACCGCACCACAGTGACTCATGCCTTACCCAGGGCAGTCTGGCTGCTGGCATATAAAGCATGAAAGCCGGTGATCTTTGGAAGAAGAGAGGATCCTACAGTGAGCAGACATATGGCTCAGTTCCTGGCCAGAAGGTGGGAGGGGTAGAAGCGTTTCTAAATGAGATAGGCTGGGAGGCTGAGGCTTGCAGGTGCAGAGCAGTGGCCTCCCCACCGCCCAGCTCTGTCCTCCTGACCTGGTGCCACATGAGCAGCCCCTTGTCTCTGGAATTTCCCTGAGTTAGCAGTTTTCCAAGCTGAGAGAGGCTTGGGGCAGTAGGGAAAAAGCCTGCAGGAGCAGTGCCTGAGCCCAGTGTGGCTGACATGGGGGGGATGTGGAACGCTCTTTTGCCCTTTGCAACGTTTGTCCTGTAGCACCGAGGTGGCAGAAAAGGATAGGCAGTTCTGGTGGTTCTGGTCGACCTTCAACTTTCCTTCCAGCACTTCAATCATCCTCCATTTCCCCAGTCCCAGAACTGCCCTTCCCACCCTGCCTCCCTCTCAAACTCTCCCCATCCACTCGGCCCCCTTCTCACACCAGCTCCCCTCAGCACTGTCCCTTCCTTCATTGCCTGTCCCTTTCCTCCTCTCCCAGACCCATCCTCCCACACCTCCTGCACTTCTTTTCCAGCCCCCCTCCCTGGAGGGCTGCTCTGCAATCCCTGTTCTCTGCTTCTCTGTGCCGTCTCTGCACCCCTCCCTCCTTGTCTGCTGCCTGGGGCCACATCTTCCCCTCTGGCAAACAGTCACCCCTCAGGACCTACTGTGGTGTTTCCCTCAGCTTCCAACCCCTTCCCACAGCTGTTTGCTCCAGAAGCACCACGGTGGCTCGGCTGGCCAGACCAGCTTTCTGCCAGCAGCCCATACTGAGGCCAGCCTTTGCCTTTGGGTTGCATCCCGCTCTCCCTCACCTCCTCTCCAGGCTGTGGCTGTGGCTGGGTTGCCCTTGACAGCCACATGAGCTGCCTTCCCCAACCCACAGGCTATTTTCAGGGCCTGGACACCCTGGAGCTGCTCATCGGCTTTGGCAGGGTAGCATAAATGTCACGTCCCTGCCTGTTCCCAGCCTGATGCCTGTTCCCGGCCCGAAGCGATGCCCGCGTGTCTCCCATTATGTAAGGCGTAATGCGTATGGGAGCTGGGAGGCCTCAGGCTGGCTTGTGCACCATGAATGACAGCTGCAAAAATGAGAAGGGAACTATTTTTAAACCTTCCCCCGCCCTCCTTCTCCAGCTCTTTTCCCCACAGCCCCAGCCAGGCTGTGTGAATGTCCAGCCCATGGGGCCAACTGGTCCTGCTGGGTTCTGCTGAACAGGTCCTGAGCACTGCTTTGTACTGCCACAGAGGGACACACAGCACCTCAGCACAGGGCTGGTGGTACCCAGAGGACATGTCCTCTTCCAGCCCTCTTTGGCCATCAACAGTCCCCTGACATCCTCTCCTTCACCTCTCACAGCCCTGCTTGTCGGCAGGACCAGCAGTGTTCCCTTCTTTCCCCCAGCCTCTCTCTGTAACTTTAGAAAGGTCATTCCCTCCTCCTTGAGCCACAGGGTTATCACAATTCCTTGGAGAAGAGCAGAAGGGATCTTGAGGGGGAAAAACCTACCTTCTATTGCAGAAACATGATACCCCAGTACCACCCTGTCCCTCAGAGTGAGGGCAAGAGACAGATGGTCTGGACCAGGGACCTGCATAATTGTCCCATCTCCCACTGAGTGCTGCTGGCACAGGGACCAGCAGGGAAGAGGCAAGGTGGGTGAGGAGCTGTCAGTCACAGGGAGAGTTGTCAAAACCAGCAGTGTTTTGCCCCAGAATGCTGCAAACCAGGCACACCTCAAGCCAAAGCATTGGAAGAAGACATGCAGGGGGTGGACACTGCCCGTGTGCTGCCATTGGCTCTGAATAAAGACACTCGGTTCAAGGATTTGACCATTAAAGAATTAAAGTCTGGAGAGACCAGTGAGTGTGAGGTAGCTCTTCACCTGGCATTGCAGATGCTGCTCTACACACCCCTCGTCAGGAAAGATGGAGCTGACCTGTAGCAGGTACAGACCAGGCTTGTGAGTGGCCATTTTGAGTGTGGAGCTTGTTTAATCTAAAACAGCAGAGTTTGAGAGGGGACAGCATCCATGCATCAAAAAGATATGCTAGGGCAAAAGTCTAAATTGTTCTCCTAGAAGCTCATCTGGATCATAAATACATTTAGACTTAAAATTAGAAAGAAGTTCCTAGCCAGCCATGGTATAAACTTCTGTGACAGCCTGTCAGGCTGGAAGGTGGGCAGAAGAAGCCTAATTTGGTAAGAGAGTCAGCAGGCTGGTAGTCACTGCATGGCAGGAGAGGAGGGAACCCAGAATGAGCCATACACATGTCTGAAATGAAGCCTGCAATCATGTCCCCAAACTGGTCCCCAGAGGGATTGGTACAGAACTGAAACCGCAGGGTGTTGCATCCTCCATAGGTTGGTTACATATCATTAATGTTGTGCTTTAGGGTCCTCCCAGATCTTTGAAGAGGCAAGAAAGAGGTCACCTCTTTTCCTTCTGAGTTTTTAGGAAGTTAATTTCCTTCATTTCTGTAACCTCTCTGACCACAGTAGCCACAGGGCTGGGGTGAGGCAGGGAGGAGGATATGGTCACTCCTGCTGCTCTTAGTCACGATTTAGGTGTGCTGGTTTGCCTTCCTCACAGGCTCAGGACAAAGTCAGCTCTAGGACTAGGGAAGCATTTCCCTTGGGCTTGGTGTGCTGTGGCAACCTGGGGAGCTTGAGGTGTTGTTCACCATGGCAGGCAGTGCCCTTCTGGGACTTCTTGGCTGCATTTTCCCTGTTGCAGGAGCTCGGGGGACACTAGAGACACTTTTACTCTCTCCCACTCACTCCTGCTGCTGTTCACATCCTTAAGCTTCTGTGGACCTTGGCCACGGAAAGGGAGAGGGTGCCTTTAGGCCGAGGCAGTCAGGACGTTCCCTAGATTGTCCCCAAGTGTCTTGACTCAGGCAGGCCGAAAAGAGTCCGAAGTCTCAGCCCTAGGTTTCAGCGCGGCACAGAGCCCACACTGGCACGACAAGACTCTCAGCCTTGCGACCTGCTATTTTTGCCTGCCCCTTGTTCCCCTCGGTGCTGGGGCTGCAGGGTACAGCTGCCCTGACGCGGGAGCCTCGGTGAGGGCTGCGGGGGGTCAGCTCGGAGGACTGTGGAGAGCTGTCGGAGCCCGGCAGGTCCCGTAGTCGGAGGCTGAGGCTGCTCCTTTCCCTGCTGAGCTCAAACCGAGCGCCGCCTGCCCCGCTGTGCCGGGACTTCCCCCGGCCGCCGCCGGGCCCTGGGGCGGGCGGGGCCCTGACGGGGCGGTGCGCGCTGCGGCAGCGCCACCTCGCGGCGCCCGCGGGAGGGCGCAGCCCGGCCGCCATTTGCGGCGCCGCGGGGGCCGTGAGGGGACGGCGGGCGCTCGCTGCCCGCGCCCCCAGACCGTGTCACACCACGGGACGGGCTTTGAAGTAGTGCCGCCGTCTTAGGGCTTGATGAAGCCAGCCTTTTCTTCAGGATAAAGATTTGGAACGGCAGCTTATCGCGGGCTGCCAGCAGCGTGCAGGAGCAGGACACCGGAGCAACCATGGCTTGATGGACTGAGGCAGTATGAGAATTTAGGAGAAGGTGAGGTTACTTCTCCTCAAATTATGTACTTTACATTTTACACCCTATAAAAGCTTAGGAGCAAATAAGCAATCAGCAGGATAAAATGAATGCACCAGCAGACAACGAAGGCTGAAGCAGCAGCTGCTTGGGAGCCACCAGCGCCCTTCTCACGCACAGGTGGGTTGAGCAGCAGCGCGGCCCAAGGCGCAGGCGCAGCACAAAGCCTGGGGCAGGGCCGTGGCAGTGCCAGGCCCTACCGCCGCCGCACTGCCGCTGTGGAACGCGCACATGGATCTGGCTCAAAGCCTTGCTGCTCCAGCCTTCAGCCGGGGGTGGGGCGGTGCTGAGCCTGCTCTTGAAAGATGGAAGCGTATTTCGGGAGTAAAGCATACAAGAGCCAGTTTTGATCATAAAAACTGTGATCAGGCACAGAGGGATAAGGTACATGAACTCACCTCTTGCAACATCTGGATTACTGCCAGCAACTTTCAGCTCCACCTCCCGAGCCAGCCTCTTCCACCTCCTCTCCTTTCCTTATGGGAGGAAGGCTGGTCCCGTATTACTCTCCTGCAATTATTTCCCAGGAACACCCCACCCACCTAACTCAAGTCTATCACAGCAATAACATCAGCTTCCGGCTTTACTCCCTCATTGTCAGCTTGCTCCCAATTTCCTCAGAAGCCTGACACATTTTCTCAATGGCCATGTCCAGCCAAGAACCACAGCCAACAGCAATCAAAAACCCAGAGGTTCTTGGTGGATGCAGCTCTTGCACATTTCTTAACCACAGCATTCCGTTGCTGCTACGGAGTGCTACAGACCCAGCTGGAGACAGATCCTCTGTTCTTTTGTGGATCTGGTGTAGCCAGCAGGAGCAAAAATGAGTACCAATGTATCTGAAGTCCCAAGATCAGCACATCTCCCCAACACACAACAGGAAGGAGGCTGAGCAAGCAGTTGCCATTTTTCAGATCACTAATAGCTGCAACATTTCCCAAAGGGAACTAGTAATACAATGTGCAGAGTTAGTACATTTCTAAACTCACTCCCCACCCACCCAAGAGAACATTCAAGTTCCCTGAAGACAGTGTAACAAACATTGGTGGCCAAATATCCTCCACACTGTTAAGCCCACGTAACACCAGAAGGATACATCCAGCACAGCCTTGCATCCACTCGGTTTCTAGGGCAAATCCTTGGCTTGGCCATGTCAAGTCTTGGCCTTTGGTATGTGGTAGAGGTCAGGCCCCTCCCTCTAAAGAGGAAGGTTTTTTGCTTTCATAAACAAATTGCCTGGGTCACCAACCCTGCCATGGCTCTGGAAGACAGCCAGGGCTAAACAACTCATTGACACTTTGTTCCAACAAAGATCCTTACTGCAGTTTATCTAGACATTAAACTGGAGCACCAGTGATCTTGTCTACCTTGAAAGCATGTGTCAGATGCAGTGAATATCAAGAAGACATAAATTTCTTACCAGGCTGATCTTCAATTACCAGCTTTTGGAAAACAAAAACCAAAAAAACCAACCACCAACGACAAAAACAACGAACCAACCAAAATCCTCAACAAAACAACCAACCAAGTAACCGAGGTTTAGTTAAAAAAAATAAAAATGGAAAGGTACAGAGAAAGCTGTACTCATGGACAAAACTTACTCTGAACTGTACTTCTTCTCATGAAAGAAAGTAAATTCTGATTACTTTGTGGATGCTCTCAGCCCCAACGTGAGCACAAAGAAAGCACAGTCCAACTGTCTATGGCTGACTTGTTCTCAGATTTCTCCCCCTACCGGACAGAGTTCAACCAAGAGTCACTGTAGGACAAATGCAAAATCTTGCAACGTTTTTTAAATCAGTTAATCCAGAAAATAAAAGCAGGGAACTGTATACCTGTTACCAGTACACTTAACCATGGGAAATGCACAGCAAGAACCTACTCCCAAAAGGTGATCAGCTGCTTTAGTGGCTACCAACTTCACTGCAAATTGCAGGTGCAATGCTGGCAGTGGAGCTGTACAGCACACAGTATACTATCTAGAGAACAGAATTACTGGATCTCGGCATAGTGGAATATACATTTTATTTCTTAAAAAGGAAGGGTACTAACAGAATTTAATACAGTCAAAATTTTACATTTTAAACAAAAGCTTTTCTTTTTCTTAAAAACCAGTTACGAGCAGAGAGGTGAGAGGATTTAAACTACTCACAAAATCCAAGCCGAAGACTTTGAGAATTCAAATCTGTGGTTTATACATTTAAAAAAGTGTAATAAATGGAAATATAAAATAATACCAACTCTGTAATAGTGAAATGCCCTTTCCTCATTAGATTGCTGTTTAAGCACCTTTATTTTCACCCATCAGCTGCCAGGAGTGTTTAGGTTTATGTACAAAATAAGCAGTTTGGGACAGAAGATTCATATATAAATTAAAACCATTTATGGCAATACAGTTTTATCCAGCTGCTATACAAGCTTTATTATCTCTTTCATTTCTAAAGAATTTTTCAGTCAGGATGATCTCAAATGCACTTGATGGACTGCTTCAAAAAGCAGCTACATATACAGGAATTATATAGACAACCTCAAGGAGTAGACATCCAAGAGATTAAACAACACGCAGTAAAACTAAGATCAGATTTATATCTTCTATAAATACTATGCAATTTATCATCCATCCCACTGAATGAATGGGACAGATCAATGTCACATCTGAAGACAAAAAAATACTTTTATCCAAAAGGCAACAGAATTTCAGGCCAAATATAGCAGATAGGAGTTCCCTCAAACGATTCAGTTAAAAACTGTATGTGTCTGAAAAAGCTTTACAAGAAGAGTTTTCAGAATAACTTGCACATATGCTTAGCTGTTTCATAGCTATTTTACAGCCTAGAGACACTGAAAGAGGAGGAAAAAAAATAGAAGAAAATAAAAAGAGATGCCATTGTCTCTGCCCACTACGAAAGATGTGGCTTTGTCATTTATGGAACACTATGGACACAGCTGTCACCAGAAAAGAAACTGCTCCAGTACAGCATTAAAGACAAAGTTACATTATGGCTGGAGAAAGTGTCATCACAGGCTAATCTCTTTACATGAAGGCTGATGGATTAATCTCACCTCCTCAAAACCCAAGTGTTCAGATTTCCTAGCAGACTGCTCATGATTCTCACTCCACTATTTTCTACTTTTTTAACACGAGATAGAAAAGGTAATGAAAGCTGATGAAAGTTCCAGCTGTGTAGCATCCAGTGAACATGTGCTCAGCAAAACCACAAGTCATTAATCACTTTCTCTCTCTCTCTCTCCACACCACAACAGGAAACCTGTGTCGTCTATGTACATAATGGAACTAATAAAGATGTAGACTATCTAGGCCACAAATGAGCTTCAGTAACAGTCACTCATTGTTTCACTGCAACTTGCTGCAGTCTGGCTGGAAGGGTGGAGACAGATCTGTTTGACCCAAAAGAGAGAATAGTTTAAAAAAACACACCCAACAAAAACCAACCAGCTTTAGTTTTCCTCAGTCACTAAAGTTTACAAATAATTTAATATTGCTACTTTCCAAACGCTACTCACAAACAAATCAACTGTCCAGCTAACAGGATGGGAAGAGTAAAATTATGAATGTAATCAGTGACTACTGTTAAAGAAAGACTGGAAGAGAATCAATTCCCTCAAAATCTTAGTTTCTCTGCTTAAGTAGCTCATTATTATTTTAAAACATTTTTTGTTGATAGAAAGCATCACAACTAGACTAGAATTCCACAACATCAATCTTTGTTTTGATTTCTGTAGTTCTCTAGGAAAGAAATAATCCCAAATCAAGCTACATGAAGCATTAACAATATTCAGGTATTACAATGGAAGCACTTATTTATTACTTCATAGAACAGATTAGTTTTAAAAGTGTATTTACATGTTCTAAGTTATACAAAATACAGTATTTCAATAATCATGTTAATCACCGTATTTCAGACAACTTCACATAAAAGTGCGGAGGATGCATCCATCCCTGATCCTGGCCAGTAGCGAGCAGTCACCCCAGCATGACAGGTGAGAGCTGCTACTGTGCCCCCTCAGGAAAACAAATCCCACCATCCCTTCTCACTGAAACGTAGCTGCAGATCTAGGAAAACATTCAGGCAGGTACACGAGCAAGGTTTGTTGAGACCCACAGACCAAAATCACATGCCTTAATTTACTAGACATATGTGAAGTACATTTTTAATTTTTTACAGATGTTGTACAGCAAAGGGCTTTTGCTCATGCCTTAGTTAGGAAAATGAAGTAACAAGGGTTTTGGCTATATAACAGGCACCCAAATTACACTTAATATCAACAGCCCTAGAACTACAACAGGATAGTGTGTTAAGGACACAATTCTGCAGCTGACTGCCTGAGCAGAGCTTCACATTCGAGAACAGATCCTGTGAAGTCCACATGGTTCTCTACAGATACAGGGCTCCTCCCATGCAGAAATGATAGCAGAATTGAGGCCTTAAAAGATTGGGGCCTCAGGTAGTAATTTCCTCATGACACAGCACTGACCAGTTCACATCAGCAGGTCAAGTCCCAGTGCAACAGCACACTTAGTTGAAGCAACAGCTATTTCTTTCATGCCTTTCTGCAGTAACTCTCCTCCCTATCCGTATATTCCTTTCACTTCCTTCTGGACTGTGGTAGTAGGACCAAGAGAAGGAGATTCCCAAACAAGTTAGGAGATTGACCTAAACAAGTACTTATCTTCTGTATGATGCTAAACTGAGGGGATCCAAATTGGCCTAAAATTGTAAACAGTGAGGTGTCACTCACTCAGGTCAGACTCTTGCTTTACTCTCCTTTTCCTGCCTTCATTCTCTGCTCTCCTTGCCGAGTATCTATGTCTATCTAGCTATGTATCTTCCTCAAAGGATTCCTTTTTCTCTGTAGGTGTCTGAACTTCAAGAAGTTTGCATTCCAAAAGTGACTCATGAGGGGTAGCATACTATCAAACTAACAAATTACATCCATATGACAATTTGCATTATCATGAGTTAAATCACTGTAATTTCTCAATTAGCATTATGTTAGCATCTCCACAGATATTTAGTTAAGCCTATTCTTTCTGCCTTTCTCCCAGTCTCACCATGTGACAGTGGCATATATACAGATCAGAGTAATTATCTGAACATCTAGAAAGCCAGTCAGTCTTGTAGTGCTGCAAAGGCAAAACACTAGCACTAACAAATGATTTTGCTCTTTAAGGATTTAGGTGTATGTTGCCAAAAATATGAGATTTATGCACTAAGACAAACTTGCATTACTCATCTTGTGCTTAGCAGCTAAAACTAGAAGGGTGAATAAAAGCCAATCTGGATTTTACAAAAGTCTGAGATACGTTCTCTCTCACGAAAAACAAAAGCACCTGATCACAAGGAACAAAGCCCTTTTATGCTCAGGTGGCTTACAATACTGAAGCAGCAATATTCTTCTCTGTGCAGGTCCATTATTTCTGCTATCTACAAAAAAAAATTTTTTTCCACAAAAGTGGTTTTATTACAGTATTCCTAAAGCTGCTGGCCTTCCACTGCACCTCCCGACTTGAAATTAATTTGGTACAATTAGTAGCAGGCCTGCAGATAATGCTGAAAGTGATTTCTAGTTAGAACACCTTGGGCTTTCAAACAGCACAGCAAGGAAATGGAAAATTGTCAGAAAAGACATAAAATGTTACTAGAAGAACTGCAAAAAGCTGCTTAGCAAAAAACCAAACAACCCAAAACCATTTCTTCTCCAACACAAGTTTATAGTACACTACTTTTTCACTCTGTCCACGCAGGACCAGAAAAAAAAAAAAAGCATCTGAATTTTAAAAACTATCAGTTTATCAACACTACACCTGCAATCTGAGATGTATCCACCTGATCCCAGCACAGAATGCTTCAATAAAGCGAAGACACCCGTGACTCGAGCACTTGCTAAAACTTTACAATAACCACATAAGAGTAAAGACTTTTTCCTGTGGGAGTTAATGAGAGCTTTGTTACTAGCTTCAGTGGGAGCAGATCTTGGCAATAGGTGAAAGATTAAGCTTCTGGGGAATTTTTAGCCACAAACCCACTACATGTAGATTAGGTCATCGTGTACGAAAGCGATACTGTATTAAATATTGTGCATCATTTATTCATAGCTGGTGTCTGTAGAGTAAAACAACACTCATTGTCCACGAATCTCATCCACAGTTTATGTTTTCAAAGTTAGAACTATGAAATGGCCATGTGGTGTCAATCCACTTCGTAATGAAAGTACAGCTCTGTCAAAAACTGCTCTCTTTCCTGGCAATCCCTGCAGTGATGCTGAAAGGTGCACATGCCCTTTATTCTCTCCGCTTGGAGATGGTCCCTTTGTGGCTGGAATGGGGTAGGTTAGCATCAGGCACACTTATGGCCTCTACAGAGTATGTTCCAAGGCTAGAGAACTTCAAACCCTAACAGTGTAAATTCAGCATCTTTTAATACTCAGATTGAGCTAAAAGAGTATTGGTCTTATGATCACTAAGAAAACATACCCAAGTTATCACTTACAGATAGGATTGTCCTCCTAGTCAACGAACCAAGATGATATAGCTAATTATTTCAAGAGGAGCAGAGAGCTCTGGAGCAATAAACTTAACTTCCTGAGACTGCAAAAACTGAGAAAGGAATTCAGCATTGCACAGGTTTTTTTGTCTGGCAATATCTGCACTCCTTTAAATAGTTACTACCTTCTCATCTATCTTTAAAGATACTGCTTCTTAACAACAACAACAACAAATTCTCCAACTACAGAAGTTGAGCCGCACTCACCCCAAAGTGCGACTTTCCAGTTTTGCAACCCGTAGACACATGAATCACAGATTGTGCAAATCTGCATTGTCCTACAGGGAAGCACAAATGTTTGCTAACAGTCTTCTCTGAAAGAAAGATCTAATGAACATTCACTGTTAGTTTCCATTGTGTAAGCTTTTAAGATAACAGAAATAAAACAACAGAATTGCACATGCTAATGTCACTGACTGAATATTTTGCTGTTAAAATGTCATGATCAAACTAAATCCTGTACCCAATATGTAAGTATTTAAAAGATATTCCTAAGCACAGTAGGATCCAAATGAAGCAACTCCTTGCCCAGTGACTTAGCCTTTGGCTTCGTGATCTGAGCAGGAAGCATGACGTTTAAGAACAGCCAGGGCTAACTGAAAATTTAGAAATTATAAATGAAGAAAGTTGCTACATTTACATGCTGTCAGGGTTGTTTGTTTTGTTGCTGGTTTTTAATCCATGGTTTGGGCCTTTATCACCAAAATAAAGCAAAAACCAGTACACACTGAAAATATCAGTCCAAATCAGCAATACTTGATACAGGTAGAGATATATGCTGACATTTCAGCAACATGGAACTAAGATATTCATCTATTTGATAAAAATATCCTAAGATTATCTCAGAGCTTTATAATCCCAAATTATAATAATACACTCATAGGTATACTTTGGTAACCAGCAAAAAGTTAAAAACACTTTCTTGACTTCAGTACATTGTCCATTATAAATGATAGGTGAAAAACTACATTTAATATATAAGCTCTTTACAAAGGTTATGCTGTCAAACACTGGCTATGAATCCTGGCTTTTGAATTTTTTTTTATTAAGTTTACAATATTATCTGCTGCTTCTCACATTTTTCTCTTTGCCTTTCTGTTTTGAAATTAGGGGTGGAACCTCTTGGGTAAACACAAAATCAAAATAATTGTTCAATATGATAGCACTGAGCTATGCTGGTAACTAGTCATGCCTCATAATTTTGGCACTTGTGCTTCAGAAAGCTTTCAAGATTATTTTTCTTGAGGTGTACACTATTCATCAAACTCCAGGCATGAACACACTCCTGTCTTACAAGCTCCATTTTGGCTACAAGCATGGCCCTGTACTCCTTTCCTAGAAAGTAAGTACTATTTTTCTTCCCACAAAGATCTATCTCTCAAGCTTCCTTAATATTAAGAGCAGATTCTTGTTATGCTGATGAAACTCTTACAGCAGAACTTCCACCTACTTCCTCCATCTTCTAAACACAATAAACATCTCTGCAATCTGTCCAAGCTTTCATTTAGCCTCCCACACCAGCACACAGGTTCTTACACTTAAACTGCCCATTGTAACTGTGGGATATCATTGGCTGTTTCACCTTCAGCACTGCAGTTCTCCTGCAGTCAAGAGACAGAAAATTGTAATATGGCAGCTAATAGCCATTGTTTTCCTGGAGCTAATGCTCATTTGGTAGTTTCAGATTGCCAAAAGACTTGGGGATCAGCAGCTCAGATTAGCACCTTTTCCATGATTGCTAAATCGTTAGCAGAAGAATAGATCCTTTTTCAGCAAGATACCATAAAGAAAGTGAGCCTCATAAACGAAATAAAGGAAAAGGCAGGTTACAGCAGTGTAGCAGGAAAGCGACCAAAGTGGTTTACTATTACATGGGTCATTTGATAGAGGTTTATTACTCTCTCTATGGCACACTGTGGTGCTTTCTGGATTATTTCAGTACATCTGCTGTAATCTTCTGCACTGAAGTCTCACACATTACAGGCTGCTGTCTTCCTGGTGTCTTTAGTTCTGCACTCATAGTACTCCACAATATGCTACACTGTACCAGAAGTGAGCTGCAGTATTAAATAAAATTCATTATACTGCAGGGAAAAGAGTCTTAAAATATAGCAGTTCTTTATATATACAGACGCTTTCATTTAAAACTCCCTCTTTTCTTCCACTCGAGTGCCAAAATGAAGAGTCACTATTCACACAGGCTGTCAACAGACTTTGAGACAAGAACTTTTGAGTGTCTTGGCAAAACCCCAGTAGGTAAGCTTATTGTAGTTCATAGTTACAGTGAGAAAGACAGATAAGAAAGCCATATACAGAACTAAGGAGACTTTGCACTTTTCATCATGCCCAGCCCTGGGTAGTCAGATGGGGTACTTGCAGGCAAGGAGGCAGGCAGGGTCATCATCAGTTGTTTGTGTTGGGACACCTCATAGATGTCACTGCTCATTCTGAAGACTGGCGATTCATGTGTGCTTTTTAGTTTCTTTGTTTTTAAAAGTCTTTAAAGTTGCATCACTCGGAATCAGATAAGTCACTTTAAACAAAGCAAAGTGTTAAGTGTGACAATTTATTTATAACATACTTCCCACCATCACCACCACAAACCACCCTGTGAAAGAAAAAACCCCTGCTGAAAGGGTGACAATTTTTAGTATGTTTGAAAGAAATTAGACCAACATTGCATCAAGAGCCACTCTAGTCAAATTAAGAGCATAACAGAGGGGGGACAGTTCAAAGCATACATTAAGTGTTGTGGATTAGCCTGCTTCTCCACTTCGTTAAGAAGTCAACACAAAATTGCTCTAAACTCGTAATTTCCACGTTGTGTTTAAAAGACAGGCTAGTCTTTAGCATAGAAAATAAACCCTAATGCTTTTTTAATATATTTTCAGATTTGAATAGAGGAACTGCAACTACCCTCAATATCATCATCCCACATTTGCTCCTTAATATACATATTATCCCAGGAAGTATAGCCTAAGAGTTCTGACACAGCCACTATCTGAAGACAGCTTCTCTTGTTAAGAGGACTTCTAGACATATACTTCTGGTAAAGCTTCTAGTTCTTGCAGTTGTAGGTCATGTAGAAGGTCTCAACATCACACACAGCATATTTTTTCTTTTAACACCACATACTGTTGAAGCAGTGCTTGGTGCTGAGAATGGATTACTTCCAAGAGGGCAAGTCATGTGTGCTAATTTCCTATCAGGAAACATGCTGGAGATAGAACCAGCAAGCATGGAGAGACCAGATATGCTGCTACACAGGAGACAGTGAGGTAAACTGTTCGTGTTTATAGTGGGTGTAGCTTATCCCATAGTGTGTTCACGAGGCAAAGGACCAAAACTCTTTCTCAATCTCTTGCACAACAGGTAAGGTGCAGTAAATAACATTGGCTTGTTTACTTCTTTAAAAAAGCCCCTTCTTTCAAAGCATAAGGTGCTGGCCATGTTTTAACAGCTGGGACTCAAGGTTCAGCCTAATGAGCCAGACCTCTTTTTCTAAATCTCCCTTACTTCTCAGTTAAGTGCAACATGCTGCTTTCTCAGCAGTTTAAGAGGGAAGACCCTCTAAGGAAAAAAAGGAGGGGTGGTGGTAGAAATACAGTTTAGAACCCACATCAAATTACTCTGTCCACATTTGTAAAGTGAGTAATCCACTCCTGTTCTCCCTTCTTGGTTTCTGCAAGTTATCCAGGATTAGAACCTATCAAGACATTTAGGCAGTATTGTAATCAAAACGGCACTGACTCCATTCTGCATAACACTCATGGATTAACCTCACAAAATTCTGTTTTTACATGAGATTGAATATTTTCCTGTCTTCCTGTCCTAAAGGTTCCTCTATTCCTCTTCAACAGGAACAGAATTCTATACAACAGGTACTTTCTAGTGCCTCTGAATGGGAGAGGAAACAATTTCATGATGCTGCCCAGCAACATCTACTTATATCCTAAAATTATGTTTTACACTTTTACTGGGAGGGGTAGGTGGAATGGAGAGGAGAAAAGAGCAAGAGTTTGAAAATCAAAAAAAAAAAAAAAAGAAGAAGAAGAAGAGAGCAAGGAGAGTCTCCTAGGCTCTTTCTTCACTTAAAATGAAGGTTAGAACAGATAGCAAAGCCCTGTCCAGTCTGGAGGGATCCACATTTATTCCTCCAGACAGGTGAATCTGTTCAATTGTATGACATCGGAAAATGTTCTATCAGTGTTAAAAACAAAGTTGTAAATATGGACACTAATATTTTGGACAACACAATGATCAGGAAAGGGCCTGAACAAGTTGTGCCCACAGAAACAGGGTTTGTTTGTGTTTTGTTGGTTTTTTTTCTAGTGTAGATGCAAAATGGCAAAGCCTCCATAAACTTTATTTCTGGGAGTCTCTACAGAAGGCAGAGAAGTCTAAGAGGCTAAAACAAAGAGCCCTAACAAGGAAAAGGGGTGTGCTTACAAGGGTCCGTATCTGGTCTCGTATTTAGAAACAATGTTCTTGCATCGTCCCACTTCCTTGCGCAGCTCTGCAACCTCCGTCCTCAGGGCTGTATTTTCTTTCTCAAGAAAGGCTGCCCGAATTGTGATCTGATTCTCCTTTAATCGCCGAGCATCACGGGAACGTTTTGCTGCCACATTGTTCTTCTTTCGCCTTGTCCAGTATTTTTCATCCTGTAGTAAAAAAAAGATGCCAAACTGACAACTGTTTCAGAGACACCTCTTTATTGTATAATGATATTCACACTGACTGCTATATTGAGCAATGTCCTCCATAGGTTTGCAGGGCTCTGACATCAAAATGGAGACAACGCAGTACTGCAAGATTTCATCTTTACATGAGTCTTCTTTTAGGATAAACCAAGTGCATTGCTAGAACTAAGGAGATTAAGAGACTTGGGTATTAAGAAGCTGTCCAACTGAAACGCTTCCTTTACTTAGTTTCAATTCAGGAGTGAACTTTCACATAAAACCACCTGTTCTGTTGTCTGGGTTGCTTAAATCCAGATTAGACACAATACTGGGTAAATACAGACAATGGCCTTCAAAAGTGCAGGTGATGAGGATTTGACTTGATAGTTCTTCTAATTTCTGTGTATAGCATGATCAGTTGCTCCTTGCCAGTAATTAGCTCATGATACCAAAACCTGCAAAACAGCAAGCACAGCAGTTGGCTTGCCAATTCTATTCTTGGCAGTGCTTCTGCCCAATCATGTAGGTAAACTGCATTAGCTCTGTATGTCAAAGTGTTTGGATAAAGAGTCAAACTTTTATCAAGGCCTAGAAGAGTTTGCAGCAATAAATCTGTTACCTTTTGCTCATCTGGGACAAAAACCTTCTTGGCTTTTTTAATCATAGGTTGTGGTTTCAGATCCTCTTCAGTAAACTTGTGTTTGCGAGGATTGAAGAGCTCACCACCAGGCACACTGGACAGCACTAAATCAGCAGGGTCAGGGTTAAAATTCACCTCAACTTCTACGCAGTCAGGATCAATGGGGCTGGGCGTATTTCTCTCATTTTGTGGTGGGGACTCTGGCAATAACAGGAGAAATTACAATATATTCAGCAGGATGAAGAGAATCAACAAAAAAGCCAACTTGTATGTCTACTTATTGCCCTGTTGTGAGAAGTATTTAATAGTATTATTTGGTGTTTCCCTGAGGCGTGATGGGTGCTGTAATGCTGCTGGTACAGAGAACAAGTTCACAGTCCAGTCTGTAATATAACTCTAGGAACATATGCCAGAGTAACAGACATGAGTAGAAAGATGCAGGACAGGAGTTAATACTTCCTTGGCAAAAATTACATGCTTTCCACACATAAAAAGCACCTTCAATAGCAGTAAGGGAGAAAGTTGTATCAGCCTGAGTTTTGTACCAGAGAAATCTTTACAGAAATAAGCCTGCCCAAAGACCCCAGTCCCTGGGACTTTTAAAGGTCAGACCAGTAGACTTCCAAACAAATGACTAAATAAAGGAGAATTTGTTTCAAATGCAACAGTATTCTTCTTCTTTGCCACACAAAAACAAATGCCCCAACAGACTGTCTCACATTGGTAGTGTTCATATGAACTTTATCATATTAATCTATTGTTTACAAAACTTCATATACCTGAGTTGCAAATGTCAGTGCAATGTGCAGTAGTGATCAATAAATAAGTTTTTCATATACCACCTACAAAAAGCTACACCCTATAACTTATGGAAGGAGTTCCATGTTATCTTTCTCACAGATTCACAAAAGAGGTCCAGAGCAAAATGCTTTCTGTAAAGCTTGCTCATAAAATAGTACTGTGATGGCTATCATGTTTGAACTCCAAATCTAGGGCAAACTGAACTGCCGAATTCTTTAATAGAGAAGATCTCCATACTACAAATGAAGTTTCCTAGTACCATTTAAGCACAGTTTTGTTTTTTTTTGTTCCTCCATTCCCACTTCAAAGCACCACAGAACATCAAACTGCATCATTAAAACACCTTTTCCAAGTGCCTGTTTTCACAGTTCCCAGGCTACCACAAAAAAGACTGCTTGATTGTTTTTCTATTTAACATTATTATTTGAGGTACATTAAGTTCGCATAAGTTCACCCAAGCAGACCAAGGTAGTACAAATGACTTGTGACAAGCTATCAAATCTGTTGTAAAATAACATGAGAGAGTATTTTCTCAACACGTCCAGCTTCTCACTAGATTGGCAATACCAAGAAAGCAAATACTTTATGTTGCTGTTTCAGCTCTTCTAATTTCAAAAGCAAAACAGACGGCACACTGATAGACAAACAGACTGCACATTGATAGACAGTCCTTCTTTCACAGGACAGGAAGAAGGGAAGAAAAGGAGAGGCAGCATCTTCATGAATTGACACATGAACTAAGGCTCTACATTGAGCAAGTTTGTACTGTTTAACCTGCCACAGCTAACACTGACAGGTTAGCATGTCTCCTCTTTGATCTAAAGAGGCATCTCTTAATATGAGAACAACAGAAGTCCCTCAGAGCCCCATATTATGCCATCTACCTGTGCTGGAGGCTGCCTCAGATTGCTGGTAAACTGCAGTGGAAGAGGACGATGCAGGAGAACCAGTGGAAGCACCAGCAGATTCCTTTCCTTCCAGCTCAGCCACAGGCAATAGTGGGTTCTGGTTCAAATCCAGGTGAGTAGGGCTGGAAGGAATTCCATTCTCCAGCAGGAACTCATCCAGATCCATGTACTCCAGGTGGAAAGATTCGCCATCGTAAGGAATAGTTTTGTCCCAAATGGGTGGCATGAGGGAAGCCGAGACTGCCATAGTGCTGGCAGCTGCTGCCTCATCTTCTTCAAGCTTTATTTTCTCCTTCTCTTTATCTGAAAGATACAAGTAGGTCACTGTACAAGCTGAAACACAAGAGAGGCTCCAGGTTTAAGAGTCCAACAAAATCCCCATGAAAGGAAATTCCGTAAGCTAATGGCTCTGCCTCAAGACATGATCTGGAAAACCAGACATTGAAAAGCAACCTTCATGTATGGAATGGTCTAACCCCCTGTGATGGCTGGACCACAGACAGCTGAGTAGCCTTGCAGACCAGCATCTTTGCTGTAACAGCTTACCAACGTGTGATGAAGTGCTGCATGGAGCTTACTAACCAGTCACTGCAAAACAGCCTGGTTTTCACATACCCATCTCAGAAGACAACAAAAGTGAGTGTCCCTAATCAGGATTCCATGGGAAGCCATTAAGAAAATTCCGAGGAAGCAGAGTACCTTATTCTATGCACAAAGAAGGAGGGTGCAGAACAATAATTTAAATACAAATAGGAGAGGAATATAGGTTTTCAGATTACATTTGAAAATCAGTCAAAAGTTCCATAGGACACCAGAGACCTGGATGCCTATTGTTCAGCATTTTAGAAGCCTTTCTCTCTGACATGACTCAGCATGTCCACAGAAGGCAATAGCTCCAAGTGCTGCTCACTATAGATAGCTCAGAGTACCTACATACAATTTTCACTCTTTGGGGAGATGTCTAATAAGGCAAACTCCCACATCCCACCCCCAAGTCACAAGAAACTGATGAATTTTTCTCCATTTACTGTGCTACAGTGCACATATTACAGAAAAATGGCTGTTTCTATGTTCCCCATAGCTACTGGATCTTAACAATTGTCTGGGACAGAATCCAAGCAGAAAATTCAAGTTATGGAATAATTACATAATTTAAGAGATAAAAATAAGCTGGCAGAAAAAAAATTTTAAAAATCCAAGTCATTTTCCTGATCCAGTTCTCCATGCAGTTCTATCAGCAGTGAAGGAGGCATTGCAGAAGCAGTGCTAGTACTGCCAGCACTGAGCCAGCGCTGCTGTCAAAAGGAATGGTCTACAGTCCCACCCTAATCACCTGCAAACTGGGCATTACCATGGAAGCCAGCAAATACTCAGTTCAATAGAACAGGGACTCCAAGGACATACACTAGAACAGTTTGGATCTCCAGTATTAACTGAGATTAGCCCAATAAAATGCACCAATCTTTGGCATTAGGGTTTTCTAGACTGGCTGCAATATGCTAAAGGAGCATTTTTCTTTATCGGGGGTGGAAGTGGGGGTGAAACTCTGCTCTAAATCAGAAAAGCCTATTTATATAAAACCTGTTCTGATAAAAGTGGCATTCCTTCCGCTGTTGCCTTAGCTGGTGTGGAACTGAGACTGAAAGAGCTTTTTATGGCTTTAAGAACAGTGCTGCCATACAAAGTAAATTATCTACGTATTCTGAATATTTTATATAAAAGAAGATACTGCTTTTAAACCAAGCAGCTGAGAAAGTATTCACCAGCCACCAGCTTGGGACCAAGAGCAAGTACCTAAAGGACTCATTAAATTCAGACCAGTGGCTCTAGGACCTAAGCTTTGGTAACATCACCTTGCAGCTTTTGGCTTTCTCCTTGCCACTTCACACTGCTGCCTCTGAACCGCCATCTTCCAGTTCCTATTCCTGCCATAAACTCCTTTTTGCAGACAGTTTTGCAACTTTCCTACCCTTAGCTTGGGCAAAGCAAACCTGCAGGTTAACAGTAATGATGCAAATAACCAGAATGTTTCTAAATAGCTCCTACTTGAAGCTAGTAAAGAAACAGCATCTACTCTATATATAAGGAGGATTTCCCTTACTACTGGAGCACACCCCGCTAAATTGGAACCAACATTTCACCTGTGAAAAGAGATTGTGTATTTCCCCAACACTGCATAGTGCCCAGCACAACCAAACCCAGATTTGCACTGGATGTTGTGGATGATCTCCTAGTAAAGATATCACCAAAACAAATGCAAGCAACAGTAATGAATTCTTTGTAAATAACGATTTTTAATTAACATGATAAAAAACTTGTGAAATGTCAAGTCAAAATGTCAACTGAAAAGAAAAAAAAATCTTTACTCTTGAAAGCCACAGTACACCATTATAAATTATGCCAGTTTTAATACAAACCAGCAGTGCTTTTGTTTTGCAACATCTAGTACAACACCTCCAAGTGAGGAGAAAAAAACCCCAGTAAGTGATTATTAGATGGAATATAAGGCTTAAAAATATTTTTCAGAAGGTAGACGCTGAAAAGACTACACTACTGGCAAATGTGGCTCTTCTCATATCTATTAATGCCTTCTGGATGTGCACGATCATCCTGCTGTCCTGCAGTAACCTGGAAAAACTGTGGTTCCTCCAATTTCCTCTTGTAATTGTCCCTGGCTCACAACAGATTAGATCCTTCCTCCACGTGAGAAAAGCATCTGAAATTTTTTGTCCTTTTCCTACGAGTTGACAACTCAGCAAGCACTCGGCCCCCAGTGCTGTCTTTGTTTAGCTATACTGTCTCTCTCTCCTCCCTCACTTTTAACAGTATCTGAAACAAAACAGCAGGAGCTAACACGCATATTGGGAGCCCATCTATTTCAAAGGTGGTGCATAATATGGTAAAACCTTTGTATGATTATTTTTGCATTGATGTTTTCCCATGGGCTTGCTTTCAATTCATTTAATCTTTATTTCTGCCACACAACATCCTGCTTGGGTGTACAATATCTAATGAAACACTAATTAACTTCTTGCATCTTGAGGGGAAGTTTCTGCCTACCTCAGCACAGGGACTTGAAGCATTAATTCTCTTAAGATATTTATAGTGTAAACAGGTATTACCTGACAGTAGAGCTGCAGTATCCTAAGAGGCTCCATTTGCAGTGATTCAAGGTCACCCTGATAAATCTGGACTATACTTCTGCAGATGATGGCTCATGTCCGATTTAGCCCCCTCATTCTGCTACTGTGACCTATTAACTGGGCTGTACATCTGCTCTTAACAGTGAGGACACCAGTTTATGCTCAGTGATTTAAGCAGACCATTCCAGTTACTGAACTGCTGGAAATACTGCTGTTTTAACCAGAAGCAGCAGCCTGAAAAGAGCTTTATTCCCCATCCTGGTTTTTCCTCAAAACCAAAAAACCAATCACCAAAAACCAACCAAATTATTTTGGGCACCACATTGTCAAGAGCTATCACAGCCACAAACAGAACAAATACTTATTTGACAAACTTCCCCTTGTTCACCAAAAAAATATTGTCAAATTATACTGAAACCACTATATATATATAGGCTGATTGCTCCATAAATCTTTAGTCCCACTTGTGAGGATGGAACAAGGCACGTTGTAGGGTTCCATATCCCTGATGCTCATTACTGTGATGTTTGCTGAGGCATTCCCCCTGCCACAGCAGCATGCAACTGGTGATTAAGGCATCCTTTGGACAGTATGCAGCAGCTCCTTACTAATAGAAAAGGACTTACACTCCTGCTCCAGAATGTTAATTGCCTTCCCTTAACCCACAGCACTTTTCCGTTTTTTATAAATATAGAATTATTTTTATTTATTTAATCCTTACAACGTACACGACAACAACTCCCAGCAAGGCTGGTGAGCTATACCTGATACACGGCAGAGCATTCAACGGGATGGCATTCTGCTGGAACTGGCTGACCTCCCTCCTGTGTTGCTCAGGAGGATTGCTTCCTTTGACTGGGTAGTCAAATTACCCACAGCGGTTGGAAAACCCACAGGTAGCTTGCAGAAACTATAAATGGACACTGCAGCTAGCTAATATCATTTCTTACAGAATAAGACAGATGACTGTATTTTTGTCACTAGGCATTCCAGACAAAAGCACAGGGTCTTTTCTCAAAAAGTTTGCTGAAACCGCACCACTGGATTAAGCAAATGAGTAATTTTTTAACATTTTGAGTGTATCACTGTTAAAGGGACAGAATATAATCAAGAATCCTCTAAAGTCAGTCGACACACAAGTCTACTGACAAACCTTTTGTAAATTAGGAGTAACTACTTGCTGACAGTTAAGGCATTCTTTCTTTTGTCTTGCATATGCAAACAAGAAAAGTATCCGAGACAAAATAAACAGAAAGCAACAAGTTCCACAAAGTGTGAAGTGAAACAGTACAAGGTGAACTAAGGAAATCTATGGAGAAATCTTAAGAACAAGAACAACCTGAGCTTTATCACACCATGAATGGAGAGGGATAATCAAGATGAAATGGACTCACTAGCAAGCTTTAGAGGCTCCAGCTGAACACCTTCACGAGCTGGAATGGGGTCATCTACTAATCAATCTAGTATCAAATGTTTCTAATTTTAGGAAAATGCACTACCTCACAATCGTATTAATTTCAGAACTTTATGTCTCCATAGGCCACATCACATGATTCTGGACACAAAAATCACCCCCAAGACAAAGTCACCAAACCCCTATCAGCAAACATGCATGAACTTAAAATTGCTCCTGCTGGCACTAACGTCTTTAAAAAGGACTGGGTGCAGAAATATCTTAAGAAATCCCATGATTTTGTAGATTCAAGATTGCTGCAGCAAGCACCCTGCACCATAGCAACATAACTAAGACCTTTACCACAAGCTTTTTTTTTTTTTTTTTTTTTTTTTTTTTTTTTTTTTTTTTTTTTTTAAGCAGAAAGGAGAAAAAGAGTCTCCAGAATCACAAAACAGATTTACAGGGTATATTGTGCAATATAAGACATGCAAGGTAGGTAGGATCTTCACTGGGATCAATCTTGCCAACCTTGCTTATGCTGTGGTTTATTCTGGATGTTGTCTACTGTGCCAAAAAATTATTTTTAATCTCAAAATTTGTAAGTGTAAGGACTTATTTTATTATACACCAGTACGCTGGGCATTACAGCAGTGCAGATAATCCTGAGCTTTCCTCGAAATGAAACTGATACTCAGAAAGGCAAAAATACTGCCAGATGAGGGGAAGGAGGAGAAACAAAAAAAAAGGTAAAAAAAAAGCGCGTGCCATCAGCACCGAAGACCATAAGCACCAGCACTGCTATTTACACAGCTGCCGTCTGCATCACCAGTGGTAGAGAGGCAGCTCCAGTCCATGCAGGACTGCATGTGCAGGCAGTCACTCATACCCTTATGGATTATCACCGAACTTAATCTGAGGGGATCTGCTGTTTACTCGTGTCATCGGGCAACTTCCCAGCAATTAAGGTCAAGCAAGACTCAAAACCTTCTCACTGCTGCTCCCAGCTACGCGTCTACAAGCGGAGGAAGCTCCAGACAGCCGAAGGACTAAAACCAGCGTGTCACGTCTCGGCTCCTGCCCACCCCTCGCTCCCGTAGCGTTCGGTTTTGCCCAGCGCAGGCACCTACACGCTCCGGAAAGGACAATCCCTGGGAGGCGGGGAGCGATCCCGTGCTGCCGGCACTTGGCTCGGCCGGCCGGGGAGGCGGAGGGAGGGAGGGACGGGGCGGAGGGAAGGGGCCGGGGCGAACAGCCTCTCCCTCGGGTGCTCCCCCCGCGGCCAGTCCCGCCGTGACCCGGCGGGTCCCGCCCTCCGAGCCACGGGGTGGGAAGGGGGCGGTGGGGGTGGATACCTTGGGGGCACCGCGCGCTCCCGCCGCCCCCGCGCGCGCCCCCACGCTCACCGAGGCGCGCCTCCCGCGGCGGGTTCTCCATCAGCTTCTTCAGCACTAGCGGGAACGCGCCCGCCAGGCCCCGCCGCTCCTGCTGCGCGGCGGCCCCCGCGCTCCCCCCAGCTGCAGTGGGCTCTGGTCCTCCCGCCGCCGCCGCCGCCTCTTGGTGCGCGGCGCGGCCGGGCATACTCCCCGCGGGCGGGCGGGCTATCAGCGGTCACCGGCGGCGCGGGGCTGCGGCGGCGGCGGCTGCCCGGGACCCGGCGGCGGCGGCAGCAGCGGCGGCCAAGCGCGGAGGAAACGGCGCAGGCGCGGCCGGCTGACGCCCGGCGCGTGCTTCAGTATTCATGAGCTCCGGGGCCGCGCCCCGGCCCGGCCTCTCCGCGCCCCGGGATTGGCCCGCGCCTTCCGAGGGGGCGGCCCCGCGCGGACAGGCCCCGCCCTGCCCTCCCCGCGGCCAGCGCGGGCACGCGCCCCACGCCCGCCAAGGCACGTGCGGGGGCGGGGCCTCCGCCGGGCTCATTAGCATCCGGAGCCCCGCCCCCTCCTCCTCCCGCGGGCGCTGCGTCACCGTCAGGAGGGCGGAGGAGGTGGAGGGAGCGAGCGCGCGCGCGTGGGCGCGCCTGAGGCGGCCGCGACCGGCCGGGGGTCCGGGAGGGCTGTCCCGGCTGCGCGACGTCTGCCAACTCCCTCCCGCCCTGCCCGGGCGCCAACGCTCCAGCCCGCCCTTGCATATCCTCGTTTAGGATCCCGAAATCACCTTTCCCGCGTGCCCTGGATTTAATCTCCCTCCGTCCCACACGATGCCCGCAGCGGCGTGCCCTACATAACATGGGCAGGGAGAAGGACTTCACTGCGGTGCTGCTATGGGCGGGCTGCTGGGGGAAGGGAGGAAAGGCCGCCTTTCCAAATTATGATCACAAGAAATCCTTGTGATTCTCCAAGCTGCCCTCTTGCTCTAGCAGCAGGGATGCCGTGCTGGGATTTAAGCTTCTGAACACACGAACGGAGCAAATATTGCCAAGTTCGTTCCCGAGAGCACAGACGGATACTGAGGAGCATCTCCCACAGAACTGATAAATTCGCAGAAGGGGCATATGCTGCAGCCACAGGCTTCTCCTGTCAGCAGTGGCTGCTCTTGACTCTGCAGGATGGGCTGCAGCGAACCTACCATACAGTGCTTCGAGCCGGGAAAGGGAAGGGTTGTGCTCCCCTGGGATAGGCTCGTCTGCATCCAACAGAGCCGCGGGAGCCAGAGCAGAGGCGCCGCCATACGTGCCAGCAGAAAAAAAGACATCTTCCTCTCAGGTAGGCACTTGGGCATCTGCTTGGTTCAGCTTCCCAGCCACAAACCTCAGACATTTAATTTAAGTGGCAAGGCACGATTTTACCTGACCCTTACTAATAAACCCTGATGGTCTTTGTGGAAAAAAAAAAAAAAAAAAAAAATAGATCTGAATTCTTCCCCACATGCCCCAGGAAAAGGAATGAAGTCACACGGGGTAGATGTTTTCCTCCATTCTTACTGCAGTGAGGACCAGGGGACATCTCCATCCAACCTAGGCAAATGTGGAGCTGCCCTACCCAGCAGCTACTTCTCTTGCATAGGCTGGGAGGCCCAATCTGCTCCCTCCTTCACAGGGAACCAGTGGGACTCCCGATGCTACTCCTGCACACATGCTGCCCAGCACGAAGCTTGGAAAAGAACACCCTGTTATTACAGGCTGGAATGGTGCAGGTTAATGCATCATTTATCAAGGTTGATAAATCCAGCTGCAAGAAGCAGGCAGAACAGGTCATGCTCCACTGCCCAGCATGCTCCAGGGGTGCTACGTGCCCTCCGTGGACCCCCTCTGCCTTGCCAAGCTCAGCTGGCAGGAAGAAAAGGCACATGTGTGAAAGGGAGATGCCACTTCACAGAGGGTAATGAGACACAGATGTCAGACCACACACGACAGAGGCAGCACACACAGCTTGGCAAGGGGCAGCAAGCCGGCAGTGGTGCTTTTGTCTAGGAAACAGCTACTGATAGGCAGTAGATAGAGAACACAACCAAGTGAGGTCACAAAGGAGCAGCTTTTAGGCAAGTGGACGCAGCCAAAGTGGGCCAAGCTGCAGGCTTCTCATTCAGTTATGGCTCTCATGGTCACTTGGTTCCATTGTTGTCAACGCTGGTGGCCCCCAAGGGTGATGCTGTGCCTCAGTACTGTACAACACTCTTTCAAGAAACAGGGTCTGTGCACATCACCCCTGCAGAGCTCAATGGCAGCTGTTTTGCTGGGTAATGTCTGTATGAAGGGAGGTTATTAAAACCACTCAGCAGCTTTTACTCCAGGGCTTTTCCCTTTAGATTGACCATGTTCTTCCTCCAGTACATTTCCACCTGTACTCCACTGTGCTAAGGTTTGTTCTGCACCACCATGAGTTGTGACTTTACCTGGAGAGAGTCTAGACTATACAGTGTTAGCTGCTCTTCCCGGAGGCAGGGAGTTCCTGAGGAGCATTCCTGTGGGTTCCCTCTCATCACCCTGCTCCAGCATTAGCACTGCCCTGCCAGCTTGGAGGGAGGCTGCCCTGAGAGCTTTTCCTCACTGCCTCTGGGGATTTGGTACTCAAGCAATTGCCAACAGAAATCAGGCACTGTACCACAAGCTGTACCTTCTTGGTTAAGCTGGGATCTGCCTGAGATTTTTGCATTTTCTTTCACCCTGCAGCTGAGAAGGAAGAGTGGAGGACAATGAGATGTGAGGAGAGGAATGCAGTGGCCATGGTTGTTACTACTGGGAGTCTTGTCAGGGCCAGATGATGCAGAACAGCCCAGTTCTGGGGTGCAGCAAGGAGGGAGGCAAGCAACAAGTAGCTCACTGCTGGGGACAGGGTGTGAGGGGGAGATGTACAGCAAGCCCCACTGGGAGGTTTGAATAGCAGAATAGAGAATTTCAGAGAGTGGCCTGAGAGACAGCAAATCCAGATGAGTGCTGTCTAAGTATGGAGACCCAGGAGGAGAGAACTGAGCTCTGTGGGAAGAGGGCCATGATGGGAGTGCTGGTCTGGAGAGGGAGGCAGCATAATAAAGACAGTTCTGAGGACTATGGGAAGTGATGCAGAGAGGCAGGGTGGTCCTGGGGCTGAGGAAGAAAGCTGCCACAAAACAGCACTCTCAGCTGCCAAGTAAGTTGCATTGAGTTAAGACTAAATTATTCTCTTTTCAAACCATTGATCTCTCCTCTACACCCTACTCCAAACAGATAGGTCTTGCCAGCACTCCTCCCTTGGATTAATTGAATCCACTTGGCTGTGGAGAGCAGAGATCCCAGAAAAGCAGCCAAACTCAGCTTAGCCACAGCAAGGCTCTGCACCACATGAGCCGCCCTTGGCTGTTACTGCCTCCTCCCAAACAATTCCACTTTTACCTGGGTACAGTTAGCTTGGAAAACATGCCCTGGTCCACACAAACAGTGGGACTTCATACAGTGTGGTATGTAAACACACCTGTTAGTGGGCAGTCTCAGCAAAGAAGAGAGAGAGCTCACAGGAGGCTGCAGCAGAGCAGTGTGACAAAATGAGCCCCTTAGGGGGTAGGGCAGTTCCCCTTGCCCTATTTCCCTTTCCCATAGGGAGCTGTGCATGTGCCATAGAGCTCACTGTATTACAGCAGGTGTAGGCAGCTGCCTTTCCTGACATGAATGCTTTACTGTCACAGCAGCAGCCCTTTCTCCCATTGACCCTGGAGCAAGAGCAGGGTCCCTCTCCACACTGTGTGTCTGGCTTTTCTGCTCCTGGGTCCTGCTGCCCCTCAGGACTGCAGAGCTGCTTGCATGTCCCGACAGCAACTCCCTAGAGAAGACCGAGCTCTGTGCATGTTTGTTTCTGTAAGTTCAACTCTCTCATGTCCAGACATAGGCTTGTTAATGTGTTCCCACACGTCCCCAGCACTCAGCAGTGAACGTTAAAACACAACAACCAAAAAGCAGCTTCTCAAGGGTGTGCAGCATCCTGTCCAAAACCTAGAGTACTCAAGTTGCATGGTGGGTGCTCGGAGCAGACCCAGCATTAGAGAAGTGGTCAGTGCAGCATAAGCAAAGTGTTCAGCACAGCAAAAGCCCAAACTAAATAACCTCCTGGGTCCTTTCCATTTGTTTTCTAGGATGCTGCACAGAGAATGGGAAAGCCTAGGAGTACAGAAAAGAAAATGCGGCCTTTACTGTGTTCTCTACCCCAGCTTTTCACTGATAAACAACTGCAGCGTCCAACAAAGTTTCCAGAGAGTCAGCATGCCCCATGCAGGCTGGCCTCTCTGGACAGTCTGAGTCTGGGAAGAGGCAGTGTCTGGAGGCTTAGTGGTTATTAACCATAGGACAACAATGAATGGCAATCCTGGAAGTTGTTTCTATGTGAGTGTGAAGATTTGTGCCCAAGCCTTTTCCATGCACGAATCTTTGAGGGTTTCCAAGAAGTAGCTGAGCACAGAGATTAAAAGGATCAGGAGCCCAGCACTCTTGACTGATTTTGTAATCAATCCTCCTAGCTGCACAACATGCACAGTGCCAGAACTCCCTGTCTGACTTGGACACTTTGGGGAAACACACCCTTAGAAGGGCTTGCAGCAGACAAGATCTGCCCCTTTCTCACCTTGCAACTGAAGGAGAAATCAAAACAGAAACCCCAGCACGTATTTCCTCAATCCTACCTGTCATCTTGTTGGTCCAGGGCAAGGAATACTCCAGTAAGGACTTCAGGACTTCCGGAAAGTCCAGGGCACTAGGGCCCCCAGGGGTGTTGCAGCTTGACATGTCCTGTCCTGGGACTGTGCCAGCAGGGCTAAGGGAGGGCCAGGTGCCTGGCCACCAAGGTTACACCTCACTCTCCTGGGTGTTGCGAGCCCCGGACTGGGTTTGCTGGACTACTCTGGCTGAGAAAAAAAACAAGGAGGAAGAAAAACAGCCTAGCGAAGACACAGCTTACCCAACTATCTTCACCTCCCCCTCTCCCACTCTGAAGTGGCCAATTGTGGAAATAGCTTGCAGCCTTGCAGGGCGGGGCCGGGCGCCTGGCCAGCGTGGTTTTACAGGGCCTCTCCCAGCCAATCCGGCAGCAAAGAACTGGGCCAGTTATTTAACTTTGCAAAGGCAGCACCCTTTTCCTTCCCAAGGTGTTGTGAGAAATACATGTGTCGGAAGGGGGGAAAAAAGCAATTGTGCGCTGTCAGGGGTACACGTCGGCTGCAAACACAACAGCAAAGGGATCCTCTGACGAATCAGCAACAGCAAAGGGATCCTCTGAGGAGCTCCAAGTTGTGCAGGTTGCTACAGGGAGATACACATGCTGTCTGCATCTGCCTGCTAACTTTTTAGCTAAGATGAAGATGATGACATTATTTGTATGTGATGTAACAGTTACTCTGTGTCCCTCCTAAATTAATATTGATAAGGTGTGCATCATCCCCAAAATCCAGGATTTTTCTTCTTAAGAGGCACAGAATTTTATGAGAAAGCAAACAGCCTCCTCTCAGAGCAGTGATGTACAGGAAGAGAGTTCATGAACCCTGCAAATACCTTGGTAACAGCTGGTTAAGTAAGATCTTGAGCACACAAAGCCCCTCCTCTCCTAGCTGTGAAATTTTTAGCATGGAGAAAAGGACTGAAGACAGGAGGATAAAGGTCTGATCCTCTTTATTAGAACCTGGCGTGCAAAGTAGCATCTTACATGTGCTGGGGTCTTTTCTTTTGCTGAGTGTGATATTTCAACAGAAGTGCCTTTATTTCTCAGTTTGTTCCTGTCCACTTTGCCAGGCTCAGCCTTACAGTGCCAGTGTGAGTTGCTAGAAATTAGGTATTCCTACACTGGTCTGAGCCACAGCAACTGGACACAGCCCAGCAAAACCATACATGGTGTTTGGTCCCATAAAGAAATGCATTTGATTTAACCCAGTAGAAACCAAAAAGGAAGAATTACCTAGCCAGGTGGGGTGGTTGAGAATTTCAGTTTAGCTGGAGAAGCCTTGTGATCTAGATCCCAATCTAATCAGGCTCAGAAATCACACAATAGATGGTTTAATAGAATTCATAATTACGATACAACCTCTTCAGATTTTGAGTCAGTCATAACCATCAGTGGTGAAACCATTCAGGGAAGAACAGTCCCATACTAACCCTGGACTGTTACAGTGTTCTCCACCCACCCAAAGCTGAAGCCAGCAGCAGACTCTGCAGACAGTCAGTGCGTTCTGGCTCCTGGGAGCAAGAGACATGATCACATCTCTCCTTCCTGGAGTACAGCCTGCCAGCCAGGAGGTCCATGTCCTTTCCTGAAATCTTCCAGTCCATTCTGGAAGACTGGAGTCTCTGTCATGCCAGACATTACTGATGTTTGGGACAGCTACTGTCATATATGCCTAGTTTTGCTTCTTATGACAGGCTGGCAAGGGAAAGTGACTGGGAACATGGTAGCTGTCCAGTGCCAGGTGCAGCTGGACCCCCTGCTTTTGTCCCAGGCTCAAACTTGTTATGAAAGCTGGACAAACATCTGACCATGTGTCTGGAGGGACCTAAGGACTTCACAGCAGCTGCTGCAGCAACTGACTGACATTTATGGCTTCAGAAAATGAAGACATTAATTCAGAGAAAATTAATAGAATCATAGAATGGTTTGGGTTGGAAGATAGCTTAAAGATCCTCTAAATTGTCACTTAGCAGTTTGAATTATTAGCCTGCAATGGACATCTCTAAGTTTTTGTCTAGAGATTTGAGAGCAATGAGATATACATCTCATCTTGCATTTGCCACGTCCACAAAGTCTCCTACCAACAGTGTATGTCCCTCTTGATTCAGAATCCCTGAACAATGACCTCCTGCCCACAAGAAGAGCTTGGGTAACATCACTAGCTGGATGCATCAACACCACCCTGTCTTCAAGCCCCAGGGAATCAGAACCTATACTATGGAATAGAGTCATAGCAGTGGGGAATGTCTGTCTGCCCCTGTGTCCCCAACATGGAGAGCAGAGCATTTGAGCTGCTTTAGTGAATGAAGTTGAAATATCTCTGGAAAGCTGCAGGCATGGCCACAGATTGCATCACTTGTGCTGGCTACACTGTTGTCAGATCAGATGTGTTTTTATTTTGTGATCCCGTTTTAGTGGAGGTGCCCACAGCTCTGCTCCATCCATCACTCAGAAGCCCAGTCAGCCCATAACACCACATTTTCTCCCAGACTCAACCAGCCATTCAACTTCTACTGGCCCTAAGTGGGTGGCACACAAAAGGAGGCACCTAATGTGATGGAAAAGGCCAAACTCCATGAACACCAATTTAACTGGCAGAGACCAGGGCTAACTTCAGTGTATTTTCTGTAGCTCTCTTGCTGCAGCTACCCACACCACCCAGCAGTGCTGGCTGAACCTCTTGGCACATTTGCCTAAGGAGTGTGTTCAGCAGTCCTGAGGGGAGGACTGTGGGTCCTTCAACATTTGCCTTGGTCCATACTCTCCCTCCTCTTACATTTTTATTCAAAAGAATTGGGTTTTTTTTAAGCAACCAATTCTTGTGCTTTCCTTTCCCCTGGCCCCTTTGCCTTTCTGCAGTGCTCAGGTGCTTCTGCTGGTACCAAAACATGTAAATGTCTCTTCTAAAACCTCTAATTCTACTCCTGTCTCTAATGGGACTTCTCTGGAGAGCTCTGCCATCAGGCCTAAAGGGAACTATAGAGCAACACTGCTGAGGTGTTGCTAGTAGGTCCAACCTTGCTGGCAGTTTGAAACCCCGGAGAATCTTTTCAGACATTCAGACCTCAGATACAACCCTGCTCATTACAAGGAGCTGGGTAAGGGGGTTCTCTGTGCATCTCTCCAAGTTGCCATCTTTGTTGCAGCCCCAGGAGTATTCCCTCAACTCCTTCACAGGGCCACTTTCACAGTGCTTCTGGAGCAGCCTTTCCCCTGTTCCCCCTCCTGCCAGTGTCTTGCAGCCACCCTCAGACTCAAAACAAGAGCCAGTGGCACACTTGTGTGCCTCCTTGGTCAGAAACTCCTGCAGATTATTGCTGTGGGTCTTGTCTTTGGTGGTGGCACCTGGCTGCATATCAATTTATGAGGCCACCACTACAGAAGGGAATTCACTTGTTTCTCAGGTGTATCTGAAAGCACAGCTGATGGGGAACACACCAACAGCAGTGATATTTGACTAAAGAAAGGCATTAGTGGTTATTATTACTAATTGCTGTTATCTCAGCTTTCTCCAATAAGGTGAAAGCTTGGCTTGGTAATCTAATGGAATGTGTCCTCTTAGAAAATAAAAAGTTTTTGTCTGATTTTCTAAGGACACAAAGCTTATGCAGCAGTATTATCCATCCATCCATCCATCCATCCATCCATCCATCCATCCGTCCATCCATCCATCCATCCCTCCATCCCTCCATCCCCAGAGCATGCTACCCAGCAAGGGATAAATACATTTAAATATCTTATTCTGTTTGAAAGTTCAGCTAGGATGAGGAGAGTCAAATTAATGCCTCCCCAGAGATAAAATCTGCTGTTATGTATTCTGTATGATCTGGGGCACATACTTTGGCAGTGACACAGGACAGGCAGTAGCCAGCAGCACTGAAAGGACTTGTGGTGACAGACAAGATGACACTCCCCTGAAGTGAATTTGGAAATAAGGACAAAAACATGTAGAAACCTCTAGAAGCTTTGCAAATTCTGCAGTTCTTGAAGCAAGAGTATTTTCCTCTTTTTTCTCCATTTCTTTCAGTCACCCAAGACCATTCACATTGGCAGCGCAGCCATTACTTGGAAATTTCCATACCTCCTCACGTGAGACATCTTCTGTTGCACATCCTACAAATCAAGCCTACTCCTCAAAGTCTGTGTGGAGGCTCCAGGCCCACCCGCAGGGTTTGGTTCTTTCACCAAACTCAGCTTGGTAAGTGGTTTCCTCTTTCTTCTTTTATCCAAGCAAACCCTTTGCCAGAGATCAGTCACTGCCTCTTTACAGACATCCATACAATTTCTTGTTCTTGTACTAGTTCCTAGAACAATTGTACACTCCCCTTACAGCTTCCAGACTTAACTATTTATTTGCGTAGTGCATTGGGCTTGGTAGGGAATTTTTCTCAGCTTGGCAGAGGCCTACAGACTGAGTTTCACCATGGCCATGCTGAAAGGACACATGCACCACATCCCAGAAAGTTGTCTTCTTCTGGGTTGAGATGCTGCTGCTAGTGCCAACAGACATCTATGGAGCTGCAGCAGTACCCAGAACGGCAGCAGCAGGGAAGGCTGTGGCCAGACCACAGGGGTGTCAGCATCCACAGCAGATTACTTTGAAGAAAAGGAGGTGTTGAAGGAAAGGAGGTGAGAGAAGGAGTGATGAAGCCAGCATGGGAGGGTGGACATCGGAGGGCAAAGTGGGACTAGGGCTCTGCATTGGCTAAAGACGCTGCCTGGTGCCTGCAACATGGGCATGCAACCCTTTGGGTACTTTTGATGGTAGCGACATGCAACACAGACACACAGGCTTGATGAGGCCTCACTCCTCAGAGTCCCCTTCCTGCCTCTGAAAGGACTTCCTTCCCCAGCAGGGTATGGCATGCACACACGTGCCTGTGTATGTGTACATATGTGCCTGCCTGTCTCCCTGCGTGGAGGAGCAGCGCCGGGATTTCCCATCCAAGCGGTTAACTTCAGTGGAAGGAAGTGCCTGCACCTCCCGCCCAAGGCAAAAGAACTTCTAAAAACTAATTCCCCAAAATGAATGCCAAAAAGTTAATGAGCTTTGCTTCCCCACCACCCCCGCCAAGACATCTCCCCCTTCTTGGGGAGCTCACATGGCAGCTGGGCTCACCACAGCTCTGCTTCTCTGCACGTGGCCTTCCCTTGTGAGGTGCCATTTGCCAGAGAACTAGGTGCTAAGCAGGGAGAAAACGTGAGAAAGGGCCTTGAGATCACCAGAAGTTGTACTGTCCTGGGCAGGAAGGACACCTAGAGCTGCCTTTTTGCATTTCCCTGCTCTGAAAACACTCTGGCAGCCTGGGCAGAGACAGCTTTGGGAGCTCTCGGAACAAGCCTTCTTGCAGGAGGCTAGGTTGCCTTGCAGGAGTCTAGCGGTGCCAAGAGCAGCAATAAACAAAGGAGTTAAAAGCAGGATGGGGAAATCCAAGGCCAGTAATATTGGGCCATGGGAGACCACTGGGTGGGACAGCAAGATGCACATTCCTGTGGCTGCTTCCCTCTCAAAACCAAGGCTGTCTGTAAGGACCTGGGCTGTCCGTCAGCCATCTCTTCCTACTCACACCCGCTAGGAACAACATGGACCCCAGCAAAAGCAGGGATCCTGCAGCATCATAGCCCAAGAGGTCTGAGCTTGATGGAAAGATACAGGAGTCAGCTGAGCCTGGGGAAGGCATGTGGGCTGAAAGAAAACAAATGACCCTTAGAAAAGCTTGGACAGTTTGGCTGCCACTGATCCCCCAAAACCAAGATGTGAATGGTCTTGAACAGGAGAAGCTCCAGACTGCCTAGAGGTTCTTTTGAAACACTGTCAGTGTATTGAATCCCCACCACAGTTCCCAGGGGCAATGCCCAGCCGTGTTGCAGTTATTCTCAAGCCATCCTGCTGAGGAAAACTGAGGCCATCTCACTCCCATGGAAGCAGGACTTTCCCTCTCTGCCTCAGAGCTTTGCTGGGGTACAGATGGGGGAGCGTGCCTCGGTATTCAATTAGCAAAACTATGCAGCTCTTCATTCTTCCTGACCATCTGCCTGGAAGGCCCCAGTGCTATTGGAAGCCCACTGCTAAGGCAGACATAGGAAATCCACTGAGAACAAAGGAAATACGCCAAAGAGCACCTCCAGAGCCGAGTGCTTTTCCAGTTCAAAGCAAGACAAATCTACTCTGGCATCTGGGTTTAGAGATTTTCTTCCCAGCCCTGGGTAATGTCATTTTTTAGAGGATTAATCCAGATGGTTATGAATGACCCTGTTTACTGGGTCTCTGCTATGTCTGTGCCTCCCGAGACTCTCTGGAAAAAATAGTAGTTTTCTGGGGCACCACCATCCATAAGATAACCTGCATAATGAGCATCCCTGAAAGGGGCAATCTTGGGAGCTGCCAGGGACAGGACTGTTGTGATGGGAAATGAGTCAGCTGGAGCTGTCATCTGGTCTGGTCCCTGCTCTTGTCTTTGCTGCACCTGGATCTGTTTTCAGGAAACACCACTCCTGTCCCAGCACCACCAGGACACACTGCTCCTGTCTGGAGGGGGAACCACAGAGAAACAGGAGGTGACAATCGATCTGGGAAGGGAGAGAGGTTACGTGGAATGGACAGGTCCTGTCCTGTCCTCTCCCATCCTGGGGAGAAAGAGGTGAGGCCGAATGAGACATGGCTCAGCTCCTGACCAGAGCTCGCAGCTTTCCTGGAAGCCCCAAGGGCTGTATGTCCACAGGACCTCTGCCCAGAGCCTTCCCATAGCACCCATCTGAGTCTGTTCGGTGCCTTCCTCCACCACGTATCAAACAGCTTTGTGCTTCAGCCGGCGTGCCCACAGCCTTTCCTCCTGCACTTCCCTCTAACTAGGCACTCCCATCCAGGCCTCTTTTACTATTTAGCTCATTGCTTTCTGCCCCATGTTTTTCCCCCCAGCTGCCCTGCTGGTACGTCCTCTGTGCCCTCTACCCCAGCCTGTAACCATCGCACGTCCTCAGGTTACAGCTCCTGCATGTCAGGAACTCTCTGCTGCTCACTGTGCACAGGACACATGACCCTGTTCCTGGTTGCAATGGCAGCAGCAAACACAATGAAGAGGACGACACCATTTGCATCATCTGCTCTCACTGCCCAGAAATGTTTCTCTATAGTGTGGGTAGGCAGACTCAGTCACAGGATTACTTAGGATCCTCATCTGCAGCAAACTCCCTCTGCCAGGCTGCTATATGATGGCATGAACCATCTTCTGCATGAAGCCTTCCTCCCACCTCTCAGGGGTTTCTACCCTGCTCCTCACAATCTTCCACAGAACCTGGATTTTTTCTGGCTGATCTGGGTCTCTCTGCCTTGTCTTTGTATCTGCTGAAGTTCCTAGGAAGATCTGAATACTGAAATGACCCCTCCTTTTCTTCCTCTCTAAAATACAAGTTTATTTCAGTGAAGAAACACTGATTTACAGCTGAGGCTCAAACCTGCAAGGAAAAGAGGTGTTTTTCTCCTGATGCTTTGTCTGTCTCACAGTTTGACAATTTTGGTTTCAATTGTACTGGAAAAGCTACCCTCAACTCCTGCCAGCATGCCCTCAATAGACTTTGGAATGTAAAAGTAATGTCTCTCACATTTTATGTACTCAACTGATGCACCTTCGAAGTGCACGTCTCCTCATTCCCCCTGCACTACAAGAATGTGTTCAGGTCTTTTCTTTGACCAGAAGGACATGAGTTCTTATGTCTGTATGAAGGCACATCAAGGAGATGTGTGACAAATCTTGTCTCTTCAGGCCTTGCTGGATATGACCTTCTGGTCACTACCAATTTATACTGCAGTAACAGGGCATATCCATGGGACTCCCCTATCTTCACCACATCTCCAGTTTTGATTTCATCAAGAATATAGATTAATCTGCATCATGACAGATTAGAAAAATAAAGAATTTAATTTATTAATAAAATTAGTAATAGTTTATGAATAAATGTTTTCATACTGACCTCTTCCCCCGGTGCAGTTTCCTCACACAGCATCCTTTCCAGGAGGAAAGTAAGTGCACAGACACCTCCCATGGCCCAAGCTGTGTGCAACTTGGTGGATAGGGCTAAGGGCACGTTCCCTAGCAGGGTGCACACTGCCAGGCAAAAGAACTGGCCAACCCAGTTGGACAGCGCAGCCTACACAGCAGAAGAATCTCTAGATGAAGGTGTTACAAGACCCGATTACTGGAGGTTTCAAAACACAGGTTACCCAAACACCTGAAACTGTGTTGATGCAGAGCACATGGATTCTTGGCACTAGGAGGAAAAGAAAAACATCTTAAATACACCTAAAGTTCACAAGAACTGTGTGTTTGATGAAGAACTGCATAAACTGTTAATATGCACTTAGGCAATTTTCCACTCAGCAAGAAGAGCAGCAGATTATACTTAAAGAAGGGAGAAAGCCAAAGTGGTCCAATGCTTGACGTGCTCCCTTTGCTTCCCTCCTCACAGCAGGGAAACCTGAAAGCAAGATAAAAATCCTTTGCAGGCTATTTGAAAAACACAAACACACTCTGGATCAGGAGAGGGTTTAAAGTGCACACTTTTATTTTCTATTACAAAGGCTAAAAGAAGCAAGTTTGGTTTTTCTTTCTTTATTTAAGAACAAAAGCAAAAATGTTGTTAAAACATCTACATAATTATCCTGATACTAGACCTTATGAAAGATACTAAGTTCTTTTTTAATAGTAAAGCGTGGTATTCTTAAATTATATTAATACAAAGACATATTAAAGGACTCAAAATCATTACTACCCAGCTCAGAACTGCAGCATCCCCTTGCTATCTTTTCCTTTCACTTGCTAAAACCCATCCATTTTTGACATACAGTTTCATACAAGCTAAGTAGGGTGTTTTTTGTTGTCTTTTTTTTTTTTACTTCTCCCTGTAAAGGCCAGGTTTACTCCAATGTCAGTATCACCTAAAATCCCTGCCCCTATCAAAGAATTTGGGAAAAGATTTTCACTAAGTCCTTCAGCATTTAATAAGTTTCTGCTCTGTGTGAATGTCTGTGGTTATTTTACAGTATTTGAGATTTTCTTCTAATATTATAAAATTAAAACATCACTTCCTTTGTTAATAACCCTCAAATTTGGTTCTGTGCTGCAGAATTTTCTTCTTCTCTCACACAAATAAAGAAGAGAGAGTTACCACAGGGTCTTGTGAACACAACACTAAAGCAGCCCCTACAGCTTGTGGTTTATCTGCTGTAGAGCTGCGAGCACTAAGCATTTCTGCTGAGAGCACATAATGTGCTGAAGAAAACCCTCTTGGCTTGATAAAGCAAGCCTGGGAAGTCAAGTGTGAAACTTCTTGCCTTTCACAATGTCCCTTTAAATAATATAAGCAAAGCCTTATATTAAAACTTTACTCGCTAGTTAGCAGTATAATACTCTCTCGCTGAGATGGGACTGCAAGGACATCCTCAAGGGTTTCAAAAATGCGCACAGGGAAACCTGTTCCATCTCAAAGTTTATACCTATTTATATAAAACCCTCCCCTCTTTTTTTTATTTCCCTTTCCCTATCCCAAATAAAAGGCTTCATACTTAAACTGGAGATGCTGCGTTTCCTGGCCTGAGTCCTTTTCCTTTACCCTCATTTAAAAGATTCCTTCGATACCACACACATATAATATTATATAGAGCGATATATTTAATACCTGTGTATATATGCTTCATGGAAGGGGTCACATATATACACACTAAAACAAGTCTGGTGACGAAGTACTGCAACACCACAGACCAGGTTATCATATCAGGGAAAACAAAGAGACACTTGATGCAACCCCTGTGATCGTGGGCCTCCCCCACCTCACCTCACCTCACCTCACCTCACCTCACCTCACCTCACCTCACCTCACCCTCTCCCCATATCAGCCCCAGCCTGAACCTCTGAAGTCCCACCAAGCAGCTCAGTTCTCATTGCAGAGAGGGGGAGAGGGGACAGTGACCCACTTGGTAACCTAAACAAGTCATTGCATGAGAAATCACAGCTCAGCAAACGCTAGAGTCACACTAGAGATGCAGGTTTGTTTTAAAAGTAAAAAACAGATTTCAGTGTCCCCCAATCCAGATTTCCTTCCTTGGCGTCTGCCCAAGAAGAGCAGAACAAGATAACCCAGGAGCTGATGCCTGTCTCCTCCCATCTCTAAAGTTGACCACTTGAGCACAAGGATGACCAGGAAAGGTACCATAGCTACCACAAAGGACAGAGGAGAAACTACAGCACCTGACCACTCAAAAACTGCCATGTCTGATACTGCTCACAGCAAACCAGAGACTACCATCCACATTTTAAGGGAGAGGAAAAAAGCTCAGCAGAAAAGTGGTTAAGTTGCCCAGGAAAGAGGCTGAGTCACCATCCCCAGAGGTATTTAAAAATACATGTAGATGTGGCACTTCAGGACATGGTTTAGTCTGGGACTTGGCAGTGCCAGGTTAACGACGGGACTTGATGATCTTCGAGGTCTTTTTCAACTTAATGATTCTAAGTGCAGAGGCACATTCAGTTTACTTAGAGCACACCATGTCTATGGAAAGATTCCAGACCAGAATGCAGAGCACTCTACTCCATAACTGGACCTTAACTATCCCAGTGGAGCTGAAGCACCTTCCTGTGCTGCCTCACAGCACGTCCACATCTCCCAGTTTCCACATCCCATCCCTCCTGAAGCTGTGAACCCCAAGGATACGGGAGCAGGGAGGAACAGGAGGACCCAGAAATGCCAAAGCACCAAGCAGTTAATGGCCAGATTGTATTTACCATGGATACAGCCCTACCCAAGGGCTCTGAGATTGCTGTCCCGGGAGACTCTGTATGAAAAAGACATCCCTGACGAAGGCTGGGGAGGGAGATGTGTTTGTGTTTGAGTGGGTGATGCCATCCATGCATGCAAAACTCCAGAGCACAGCTGGACTGCAGAAGAGAGAAGGAGAGGGAAGCTCAGGACAGGGGACACATTTACTGCTTACAGGGTGAGACCACCAGAAAGGACTAGGCTGGCATTCAGAGCAGTACTGCTTCTCACTGCTGCCACTTAAAAAAGCAAAAATCCTGTCCCGGAGTTCAGCATTACTGGTTATCCCATCACAGCACACATCAGGCAGCACAGGAGCAGGCCATGGCTGAGTCCCACTGTGCCATTCACTCTCCACCACTGTCCCTGCTCTGCGTCGCATCCTAGTTGCACTTTGCATCTGCAAGCTCCCTACCCTGGCTCTGAGGAGGAGGGGGCTGGACCTCTGGTACTGGTAAGCGCTTCCAGCTGGATTCCCATTAGCTAAACGTTGCCCATGCTGCGCAGTGGTGTCCTTTTAAATGGGTCCCCACCCAGTTCTTCTGGCAGTGCAGGGAAAAATGCAGCTCTAAGTAACCAGAAACACATGCAAAGAGCAAGAAAGGAACACCATTACCTCCCTCCCTCACTTGCTTCAGGGCACAAGGCAACACAGAAACACAGGCTCCTTTTAGTGACTGCCTCCCTCCTGACCACTGTGTGGACTTCAGTGACACATGGTGTGTCACAGATTCCACTACACCTCCTGGATGGGTTCTCTTTTACTTGCACCAGTCACACCAGCCAAAAAACCAAACTCAAACTATCTGCCCTGAATATCTGCCGCACACTGGAAAAGACATCTAATGAGAAGTCACCAACTTGCTTTCTGAGTACAGTCAGCTGAAGTCTGAAGTCACCTATAACCCAGTTCCTGCTGCTGCAAGCAATTTCATTACTTTGCTGCTTTTACCTTGCACTCCTTATACCACACGGCTGTTATCCTCCTCTGCACCAGTTGATGCCTGAGGGCAATACTGACAGCTGGAGCATAAGCCTAGATGTTTCAAGCCAGATCTAGTGGTTTTTCTTCTTTGCACCTCAATGCCTATTTCTTCTGGTACCAAACTCCCAGAAGAGCAGGAGGGCTGCAGCAGAGTAAGTGGGGCTTACTCTGCAGCACTGAGAAAAGGAACGTATGAAATTCATGGTCACCTTTTCACCAGATTTCATAAAATCATACAATGGCCTGGGCTGGAAGGGACCTTAAAGACCATCTAGTTCCAATCCCCCTGTCATTTAGAAGGACACCTTCCACTAGACCACGTTGCTCATAGCTCTATCCAACCTGGCCTTGAACACTTCCAGGGATGGGGCATCCACAACTTTTCTGGACCCTCTCTCTCAGCTTTGTCCTTCAGACCTCTGCAGTCATACTCTGAATTGAAAGGCAGAAGAATGACAGAAGGTGGAATTATCTGATTTGCAGCCCAGTACAAGACTGAATTAATTCCTTTGAATGAAGGACAGGCAAAACAAAAAGATGAAGTGGAAGGAGAATTTGGAGGAAAGAAGAGAGAAAAGATGGATCACAAACTCAGTGAGCATGGCGTCGCTGGCCAACGAGAATCAAATTCACGAATTCATTCACCACTAATAAATCATCGTCTCATAATCTTAAAACAAAAGAAAAGAAAAAGTTCTCTTTGCGAGACGCAGATCTCGCTCTCCCTGCTACTGCCACTCGGAAAACCCACCCCGTGTTTCTGCAGCTGACAGACTCCCTCCAGCCCTTACTATACATCATCCCGCAATAGGAAGTTGTATTTCCCGAAGTCATCATCCCTGGGGCAGAGCAGCATGTCTTTGCGGGCTTTGGCCAGTTTCTGTTTCAGCACTTCCCTCCGGTCTAGCCACTCTGTCAGCTCGTCCTGCCCGTGGGCATAGCGACACTCCTCTCCCTCAGGACAGGCCTTGTTCTTCTGGAACCTGCCGGCACAAGGAACGCAGTCAGGAGGGCACCCCCAGTACAGGGGTTTGAGTTCCCTGTCTGGGATACTTGATAAGGACCCACTGAAACCTGCTGTGAACTCTCCTTTTTAAGGGCGAGCTGATTCTCCTACAAACCCATGTGCAATTGGGAAGACATCAAGGCTGGGAAAAAAACAGAGCAGCAAAAAGAGCAGTGGCTACAAGGGGATTTAGTCAGAGCACAAAAAAATCTGAGCTGGAACTGGACCAGCAGGGATGAGGAAAAGCCAGTGCACAAGAGAGGAAATGCCAGGTAACCAGCATGAAATACAGAGCCTTCTTGCTAACCAAAATGGCATTTTTAACCATCACAAGCTTTCTGAAGGCACCCTACGGTACTGATTCAGAGGGTGTGAGACATTCAAACCATTTAATAAGGCACCTGGGATTCCCCCAAGCACTGGGCCAAGGGGACTGTTCAGCAGCCTGAGAGCTGAGAGCATCCTGGCTATGAAGGGCACAGGTGCAGACAGGAACCTCCCCTTTTCTAACAACACATGCTCAGGAATGTGCTTTTACCCCTCAGTATTGTCGCTGAGCACCTCTGGGATCCAACAGCAGCCTCACCGTCACCCAAACCTGTCATCTCATCCCACTCCTCTTCCATTCAGAAGTCTCTGAGAACTCTGTGAGAGGATGAGGAGGGATGACAGAGGCCCTGGACCTGTTACCCTGGCCCTGCAGCAGCGGCACAGGAGGGAGGTGAGACACTAGTACCTCTCGCAGAGCTGGAATTCGCCCATGGGGAAGCGGTAGCTCCAGCAGCTGGAGTCACTGTCTGAAGTGAAGACCTTCTCCTTGTGCTTCTCCGACTGGATGTGCTGCTGCCATTGCTTCTTGCTGTTGCTGTTTTTCCCACAGAGCCAGCAGTGGTAACCCATCTAACCGATGCAGACAGGGAAAAGGGCCAGTCAGTGCAATAACATCCACATCCATTGGCCTTCCCTGTGCTGGCACTGCCTCTCCCCTCTCTTTCCAGAGCATCCTGGAAGCTCCACTCAGTCTATGACTACCCACACTTCTCTGCCATGCCATCTTTAGGGAATTGTGCTGACACTAAAGTGGAACAGAGGAGATGCTCTGTCAGAGTTTATCTACGGCTCAAACAGGCTCAGGGGACAGGGCAGTTCAGTTCATTGACACGGTCCCCCTGCCCCTGCTGATGGCCCCAGTGGGGTCTCACTGCAAGGTCCCCAGGTTAAAAGGCAATGCAGGACTCTTCAGTAGCACAGACCCTTACATCAGTACCACCCCTGGCATAAGGAGACACATCTGCCTCTAGTTTTCCAAGGCTTTTGTGCCAGCTCTTCTCCAAGCTTCTCACTCTTCTGACAGGCCTGCAGTGGTTTTGACAGCTTGCCCAGGAGCAGGCAGGAACCCTGGAGAAAGGCTGAGCCCATGCAAAAGGGAACCTAAGGGAATCCTAATGACCTGAGGATTAACAGAAAAGCCATTGCAGAGCCTTGCTGACCCCAGGTTGATCTCTTCCTTCTTCAGCTGTGGTGCCCTTGCTGTGCTGCTCCAAGCTGTCCATTTAACCTACATTAATACAGGCTCTGTTCTACTAGAGCAATGCAGTCCCTACTAGCCACACCTGGAGCACAGGAGAGAGGCAGGCTGGCAGCACTGAGGAGGAGAAATGAAGGGTAAGAGATCAGCTTATTACCATGATGTCAGCATAGTCAGTGGGCATCTGGATCTGTTTCTCCCCTTCTCGCGAGGTGAGTGGCGTTCCCTCTCCAGGCTTCCCAGGATTGTGTTTCTTTAGCCACATGTCATAGGTCTGCTGCATATCTAGTACTGCACAAAGGCGACACGTGAAGCCACTCAGACACCCTCCCACCCTGTGCACAAGCTATGAAAAAAGGACAAATGCTGGGGCTGCCCTTCCCTCCCCTTGCCTGTGCAGCACAGACTGAAGGCCTGTGCCCCATGTCACCTCCTCAGATGAGACCCCTGGGAAAAGGAGCCAAATTCACACCACACTACCTGGCATGGGGGATGTCTTCTATCAGTCAAGGGGCAACTGTGACAGCAGCCACACAAACTTTTCAGAAAGGTGGCAAAGTGCCGCAAGATCTCCTTGGAATTCACCCCACAAGATGATTCTCCATCAGGCCTGATTCTGCTTGACCTCAGAAGACATCTCACCCAGCCAGGAAGCTAAGGCAGGGGCTGGTTTCAGAACCATCTCTTCCTTCTAAGCCGAAGCTTCACCCTCAGCACTAGAGAGGGAGGAGAGCCTTTAAGCAAGCTGGCCACAGGAAGTGCTGCAGAGGGGAGGAAGACCTAATGATAGCTTGCTCTAAGTTCAAAACCTGCCCAGAGAACTGCAGTCAATGTCTCTTGTGGCTTTTGATTTAAAAGCCACTCAGCATACTTCTGGGAAGGGAAATTTGAGGTGGAAGCTTAAACTACACATCTGCCTTTGCAAGATGAGCACCTGAGAGAGGCTATGGAAACACAAATGTTTGCAGACATCGATATGATGCTCTAAGTGTGATGCATTTGCGATTTACTCCTTGCTAAATGGGTAACTGAGGAACTCGAGGCAATTGGGGATAATGAATGCAAAGTCCCCCAAACTGAAGCAATGCTGTCATTTGAAGATTCACCTTTGAGCAAACACACCCAGACTGGTCTGATGTGCTTTAAAGGCCCCAGCAATGAAATTATTTGAACTGCAACAACTAACAGTTTGGCTAAACAGAGAAGGACCCTCCATAGAATCATATAGACCAAAAAAACTCAGGGCAGGCCTGAAATCCTTCAGGCTTTCCAGCAGCTACGACAGAGGCAGGTGAGCACCTGGACAACTGGCCCTTTTTTCCCAGCTTCCTGTTAATCTGAATAAACAAGGATTTCTGCCACAGAGCTGGCTGTCCAGGTCATGGGCAACCCCTCAACTATCCCCCAAAAGATAGGCCTGCAGAATTAAATACAGACAAGTTCCTCCACAAAGGCACCACCCAACGATGTTCTCATTCAGGATCTCAACTCCACCCCTTTGAATACAATGCCATGAGCAGGGAGTGCCACAGCCCAGGAGCAAGGGATATGAGCAGAAATAGGTAAGATAGCCAAGGCAGATAGAAGACAGTCAAGAAAGATACAGGAGCAGCTACAGGCCAGGACTGGTGCTTTGGCAGAGCTCCATATGGAGCCAAGCCTGGGACATTACAGGCAACTGGAGGAACAGCACAGGGTGAATTCAGAAGTGATGCAGAAAGAGAGTGCAGCAGTGAAGCAATGTAAGACATAAAACCAATGTGCATTAGTCCCACAGCAAGGGACTCGAGATACATGCACAATTAAGAAAAGAGCAGCTGTAGGCAGACCTGACCCATAATCCCACCTAAACTCATTGTAGCAGCCTTGTCCAGCTCCATCTCTGTTGTCAAGAATATGTCTTAACAGACCCTCTATCCACTGCCCAAATGTCGTCTTCCCTCTCCCCAAGCTTTTTGGCCCACATTTTCCCCACTCACTTTTATTTTCCTTCATGAAGGTCCACATGTCTCTCTCCTCAGGGCTGTGGGCAAAGGAGCAGTTGCCCACATACTGGCATTTCCTGCCGTTCTGTGCGTGGATACACAACTGTTAAAAGACAGAGAGAAAAATTTAGCATCTGCACAATCAGTCCTTGCTAGAGGGGAAAGTGGGTTCAATAACTAGCCGGGGCATTAAATTGCACAGGAGAGGTTGCAAACAGGGTATTTTATATATCATTAATTCATGCTTCTTTTCCCCAGTCTCCTGATGACATAAACACACAGGCAGCTCAGCACCTGTTGCCATTTCCATAGGTGACTGGGTGCAGGTACAGGGCAACAGCAGGGAGCAACCTGGACTGACCCAATAGTGTCTCCTGCTGATCAAGCTGCTGGTCCCCAAAGGTGACTCATTCTCTAGCCATGTCTGAGTGGGTGAAGAGTGGCCTTACAGGTTGCTTAGACCACACTAGTGCACACACAGCTACCAAGAGTATCATTGCCAGAGAAAATGAGCTTTCCAAACATCATATTTACTGATCATCTCCTCTCCCCCTGTCTTGGCACAAAAGCAGGACCTACCATAGGGTAGGGGGAAGGAGCTTTCTCCTTTCAGGGAAAAAGTAAAGGAGAGGGAGGAACTATCACCACATTTGGGGCTGGGGTTGGAGGCTGGATATCTGTAATTTTCCTCACAGCATGTGGCTTTTTAGCTGAGTTCTTAGTTTTGCTTTCAAAACCCTTTGTGAGCAAGTTTCACAATCTATAGCAGCACAGTCACAGCAAAGGCAGGGGTACGCTTCTCCTGAGCATCTCGCCTCTCACCCACATTGAGAAACCCTGACCTAAGGGGAGTCTTAAATTTCATTCCCAAACCCTGTGCCAGCCAGAGATGCATTAACAGTTCCTGTTATGCATTAGCAGCAACACTGGAAACTTGTATTTGTGTGTAGAGTGGTTTGAATGGGTGCTGCTCCTTTTTCTGCTCCATCTTTTTGATGGATGTGTTTTGCTGCCATCAGTCTGTCCTTACCTCCCACCTCAGCCATCATGTGCTTGCCTCCCTGACAGGTCTTCAAGGGAGCAGCCCTCAAAGCACTGCACCGTGGTGGAAGGGAAAGGGATGGGGCACCTGGCCATGTTGGGCATGGGGCTTACATCATATTGCTGTGGGAAGTTGCGGATGGAAGGCAGTGGCCGGACTGACACCCACTTCTTCTTAGCTTTGGACATCACCAGCAGGACACGGCGTTCCTTCGTCCAACTGAAGAAGAGAGAATAAATCAAGAGAGGCATAAGAAAGAGCAGAACAAGGGTTCTTTACCTCAGAAACCCTTAAATATTGAGAGATGAGCAGATCCTCCTGTCCAGCTTGTCCCTGCACTATCTGTCTGTTCCTAGACACGCACATCTGTGATGGAGAAGACACAAGATGGCTGTTTTAGGAGGACTTCTCCCTGTACATATTACCTATTTCCTGGGGTACCTTTTTTCATAAAACCACAAAAATCTCCCCCAAATCTCACATGGCATCACCACAAATTATTAAACAGCTGCATTCCACCCTTTGACACAGCCAATTCTTGTGCAATCAGATCCATGAAAAACACTTGGGAATATTTTCTGTTTGAAAGGTGCAATAGAAATGCAAGTCATTACAAGCACTGCCTTATGAACAGTGCCAGGAAGTATTAATTCTCCTGCAGCTCCAGCAAGTGATCACCAGGAGATACCCTGAGCAAAAACCCCAGCTCTATTCAGCAGCTGCACAAAGAGGTGTTACTTTTTTCCCATCCCAGGAAGCAATCCTCACCTGCTTACTTCCTCCAGAAACTGCTGCTTCTGTCTCTTCTTCAACAAAAGTGTTACATTTGCAATAGGAAGCTGGACTGTGCCTTTGTGGCTTGTGTTATGGGAAGAGAAGTCCTATAAACCCTTCCATCCTATCCCTGCAGGCTGCCTGGGTGAGACAGGCCAGTTTCCATGACCAAACAGTGACTTCCCAGCCAATATTTCTCTTCTAGAGGGCTTATAAAAGAGATGGGGACACATTTTTTAGTAGGGCCTGTAGTGTTGGGACAAGGGGTAGTGGCTTGAAACTGAAAGAGGGTGTAGATTCAGACAAGATATAAGAAAGGAATTTTTTATGATGAGGGTGTTGAAACACTGGCACAACCCAGACAGGTGGCAGTGCCCCAACCCTGGAAACATTCAAGGTCAGGCTGAGCAACCTGATCTAGTTGAAGATGTGCCTGCTCATTGCAGGACGGCTGGATTAGATGACCTTTAAAGGTCTCTCCCAATCCAAAGCGTTCTATGATTCAATGATTCTATCACACCAAACATTCTCATGGGCCCAAGGAGTCAAGAGGTGCAAACAGACATGACATGCATCACAGAGGAGCAACCAAAGCAATGAAGGAGCCAAGGGAAACTGATTTAAAAGGAAGGAGAATACCTTGAATCATTGCTAATTGTGACCTGACAGACATCTGCAAACAGCTAAGAGTATAAACACGTGCAGAGGAGAACTCTGTTAGTGACCTTACTAAGAAGAAATGATAGGAACTAGGAGAAAAGGGAATTGTGGAAGCTGGATTGCATGTGCCAGGAGTAACAGTCTGCACGATGCTGGCAGCAAATACACACAGTAAAGAGGGATGGAAGCTGGAAAACAGCTATCTGCAATGCCTGCTATAGTGACAAACACCCTGAGCAGTGAGAGGCTGCTAGGGAACCTTACAGACTCTTCCAAAGATGCCAAATGAATCCCTGGAGAAGGCAGGATGAAAAATTCCTGCCCTTGAAGAGGGGTAGAGGAAAGAGAAGGTTGCATTGCTCACCAGTGGGGGGCTTTGGCACTACAGTACTTGAGGTCTTTATCTGGCTCCACCAGCTGCCCGTTTCTCCAGCACTGGCCACATACAAATTTCATCTGGAGGTCAAAGGTGCTTGATGTGGGAGTCCGGGGAGAAGCCTGGGGAAAAGAACCACAGCCTCAGGCGAACAGAGGCAAAATGCACCCCCCAAACCTGCCGCGGAGATGCTGGCAGCTCCCTGCACGCCTGTGTGCCAGCGACAAGCCAGATTAAATCAGCTCTCTTTTGCCAGTGTTAGCTGGTGGCCCGATGAGATACCAGACAGGAGCAAAACCACTGCTTGCTTCAGCATGATTTCCTGGGCTTTGACATCTGGCCAAAAGCACAGACAGCCTGGCAGCTTCCAGCACTGACCAGGCCTGGCTGTGAAACCCCTGCAGCGTATCTCTGTGTACAGACAAACTCTGTGAGACCTGCCCCAGAGCTTAATCCCCACTTCCCTGCAGGGAGGGCAATCCATGTCCCACTCTGCCTGTGGAAAGCATTCGGTCACACAGCTGGAAGAGCCCCCTTGGGAGGAAGCTGGACCACGTCATAACGCAGGACGCAAAACTTCTGATTTTGGACCAAGAAGCTCATGTCACACCTAACATTTGACACCATGAAGTCAGAGCTGGGTCCTCTTCTAGATATCCTTCCAAGCCGTTTCTGGGCAGGTTTCCATCTCTCACAGTTCCTCTGCATTGGGTTTCACAGGCAGTTAAATCACAGACTCCGGACAGAGGTACAATGCACATATTTCACATCTTCTCAGCCACTGCACTTTTCGCCCCCACCCCACCTGAGAAGGCTGGTTTGGGATTATGACTAATGGATTGTGGAGAAGGAAAAAGAAAAGGAGCCAATCTCATATCCCTGCTGCCTCATGTTTTCTCAGCAAATCTCTGGAAAACTGTTTGCATTCTGTATCACCACTGGAAGAACATGAGGCTGGTGTCTCCAGTTCATTTCCAAACCAAAGAATAAACCCGACTGGATGCCAGGGGCCCTGAGCACGGGAGTATGTGAGAGTACAAGAGAACACCCTGGCCATCGAGCTGGCCATGAAGCACAAAGGTCATGCACTAGCAAAACAATTCTGTGACTGTCAGCCACATCAGCAGCCTGTCCCATCTGCCATGCCTTGACTCTAACCCGAGCATCTCACAATAAACAGACACGCAAGCCATGTCCCTGAAAGCAGGTTTCTGCCAGCAATTGATTAGCAGCAGCATGGAGCCTGGCTGCATCCCTTCGTGAAGGGAAAACAGCAAGCACAGGCAACACAGAATCAAAGCACTTCCCAGGAGACACCACATCAGCTATCAACTACCACTCTGCATCCTCCAGACCTAGTCCTTTGTAGAACCAGAGCTGACATATAAAAGGTCCTCTGTCACTGTGGAAAGCTGACCGAGGAGCTGACCTTGCCTGTGCTGCCTACAAGGGGCCATCAGTTCTCTGATGTTCCAGCCAAAGGACCCTCCGAGAGAACCAGCATCTCTTTTGAAAAGCAGCAGAGATTCTGGCCTACTCATCTGCAAGAATGACCTTTCTGGTGGCTCCCAGCACATGACTCATTCATCACTTGCTGTCAGCTGTCACCTGTGCTGGTGACCACCGAGAACACATCAAAGTGGCTGGCTGTGGGATGAACAGAGTTAAGACCTGGGCTACCATGGAAGGCAATAAGGTGCCTCCCTCTCAGATGTGTGGCCTTTGAATAGAAGTTTTAATCTCCACTTGGTCTCCAAAGGAAATTCCACTACAGCTCACTACTGACCCATCAAACCTACAGGCCTATGGTAACAAAATGGCACTGCTGGCATATTCCCTTTTATCCACCCCATGCTATCCTCCTGGTGACATATCTCTCAGCACTGCCAGGAAGCTTTGCTCAAACCTACTGACCCAGCAAAACTAAAAACTGAGTGTCTCCAGAAGGGACAAGAGATCAGAGAGAAATACCTCTCAGGTAGTTCTGGTAATCTGGGCTGCTTTTTCCACAAATTCTTAACCAAAAGAAGCCCCATGCATTTCTTCATTGAGTTGCGCAGACTGCTGGTCAGTCAGTGGGCATGTATGCTCCCAGCGGATTAGGAGCCAAGCAAAAAATCAAAGCGGCTGCTGTTAATGCTACATGACTCTATTTGTAAAGGCAAGACACATACCTGGCAGGCTGCTGATAACCAACAGTGTGGAAATTATATCACATGAGGCTCTAGCAGACGAAGCCAGGCAAAAGTGCCACAGGCTACGGCACCACCCCTTGCTGTGAAGCCAGACAGTATAGTGCTAGCTATGCACCATGGCAACCAAATAAATACAAGTCTTTGGCACGACAGCTCTCTACTTCAGGCTCTGCAGAAAGCAACAGACCCTGCATGGCCACTCATGTCTCCCAGCTTCAGGAACCCCTCTCAGCAACACTGATATTTTCTCTGGAGGAGCCACATGGCTCAGGGAGAGGAGGAGCCTAGGTTATATACGAGGAGCCTAGGTTACTCAGCTGAGTAACCTAGGTTACTCCAACTGAGTGAGCAGGACTTAGATGCAAGTACTCCTTATTGGAGACTTTTTTTCCTCTCCATGCCTAAATTGATAATTCTGAGGTCAGCTTTCATGGGGGTTCTGCAGCTGGCTAGGGGAATAAAAACAAAATAGCTCTTGAAAACCAGAAAAAATGAGGGCTAGAACCCCTCAGTTTGCAGGGATGTGATGGGAGGACATCCAGCTCCCTACAACAGCCCCTCCTGCTGACCGGCTCTTCAATCTGTGGCCACTGGGTTTACTCCTACAGCATCTGCTGTGAGGCCCAATTTGTGGGGCCAAGTGCAAGATCGCCGGCAGGCGCTTGGCAAGCAATGTATCTCAATTCTTCATTTCTTGCTAAGCCTCCTGACCTTCACTGTCACAGCTACTGGGCCCCTGCATGCTGCCTGCCTCTGTTCTCCACAACTGGACAGCCCCAGGTGCTGAGTCCAACTGGCAGCTGTGACAAAACTGCAGCAAAATCCCCCAGAATGACTTTGCTTCCGCTGACCAGAGGGCACTGGAGTGAGAGTGGATCACACGGGATGGTGGGAAGGAGGGGTCTGTTTTTACAGCACTCCTGGGAAGTTGTCTTTGCCATGGAGCCAACTTTGAAAGCTGGAAGGACGCTGAGAAAACTCTGAGTCACGTTAGCCTGCTTGGACAGGAAAAAACAATGGCAAAAGTAAACACCTCTCAACAGATAGCTAGTCCTGCCTGCAGGGTCTTTGGCAGCAAGCCAGGGTCTCATCCCAAAGCACAGCCCTCTGGCTGAGGACGTGCTGTTGCCAAAGCCATGGTGTGCTACTGCAAACAGATGCATCTGACTGACTTGGCTGTCTCCCTGCACAGTGCCAGCGCCAGGCTGCCAATCCCTACAGAGAGCTGGTGGTGCTGCTGGTAGGCACTTTCTGACTGTACCAACACAGCTGCTGCTTTGCCTCTGCACCCTGGAAGGGTGGTGGGTGCAGTCCAGCTCTGTGACAGGCATTTGTGGGGCACAGCCAGACTTTGCCACTGGCCATCAGCCCTAGCACGGCCCACAGGGCCCAGAAACTGTAGCTCTCTGCCCATCCCCTAATGTAGCAGGCTCTGGCATTTCATTTCCCAATCCTCTGCCCCCTGCAAGCCCCAGCAGCCAGAAATGGAACCCTTAGCATCCAGATTCCACGTGCTTCAGAGGACATGCTCTGACCATGCCTGCTGTGTAGCTTATTCTTCCAGCAGCAGCACCGCCAGCCAAAGGTGAGTTTGAAGCTGCAAGGCTTACAGGAAAACAGCTGTCCATTTATCTTTTTTTTATCCCCTCATTATGCACAGAGAATGGCAAGACAGAGCTTTCTGGAAAATACAGGTAGATTCACAGCAGGCAGGACAGAACCAATCTCTGGACTGTGCTCTTGGGGCAAGGCACACATGTGGAACAGGGATTGCTGATATAAATGCAACTGCTGTCACAAACTGCTGCAAATTCACACTTAGTTTCCTCCCATGTGGAGATTCAGGCCACTGCCTCTGTCCCCACACCAGGCAGAAAGAGATCACAGCCAGCTCTGGCTGCAGGGACCATTCAGATCATCCTAGAACATATTCCTTAAGCAAGTCAGACAGTTTTGGGAACTAGAGACCTTGGTTATTCTGGACTGCTGCTTCCCATTCCTCTCCTCCAACCGTTTCAGACCACAACAGCTGCACAGGTTTATTGCTGAGCATCCCCTGGAGGATGAATTCATCTCATGCAGCATAACCAGTGCATAGGAGGACACAGAGCCCACTGCAAGTGTCAGTGCAGTCACCTGCATCTTTCCTGTTGGGCTAAGCTACCCCCATCAGACCTTCCCACAGATGCTTCCCCAGCATCAGTGCCCTACAGCCTTCAGAACACTTCTGTTGACACACAACCAAGACAAAAACCAGCAGCTAAACATCACACATGAGTAACTCGGATTCCTCTGCTATAAACCACCTCCTCTGCAGGGTGCTTACAGACTGCACTTGGTGCTGGTCTCTGCAGAGGCACTCCTAGGTGACAGGTCCCACACAAAGGTGAAACACTCTTGCTTGGACAGTAAGGCACAGGCCAAGAGATGGCAAGCGTAGGCTCACCAAGGCTAAAGAAAGCTGTCAAGTGGGAACAAAAAGGATTTACAACACTTTCCCCACTATCCTCCTGTTCTAATGGCAAAAATTCCCTGTTCTGATGGCAAAAACTGCTTTAGTTCAACCTCAGGACTGGACTGGGAATTGTCCTCACTGGGTGGGCTCTGCTCCTACAGTACAGAAATCCCCTGTGGGGTAAAAAAAAAGGCTAAAGCAGCCCTGCCCATAGCCAACAAGATGGGAGAAAGTAAACAAAGAAGAGCCCTTTGCTTGTAACCCCTCTCGCACTGCCCTGGTATGCTCCTGGCAGTGCTGGAGGGTGCAGCCCTCCACACTGAGAGGCAAAGTGGCAAAATAAAGGCAAAGCTCCCAGCCTCCTCCTGGTAAAGCACCACCTGCCCCGCCTCAACAGCACCCGGGCTGCCAGTTGCCCCCACTCCTGCATTTAGATCAGTCCTATAGGTCATGAGTCATTCCTTAAGAGTCCTTCAAACTGTTCTATGCTCCCTTGCCACTCCCTTGGCAGCAGGACACATTTGGCCCCCACTGTGTGGCCACTGCCCCAAGATCTCCCAGTTTCACCAGCAAGGTGTCACAGGAAACACCATTCTCTGTGTGTTGCCCTCGGTGACCTGGAGGCTTCACCCTGGCAGGGAACAAAGCAGATAACAACACTGCAAAACAAGGCACAAAGCTCAGAACCAGCACTGCAACCAAGAAAGCTCTCAGCTGTCCTCCACCTCAATGGCCATCCTGGTCTGCCTGGGACCTGTCAGGCACAGCAGTGGGAGAAAAGGAGAGAAAGGGCTGTAACCATTGGGAGCAAAATCAGGCTCCAAGCCTTAGATGGGCCTTACTTACCACGCTGTTGGCTGGTTTGCTGGCATGTGCCTCCATCTGCTGCCAGTACTTCTTAGACTCCTGCACAATATCTTCATGGGTCATTCCTGGGAACAAAAAGGAGACAGAACTGAGCCATACTGTTTTGGCCAAGAGGAGAGAGGGAGGGGTTGCAGGACTTCTTAGTTTGGGCTTAGTAACCCCTGAGGGGCTGACAGCTCCCAACAGTCCCCCTGGTAATGTCAGGACTGAGTTGTGACAGGACCCACCACAGAACATGTCTAATCCCTTGCTAAGGAAGCTACTCTCTACACAAGCCAAACAAAAGGAGAAGAGTTCGGTCTCCTGGGCTTGTTCAGACCTGGCTTTCTGCTCAGGCAGTCTGCAAACGACCCAGACACTGCCTCCAAGCCAGTAATTCTTCACTAGGGTCAAGAGCTTGACCAAGGCTGTCCCCCAACACCATATCACCAGATTGTACCAAAGTCCTAAAGGCAATGCTTTGTTCCTGTTGATCTGTGGTATATGGAGTTTTTGCCTCTAGCTTGGAAGATCACAGATACCCAATGAGACATCTAGCATCTCCAAGACCCCAGAAGTCTCACCTCTTACCTGCTGGGATTTTTAATTAGCCTTCAAGTTGAGGGGGCTCCCCATTAATCAACAGGTGAAGAGGAAAGTTGAAATTCAACACATATAGACACCAAGCACAACCTAGGCAGCAAGGAATGACCGACAGTGCAAAACCAACCAAGAAACAGCTGCTAGTAAGTAACAAGCAAGGAAAGATCTGCAAGGTCTCAGATATTAGAAATACAACATCAGACAACAAGAGAAAGGATTGGCCAGACTTTATCAAAGGAATTAGCTCCTGACCAGCTCAAGTGGTGAGGGAACAGCCTCTGTTAGCACCAGCCAGCTAGATGGGTGTTCAAGTTATTAAGTGGCCTAAAGACCCAAGATAGCTGCCAAAACAAACTGAAGCAAGTATCTTGCACAGGCAGCTGACTGCAACAAGAGGGGTGCTGAGGAAGGCCTTGATGCAATATCCCCAGGACACAGACACTGCAAATTTGATTGCTTTGCTAATGCCTACAGCTTTTATTACTGAAGTGAGGTGTTGCCCAGGAGCATTACATAAACACAACCATTGATCTGGGAGACAGCACGTTCCAGAACTTAAGGGCCACTGAACACAAGTTTTCATCTCAGCTTAGGCTGTGTGTAGCTTGGGTAAGTTACAGCATTCCTGACCTCAGTTTTCCTATCTGTGATTTTGGCTGTTCATGTCCCTGTCAGGCAACACTACTGCCATTTGCACAGGGCTTGAACAGGATGAAAAGCATTCAGGGAACTTCACCATTCTTTAAGAACATTTGCTCAGGCCTTTAAAATGGCAGCTATTGCATAGCTGGTACTGCTCACAGATCAGAGCTGTTGGTGAATATTCTACTTCTTAACCATTAATCCCAGAAGAAATGGTGTAGAGTTGGAAAAATTGCAATTCCCTCTTCCATGTCCAAGTACTCCAGCGTTGGACACAATGCTGATTTGTACTTTGGGGACAAAACCTCTACAGCTGGGAAAACTGCATCAAAAAGTTAACATGCTGCACGGGACCTGGCAGGGAAAGGGCTGAAGCAGCTCCCACCTTCTCCATTCTGCACACCTGTAATCCTTGGGGTGCAGAACCAAAGGGGGAAGCATATAAAGGTCTTGTCAGAAGACTGAATTTCAAACGTAGTTCTTGTGACTGCCTTCTTCCAGTTCCAGAAGTCTGAACTAACTCAACAATACAGTCTAGAAATGTGGTGGTTGGGAAAGAAAAACCCTCCCAAATGTGAAAGGATGGTTTCCAATCTACCAGCTTTCCAAAGCATGAACCATTACACAGAAATGATCTGGGAACCAAAAGGCCCATGTGTTGATTACTTGTAATACTTCAGCATCTTTTGCAACATCATTAGTGAAGACAAAGAGTCTGTTATTACCACTGGTGTAAGAAGATAGCAAGAGATGTCTGTGAAAAGCCACAGTGAACAAGAAAATAGTCCTGCCTGTCCAATTTTCAGATCTTGGGAACCTTTACTCCACTAATACAATCCTTTATCCCCATGAACAAAGCCAAAAGTTCTGTAATTGCTCAAATGGCTGTGAAGTGTTTCAAATGTAAGCTGCCCTCTTCCTATTCTTGCTGAGCAAATAGTGCCCAAATGAAACTTTCTGCTCCACAGCTAAAGCATTCCCAGAGAATGGCAACAACTGCCTTTAATCTCGGTTTCCATAATGAAGACTACACTTAGGAGAGGTAATAAACTGCTACTCCAGGAAGGCAAACTCACAAGGAAAGCAGACTCATACACACAGCCCTGCAGAAAAATACCCCACAAGATAACATCTCTCCTATTGCTGGAAAAGGTGGAAATAAGCACAAGGCTTAATGATCACCTCTGCAGCTTAACTCACGGCTTGTTTCATCTCCTCAGCTTCCCCTTTGAAATCATTTCTTCAAGTAAAGAAGGCAAGAAGAAAAAAATCAGTCTATTTCTTCTGCAGGATGAAGAGGAAGAAACAGAGAGAGAAGGAAGAAGGAAGCAAAGAAACTTTTCGAATAACAAAACCAAACCAAAACAACAAAAATAAACCAACCATGGGATGGGGAAAAAAGCAAGGTACTTGAATATTAGAGTGCCCGGAGTACAATGAGCAGTATCACAAGCATGCAATGGGCAGCAATGGTGGCCCACGACTCACAGGCAATGTGCTATCTTAGAAACTCCAGAGCTGTAATTTTTTAATTTCCTGAGGCCACAAGTAAATGAGGGCAAATGGAAAGATTAAAGATGGCATTTGCCACAGTGTGCTACTTATTCATCACTGTCCCTCATGAGCTGAAGCCAGGGCCAAGGACTGCACTAAACATCAATTATGACATCAAAGAATGGTGAGAAACATCCATAATGTGTTTCCTCTCTGAAGTACTCCCATTACCAGGCTGGGTGTTGCACTAAATGAGACCCTGTGGTGAAAAAGCATGTAGGTAGCACTGTGGGTGGACCAGTATCTACACAGCCAACAGGAGAGCAGCCAGAGAAAACTTCCAATATGTCAGACAGACAAAGAGACAGGACTCAAAGTGCTAGATGTGGCAGTGTCATTATATGCTTTCCCTGAGTACAATCTCTGTAAAACCCTCTCCTGAGGCATGTCATCAAAGGCTTTTTGGGAAACACCAATTATCTTGCTGTTGGTGAATTGGTTTTGAGAAACTGGAGATGCACAGCCTTCTTTACATAACCAACTGCTTTGTCACCTGTACATGCTGCCATTCTCACTGCAGCAGATGTTCACTCAGGAGTCCAACTGCCATTTGCACAAGATCTAAGCACCAAACACCTCTTGGGATTCAGCTCTACCTAATTATAATTTTAATTTATTCAGCTGGTCCCAAGGGAAAGGCTTTCTGGTCTGCAAATTATAACAACACTGCTCCTGTAAATGGACAAGGGCCAAATCACCTCACAGAACACCTTGGTCCTCTCTTCTGTGTCCCTGAGGAGGCAGAGTAAGTAATATGCACAAGTGAGTGACACCGTCTCAGTACTCCCAAATCACCTTCTTCCCCTCTCAACTGGCCCTGGGTACACACTGGAAGAAACTCAGGTATACACAACACCAGCCAAGTCACACTCACCTGAATATTGCTGCAGCAGCCAGACCTTGAGCTCAATGAAACTGTGAGCAAAGTGGCAGCTGTCCTCACGCAGGCAGCCGTAACGCACCTCATGTCGGCACACGTCGAACTGGAAGTGCTCCTGGAACTGACGGATCTTGGAATATTTCAGGGAGGTGGAACGCACAATGTGGACCAGACACCTGCAGAAAAACAAGAAGCACCAGTGGATCAAACCCTCCCCACCTCCTCCTTACATATGACATCTAGACATTTGACAAGGCAGGAAAAGGGCACAAGCAAATTGATTCCAGGAGAGACAGATTTCCTCTGGGAAAAGCAAACCCCTGCCCTCCCACCCTATCAAGCCTGGGTAGTTATTTTCACCTTCAGCACATGGGTGATGCTCTGCTTAAGTTCAGAGAATCAGACGTTTCAAAGTACACAGCAAAGATACCAACTCCTCCGGTTCAGAAAGTCCCTACGTCTCAGGTTGCCAGGAACCGACGGAATTGTATGACTGTGTAGTTGACATGTTTGTTATACTTGTTTTCCTAAACATTCACTACCAGACAGTCAGAGGCAGGATCTTGAGCTAGAGGATCTTTGTTTTGACCTTTTTGTAAAGACCAAACTGAAAGGCAAATTAAGTCAATAGAAAACTCAACAGACTGACTCCAAACGGCTTTGCTGATGCCTGAAATCCCTCAGCACCAGGAGCAAACATGCAGGGTGAAGCTCATAGTGCTATTTATCATGATTTGAGCTGTCCTATGATTGGAACCCATAGGGAAGAAAGGAAGAAAGAGACCAGCGCCCTGGAGTTAAACTGGCTGGACTTGTGAGAGATGGTTCCCATCAGGAGAAAAAATTGTTCACTCACTTGTTGTCATGGAAACTGTGTTTTGCAGAAAGGTTGGAGCAGACAGATGGTGTGTCCTTGGTCCCTTTGCTGATAATCCGGGGTTTGCTGTCAAAGCAAATCTGAGAAGAGAAGAATTAGCATACTGGGAAAATCTTAGAGAGCAGTGAACCAGAGCGACTTCACTTGGAAGAGGAAGAAGAACCAGAGTCAGCCTATTCTAATGTTCAAAGTTAGAAAGAAGTGTGGTGAAAACTTTGTGGTAGGGCTTTAAAATAAAGCAAGTCAATCTCTGGGAAAGCTTCCAGAAAACACTTTTTGGCTTATTCTCAACAGAATTTTCCGTTGTGGTTGGAAAAATTTTGGTCAGAGCCGCATATTCTTTCCCTGTTAGACAACAGAACAAGAACAAGGGAGAAACAAAAGAACAGCCACTTCACAGCAAAGAACACATCCTTTTACATGTGCTGCCAACATGGGAAACTCTGTGCTGCAGAGCATTAAGATGATATGAGGCAATTCTCAACTGACCAACTCAGGAGCTCTGGACAGACATCAAGTGGGCATTTTTTGCATTATGGAATTCCGATTTCTAAAGTAACTGGGGCTAAATTACAATTCAAAGCAACACCTCAAGATGGAGGAAGAGACAGGTGATCCCATGAGGCTGTAAGCACCTGGTTCAGCTGCAGGGAGGAGGAAAACTCCTTTCTCCTACACAGCTGCATACAGTGCTCACTGTCCTTCTGGGAGCAGGGTGGTGGCCTACTCCGCACCTTTAAGATTTCCTTCTTGAAGAATGTCCAACCTTCCTGGACTCCTTTTCCCTCCAGTACTCTGTCAACCAGGCTCCTAAATAGGCTAAAGTCTGCCCTTCAGAAGGTGAAGTGGCAGGGTGGTAGCTCTGCTGACCCCTCTCCTTATTTCTCCAAGAACTGAGAATTCTATCATTGCATGATTGCTGTGCCCAAGACGGCTTCCAACCATCGTATCACGCACCAGTCCTTCTCTGTTCACAAACCACAGGCCCAGAGGATGCCTTCCCTAGTTGTCTCCCTCACCAGCTGTGTCAGGAGTTATCTTCCACACACTCCAGGAGCCTCCTGGACTGTTTCCTCTCTGCTGTGTTGTACTTCCAGCAGACACCTGGTAAGTTGAAGTCCCCCACAAGAAAAAGGGCCAACAATTATGAGACTTCTCCCATCTGCCTATAGAATAATTTGTCTGCCTCTTCACCCTGGTTGGGTGGTCTGTAACAGACTCCCACCTTGTTGGCCTTTCCCCCAGTTCCTACCCGTAACCACTCAACCCTATCGTCGTCATCGTTAAACTCTAGACAGTCAAAACACCCCCTAACACACAGGGCTCCCCTGCTGCCTCTCCTTCCTCACCTGTCCCTCCTGAAGAGTTTACAGCCATCATTGCAGCACTCCAGTTGTACGAGTCATCCCACCATATTTTCATGGTGGCAACTATCAACATATCAGTGGTCCAGATACATACTGAAGCGATGATGGATGCCTGCCCCCTCCCACCAGTTCTGTACCTCACAGAGGAAGGTGAAGATGCCCTGATGTTCTTTGAGGAGCTTGGCAATTGTGAGGCTGCTCTGCTTGATCCCACCTAGCGGGTCAAAGAGGAGGTCACGGTTGAGGGTCCCCTTCCTCTCCTCCGTCCACACGTCGATCTCTTCCTGGTGGTACGCGAAGGTGCAGTTATCCCCGTACTTACAGTCCTGCTTGTTAAGCATATCTACAAAGCAACAAACAGCACACACCACCACACAGGCAGGGCAGCCCAGTCAGAAACTAAACTCTCTCTCATCTCCTCCCACTGCCCGTGCCTCACAAGGAACTGAAAGCAAGAAAACACAGAGCTAAAAGAAAAAGGAAAAGACATCTCCTCCCAAGTTCACCTATATCAAGACATTCGGGAAAGTTAATGAAAACTACTGAATGGTGAGAGTCTCCAGTAATGCTGCTATGGTGGAAACCATCTCAAAACAGAGGCGAGCTTTAATTCAGTGCCTGGCCAGGGACAGATCATGACTTAATTAACCCCTTTAAAGCCAATACAGATTAAGTTCTCCCATAGGCCCAGCAGTAAGGAGCCATTTTAGCTTGGCTCTTGCAATCTCCCCAGTACCTTATTAGGTACTCTGTAATGACACTGCCTCAGGGAACCAGTCTGGTCACACTGTCTGCATGCACGGTGGGATGGGCTGGAGCAAAGGAGCAGGGAGAGAATGCTTTTCCCTAGGCAGAACCACAGCCCTGCCATGGGGCAGCTGGGTTGAGTGGGACTAATGTGAGCACACATACAGGGGACAGGTTCTCAGTAAAGCCCATGTCAGCAGAGCAGCTCTGAGCGCTCGACTGTGCGCAGCACCTCACTGAGCCTTTGGAACTCTTCTGCTCCACCACTTTAGAAGCTGCCTGCTCTTCACAACATAGCAGCTCATTGCCCTTCACTGTACTGAGCCATCCAGTCCATAGGCTACTGATGGGACAGGAGACCCTACAGCTAGCAGGCAATATCCAACAGAATTTGCCTCCAGTCTCCCCTGACACAGCCCCTTCCCGGTGACCAACCGCCACAGATCACCTTTGCACAGATAATAGGATCCTACAAAGTTGGTTTTGGTTGGGCGAGGACGGATCCTCTTCCAGGTCTTGTCTTCTGAGTTCTTCAGCCTGCCCAGCAGGATGTCCCGCTTGCACTTGTGCTCCAAGCCTTCCCGATAGGTGTAATCACCAGCCTTGGGCCCTGCCAGAAAGAATAACCCATCAGCCTGGGGAAAGCCAATTCCTAGTCTGTGCCAGTGCTCTGGTGGCAAAGCAAATGCATCACCTGTTTTGGGGTAGCAGATATGACAGGCTTGTTTGAAAACATGAGTAGATGCCAGGGGGTTCTTCACCAGCAGGGCTGTGTTGGGCATTACTGGTTCTGGCTGGGACAGCAGGTGCTCGGTGGCCTTGGGGACAGCTGGGTGACTCGTCCCACCAAGGCTAACCTGAGTGAAAACACACATACCTCTCTGTTCAGCTCTGCAACCATAAGGGCAAGAAACCTCTCTAACCCCCTGCCCTGCTCCAGTCTCTCAAAACCTTTTCATTTCCTCTCTCATCAAAATGTTCACATCTGAAATGACATTTCCAGAAGAGAAGCGTGCAACTTTTACAAAGAGAATGAACACTGTGCTATGTTCAGTTCAAATACAGGCCTCTTTCCTGCTGGTAAGAGACCCCAGTTTTCTATCATGATCCACAGAACAAAATGCCCCCCTCACTCCTTCCCATTCCTTCCACTGTAACCTACTCTGCAATGAAAGACTTTTAAATCAACCTTATCCCAACCTAAGAAAAAACCCAAACTGCTTATCAGTCAATCTTCAGGGACATTCACATTGATGTTAATAGGGCCAGCAGGTGATAGGAACTCCAGAATAAGTTCCGTTCCAAGCTTGCTAATCCTCCCCTTTTTCTCCAAGACTGGAGACATAGGACAGAGGCAGAACATCTGGAGAAGGCTCCTGACAGGGGCAGAGAGCAGCAAAGAACTTTAGTAGTCGTAAGTCAAAGTTGGCTTGCTCTGCCCCATCCTTGAGCATTTTGTGGCTGCCAGATACAGTGGGACACCGGCCTCCATGATCCCCTGCTGACCCTAAAACCTTGGTCACACCATGTTTACCTTGGCAATATGCACTTATGGATAAAAACAGAGATGGAACAAATGTCTTCCTACTGACTCTGGGGGAATCTTTACCTGCCTTGCCACAACATGGGAGGCAACACTCACCAAGGCAGGGTAAGAAGAGGTGCCCAAATTACCTACATCACCCAAGTGACCACTACTACCACCACTACTACCTTGGCTCCAGAGCCCCCTGGGACGTCAGCACGGGGCAGTAGCTCACTCACCACTGGGGCTGGTTTTTGGCTGCCAGGTGGGTGTCGCAGTTCCTGAGAGCTAGTTTCTTCTAGGCAAAAGAAGGGGAAAAGAGGCGCACAAAACAAAAACAATAATTTCACTCTCAGAGGCAGTTCTACTCATAAATGGACAAACAAAAGCTTAATAAATGAATTTGCTTTATTTATTTCATAATGTTTTAATACTTTCTTCCCAAAGCATCTGTTTAGACTTGGAAAAACCCCAGGAAAGGCCATCTTGTCCCAGAAATCCTACTGAACCCAACTCTATGCTGGTGAGCACCGGCATTCCTAAAGTGGCAACCCAAAACTGAGGTGAATGCGAGTGTTCAAGTGCTAACTGGCCAATCTCTGCTGTTCTCAAACTACTTTTGCTGCCAGTATACTGCAATACTGGGAACAAGTTACCAAGAAGCAGTCCACTTCCCTCCTGAACAGGAGGGGACTTAGTCTTTGCCCACCATCCTTCACAGCTTTTCTCCTTGTGACATGAGAGTGCAGAGCCCCATTCAAGAGGACACCCATTGCCCTGAATCCAGAGATGGGAAAGACCTACCTTGGCCTTTACCATTCTGCCCAGCACAACAAGGTCCTGTATCATCTAAAACAGCCATCACCATTCTGCTCACTTTGTGCAAAATGTCAAAGAGTCATTGAGGAGGGGGGTGGAGGAATCATGCTATAGTACAGCAAATTGTGCCAAGGGAGGTGTTCTGGACACCAAGCCAAGTTTAAATCTCACCACTCATCATTATACACCTTTGTGTTCCTGCCTCCTCTTTAGATTTCACTCCATGCACGTACTGGTTATGTGGGATTACACGCCCACAGCCTTCCTCATTACTCTTGAGTTAAACATAATCAGCTACTCTGTCCAAGACAATTCCCTGCCCTCTTCTACATTTATATTCCTGTTCTGCCACACCAGCAGAGAAAGCTACAAGACAGATGTCCTCAGCATTGAAGGAAATAATTTTGGCATGCATTCCCAGCTAAGGCAACACAAAACCTCATCACCCCGCACCTACCAATGGCAAAGGAATCCAAGGTATCCAGCGACCCCCTGCTTGTCCCAAAGGAGTCCAGGGCATCAAGCCGTGTATCTGTGTATGGAAGCAGATCCAGGGAATCCAGCGAATCTAAAGTGGAGCTGCCACTTCCTCCTGGTGGAGCCTCGAAGGCATCCAGGACAGAGGAGGAGGAGAGCTGCTTGGTGGGATCCATCACCAGGCCAAAGGAGGCAGGTGGCAGAGGAGTGGAGACAGGGATGCTGGCTGTGACAACTGGAGGCAGCAGCGGAGTTCCCCCCGGAAACACAGGAATCAGCTGGGGCATCTCTGTTGGCAGGTTGGTAGGAATGGTGCCCTGGACCAGAGACTTCAGGGGAGCAGGAAGGAGGATAAATAGCAAATTAGTATTGGGGAGCGAAGACTGAAAACAGATGTCCTGGGTTTGACTGGCACAGAGTTAATTGTCTTCTTAGTAGCTGGTACAGTGCTGTGTTTTGGATTCAGCATGGGAATAATGCTGATAACACACTGATATTTTGGTTATTGCTAAGTCGTGCTTATTCTAAGTCAAGGACTTTCCAGTTTCCCATGCTCTGCCAGTGAGCAGGTGCACAAGAAGATGGGGGAGAGCATGGCCAGGACAGCTGATCTGAACAAGCCAAAGGAATATTTCATACCATAGAACATCATGTCCAGAATATAAACTGGGGGAAGTTGATCAGGGTCACTGACTGCTGCTCAGGGAAGGCTGGGCATTGGTCAGTAAGTGCTGAGTAACTGTAATGTGCATCACTTGTTTCTCTTGGGTTTTATTCCTCCCTCTCTCTCCTTTTCTATTATTCTTGTTGTTGTTAATATTGTATTTTATTTTGTTTCACTTATTAAACTGTTCTTATCTTAAGCCCCAAGCTTGGGTTTTTTTCAGTTATCCTCCTCACTGGGGAAGGGGCAGGAAGAAAGTGAGTGAGCAGCTGTCTGGTACTTAGTTGCTGACTGGGGTTAAACCATGACAACAGAGAGCAACAGGCTCTCAGTGAAGGACTGTACTAGCTGGAGCAAAAGGACACCTGGCAGCTCAATCCACCTGCAGACTTGCCACAGACCTTCCAATTTTTCTGTACTGCAAACAGTCTGGACCAGGATCCCTGAGGTGGTGTTGGGATACCTGAGTTCATCAGTCTGCAAGGCAGTGCCCTGTGCTGGGCACTTAAACCAGCTCAGGTTGAGAAACAATGCAGCTGAGTTCACAGAGTGCCGAGGTCAGGATAATGATCATGACTCATGGCACCTCTCATCAGGGCTTTTCCAACACAAAAATCAGTATATTGCCTCCAGACCCAACGTGGCTCACATAAGCAACACAGGCAACTAAAATCCAACATAAGTATGAATACAGACGGTCTATGTAGCTCCCAGACCTGTTCAAAGAGCTGAGTGCAATCTGCACAAAATACAAGATTAGAGCATGCCCACTGTATAAAATACATCCATCATTCCTGCTTCACCACACTCATTTCTACTCTCAGACTTGCTTCAACTTCACGGACATGAGAGGCCAGGTTGAAGGAGATGTCAGGGGAGGGGTACTTTGGGTATCTTTTGAGAGACAGCTCCCTGAAGTTGCACACAGCAGAGCAGGCTTGGAGGAGGACTCTACACACTCACAGTAGCAGAAATAAAGGAAAGAATGAATGAGTTTTGCCAGAGGAAGAGATAGGAGAAAAGAATTACAGAAAGAGAAAGAGAGGCAGCATGCTCCAAGGTCCTCATGCTCCAAGGACCTCCAAGGACCTATTTGGAACAAAGAAGCAGGGGACCCATGCAGTGCCCACTCTTACTAGAGGGTATGGTGACCCTTCAGCAAGGGAATCCAGGAGGGAGTCTAGTTCTTCCCCAATGATGTCCCCATCTGTGAAGTCCTCCACGTTCTCAGGCACTGGCAAGGGTACACAGTCTGGAGATGGGAGCAAGCTGGCAGCAGGAAGCGAGGTGGGCAAGCCCTTTGCATCTGAGTCAGAGGGCAAAGGGGCCAGCCCCTCGTTCACAGGGATGGAGGTGGCCACAGGAGCTGGGAGGCACTGCAGGTCCATAGAGCAGTCTGTGATGAGAGAAGAACAGAGCCAGTCACCAGGAGAGTCTCTTGCAGGAGGCAAATAGAGCACAACATGGCAAAACCAATGCTGTATAAATCACGGAAAACAAGTACGCCAATTTTCTGCAAGGAGAGGCTCTAGTCTGAAGAGCACTTGCTCTTTCATTTTTGTTCCCACTCTCCAGTGGCTCACCAATGGCTGAAATACATTCTAAGGGCCAGTGCCCAGTCTGACTGTCAGGATTTGGCAAGCACATACAGCAGCCAGAACAACACGAAACCTGTGGCCAAGAAGTTACCAAATTCCAAACTGGCCAGGACTAAAGGCCAGGGGCACATGATCCAATTTCTCTATAACCCACCCCCTGGTGTTTTCCTTAATATTCATTACTAATGCATTTGGCAGAGATCACTGCCCTCTCTCCCCCTTGGAGCTTTGACAGCCCAGCTGAAAGCTTGCTTACTTGCACACCCTCTCTAAAAACCCAGGCATCCTAAATGGAAGAAGAGAAAAAACACAAGGCCCTATTGGGAGGACAGTCAGAGACTGAGTGTTCAGATCAGGTTGTGCTAACAATGTGTCCCAAAAATCCCCATCAGACTCACTCAGCTGTCCTTACCCAAGTAAATTCCCTGCTCTTGAAGTCTTTTCTGATGTCCACAAGTGGGAGGTTGCTACCCATTTTCCCCCTCAACATCTGCAAATCAGCAAATATGCCCTTGGAAACTCATGTGAGGCGGGGTTGAGGCAGTAAAGAGGTGGTGGTTTTCTCTAAGGTTTCTTCCCGTCTCCAGTAAATAACTGAAGTAGTAAGATGTTCCCATCATGCAATATAAACCTCTGTTAAGTGAAGTTAAGGCTGCAAGCACATATTCTTCACAGAAGAGCATTTTATTCTCAAGAAAAGTAAAGGTTAAAAAAAATTTCAAATGTTAGAAATTTGGAAAATGCAGCGTTACATTTGCAATTCTCAAGCCAAACACCCAAACTACCTTAATTCTGCCCCAGTGCAGATGTCCTGGAATAAAAGAAAAGAAATAAGACAAAGATGCTACCTTCTCCAACCACTCCTCCCATTGGCTGCGCTGGAGCTGCAACAGACTAAGGCTATAAAAGCAAGGCAAAGTTTGGAAGGAGAGACAACAGCTTTTATTAGAAAGACTGGTAAGACTGGGAAAGAAACTAGACAAGCTTCATAGACACAAAACTTGATCCAGCAAGAAATGCTGCATTCTCTCTGCACCGGGTCTGTTCATGCAGCCCCCACGAGAACTCGGCCATCCCTTTGCATCAGGGACCGGGTGAGTGAGCCCAGTTACTGTCTCCTTGTTCACTGGCCCAGGAATGTGCTGGTGCCTTCTTAGAGAGCTCAGCAAATTAGCAATTCCAGCAAACCCTCAAGTCCTGAACAAAACAACAGCAGAGATGACACACACAGGCATGTCCCCCTATCTCTAACCCCACCAGGAGCACGGCACCAACCCCTGCAACCTTTCCTCCAGTATTTGTTGTGAGCGGTCCACATGGATGGACCACAGCAAAGTTCACTGTGCAAGGCACTGGAGGCTGAGCCATGACAAAAGACAGGGAAAGCAGGGGAAGTGGCAAGGAACAGACACAGGTCCCTCTCCACATCCTCAAGCATGCCATTGAAGAAAAGCACATGTTGTACCTTATGGGATCCAACACAGGATTTCAGTGCTGCAGCTGCATACATTTCCCACAGGAGGCAACTCATAGGAAGGCCATGCATGTCCTTAGTTTTGCAGCTGCCCCACAAAGCAGGCTCAGCTCCAACCCCATGCCCCCTTTCCAATGACTTCTCTCGTCTCATCTCCCTTTGGTGCAGAACCCCCAGCCTCCAGGGAGCCAGCCATCCAGCTTTCCTCATGGCTGGAAGCTTGGCCCGATTCCCTGCAGTACAAAGGGATGGCTTGTGCCTTCCCATTTTTCAGATATTTAAATCTGGAGTACTGTCAAGATCCCTACAGAGGCCAACAAGAAGTTCAGAACATGCCGGAAGGGATGGAGACACGTGCAGGCAGGGAGCAAAAGGGTGCACAATGACAGGGCCCCAAAGGATCCAGCAGTTCAGACCTTCTCTGAAGAATGAATGAGGCCCTGCATTTTCCACTCAGACTGGGAAGCAAAGAAAAGAGGCCCTCACACACCCTAAGAGGCCCCAAATCCATAAAAGCTGAATGCATGACCAAAAGGCAGACAATAACATAGGACTCCCCACAGCTCAGTGCATGTGAAGGGCAAGGAGAAGAGCAGGGATCAACAGGTTCCACTACTTGCAAGTAGAAGAGGGAAGATGTCCACTCCCCTCTCCCTGACCACCCAAATCCTGTCATTCCTTCAGCTACTTCCTCCCACTCTACTCTGTCCAATCTTTTTTCCAATTTCTCCTTTCCCATTCCTGCTTTCCTCAGGACACCCCATCCGCTGACCTCACTGACCAGGTGTGATACCCACATCTCACATACTCTCCTTAAAGAATGCTCATGCATCCTCTGCATTCCCCTAATGTTTGCTCCATCTTAAAAGAATAAAAGAGCTTTCTTTGTTGAGTAGCTCACAGACACACCCACACCTGCTGATTTCTGCCCCTCTCAGCCCCATGTATTATTCTAAGCTCAGTGAGGGTCTTATCCATACACTCCCATGAACCAAGTCTCCCATACCAAGCCCCTCCAGCTGGTAGCTTCTCTGGCCATACACCTGCCTGTCCCCAAGGGGCAAGTACAGAGCTTTTAAAAGCATTGTTGCTAGCTCCACTCTCCAAAACAGCAGTGGTTCCCTAGTGCATTAGCTGGCCGATGGCCATACTGAGCCAGATCTGAGCCATGATCTCTCTGCAGGACTAGGCTGAGTTGATTAACTAGGTGACTTCAAGCAAAACATGCAAGGAAAGGGCTTCAAGAGTTTGCATCTTAAAACAAGACAACAACAAAAAAAATCCTTGCTAAAAAAAGTTTGTATCTGAAACTCTCAGGGTACCCAGCACCCACAGCTGTCTTGGAGGCACAACACTCTCAAGGCAATGGGATAACACATAATTCCAGTGCTTTTGCAAAGACTTCCTAGCAGGAAAGGCTCTGTCTGCCTAATCTGCAGCAAAGGTGGCATGCTGCTCTTACACCAAATCCAGATTAGATAAAGATCTTACTGGATGCAGTCATTCACTACTCTGTAGTAGGAGTCCAGTTAATTTTAGCACAGCAAGATAATGTGAAAAACTCTCCTTAATTCACAGAACTCATGATCTCATGTAGCAATCAGATACTGAACTGGCATTCAACAGAGAACTAACATGTTTTCCAAAGCACCCTAATAATGAAATTAGTTTCTTTCTATAAAAAGAGCAATTGCTACTTGTGGTGGTAAGTACTCACACTTAGCTTGACACACAGAGCTACCTTACAAAGGAATAAAGGCTGATGTGCTCAGAGGCAGAGCTTCAGAACTCCAGCACACAAGGTAGCAAGCCTTTCTGCAGGGGCAGAGTTAAGGTCACTTGTTTCCCAGCATGAGAATGTTTCTCCTCCTGGATGCCTAACCTTGAACTCAGCTCTCCCTGGGTCCCTCACAACTCCTTTTGTTTTCAATTTCTCCACCTCAACGTCTTGGAAGACCATATGCACTTAGAGCACAAATAACCTTAACTTCACTTTATCTGGACTGTTTTGGCTTGGAGCAGAGTTTCAGAAGCTTTGCCAAGCACAGCTTAAAGAAAGCACAACTGGAGAGAGCTGTGTACCTCAACAAACCCTTTTAATTCCCAAACGTGTCTTTCACTGGGCCTGGACAAAAAGCTGTTTTTGCAAGAAAAACACTCCTGCTTTGCACCACTTTTTCCTTCTCCTAGTCACCAAAGCTGGGAGTGTGCAGAAGAGACACAAATGCAGGTGATGAACCTCTCAAGCCTGCCAGTCTGGTCATATACCATACTGAAGCCACAAAAGTCTGAGCAGAGAGATATCTTTACCTGTTTCAATGTCATCTATTGAGCCCAATCCATTGGAAGTAGTCTGCAAAGAGGATGCAGGAAAAGGAAGAGGAAAAATATTGTGAGAAATTAATCTTTAAGTAGACATAAATGTATATGACCCTTTATTTTCCTTTATGGCCTCTTCCTGTGCTAGAACAGTAAAACCAATGAACTTTAGGAGGCCATTAATCCAAGGAACCTATTCATGTTTACCTTCAACAGCTGACAAACCCTTTTGCTGCAAAGGAAAACCATGTCTGCACAATATCCAACCATGTGAGCAACTCCATACATAGAATAGGGTATTTTACGTGTGGATGACAACACTGTGCCCCAAGCCCCAGGACACACCCATTGGTCAGCCCACTGCATGGGAGATCTGATTAGCCTGATCTTACACAACGTTCCTTTTCTTAGTTCACATATTTTGCAATCTAACAACCACAAACTTCTACAGCAAATTTGAAACAGGAAAATGTTTCTGCCAAGACAACTGCTGACTTGGAGCTCAAGGCAAGGAATAAATTGAGTCCATATTTTACAGGAACATAAACAGAGGTAAGTATGCGTGCTTTTGGCTTAAGCTTAAAAAGGCACAAGTAAAGCATTTATCTTGCGATATTGCATCTACTACAATGGGTTTTGCACTATTTTCAATTCTTACAAAAGGAAAAGATTTTCAAATTAAAAACTAGGCATAACTATTAAAGAAAGCTCACTGGCCTTACTAGAAAGACGTTAAACCAAATCACTGAACAGTGAGAGGTAAACTAGTTCTTTAGTATCCCATCTTGTTGTACAAAATTACAATGTTTACAGTTTTATTGTTCGTTTGCTTTAAGAAGCATTGTGAAGTACCAAACAGCCTGTAAAAACAGCAAGTGCTTGTTTGTTGGGAGGTTTTTTTGCCTAGTGGCAGAACAAGGAAACCAGTAATTTCTTATATTTTACCTTAGTATTTGTGCTGCCCTGCCCAGCTGGATCTCCCAGGACAACACAAACAATACAAAAACTGTGTATGTACCTTGCTCAGTACATCACGGGATTTCATTTTGTGTATTTCTTCAGAACTTGCACTTTCTGACTTTTACTTAGCATTGTTGTTAGATATGCAAAACTTGAAAACAAAAATTTATTTTAAATGCAAGAGAAAGCAAGCATTCACAATAACTAAGAAAAATAAGCATCTTTGGTGATCTAATTACTGACATAAAAAATTACATCAGTAGAAATATTTTCAAAGAAATTAATTTCTTGGCAATATTCCTTAAAAGCAGAAAACACTAATTAAAACAGTTCAAACCTAAAAGACAATAAATTTGCATGTAAATAAAACCTTAAAACATTCTAGTAGCACAATCCATAAACAGTTAACAACCACAGGATGCACACTCTACCTGGTTTGACGAATTGACTGACGTGCCATTACTGAGTAGTGAGAATGTTTCCAATTCCTGCTGCAAGGAAGAGAGCAGTCTTAGAGCAGAATACAGCCTAGGAATGCTCATAAGCTAGGTAAAGCTGGGTTACAGTATGGTTTCCTTCCAAGCACTGCCCAAAAATAAAAGCCACCCCAAAAGGTTACCCCATTGTGACACACGGGTACACGTTTCAACACTGAAAAGGGACATATGATTGTTCTGTACACCTCAGAACATCTGACCCACAATCAGGAGGCAAAAAACTTCTTGAAAAACAGAAAGGTTTGCTTTTCATTATGAAATTACTACTTTGGGAAGGCATTACAGTATTGGAGTGAAAGCTGGAACTCAAGACAAGAGATCGCAAAGTATTAACAAAATACTAATCACAAAATTTCAAACAATAAAAAGCATTTTGGAGAGTTTAATTTTTATATTTCTAATATACAGGTGGTTTAAGCCCATCTCAGCTGAGTAACATGACAGCAGCAAAAAAGGTGGCAAGGCCAATACAGTGAACAGCTACAAAAAGTATTTCCCCATAAAGTTCCCTTTCTTTGAGACAGAATCATTTGGGAGTGTTGAGAGCTGCTACAAGATCAAGGGGTTTTTCTTGGGTAGGCAAATGACACGTGAGGTTTGCTGGGGAGAGGATTAACATGTTACAGCCAGATTTACCCCAAAAGCTCTCTTCAAACCAGATGCCCACCAATCACTCCACTTCATGCTACAAAGTGCCTCTCTGGAGATGAAACACGCTGTTTGTTTAACACACTGTGCACCTGGGGCCGAGGATGCAAATGCAAATGTCAGTCTCCACTAGTAGCTCATGTTCTCTGCTCCCAAGAACAAAACCTGTGACCAAGGCAGCTTTATGGGAGAACAGCTTTATGGCTAGCAGTGGCCTGACGCCCTCTAGCTCCATCCCAGGGTGCACATTTAAACACCTACAGCACTCCTTTGCAGAGCCAAGTTACGGATACAGCCACTGGTGTCAATTAGCTTCTGACCAGGTGTGTACCCGTCTTCCTCCCAAAGCACAATCCTTTCCCCCACCACAAAGAAGCGTACGCGTAGAAATGGTGCAGGAACTCTTCAGATTCACTGCACTACAAAACCAGTCATCCAATGCAGCAGATGATCCCATCCTTCTCATCCCGTAACAGGGAGAGGACTGTAATGCAAAACCTGCTTTGGGATCAGGCCACATGTCCCTCTCCTGCATAAAAAACAGGCATCTACTGCATCGGAAGTTTCTCCTACAGCACCAGCCTGGCTCAGCTGGGGATTCAGAAAACATCCTGGCAGTAGATACAGAGCAGCAATGGGGTTAGAAATGGGTCAAGGCAAAGTGACTCAGAGGGTCAGAACAAGGAGGGTTGCCAGCAGCCTGCTAAAGAGTTTGCAGGGTTGTGTACACATGTCTGTAACTGCAGAGCAGCACCTACCACTTCTGCAAAAGTAAATCTGTGAAAGCAAAGGATAGCCTCTAAAACAAAAGAAGTCATACCTGAGGTCTTTTGTATGCTTTTCGAACCCTCAGTCCCAGCTTCTGGGCAAGCTCCTGTCCCAGTTGTGTGACGCTTTCATCCTGGGGATGAAACCATTGACAGGACACTTTCAGTTTTGCCTTTGTGGCACACAGAATGAAATGAAGAGGAATGCAGTTATGCACATTGGGCTGCACCAAGAAGCCTCAACTTTAGAAAGCAGCAGGTAGATCATTTCCAGAGCAGCCCCAGGAGAGTCCAGACAGATTTCAGCATTCTTGTCATTCGGTCCTGCCAAGATGCTGCAGTTGCACCAGGAGTTTTGCCCTATGCTGATTCAATGCTGCAGAAAATCAGAATCAAATATCTGCTTCCAACAAAGCACCCACTCTGTGAAAACAGGGTTCAGGAGTCCTGCTGGCAAGTTGGCTGAAGGAGCTGCCAAGGCTGGCTGCTGATACAGCTTCCGCAAGGTCTCCATGCCTGGGAAGGAGCCTGCATGTCCTCCCTCTCTGCCAGCTGCAGAGCTAATAATCAGTTTTGATACGCAGACAGGACTCACTAGTCTGTTTTGCTTGTTTGTTTTTAAAGCTGAAACCAAGTTTCAGTTTTCAACTTACTAGCTAGAAGGCATTTTGACTGTATCCAGCTCCAGTTAAACTGCCTCAGCTTAGTCAAGCAGATCCTTCAGCTTTCCCCATTGTGTGGCATTTTACGGTCCTCCCTGCCCAGTGTCCATGCCCACTCACATACCACCATGGGCCTTCTGCCCAGACTAACAACCTGCCACAGTCTTCTACAGTTATATATCACCAGCAACTGCTTCCTTCTGTTTTCCTCTCTCTCCCTGTTTGCAAAAATATTGGAGTACTTTAACAGCTTTTACAAAGAAGAAAAAAAGTATCTGCCCAACATACTGAGATAGCCCTCCTTAATGTTTCAACATCATCTCCCTCATCTCCACCCTTGAAGTCTGCCCTCTTCTCTACTTGCCATGCTGGTCTTTCCAATCTCCTTCTTCCCTGCAGGTTGAGTCCTTTCCCTTTCAACAACTGAGAAGCCTCTGGTCCTTCCAGTCTGTTGTATCAGCAACTTTTCCCTTCAATTTGGAGTGCCATTTTTTGATTGCACTCACTCCCCCACACCCTCAGCACTAGTCTTGTCACCATCATAAAAACAAAATCTAGCTTGTCCATTTCCTCTTCTAAAACACCCCATGCCATACAAAAAAAAAGCGTACCATGGAGGAGTATTAACTTCACCACACTGAGCACTTCTGCAAACTAGCAGTACTGAGTACCTGCACCCAGAAATAAGTTAACTCTGACAGACAGTGAGCCAAATGAGTGGCATATCCTTTATCACCAGAAGTTTAAAGACAGGCTCTGTTTTGACCACAACAAAGTTCTCAGCAATTATAGCAATGCAAGAAGGAAGTACCCATGTGCTCCCGAGGGTAATGGAAACAAGACTGAAATGATGGATGGCTTGACTTGTGATTGATGCAGAGAAGGCTTATGATTTCTGTTAAGTAGGTATTAAGACAATGGGGTACATGAATTTACAAGGCTGAATAGTATACAATAGGAAATGCAAATCATTCAATATGGAGTTTTTTAGGCTGAACTTCCCTGACACAGAGAAGTTGGATAAAGTGTCTTTAGACCATGATAATTGTAACGATAATAATGAGAGCTATGTAAACATAACTATATGGTTAAAATATAAACTAAGTGGCTGAACCGCAGTGTAAAATATAGCCAGATATGGCTTTACAAGAACACCTATATTAGATGCTTTTGTTAATCAAAGGGTTTGTTTATAAAACAGTTCCTTGGGACTCCCCAAACATGGTAACTTTAATACCTTTTGGTCACCCTGTTCTGCCAAGTCAAAGAAACTAGAACTTACAAGCTATACAAAAGGAATAACTAACTGCTAACAAGGCTTCCAAAGATTGCTTCCATAACACTAATAAAAAAGGGAAGTTAACTTCTCCTGCTGAGGTAGATGCATTTTCCTTATAATAACATTACTGTGATGGATCAGAACCAAAATCAGCACAGTGCTCACTTGAATCCATGTAATCACGGTCTGGTTTCCTGATCAGTACTTGGCCTAAGAGGATGCTCAAAAGCACTGTCAGGAAAATATTTAGCTCCTAGTATATGCAGATAGTCCCCTCTGCATGCAAAAATTTACACAACCCTGAGCACAAAAATAACTACGACGTGATGTCAAGGACACCTTTGCATGTTCCTCAAGAAATAAAAAGCTTGATCATTTTGCCTTAGCAATCAGTAAGTGAAATGTGAGATATTTTTATCCAAAACAGGAAAACCGTACATATTTTCCTTCCAGAGCTCCAGTTCCCATTTATCCCATGCTCCTAGTCACTTCCATTAGAGATATAAAAGCAGCCAATTAGAACACTCTCATGGCTTTAGTTCACCTTTTGTTAGGACAGGGATTTGCTCTTCACAAACAGACCATGAACCTGCTGTCACTAACTGGTGTCCCTGATTGGCACTGTCTGTAAGAGGTGACTTGGCCTGAAGAAACATGTGAAGACAAACATCTTTGAGTCAGAGAGGCAGAATTTCTGGGCATAAGCATGTACTTGGGAACAGCCAAGATTCCCCTTCCACTATCCTCTGCCCTCATACTAAGCATGTTGAGGAGAGGAAGGTTGTGAGCCACAAAAACCAAGATGAGTTGTATGTCAGAAACTTACATGTGGGAGGGACAGCAAGCATCTGCTGTTGCACTCATATGCTTCTTTGTGTCTTCCAAGTTCATTTAAGGAACGGGCTTTCCGGAATAGCGCTCGGATGTTCTCCTTGTCGAGACTTAAAGCCTTCTCACTGTCTTCCAGCGCCTTCTCATACAACCCCTGCATGGAACAGACCACCTGGAGTCAGCTGAGGCACAGCAGACTAACTCCTCCTTCTCTGTGAGTGTAAATGTTCTATCTCTCAGAAGAAAACAGAAATACAGGCGGCAGGTGGAAGTACATATGTTACCTCATGCACAGACCAGCGTGCAAACACACCTACGTTAACAGAACATTTTGTTAAATCTTGCAAAATTCAAAACACTTCAAAGTCAGTGAATGACAGAACTAAGGCTGCTTGAGCAACCTTATCTTGCCTCCCCCTCTACCCTGGGCATGTTACACTTGAAAATCTTTAATTATGTGACTGCTTGCTAATTTTCAGGGGACTCAGTGTCATTACAAACAGGATGGGCCTGCTCTGGGGTTGTGCCATAAAGGAAAGCTGTTATACGCCTTAGTAAAATGGAAGCACGCAGCCTTTTAGAGCCTGGGTATTTCAGAATCCTTTTCCATGTGTATGCTGCAAGCTCCTTCAAGACCCAAAGACTTCCTACTGTCTTCCAGTGTCTCACAGGAGGAGGCAAGAGCCTCCAGAGCAATACTCAAACAGTATTCCAGAAAAATACTTGCTCAATACCGGAAGACACTGGATGGTACTACCTCCTCACCAATGTGGACCAGAACTGCATTGTCAGTACCTTAGGCGTGCCCCCCCCTCCTCACATCCTTCCTCTGGTCTCACAAGACACAGTGCAATTGTGAGGAGGTAACAGACTTTTCTGTGTGTTGTTGCCTCCCCCAGTTTGAACAGGGAGCAGACAAAACCAGCTGAAACGCCTCTTGACATCTTTTCCAGCTGCACAGCACTGCAATCATGATGTTCCCCTGGTTCCTGGGGACGACTTGGGAAAGCACTCACCATGGCAAAGTAGCAGGCAGCTCGGTTGACATGTAGCTTGCAGAGGAGTTCCTTTGGGATGGTCACCTCATCAGAGGCTGCGTAATCCGCCACATTCAGCCCTTCTACGTACTGCACCAGGGAAAGCTTGAAATCCTTCTCTCGGAACAAATCATTGCCCTCTGCAAACAAGTTTCTCACCAGCTTCTGCAAAAAGGCCTGGGCAGCACGGAGAGAACAAACAGACTCAAGTGGATATTCAGACAGGAGAGACTTCCTAGTTTCCCATTCCTTTCCATATCTTTTAGCAAACTTCCTGCCCACTAAGATACTCCTGCATCCCTACTCTCCTGCAAAACATCAGGATTTTTGGTAGATGAGAATAATCCCGTCAAATCCCCATTCTTGTTGAACATCAAGTGTCTTCTCCTTTCCCTGAAAGTTGTCATCATCAGAAACTTAAAACTTTAAGTCACAGGCAAATTGTGACAGACCATCCTACATTCTTCACTTTTGGCATGTAAACTAATGGCTGTGCAACAGAACAAATCTTGCTAACCAGAGGGCTCCCAGCGTCAACAAACAAAATCTCCATTACCTCATAATCTTCTTGGCTTAGGGGTAATGTGGACCTGAAAAAAAAGAAGAGAAAATATTCATGAAACAGGCATCCATTCAAAGAAGGGCTTTTGTCTGATGAAGAAATCATTTTTCTGGTCCTGTGTTGGTGATCTCAGCAAGTTACTGAACATTTTATCACTGCAAAGACAGCTGAGGCAAAGAGAACACAGTTAGGGAGCATTATGCTCAGTGACAGTCACAGTGGTGTCAAGTGATGGTCAAGTCTCAGAGGGATTTGAGACTAGAGGAGTCTTGTTCTCATTTACTTTCTGTGCATACACGATCCTCTGTAATGCGCCTTCTGACAGTCACCTAAAAAACCCATCTTTATTAAAGTCCCATGAGAGACTGCCATGAAGAACAAGTGTATTTTATGTGCAGCTCGCTCTAATGAGAGGCACCAGAGTGGCACTCCAAGACCTCCTCGAATCCTTTGTGAAACCAGAGACATACAGAGATAAATGCAATCACTTTTCTCTGCCTTAACTTAGCCACATGCCTTTAGGCCTACCCCACAAAAGGAAGGGGGAAAACAGTGCAGATTCAAGAGACCATTTAACTCCAACTCTCTTGGCCAGGGCTGTGCCACAAACACTGGCAGTGCTTGTGTGGATAACACCTACCCCACAACAGCACTGAGACTTAAGAGAAAGGTGCTGTTCTTCAAATTGGACCACCCAGTTCATCCAGGCTTGGTCCATGTATATTTATTTTTTCTCTTCAAGGACAAATCAACAGGCTCTAGAGGAACCCTTAGCACCTTTCACAGTTTTTCTCACCTACAGTGCATGCATGATCTTACTGATTACAGAACATATATTTTTAAGATTTCATCTAATCACTCCTTAAAACTAAGTACAGGAAATGTCATGGCTTTGTAAGAAACATTCATGCTGCTTACAAACTTGGACTCCCTCTTTTGCATCAAAACAAACCAACATACGGCACTGTTCCTGGTTCAGAGTGCAAGATACACCCCAGATGCAAGAACTGCACCTCATATTTCTAAATTATTTTCTTCCCCAGAATCTTGTGCATTTTTGTAAGTGCTACCAATGTAAGTCTCAGAGTTCCCTCTCCAAAACTGGGTTATCAGCCCCATTTAGTCTTAGACTGGGATGAAAATATCATGGCCATATTACAGGATACAAATATGTAACACGGAAGATTTGGGGGAGTTTCCTACTGTAGAGGCACAGATTTCAGGCATAATAATTGCAGGACTCAAAGCAGAATTTAAAAAACCCCAAACCAATCTGATTAAAATCTTACTACTGCCTTACTCACCATGGAACCTGGACCTGAGTTTGAGACCTCTGCTAACTCAAACGCTGGAGGGAGAAATACTACTTTATTTTATAAAGAAGTACTTGGATTTGTAACTACTACATAAGCAACCACTTCAAGTCCTACAAGGCCACATGATATTCATAGAAGAGTGATCTGAGACATCTACCAGGCTGGCAACTGTAAAAGAGCCCAGGTCATCTATTTTTCCTATAGGTACCATATGGGGTACCTAACAAGTTATGTACCTTGTTTCCCCACCTACAGAACTGAAACACTATCTCCCTTCCTAACAAAGGTGGGATAACCTCGTTGAGAGAGCACTTTGAGATCTTCATGCTAAAGATGATGTAGAAGGTCCAAGCACTATTAGCATTAGGTTGACTATAAAGATCACCCTGGAACTCCAGTGGAGGGCAAAACCAAAGGACATTAAAATGACAGAATTTCAAGTTTAGGGAGCTAACAGGACAAGAAACACCCTGAAAAATCACAGTGAAAATCCTCAGGACAGTATCTCTTTCCCATGCAGCAAACTCAAAGCAGTGAATAGGAAAAACTCAGTTCCTGCAATCCTCGATAGAAAGAAAACTGCCCCCAAATCCACATGGAACACTGAGGTTGTCCACTTACTGAATGAACTGAAGTCCTTTATCTATTTCTTGTTTTCTCTTCTGCCTCTCCATTATAGTTGCTGCGGAGGAAGAAGAAAAAGAAACAACACAAAGTGAGTCATTTTAGGTCTTGCTGGCAATTAAACAGCACAGTATTTTGTTTGTGCCTGAATTTACTACTAACAAAATGTTCCAGACCAGATGCCCTGAACAGTGAAGCCCATGATTTATCCACACTGCAGATACAGCACGGCAAGCAGCTCACTACCAAGTATCTGCTTTTTCTCACATGCCACTGACAGGATACATGGGCAAAGAGGAGTTACCTCAATTTGAGCTCTCTGCTTAGGTTGCCAGTAAATAAAGCAACGGGAACCAACTGTTATCATGACTGCCTTCTAGGAAAGGGAAGAAACCCAACACCATCTTTGCCTGCACTGGCAGTCATTTCAGGAATTTGTGCCGAGACCCTCCCATGATAAGCAATTCTGAGCACTATTTATCTGGGACAGATTTAAACTGGTTTACTGCACAGCATATGAAACAAGTTATCTACATAAGGTATATGGAGGTACAGCACAAAGGGAGATGCAAAGGAAGGAGATGGAATTGCTTGCTGTGGTCCACATAAAAGGACAGCACTGAATCTGTGCAATGGGGATTTCATGCCTAAAATCAGCAGGTAAGAGCAGCACAGACTGGGGAGCACTTCTTCGGTGTGGGAACAGAACCCTATCCTGCAGCGTTTTAAACTGGGGTGGGCAGCACCTTAGGAAGGCTCAAGAGTTATCTGCACTTCATCCTCTGCAGTTCCGAAGCAAATTTTGGAATGGCTCCTCAGTGACCTTTCTCCAAGGTACACAGGTCTGTCACACAAGAAAATAATAATAAAGGGGAGAAAGGATGACACTTTGTGACAAAACTGAGTTGCTAGTGACAGCAAATTTCACATCAACCAGCTGTGACCACAAATAATGCTCAGCATTTGAGGAATAGGAACTTGGGGACAGAGGCAGCAAGTACAGAAACACTGAGATGAGATGAGATGAGATGAGATGAGATGAGATGAGATGAGATGGAGATGAAGACACAGTACCTTCCCATCCCAGGACCACCTCTGAAAAGGTACAAGAGAAACTAAAGTAATTGCTCCACCTCTACACTACAACAACTTGGAGAGCATTATCATCCAGCTCCCTTTTACATTAAGACCATCCCTATCATTCTAAGATATCTTGCAGTATCAATGACAGACTCAGTCTGAACAGGGTGAAGGGGCCTTTAAGGTACATAAAAATCAATCCTGACAACTCAGCAAGCCCTTATTGATTGTGCTCTGTGCCACGCAAAATGTAGAATTGATACCTGCCCTTTACCAAGAAGAACTGGGGGAAGGGGGAAAGACTGGAGTGAGAGACCAGAAAAAAGTGGCAGCAGAAGGAAGCAAGAGCTTGAAAGTGACACTGAAGTTTGTAAGTCATCAGACATTAAATTTGGGAGCAATCTGGTTCAAGCAGCAGGTAGGAGATTTTAAGCAGCTGAACTTGGAACAGGATGGGCAGTGCAGCAAGAAAGGGAAAGCCAACAAAGTGAGGGATGATCAGCATCTCTACAAAGGCATTTAACAGAAGTGATGGAGAAGAGCTGATATACTTCAGTACAACACCAACAGAAGGCCTACATTGATTCATAAATAGCCTGGATAATGAGCAATCAGGAAGAAAGAAGGAAATTTAACAAGGAGATTGTGAGGTTAATATGATCACTAATGATACAGGCAGACAGGCTTAAGAGGAGGACAAGGAGAGAGAGGTAATTAATTCAATTTTTCTCCTTGTATGAAATTCTGCAAATACAGAGGAAGTAAGAGAGAACAGAGAAGCAGAAGAGGAGCAGTAGGAACCATTTCCACAAAAACAGCAGTGAAAGACATGAAAGAGGACAGAGCCACCCCAGAGCACTGTAGGAGAACTGTGAGGGCCATCAGAGACAAAAGAGAGGAAAGAGTCTCCACAGGAAATGACAAGAGAGGAACTGTGGGGGAGAAGGCAAAAGAGTCAAGTGGACCCTCCCAAAGGCTTATGGGGAGAGCACAGGGAGGAAGGAAGAATTTCTAGCTGTCTGGTCCCTGAATACACTAAAGGCTTGAAGTACTCCAAACAGCCTCACCTTGGACCCCCACCTATGCCCCTCTGTCCACGGTCTAGGAGCTCCATTTCAACCGAGGTCCAGGTCCTGCCTTGTCTGAGCTATGCTGTAGGTGAACTTGTCCTCAGTTCTATCTCTGGGACAAACCTCAGACCTCCACTGCAGGCAGCTTGTCTCCAGTCCTGTCTCTGGCACCAACTCCTACCGCTGGACTCGCTGGGTGGACCTTCATCACCTCATCTTCTTTGGGACTGTGGATGGACCACTGCTACTGGCATCTAGTTCTGACTACACTGTTCAGGTGTGGTGGGACTGTACCCTGTGAGTGAGGGCACTGCTGGTGACTGCCATCACCTTCACTTGTCCTTGCTGGAGGTGCAGCCCTGCTCCTGCTGCTCCCTGACACGAGTCATACTGGAGGAAACAAAAGTCAGGGAAGTGAAGCAGCAGCCCACATCTCTGATGAAAAGGGAGACTATTGTCGACTGTGGGGAGAACAGTTGAACACTAGCTGGTCATCACAAAGTCAATGGAGCATTCCAAAAATGCCGTGGCACACCTTTACAATTGTGTATATCCACAAAACAGATCACCACCTTGAAAAGCTTCTCATACACATGGTCTACTTCTGTTTCTGAGCTCAGCCTTTAAAACACTCTGCAAGGAGTGAAGAAGAGATCAGTACCTGTTCTCACAGCTACCCTGATCCTGCTGCTGAAACATCCTACACAGCAGGATGTGGGTCTGTGTTACAGCGAGAACTGATTACTGTTGCTTGCCCAGAGAGAAGGGCATTCAAACATTACTGACCTAAACCTGGAGTGCAGCCAAAGGATTACTGGGAATGGCTACAGAATGTCTCCTTTCCAGACTTACCCAACTCTTCTTGCATCCCAAAGCTCCCCTTCTGTTTTTTCTCTCCTCACCACTATTGCCACTGCATCCAACATGAGTATCTCCACCCTTGCTTCATGGGGATGGCTGACCAGCCCATTGCATCTCTGTAAGTCCCACAATACACAGCTACAGTTTGATCCTTGCTACAAAACCCTTATAAAAAGCAACCTTCTGTGCCCTGCATGCTGTTTATGCTCCGCAGTTCTACACTCATCTTCCAGAGTGAATGCTCTTCAACACAGAACCCTCCATTGACTTCTTCAGACATAAACCACAGGCCTGATCCCCCCTCTAGACTGTTGCTTCCTGGTACTGCCCCACATTCCTCCCTCCTGGCAAGCGGGTGACCAGCTTTCTCTGCTAAAGGTCTGTCGTACCTCCAGATTTATGTCATGACTTTGCACATGAGACTCATCCCCTCATGGCACCACCTTCAAAGTGTACACCATGTGCTGCCGTCCCAACAACTTCTTGCACACCTCTCAGGAACAACTACCTTTCTTTGCCCTTTGATGTCGCTCCACACCAGCAATCTCCTTCACGTGTGGCAGACCCCTCACCTGTCCTGCCTGCCCCAACCACTGCAGAAGGCTGCCATTCAGACTTCTCTTTTTGTTCCTCACACCTCCTCCCCCACCACCTCACCAGCAAACTCAGTCACTTGTCTCCCCTCATCGTTCCAGCCTCTTCACAGTGTTTCATTTAACACTCAGACCAAGCCATGCACTTGTTACACCAGCAAATCCAACACAGAGTGAGCCACCCACATGAGCAACACTTCAGTTCTGCTGCACACTCTACCACAGCTACTGCATAATTAATTTTAAGTGCAAAGCCTGTTTAGCTTTTGTTTTCTTGGTCTTTCAAATATTTTTAGAAACACAGTAGAAAACATTTTATGAAGCACTGTGTCTAAGCGTCCCTTTTCTCCCTCCCAACCAAATCTCTCTGTCCAGACGTGTCCACTCAAATCACCAGCAAATCCTGAGTATTTATATCTCCACTACAAAGCTCTTATCCTTTCAGTCCAGAGACATTTATCCTCTCTGGTCCAGCATCTAGAGAGAACTTTATTCACAGTTCGTCAATAAATTACAAACCATTTGCTAGACAGGAATAAATACTACAGTCAAGTAAAATGGTTTTCTTGTCTTCAGAAAGATGCATCAGCCAGTGAACTAGGTGACTTAATCACAAACTGGATGGATATCCTCTAGATGGGTAGATGGTAGAAACACGAGATGAACTGAAAGACTTGCATTTATCTTATCAAGAACACGGATGTTATTCATAACCCTGCCAGAGTTGAATTTGGGCAAAGTTTTTCATACTGTATTTCTGAGATGACAATGAGTTGACACTTGACCGACTTCCAGGCGTTGACTGTAACATTTCAGCCAGAAATAAGTACACTGAGATGCAAGTGGCAGGTTGTAGAGCTGAGACTGGAGCTCCCCAGGAAAAAGGCTCCAGGATACACTGGTCTGAAACATGGCTGCAGTTTGGCCACCGCAGTGGTGCAGCAGAATAGATAACCAGGCACACATCAAGCAAAGGACAAACTGCAGAGCCCACTACAAACTTGGGCTCTTGCTCACTCCTGCAGCTGCTTTCTGCCATGCCCTACTCCCTGGGTTTGACTGCTTCTCACAGCCAACAGCTCTCAGCTTTCCCACCACTATGTTGTGCCCACCAGGCCGGACTCCTCTGTCCCTCCACGCACTGGCCACCCTAAGGTACTTCCATGGCCACCATCTCACATCCCAGCACCCCACTAGTGCCACTGCTGCTCTGCAGGACCACTGGGGTCACTGGGATGCCACCAGCTGCACCCAGCAATATTCATTGCACCTAGTGAATGCAGAGCAAGGTAGCAACAACCAGCTCACGCCTCAGTGAAAATAAAAGCAGTGACTCTAAGTTTCCCTGAGAGGAGGATGGCAGTGGGGGCTAAAAGCCTCAATTTACCACCTCAGCCCCCATGACCCCATTTTCCACTTCCTTCAGCCTTGTGTTTCATACATAACACCCTCGTACCACAGGCCACCCTTCCTCCTGCCCCCACTGCAGCGCAGCCGAGGAGTAAGGACAGGGCTGTGGGGTGACGCTGCCTATCCCTAAGCTATTTGCTCTCGGTTTCCTACCCACCCAGCTCGCATTCCCCTGCCTCATTTGAAAAACTAAATCCCGGGGCTGGTTCCCACACGGGTGGCGCGGGAGCCCTCGCTCGCCTCCTTTCCCCACTGCCAGCACTAGGCCGCCGATCCCCGGCCTTGCGTAGAGGCCGCCGCTGAGAGAGGCGCCACCTCGGCCGCTGGAGCCGAGAGGGGCCGGCGGCGCCCCCCGCACCCCCGCGGCTTTGCCGGACGCCGGCACCCCGGCATTCCCGCCAACGCGGCCGTGCTGGGAGGGGTCTCCCGCGGCAGGAGCCTTCCAAGCTTCCCCGGGAAAAGGAAAACAAACCAAAACATACTCTTCCTCCTTCCCCACCCCCCATCCGCTTAAATAAAAATCACGCATCTCCAAGAGTCTGGGAGGCAGCTTTAAGAGAAAAAAAAGAAGAAAAAAACCCAACACATAACATCCCCTGCCACCCGGAAACTGTCTAAAACATTAAAGAATTAAAACCAAAACAAACAAACAAAACCCAAATAAAACCAAAACACAGTCTTCTTATTTGATAAACTTTAGAAGAACCTACGGAAGGTGCCTCTAAAAAGCAATTCCAAAGGGCTTCTCTGCCGTTTCATGGGGTTTGTACCAAACAAGAAGGGGAAACTGCAGCCTAAATACAGACCAGAACACACATCTCGAACCTACAAAACACAAACAGGCACAAACGCTATTAATACTAAGTTTTCCATAAAAACCCAGGGGCTTTTCCCCTAGCTATCCAATTTTAGACTACTACTACATTTTTTTCCAGGGGGTGGGATTAGGATCTTTGACAATATTTTTTTTTTTTTTGCAAACCCCACATTTTTGGCGGAAGAGGGTTTAGCTTCAAGATCTCACCCGTATTATTTTTCACCACTTTTTTTTTAAATTTCCAATTACACAACCTTTCATCTATGCAGTTACTATCTGAAACCTTTACTTTCTAATGAAGCAACATCCAGAATTTCTTGTTTCTCAAGTCCACCTCTTTCTACATACACAAACACACACACGTACAGAATTGATTTAAGACAAAAATAATAATCCCCCCAAAATAATAACAAAGAACTCACCTCTCCTCGGGTTTTCCCCCCCACACTACGTATAAACTTTCCTTGATAAATGGTATTGTATTACTAGAGATATTATTAATGTATTATTACTAGAAGTAATAATAATAGTAAGTGCTATTTAATTATAGAAGGCAGCATTCTGCTTCTGGATCGGCTGCCCCTGCAGCTCCCTCCATGTGCCTCCTGATCTCTTTACTTTCATTTCCAGGTCTCGCTCTCTCTCGCTCGCTCTCAGCTGCACCAGCAAGAGAAAATGCCTCCCTGCATATCCTCTGGGCCCTAGAGGCTACCGCTTTCCATTACAAAAGCTCAGAGATCTTTCCCTTGTGGCTGGTTTTGAGATTCTTTAAGGTGACTTAGGCTTAAAAAAACCCCAAAAAAACAACTAAAAAATAAAGCGCTTCAGCAGTCGACTCTCCGTTCTAATTTTAATGCAACCTTTTTTTCTTCCTGGTTGTCTTTGCTGATATAAAAAAAATAGACCCCAAGAGAAAGCAAATCTGCCTCTGCAGAGGGATTGCATGCATGCGAATGCAGCGAGGAACTGAATTATGAGACCCCCCCCCCGGGATTATCACATACGTGAAGCAGTGACCCTTCTGCCCACCCGTTTATGTTCACTGGACGGGGGCCAGAGCTATCGCTGATGGCAGAGCAATTGTCTGCTCCAGCCAGACCTTACTTACTCCACCCTGCACTGCTGAGGGGGGTCCCTGTATATAAGATCGTCTGAAAACATAAATCTTTGGGTGGAAAGAAATATGCAGTTAAAAAGAAAAACAACAAAACAACAAAACAGCAAAACAACAAAACAACAAAAAAAAATCAAACCAAAAAAACCCCAAAAAAACCAAACCCCAAAAACCAAAAAAAGGCTAAAAAAACCCCAAACCCAAACAAACAAAAAAATTATATATCTCAATTAATATTCTATTTTATACAATTGGGTATTATACAATCTAGATATATTTTATATATATACACACATATGTTATATATATTTGTAACTGCATATATGCAGCATGTGTATATATAAAAAACATATTAATATTACGTTTTATATGATTGGGTATTACACAATCTACATATATATTATATGTATGTAGAAGCATATATATTTTTATATTTATGTATAGACATGTGAGTTTAGACTCTTTTTGGAATCAGACTTTTGGCTTGTTTTCATCCCAAATCCCTCAATATTTCCAGAAAGTGAACTGACTCTCCATAGGTTGTGAAGATACCCAGACCACCTTATGTGGGGGGGTCACCCATCCCCACCCAGCTGCACTATAGCTAACTTCAAATAACCCTCTGGAATCAGTTTTATGCTCATCTCTCAGTACGGCCTCCCTGGCAGAATAGTTTCCCTCTCCTGAAAGGATTCTGTCTACCATTAGATTAATAATTTCCAGACTGACACTGGTTTAAATTACCAGCTTTTTTCCAATGTAATCAGTGACATGTTTACTCCTGAATGTCTCACTTCTCTATTTACAGTGACCCACAAGAATGTCACCTTGTGCTTTGCAACTATGTAACTCTGACAAGATTAAAAGTTAGATAGAAGGTAACATCTGAAGTGTACTAAACTTTCTTGGTATTTAAAACATGTTGATCAGAAAAGGAAGGAGTAGGATTGGAAAGAATAGGATTGATTATACTGAGTAGGATTGGCTTCTGGCAGCATTGTCAACACAACAAACTGATAATTTATGAAATATAGGCTGTGAATTGTATAGTGTACCTCATGACACTGGATAACGCTACCTAATGCTCTTCACAATATTTTATCACAAAGCACATTTTTAGGGATTGATTTTGATCCAAAGATTGCTACTATCCATGGCTAAGACAATCTTTATTTTTATTAACTCTTCAGAAGATTTGTTATTTCCTAATTTAAGGTGGTGACACCGTGACAATTAGAACCTGGGCATCTGGTGCAGATGCTGGGCAATATGCACATTAAATGACAAACCCGTTTGATGGGGTGGTTTTGGGCAGAAGAAAGGTGAAGCAGGTCTGGAGGCAGAAAGTAAACATAGGGAGAGCAGATATGCCAGAGCACAGTGGGAGGGCAGCCTCACGGCGCCATCACGAAATGACTCACAGAGCCCGGGACACCTTCAACCCTGCAGCACCTGTGAAAGGAAAAGACATCACCACTGGATGAGAAGAAAGGTTAAGACAGGATGAGGAAAAAGGGGAACAAAACCAAAATGTACACACTATCAAGAGTTATGCTGGAATAGGCACTAGTTTTTAATTTAAGAACATTCATTTTCAAGACTGCATTTCTCAATTGAATGTCATGTGCTTTCCTCCATCCCAATTTCCTTTGCCTGCAAGACTGAGATGTGTCCTGCAAGGTCATGATTTGACATGTAGTAAAATCTTTCTTTAGTGTTTAACATGAAGATTTTCACAGTTTGCAAGCGCGATCATTGAGGTCTCAATCTCATGTGCAGGTAGCAAGAGTCAAAACACTGCAAACCCCTTCTACAAACTAGATACAGTGTCATAGAAGTTACTTTGATTTGTAAAGCTATTTTTAGGAAGAATGAATGTCTGGATCTATGCTACAGCGGCATGGTACACCTACATTCCAATATATGCATCTATAGTCAGTGCCTTTATTCTTGCCCCTCTGGCACACCCAATATTTGGGAGAATGACAGGGAAGGGAATCTGATGTATTTGATAAGATCCTGTTTATTACTAAAAATTGTGAGGAACTAATATCCAGTGCCAAATTTCTTGCTTATATTTTCCGGGTTCCAGCTCCTTCTCCAGATCACACTAATTTACTCCCTCATCAGCTCTACATATTCTGGCAGCTTTATGCTTCTCACATACAACCATAGTCTACTGTCTATGTGGTTCTTAATTTTCTTCAGTTGCAAAGGAAACTTCTCTTACTATTTATGAGGCTGGTCACCAAGCACGATCAACTACTGACATTCTTTTCTTGGGTCCATACAAGCATTTGCTGTTGCTTATTAAAACCACTTCTGGGAAATTTGTGAGACTGGAAAATGCCCCTTACAATGTTTTGGGACTAAATGTCAGAATAAATACTACCTATGGCCCACCTCAATAGTGATCTCACCAGGTATCTGCCACCTGAAATGGTACCTACATCGGTGCCTGTAGGTTGCAGAGAAGGGACTGAGGTGCTGTGCAAACCCACTGCAGTAGCAGGCAGGTCTGTGCACAGCTCACCTGGCCTCATCCGATGTACTTTCATTTCTATACTTAGGAAGAAAATGTCATTCACAATGTGCACACAAAGCTGTCACACAAACCAAGGGGTTTTTGCATCCTTAAGCAGGAATGACTTTGCACTCCAGGGTGAAAGCGACAGGATGAGAAGACATAGTCTGATGCTGTGCCAGAGGAGGTTTAGGTTGGCCATTAGGAAGAATTTTGTCACAGAAGGGGTGACTGGGCATTGGAATGGGCTGACCAGGGAGGTGGTGTTGTCACCGTCCCTGGAGGTGTTTAAGGAAAGACTGGATGTGGCACTCAGTGCCATGGTGTGGTTGACAAGGTGTTGTTTGGTCGTAGGTTGGACTCGATGATCTCAGAGGTCTTTTCCAAGCTAACAGATTCTGTGATTCTGTGAAATGCCTTCCTTAGGAGAACAGTCTGACAGTAACATGCCAAGTACAAACTGGAGACCCGCAGGGACATTATCTAGGCGACGCTTCATATCAGAAGGTGCTCGTGTCCCATGTGCGGGCTTGCGGGAGCTCCCCCCCAGCGACATTTCCGCGAACGCGGGTTCCGAACGTGGCAGAACGTTCAGGCCGCTTGGCGGGGCTGCCGCAGCCGGAGCTGAGGGAAGGGGCAGGACTACAGCTCCCGGCGTGCCCCGCGGCCGCCGTCGCGCGCGCCCCCGAAGCCCCGCCCACGCGCGGCGCGGCGAGGCCGGCCGGGCTGCGGTGCGGCGGTAGGGCGCGTCCCGTGACGTCACGGCGCAACAGCCAATCCCGGAGCGGGGAGCAGAACTGCCGGCGTTCAAATCCTCCGCCTCCCCCGCCCGCCCCTCACCCAGCGGCCCCGGCGCGGCGGCGGCGCGAGGCTCCCGCGCCTTCCCCGGCAGCCACCGGCGGCGGAGCCCCCGAGGAGGTGAGGGGAGGGGAGGGGAGGGGAGGGGAGGGGCGGCAGCCGCCGCCGCCGTTAGCGGCCGGCGGAGGGGCCGCGCGTGAGATGAGGCGATCCCGCGGGCTGACGCGCTCCTCGGCCCCGCCTGCGGGGGGCGCTCCCACGCGCAGGCGGGGGTCCCCCATCGTGGGCGCGGGTCACGCGTGTCTGTCCGCGGGTCCCTCTCCACGCTCCCCCTCCCCGCGCGGAGCGGGAAGGGGCGTTCCGGCCGTGCTTTGGGCCCCGTTACGCGCGGCCGGCGGGGAGCGTGTGGCCGGCGCTCGGCAGCTCCCGCAGGGGAAGAGAGGAGCCGTCGGCCGCCCCTGGAGCGAGCGACGCGGGGAGGCTGTCAGGGGCTGGCGGGGCGGGGACCTCTGGCTGTCGCCCCGCGCTGCCATGCCTCTCGTTGCTGGGCGAGCAGCAGGTAGCCGGAGTGTTGTCTGTTGGGGTCGACGAAGTGTTTTAATTAAAGCATTCGTCTGAACTAACTTTTTTGATCATCAGGAAGGATAAAGTTTCATACAGCCTTTAAGTGAATAGGAAACCTGTCTTCAGGCATTTCCAGATCTTGGTTGTATTTGCCAAAGAGACTAACTCTTTTTTTTTTTTTTTTTCTTTTTTTTTTTCCCCCAAAGCTTTCTCTGCAGAAGAATTAACAGTGAAGAGACCTCTGGTAGGTTGACAGTTGGGTGTGGCTGACGTGTGCTATAAAACATGCTTCAGGATGTGATGCTGGATTTGTATGTTGAGATTAGGAGGTAGTCTGTGTGTAAGGTGAAGAATGACAAAGGAGATTCAAGGGAAAGAGAAGCCAAGAGGATGAGTACATCTGTAAAGAAGATGATCATAGTAGAATGGAACTGGTTTTTAAAAGTAAAGTTGTTAATTGAACTAGGTGAACAGACTGACCTCTTCAGATGTTCACTTCTCTTCCTGTCTGGTAAAGTCATGGTTTGGAGGATGTCCTCTTTTTTCTTCCTTCTCAATGTTGGATTGGCAGAGGCTGAGGGTGTCCGCAAGTTTGGTGTCAGTGTGGTCTGGTAGGAGTGGAGTAAGTTATGTGGGTTTCTTTGTACTGGCAGCACCTACCTGAGAGGATAGTAATCCTAGAAAAATTAAGTTCTTCAGCCTTGGAGATTTTTCCCCTCTTGTTTCCAAAAGCAATATTAAAATTAAAGACCCCTGAGGAGAAGCCATACTCTGGGGAAGCTGGAGGCTTCACAGATGGATATCAGGAGGAAAGCATGTATATACAGCTTCTGTATAGGGGATATTTTAAAACCAGTGCTGTTGAGCTCAAAGAGAGAGTGTGAGGTCACTTCTAAATCAGACAAGAATGGACAGGAACCAGTTTTCTGTAGCAGGAATGAAACTTCATCCCTTCTGACATCTAAAGTCTGCTTAAGTGTGTGGTTTCTAAGCATTAGTTGTGTAGTCTTTTATCCCAGTGGAGGTAGTGGGATAGGAAATGTGCTCAGTTTATCCTACTGAATGGATGGAGGCCAGTTCCTTCACACAGTGATTAATATTCATTAAATAATGCTATGCAGATGCTACCAGGCATGGCTAGCTTCAAACTTGTGCCTCAAGGCTAAATATTCACTAATTTAGTGAATGTATTCACTATGTATTCACAATGTATTCACTAATACATTGTGAGTATAAGATCATCCTGTTTAATGTGTGATGAATTTGGGTGGAACATCTGAAAGGAAAGAGCACCCAGAAAGCTGAGGCAGTTTTGTATGCAGCACACACAACATTTTCAGCAACTCGGTGGTTCTGGAACAGTGTGCTGACAAGAGCACTACTGGGGATATCACTGGAAAGGAAAAGCAACTGTGTTCATTCTAGCTTGCTTTGGAGAGCACGGGAAGCATGCAGCATATATAATTAAAGGATGGGGTTTGAGACAAGAGGAATATTACATTGTAATTGTTAGTCTTGCATAAAGAGTAATGTCTTAATGTGGCCTTAATCCATAGTTTTACCTACTGTTTATTTATGAAGTATAACAACTCCATCAAAACCCAAGTCTTGCCAGTGTTGGAAGAATCAGCACCATCTGACTGTTTGGCTTTGGATTATTAATCTACCTTAGCTGTCTTAATCGAGCTTTGGGGAAAGTATTGATGACACTGAAAACTCAATTAGATGTCTGAGTAACAAAAACCACATTAGTGTTCAAATAAATATTGTTATTTGTACAGACTATGTATTGTAGTTAGAAAGCTTTTATGATGACAGTTTCTTTTAACTGACAGCTCTCAACTTTTGGAAGAAGCGTGAAAATGGCATCAGAAGACATCACTAAGCTTGTGGAGTCACTTGCCAAAACCAAAGTGGGTGGTGGACAGTTGAGCTTCAAAGGCCAGAGCCTTAAACTCAACACAGCTGAAGATGGTAAGAGAAAATACCTTTGTGCTTGGGAAGCATCTCCCTGAAGTTGTAAAATCTTGTGGTAAACCTTCTGCTGATCCTGCATGGACAAGTTGTAATGTATCTGTGATGCAGGCGTCCATCAGCTGCTTCTGATAGAAACATTTCCTACCCTTCAGGTACCCTGCTTTCACCTGGTGCCCTGGCAGTGCTGCAGCTGCTGTAACTGGGGTTTGGGTGCCTGGTTTGCAGTTGTTGTATTCTTGGTGTTCTAAGTGATTTTCACAGTCACTGGGCATTAGAAGTCAGTGCTCCTTTTAAAAGCAGTGAAGAAGTGCATCACAGCTCTTGGAACAAGATGTGTGCAGAGGAATGGGCTGGTATGTTAGCCTGCTGCAACAGCTCACTTTCTTTCTGTCTTGGTGTATGTGTGTTTCACAATAAGCCTTACAGTGGCTGCAAATGTAAATATCTGGAGAAAATGTATATATTCCTATATCAACGTTTCTGCCAAGATAAGAAAACCAGCATGTTTTTCAGAGAGGCTATTTGCTGTAGTGCTTTTTTTTTTTTTTAGCTGATGCTGAAGGTGGAGCATTTTATGGATTGGCTTAGTAGTTCAAAGGCACTGAACTGTGGGGAAGGGCCTTGGAGCTTGGGAACAATAACAAGTGCCCATTGGCAGGAGAGACTGCAGCTTGCTTCTTTGCCTTGCATAGGATTACTGTAGAGTTAAATTGTTCCGCCCCGATGTGTTTGCTAAACAGACATTACTTTTGCCAGTCAGTTGGAACTTCCTGTTGATGCGACACCAATTCCCATCAACTTTTAACTTAGTCCTTGCACTTCTGTAGGGACATGTACTCTAGCTTTTAAACCATGTGCTGAATGGTAGAGGAATTTTATTTGGGAAGTAAAGAAATTAAGTTTTGCAAATAGGAGGATGTCTATCACAATAGAATGAGAAAATTATGAGAAGGAAGGGTAGAGAATGAACAATGTTCTCTCTGGTGACCTGACACTTTAGCTCTGTTCCCATTGCTGTTTCAGGGTGTTTTCACATAATGTTGTTCAGCTGTTTTTGCTAGAGGTTGAGCAAGTATTACTGGATCTGAGGGTTACTGTGGTAACCAAGACAGTGTTTGAAAGACCAACTAGATTATCTGCTTCTTGCAGCTGAAGAAGTGATCAAGCAAATTGTGGAATTTGATGGCCTGGAAGCCTTGCGCCTGGAAGGCAACACAGTGGGTGTGGAGGCAGCAAAGGTTATTGCCAAAGCCTTGGAGAAGAAAAGTGAGCTCAAGGTGAGATTCTCAAGTGGGGAGTAGTCAAGGGGACGAAATAATGTGGAAATACTGAAGGCCTGTCTAGGCTTTTCCTACAGAAGCCTGCCTTGAGTTACCTCCAAAGCTTGCTTGGTGGCTCTTCCAGTAGGAAGAGCAACCTTATGAAAATACAGCATAACCTGGAGACTTTGGGATAATGGGAACACCTTCTGCACTCCTAACTTCCTGTTTAGAAGGCTTCCAATCTTGAAGCTAGGAAGCTGTGTGAAGAAGTGCCCCTACTGAAGGCAGCATCTGTAAGCCAAGAGCCATGGCAACAAAATGAAGTTCTCTGGAAAGCTGAGTCAGATCTTCTGGAGAGTGAGTCTTCAGTGAATGCCTGAGTAGCTAGGAAATAATGGAGGAAATGCAACAGGAGGTTTATCTTTGCCCAAGCTGTGTTTCCTACTGTTGCTCTGGCCTGATGTTAAGGGGATGCTGTACTGCTAGAGATGCTGCACTGTCCCTTGAAGGAGAGTGGTATGAAACATTGATACACATTAGTCATCAAAGTGTGGCTTTTCAAGTAAGTTCAGATTGTTGAGCTTCATACCTTAGTAAAATCAGCATTCCTAATGTATTCTTCTGTTTCCTGTTGCTTTTTTCTGTGGTAATTTTCTCAGCAGAAAAAAATCCAGCTTGAACAAAACCAAGAATTCTTCTGTATATATAATGTTTATGGTGTGCACTTCAGTTACTTTGTCCTTGCAAATGAAAGTGATTGTAACACTGATTCTTGCAGCTCTTTAGTACAATCAAATGACAACCCAAGGGGAGACAGCATTAAGCTGTTCCCAGTGATGTAAAGCAGCTTGTATGTGTAAATGTTTATTACAACTGTGTTGACCTAAATATTTTAGTGGGTTTTATCTGTATGCTTCTTATTTTAGAGGTGTCATTGGAGTGACATGTTCACAGGGAGGCTAAGGTCTGAGATCCCTCCTGCTTTGGTAAGTAAAAATGAGATCTGAGACTTCTGACTAATATAACCTGTTTTCTCACCTGTCATGCTTTTTGTGGGAGTCTGTATTTTGGTACAGAGCTGATCCTTCTCTGTGCTGTTAACACGAAATGTCTCAGAATAGGTGAGTGATTCTCTTTTGCTCTTCCTGTATGAGGTGGAGAGGAGTCGATTAAGTGATAAATACAAGTCCATGCTAGTGAAGGAGCTTTTCACTGGGAAAAACATCTTCGTGACTCAACAGATAGAATGAAAGTTAAGCTTTCTAAATAAATCACATGGCTTTGTCTTCTAAGACCATTACAGACCTCTGTCTCCTTGAGTCCTGTGAAGCCAGAACATAAGCTCAACATGATGAAAACAGTATTTCTTTCAGCAGTGTGGAGGGGGAAACTCACTTTGGAAAGCATTTGACCTAAAGGGATAGGATACTGTCTTGGTAACTGCTTTATGGTTATCTTTAGCTTAATTTGTACAACTTCCTCTCTGGATTTAGCAGTAAAGTTTTATTTCCCCATGCAGCTTTGCAGAATGTCTTCAAAGTGGAAATTTTTTTGCAGCATCACTGTCACACCTAGCCACTGCAGTGATGCTGTCACTAAAAGTTAATCCATTCCCTCCCACCCACTGCCATCTGTTTCCTTACAGATCTCTTTGGGAGATGCACTCATCACTGCTGGAGCCCAGCTGGTAGAGTTGGACCTGAGTGACAATGCCTTTGGGCCAGACGGTGTGCGTGGCTTTGAGGCTCTGCTGAAGAGCCCTGCCTGCTACACTCTGCAGGAACTCAAGCTCAATAACTGTGGCATGGGCATTGGTGGTGGCAAGGTAAGGGTTGTCTCATCTTTGGTGACTGCCAACTCCCCTGCTCAAGGCAACTACACCAGGTTCTTTGGGCTTTTGTCTAGTCAGGTTTTGAATATGGAGACTTCACAAGCTCTATGAATAGTCTATCCCAGTGTTTAACAACCCTCACAGTAATAAAGGGAGTTTATGTTAAAATGCTATTTTCTCTGCACTGGCTTGTGTGCATTTGTGTCGTGATTCTGCCTTCTTTATACTACCTTTGCCCCTCATCTTGTTGTTCTGGGCAGATAGATATTATCCATATTTACACATGGATAATATCTCCCCTAGAGCTTTTTCTTCCCCAGCCTTAATAATCTCAGGGGTCAATAAAATTCTCCAGTTCTTTAATCATCCTTGGCCCCCTTTGCTGGACTCACCCCAGTAAATCCATGTAGGAGCCTGGTATTGGACACTGTGCTTGGATGCATTTCACAGGGCTAAGTAGAGGAGGATCTGACCTGCTGTGAGTGCTTTTTCCCAAGGCAGCCCAGTAGAGTTCCTTTGCTTCAAATGTGTATTGGTAGCTCATGGTCAACTTCCTACCCATATATGCTTGCCTGATTAGAATGAAAATGTTCTTGATGGCTCTGTGTGTTTTAGTGTTGCAAAACTATCAATTCTTGCCTGAGACCACAATGTGCAAGTGTTGCAGGTAGAGACAGTTTTATTGTATACCCTATTGTAGAAACAGGTACGTTTCAGTGATGCCCAAAGTATTTCTACAGAGTGGTCTACAAAACACAGTAGGATTCCTGTCGAATGATCTGGGGGAGTATAATCTGCTTGTTTTATCTTTAGATACTGGCAGCTGCTCTGAAAGATTGTCACAGGAAATCAAGTGCCCAGGGCAAGCCTCTTGCTTTAAAAATATTTGTGGCTGGCAGAAATCGTCTGGAGAATGATGGTGCCACTGCCCTGGCTGAAGCCTTCGGGGTGAGTATCAAACTAGAGCTGCTTTGACAGCAAATTGGAGCAACGTATGATTCGGTGCTAGTGTTGATGCACACAGAGTTTGCCTCATCTTGGAGGCAGGAGCTGGTGGTCTGTTCACTAAAGTCATGATGTTTCTTGCTGCTGAAACTGGTGTCTTCAACAAGTGGAATTAGAGTTGGTGACTGAGTGTTTATGTGACCTAAATTTCCAAACACATAACTAGTAGCTGTGTAAAGTAGTTACCTGAGGGAGAAATAGTCATCTCCTGAGTAATTTAATAGTTCTGTTCCTTTTCCTCTCTCTGTGGTAATGGTTGTTGACGGGCACTGGGGTAAGGTATCCCATCTTGTCCTCTTGAGTGCCGCTTTGCTCATTCATCTGGCAAAAGCAGCCCAGTGTCTTTGCTAGGATCATCTGATAAGAGCTTAGTGTTGCCTGGCTTTCTCTAGCTGTCACTGACCTACTTGCACTTTTGTGGGAGGAAGAGAATTCACTGTGGTTGGGACCACCTTAATTCCCTTTTCTTACCTCAATTGCTGCTAGAAGTGACTTCTGAATTATAATGCATGTTGTCAGGCATTATTGACAATGATATTGCAGGTTGGAGGCTGACTTATTTCATAAAGAGCTGCCTAGATGTGGTTTTGATTAATCAGTAATCATGGCAAAAATAAGACTTTTTAAATACTTAGGAGTTGTGTTACAATGTGATTCATGGAGAATCAAGATTGAATGGCACTACCAAAATGGGATTAATCATCGTGACATGCTGTTTAGTCCATAAACAATATTTGTACTAACTTTTTTACATGCTTGCCTCTGTGGTCAGGGAAAAATGTAGATTTTAATTAGAAAATTAAAGTGATGTTGTGTGGTCTGCTTTAGTGTTGTTGAACTGCAGGTGAGGAACTCTTAGTTTTAAGTTATTTAGAGTAGGCATATAGGACAATGATACTTGTCTCTTTGAATCAGGGCTTTGTGTTAATCTGACACTTGCCATGTGTCTGCTATTGCACTTAGATTTGTGATAGAACTGCTGGTAAATCACTGTAGAAGAACTGGTAGAGTTTTGAAACTCAAAACAATTTTAAGTCCTAAGAATGGAGCAGTATACTCTTGAGCTGAAGTATGTTTAATAAAAGCTGTTTTATCTGCATCCTTTTGTAGATCATTGGGACTCTAGAAGAGGTCCATATGCCACAGAATGGAATTAACCATCCTGGCATAACAGCACTGGCACAGGCCTTTGCTATCAACCCACTGCTTAAGGTTATAAACTTGAATGACAACACCTTCACAGAGAAAGGAGCTGTGGCCATGGCAGAGGTGAGTTGTTTTAAGCAGCTGTTTTGAGTTTTGTCTCAAGTCTAGTTGGCATTAACACCTTTGGATTGGTGGAGCTGCATGCCATGCTGCAATGGGAAAGATGACATTCCAGAAGTAATAGGATGTTCACTTACTTGCATGTCTACTTTCAATTCTGTGCTGTCTTGCTCTGCAGACCCTGAAGGCTCTTCGGCAGATTGAAGTGATCAACTTCGGGGACTGCCTGGTGCGTTCGAAGGGTGCTGTTGCTATTGCTGATGCTGTTAAAGAAGGGCTTCATAAATTAAAGGTATTGTCTGCTTGCTGTCCAGCTCTTTTGAAAAATGCCAAGTTTTCCATTTCATGTTTTTTTGTTCATTTTCCTACTGCTGCTGATTACTTTAAAACAGGATTCAGTTCCGTGCCGGTTCTGTGCTCACAACTGAAAAGCAGCAAGCTGTGCTGTAGATCAATGGCATCCTACCATCCAGCTAGGGCTGTGCTATGTGGAGATGTACCAATGATCTGTTTAGTCTTTGCTTGATGTTTTTGCAGCTGTTTGCTCAACTCAGCAAGTGCTACTCAAGAAATCTAATAATGGAAGTACCTGCTATTAGAATTCCCCAGAGCTTCATGAGTGGGGACTGACACAAAGGGGACTTCACGAACAGCTTGTAGTCTCTTCAACATTTCATAGCTCATACAGTTAATGCTTTTTCTTTGTTAGAGCATCAATCAAAGGTCCAAGTATTTTTAGTTTTTTGGTGATACCACAGCCTCCTACATCAATATTTGCACAGGACTTGAATCTGACAACATTCTGGATAGGTTGAAGTCAAATTAATAACATAAGTAAACTAGGATCTCTAGAAACACCTGCCATGAGTCATAACTGCCCTGAGACAGATGCTGAACATGTGATTCCTAATCTTGCAGTCAAAGACAAAAATTAATATCTAATTATGTGTATGAACCTGGTACAGAAAGAAGTAGGTTCTTTGTGGTGTGTGATCCCTTGCTTGGGCTTCTGCTGGTTCTACTGGAACTTGTCTGAATCTCCCAAGAAAAGTTAAGTAATGGGGTATTGAGATGAACAGCCAGAGGTTAAATTCTTTCTTCTAGAGCAGAAATGGTTAAGGGAGGGCAGCATGAAGCAATTGCAGCTGATTCATTCTGTTCAAGGACTGCTTCTCTTCTGCTGTTAATATTCAATCCCTTTTCAGGAAGGGATTGATTGAGCACAATGGGGAATGGTGGGGGATGGTGTCTGGCTGTTGAGTAACTTTACTCTCACTAGTGCACATGGTTTCTTTGTTGGCTGGGTCTATCAGAAGTAGTACCACTCATGGCTTGTTTTTTGAAGGCCTTAACTTGTAACTGAGGTGTCAAAGGAAATGTCCAATCTGTTTAGTACAGTAGCTGCCCTTCCTCTGTTAGACTTACTGGAGTGTGAGTTTTGGAGTGCTCCTGTGACCCTTGATAAGTGAAGATCTCCAGTCAGCTGACTGCAAATCTGAAATGTCTGCTGCCTTTTAGGTGAGCAGTGATCTGTAGGTATTTTAAAATTACCACCTTTAATAGTGCTGCTCTTAACACCAGTATGTTTCAAAATTCCCCTTTTAAGTATATGAGGTAGGAGTATGTCAGGGTTTATATTCAATTAATAACACTTTTTTTTTTGCTGGGAGCCACTTCAAATGAGTCTTTCCAGGACACTTGTGAGGACATGAAATTTATGGATATGATAGATGTTAATAGGAATTCTGCAGATAAAATGTTCTTCTGCTTCTTAGGAACTGAATTTGTCTTTCTGTGAGATCAAACGAGATGCTGCTCTAACTGTTGCTGAAGCTGTGGAAGATAAGACAGAGCTGGAGAAGTTGGATCTCAATGGTATGTAAGTTTGCTAGATCAAAGTATGTCTGGTTTGATTCCAATGAGAAACCACTAGGAAGAATGTTGACAGAACCACATATTCTATTCTTGCAATTGTCAGCATATAAAAAACAGTAGCTGAACTTGCATGATGTTGGGACAAGAAATGGCTAGATCTTTAAAGTTTTCTTAAACCATGAACTCAGTTAATTGTTAAGCATTTTTGATAGACCTCATAAGGTGGAAAGATTAGGCTGATAACTGTACCTTTTTTCAGTAAAACTCTAATTATTCAGTGTTACCTCAGATTCTTGATACTTGGAAACAAAAACCTTTGTGTGCAACTCTGCAGAAGAGTGTGAGAACTTTGGCTTTTGCTGTTCATACCTTGGGTCACTGCATTTCACTGGTTCTGTGCTGTGTGTACTTCTTTTAGAATCACTAAGAACAAGAGCTATTTAGAAAGTTAACAGGAAGTCTTTCAAACACTAAAACATTAGGGCATTTTCATCTTCAACCATTATATAATGTTGCTGAAATTTGTTTAACAACTGTTTGCTTCTGTCTGATAAGTGTGGTTTGTGTTGCTGCCTCTAAGGTGTTGTGCAGAAATGGCATATAACTGTTTGATTTCAGAAACAAGGGATAGACAAGAATATACAGCTAAGTCCTCAAGAACAATCTTGTGTGCATCTGTCAAGTCTGCTCCCTTTCCTCTATCAACCTAGGTAACTGTCTGGGAGAAGAGGTATGTGAGCAGCTCCATGAGATCCTTGAAGGCTTCAATATGGCATCAGTGCTGGGATCTTTGAGGTAGGCATGATGCCAGAGTTTAAATCAGAAGTTTTCTGACAATTCTCATCAACACTCTTATTGATGTATCTCATTTTACAATAAGAACTCTCTCACTGCTGATAGATGTTGATCTGAGTGTGGAGCACAGCCAAGGATGTGTCTTAAACTTGTCTGGTTTTCATTGATGGACTTACCTTAGCATTAGTTAGATTTTGTTGCTCTTTTCTTGCTATTCTCAACTGGGTGACTGATGATTGAGTGTCTTCTTGGTGTGTTGTAGGTCAGATGTGCTTCTTGCAGTAGGACTTTGAGGAGAGGCTGCTCTTTTGTTCTTGAAAAGTTTTGAGTGCCAGTGTATAGGAATTCCAAGTGTGTAATTAATGGAATGTGTAATATTCAAACCTTAGTGATGATGAAGGGGAGGAGGAGGATGAAGATGAGGAGGAGGATGAAGATGAGGAGGAGGAGGAAGAGGAACAGAAACAGCTGGAAGAAAGAGGAGCAGAAGAACAGGAGTCATTGACTCCTAAGAAGATAATTGATTCACAGGTAAGCTTACTTCCAGATAGATTCTTGTTTCATCAGATGGAGGAGCGTAAAGGAGGAAATGAAATCCTGGTGTCTGAACTTGAAATGCTGACAGGCACATTCCTGCATGGGCTGGCACTATTGTAACAGGGACATAACATTCAGGAAATAAAACGGATTAGTTGAAAAGTGTGTGTTGTAAAGTGTGCATGGTGTACACATGCATGGAGGGAAAGGCTGAGTAGTGGTTGTTGCCAAAGTGTTCCATGTTCAGAAAGTGGTGGAGACCTTGTACACACGGTGGCATGCCCTTGTGCTACCATATCCTGGCCATTCCAACTCTGGGCTTAGGTCAGCCTCGGGCTGTTTTCAAACAGAACAAATTCTGACCTGGTATAGCTGTGCCCTGACCTGTCCCATCTGTTTTTGCTGAACCAATTTATTTACTTCCAAGAATAAACTTGAGATGGATTCTGCCTGTTTCAGGCTTCAACTCCAGTGCCATCTCCTCCTGTGGATGTTGCCACGTTCCTTGCTTTCCCATCACCAGAGAAGCTGCTGCGACTAGGACCAAAGTGCTCGGTGCTGATAGCTCAGCAGGTAGGTGCATTGGTGCTTGTCTGGGCTTGATTTTTCTCTCAAAGTTCTTTAATTGCCAGAGGTTATAACTTGACCTAGATTTGCATCTTTTCTCCAGTGATCCCGAAGAACCTTATGGAAGTAGATGACACAGTTAATGCTTAAACTGGCGTCAGAGCTTCTACATAGAGTAATTTTGTTTGTTGCTTGTGCCTTCTCATATGACCAAAGCAAAGCTGATGTCAGTCAGCTGAAGGCTGTAATTCTTGCCACAGCCCTAGTAGAGACCCATGTTGTGTAGCTGTCTAGCAGTGAACTGATATCTATTTCTCTTTCAGACAGATACATCTGATGTAGAGAAAGTAGTTGCAACTCTCCTAAGGATATCCTCAGTCTTCAAAGATGAAGCCTCAGTGAAAACAGCAGTACATGAAACAACAGGTGACTGGGCCTTTCTTCACTTTCTGGTGTCACCTGGTTCAGTGCCATAGACACCACTGCAAGGTGGGAAAAGGCCCCTGTGGGCCAGGCCATTGGGCCTTTTTGTCCCTGGCGGATAACAAAGTGCCAAGCTGTGCCCTGCTGTTTTGTGGAGTGGAAGATTCATTCTGAACCTGGCATAGTTTGTGCTTCCAAAGCTGGGCAATGACTGTTGTAGTGAGCCACTGCTGCCCTTACTGCATCTCCTTGATGCTGGGCTCTCAATAGCCAGTAGTTCTGGGTTTCAAGGTCAGTTACCTTTCCAATGCTGTTTATTTAAAAAGTGTTTTGCAGGAAGTAGCCTCCCTAGTGTAGTGTTACAAGACTGTAAAGAGACCTCCTAATTGATGTCTCCCTTTATCAGTCTGAAACATCTTTAATTTCTTCAGGAAGCAGAGATTTCCAACATGGGGCAAGATACAGAAGCCAATCTTCAAACAAGGGACCTTTTCTCACACTATATTGTGGAGTAGTAATTTGGGTTAGGTCTGATTAGTGTGTGGACTAATAATATCCCTTCATGTTTTTGCTTGGAAATAGGAATTTCCAAACATTCCTGGGTATCTGAGCACTGCCTTTCATCTTTTTTTGAATCCCCCAGGAGTTCATTTCTCCCATACATGAACTACCAATCAGTATTGTGCAAAAGAGCTGGATTAATTATTTTTAAGACCATTTAAGGTGGTGTACTGTGTGTTTCTCTAGTTTGAAATTTGTTTGGAATTCACAGACATGGTGAAACTGTTGTCTTACAAACAGTAACACAATAGTTCTCTGCAGCTGGTTATGGGTCCAGTCAGTGAAAAATAGTCAGTTGGCACCTCACTGAGCTAGTGTACCTTGGCTCATGCCTGTTATGGGTTGTCTCCAGTAAAAAATGGAACAAAGGATATTACTGTTGTCTGAAGTGTTTGTGTATATCTTAATCTTTATTCCTGCTTCTTCAGGAAGGTAGAACCTGGCAATTACTTTCCTTCCATAAAAGTAGCCATCAGCTGAGAGTGAGGGCCCTGGTTAATGTCTGGCACTGTTCTACATCAACTCTAGTGAGTTCTTAGAATGGGCAGAAGCCCATTCTAAGAAAACAGAATTGTCAGAGGTCAAAAGTGGGTTGCCTTGCCCACCCTGTAGACATGAGAGGTTAAAGCACTGGTTTGCCCATTGTTTGTGGCACAGTATTGGTCTTGAGGGAGCCCAGAAAACAGCTGAACAAACTTTCTCATTGTGTTCTCTCATTCCTTGTGGTTTCAAATGAAAGGTGAGTTGTTGCTGGCCTTTAAGAAGTCAAGGCTCTACCTCTTGGTGCTCTAGTTCATCTAACTGTGTTTATATGCATGTATGCACATAGTATGCATGCTCAAATGCACCAGGCAGAGCATCTGGTGGTGCATAGGACTGGGGTGTACTGCATCTGAAGCTTGGCAGTGTGGGAATTCTCATGTGAGCTTTGTGTTTTGTTGGATTTTTTTGAATTTGGTTTTTTTCTCCCTTATACTTAAGGGGTTTTACTTGTCTGAGTGTTTCAGAGCTTATAGCTATAGAGACAAATGAAGTCTTAACAGATACAATGTCACAAAACTCATTTAACAGCTGAGTTTCTCTATGGTCCATCTTAATCTTAAAATCCATAGGTGTCCTTTTTCTGTATTGCTAAAAATAATATGCTTATCTCTTTTTAGATGCCTTGATGAAAAAAGCCTTCAGTTCTGCCACATTTAATTCAGATGCATTCATCACAAACCTCTTGGTCCACATGGGGCTACTTAAGGTGAGGAAGCAGGAAAGAGTTAAGTCATGGTCTGTTTAGGCTGTTGAAGACCAGACTGGCAGGATTTTGGGTAATTATGTTGCCATGGAAGCAGCTGGGTGCCTGTGCATGCCTGATGCCCAGGGACAATGGAAGTCTGCAGGTCCAGCAGAAACTGCAAATTGCGAGGTTGCATTAGGATGAAGAATGTGTCACCTTTTTGTACATCTCCTGCTTAATGTGCTCTGCATTCTCTGTCCTCCCCTGAAGGCAGGGAGGATCAGGTAGGGCAATAGTGCTGCTGCTGGACTGTGGTGTCCATAAAAGCCATGTCAATATTATTAGTTAATGGTGTCCTTTAGGGCATTTCTTGAGAGCATGTCTCAACAATGTTTATCTGCTTCTCATGCCAGATCAGTGGCATTCAACTTCATGCTTTGGAGACTCTTTGCCAAATGCTGGTGTTATTAGTTACAAGTAATAAACTTATTGTGAGAAGATTGAGGGTCAGTAGGAAACCTGTGATTTGCACAGAATTAGTAGTTTTATTTTCAGTGAGGTGACTGTGGAGAGGTTCTGTCTGCAGACTTAAACACCTTTGCCTGCGTGTGCTACAAGGATTAGTGTTTTTCACTGCCTCAGGACCTGGAAGCTGAGAATGGAAACTTGGACTAACACAATTCTAAACTACAGAAAAGCCATAATCTGTTATAGCAGCCTGCTATTAAATAGGTTTATGAATGTCTTTCTGGTAATACCCAGATTGGGTTCCAGACCCTTGTTGACATGCACATATATGACTTAATTTCCTAAAAATCAGTTTTGCCTCTCTCTGTGTTCATTGTATACTGGACCAACACTGAGCTTCCCATTTATCAGAAAGATCAATGGAACCCAAGGTGGCAGAATGCCTGTTCTGAGGACTGCCACCTACCTCTTGCCCATATGGAAAATAGCAATATGCATGAGGCACAAAGCACACACCTGTGCTCCAGAAGAGTTCTTTGAGGCCAGGAAGTGGCACTGATGATAATGCCCTGGAGGATCAGCCTGCTGATTGTCATCTGTGATATGCCTAATTCATCACCAGCCCCCTACATGTGGGGAAGGTACATATTCCATTTTCAGTCCTATGTAGCTGGAAGCATGTGAGCAACAGATATTAATACTGTGAACTCCAAGGTCATACAGCAGGAACACAGGTCTACGTCCTGTCTGCAGAATGAGGGGTTTTGTTGAAATGCCTGTGGAGAAATAAATGAGAGCAATGTAAGAGTTGGGATATGTAGGGTAGTATCACATTAGGAGTAAGAATAACTTGTGTCATATAAGCGAGGGGATGACTATTGGCTTTATCTTGTACATAATTGTGAGACCAGTCCTGGGAACACTGCATCAAGTTCTGGAGGGAGCCTGATGAAGAGCTGGAGATGGTATAAAAATGAGCTACAGAATAATACAAAAAAATTGTTAAGGCAACTGAATGCTTTATGGATTGAAGTCTGGTGAAATTCCTCAGGAGAATACTTTGACACAGAGCATCTGAGAAGATTTGGCTCTTTCACATGGAGGTTCACTACTTCCCTTTCCCTATTACTACTGCTGTCAGTTGATAAGTACGAGAATGTTCTTGATATGTTTTTTCAGGTGCTGGTGCTGGGAGACTATGGAATTGGCCACCTTTGTCTTGTACTTAATCTAGTGACCAGCTTTCTCTGCTACATTCAGCAGAGAATTCATTGTCTGTGAATTAGTGGGTTAAATCAAATCCCAGTTGTCTGATGTCTGACTTCTTGTCCATTTCTCAGAGTGAAGAGAAGATCAAAACTGTTCCAAGCCTCTATGGTATTCTTATGACCTTGAACCATATGGTCCAGCAGGATTATTTCCCTAAATCCCTGGCCCCAGTTCTCTCGGCTTTTGTTACAAAGTGAGTATTGTATTTGCCATGCAGTCTTCTCTGTGGGAGCTTGTGGAACTGTTTGAGGGTTAATAACTACATGTAAGCTGTTGTGAAAGCCCACTAAATGCCTGGTCTGAAATTGAGAATTAGTATCTTAATGGGTCTCTATTTTATCTTGTTTACTGCAGTATGTGAGGTTCAGAGATAAAAACAAAATCTTAATCCTAAAGAAGGAAAAGTGGGAAGTTGGCTTTGCAAGGAAGTGGCTCTGAAGCAGAGACTGCTAATGCCTCTCACAGAAGAGCTGTTTTGAGCTTAAGGAAACCTGCTGGGTACACGGGTCTAACTATGCCCTCCAAGTCATCCTTCAGAGTTAAGAGGGTCAGCAGGGCTCTACCAGTGTTGTCATGCTGTGAGACACTGAACACCAGCAGATGAAACTGCAAAACACAAAGACTGAATTTGTTTTTAAATGGAACTTCCTACTGTGACAGCAACCAAGGTAGTGATTTTTCTGAGAACTAAATTGGGAGCATAAGTACTGAAGAAGCTGCCTGTACTTAATGTTGTTACTTCCACTATAGGCATAGAACCAACCCCTGTGCCCACCAGCTTTAGCTTTTTTAATGTGTTATATGGCTATGGAAACCATATCTCTCCTGAATTAAATCAGTGTCAACTTCAGCATTGATGAGATTTAGGGGAAAAGACCCCACCAAATAGATTTGCGATAGGATTGCATGCTACTGTTCAACAGTCAGAGGAGAAACAGTCCAAAAATGTCACTTTAGGCAAAGCAGCAGAATCCTGAAATCAGTTTGGAGCTTGGTGGCTGGCTCAGCATGGACCATGTGCTGTGTAGGGTGAGAGCAGCTTTTTAGCAGGTTGCAGAGTGAAGCTTAAGCCTTCTCAATTTCATGGTATATGGGTTATATGCAGCTGCTTAGGATCCCTTCCTGGTGAAAGGTGGAGGCATGAGATAGTTGTGGTCAGTATGAAACACAGTAGGAATGCAGTCAAATATTGGTAGTCTGTCTTGGTTCCACTGGGCTTGGAAGCTGGCCAGTTATGATAGGGGAGAAGAATTTTTCCAAGCATTGGTGTGGCTGAAGCTGTCAAAGCTGATATGTAACAGTGGTTTGTGTCCATATACACCAACCGTGCTAAGGTCAGCTTTGGAAAATAAAGTATCTTGTTTACACATGTGCGAATGCTACCTGGAGGCCCTTCTTGTGCAGCACTTTGCCTGCTGTGTCCTTTCTTTGTGCTGATCAGGTTAAGGCAGTTACAAGCCAGTGACCATATGCTTTACCAACTGAACAAATACACCTCCAACTCAATCATTATAGGTTTAAGCAAGAAGTACCAGGACTTGCCTTGTGAAGTTACCCAGACACATCACTGAATTTCTGCTGTTTCCTACACTGCTACCTTGCTCTTGCTTGTTGATCAAGCCCCAGCCCTCAAAATGGAATTTAAATTGCTGGAAGCTGAGAATACAGAAGAAGGATTTTGGTTCAGGGCATTTGACTGTCCTAATTGTTTATGTCAAGCAGTGCCCAGAGGAGCCTCTTAACTCTAAGCATCCTAACAAATTTTGTTCAGAAAAGATACTTGTCTCCCCTCTCCCTGTATGTGTGCATGTAGCCTTCTCCCAATAAGTGCTTTTAAGCTGTAGATGATGCTGTATGTGACAAAGAGTGAAATTTTGGTCTTCATGAATTCATTAAGAAAGAACCTTTTGAATCCAAAGCCAGCAGTTCACTACAAGAACAAGAGGGGAGAGTCTCTTGGTGAAAGTATGAGACTGTTCATAGGTTCTGCAGAAGCTCAGTGAGAGCCTCTCTCAGCGGAAGGCAGACCTGTCTGCCTTCCTGTGGTATGTACTGTGCTAATGCCAAGCCTCCACTGTCCCTGGTGTTATGAAATTCTTGAAGCTGAAGTTTTCTGCCTTACAAACATGTTGCAAGCTGTGATTTTATAGGGAAACTTTTGTCCTGTGCTGCATAATGAAGGCCACACTAGATATAAGCAATCTGTCTTTGTTATATGAACATAAGCATTTCTTACAGTGCTTTCCCTAAGGACAAACAGCTGTGTGAGCACTGCTCAGCAGTCACTGAAACATCCCTGTGTTATCAGCACTGCTTCCAGCACAAATCCAAAACACTGTGAAGAAAATTAACTAGCCCAGCCAAAACCATCACACAGCTTCTCAATTAACCACTATCCCTTGTCTCTTCTTGGAATTCAACCGGAGTAAAATTGCAATCCTAAAATTAAACCTTTACCTAGTAACAGTCAGAGTTCATCTGGCCTCTGTTTCTGCAACAAATCTACATCCACTCTGTCAAACCCATGGTTCCTTCACTTCACATACCAGAAAACTGGTATGCATTTTTGTGGTATTTTCTATTTATGTTTTCTCCTTTTGGTTTGCAGTTAGCTCTTTTGGGCTTTTAGAGCTGTAAAGTTCTTGTAGCTGCCTAGGCCAGCTGTCTTTTACTGCAAGGAGCTTCTGGAGTAGTCACTTACCTTCTTCCTTTTGTGACAATTTGTTGTTGTAGGCAGTGTTCTCAATTCAGTAGTAATTACAGAATTACGGATACAGACTGTAAACAGCATCCATCTTACTCTGCTTGCTGTCAAGCCTTATTTGAATTTTTTGGACGCAAGAGGGTGCTGTGAATCCACATGTGCTTTTCCATAATTTTTTAGGTGGAAATACTGAAAATATGTGGATGTCTGCCTGCCCACTTGTGACTTGCTAGAGGTGATGGGGGGTTTTGTTTGGTTGGTTTTTTGGGGTTTTTTTATGCTGCTCCTTGCTGTTGAATTGCATCACGTCACTGGTCTCTTTGAACAGTCTGTAGCACAGAGTGGCAGGCAGATGGCCTCCTCTAGCAATAAAATCCTCCTTATTTGCTGTGGAGTTTAGTGTTGGGAGAGGGGGCTGAGGGATCTTGTCTGTGATCAACATCAGCAGTCCAGGTTCTCTATTTCCAAAAATGGGCAGCTGCCTGGATGGAACCAGCCCCCTCATTGCAAACAAGGCTGGGTCTTCCAAAGATGAGGGCTGAAATACCTCTCCCAGCCATGCTGAAAATAAACTCCAGGCTGTAATTCTGTGACACTGTGTGTTCAGTGCAAGGCATTGAATGACTCTTGGCAGGGGGAATAAAAAGGGTTAAGTCTTCTCCAGGATGTGCTTCTGTTAAACGGCAGCAGCCATGGAGTGCTGTACCAAATGACCTCTGCAGCTCTTGTTCCTGTGCTATACACCTGGAGGTGAACTCCTTGCTCCTTCCTAGGTAATTCCACTCTTTATTTCAGCTCACCCTTCTTTCCCAAATTGAGTAGGCTTCGCAGTTGTTCATTGTTAAAGGTTATTTTGCTGTGGTGAGGTGGGAGAGAGGTAAAATTAATGATTTGCATTCTCAGAACAGTAGAAAACATTGGATTAAAATTCTTTGGTGGAAGTTCCCTAGTGGATGGATAGAGACTGGTAGAAGTTTCAGTGATGCTGAGCCAGCAATTAGCCTGCAGAAACAGAAATATACATTACTGGGAGGTGATGGGAATGTTACAGAAATTTAGCCTCACGTTAACCCTTCTTTGAGTGTAGTCCCATTGTTTACTTTCAGGGAAAAGATTATTCTGTGTAAGTCTGATTACCTTTTGCAACCTCTGTCTTGGGCCCTTTCAGGTCATGTTCTGCAGGTTCTGTGGGCTGTTTGTAAGGCACCCTGAAAGGTGGCCCAGCAAAGCCTGTCAGGTGCTACTTGACCTCAGGGAAGGAGAGGACAGGAGGTTATGTTGCCTTTTTAAAAGACTTAAAAAGTCCCAAGACCAAAGTCACCATCAGATTATAGATAGCAGATGACTTGGTGAGAAAAGATTTAAGTGCTCAAAAGGTCATCTCCTGTGTTTTGGGGCTCTAAACAGTGAAACTTTATGGAAAATCTCATTGCCAGAAGAGAGGGAAGGGGGTTTCCATCCCCACCTCCATCATTCTACCCAAAATGAGACACCGGGCTGCAGACATAAAAGTCAGCAGCAGATTGTTTATAGTTACGAAAATAAAAGTTCTGATTCTTGGCAATTGTGTTCCTGACTTGGACTTAGCAACAGGAGAAAGAGTTTTCCACAGCAAGCTCTGAAAGGGAAGCAGTGATCTGGGCAGCAATGATGGAATGGTTTTGGAAGAGATAACTGAGGGTAAAATTTGTAGGTTTTGGGGCATACATGCCCAGTGCATTGGAAATAGATTTAAAATGCAGAATTTAAGAATGGCTTTGTGTCTGCCTTTGACTGAACAAATAAACACTATCTCTCTTCTTTCCACAGACCAAACCGTGCTCTTGACTCCTGTTCATTTGCTCGCCACATGCTCTTACAGACCCTCCACCAGCTGTAAGAGACAGGAGATGTGCCCTTCCTTCCTCATAGGACTGTCATCAGCAGAGCTCGGAGCTGCGTAGTGGGAGAGGATCCCAGAGGCCGTACAGACACACTGTCCTTTTTTTTTCTCCCTGTAGGAAGTCTGTCCTTCCTTCTGCTTTCATAAACTTGAACAAATCCTGCTGAATTGTCTTCCTACTCCTCTTGAAGTGATTCCCTGGTCTGTAGGGCAGGTGCTTACGCTAAAATAAGTCCGTACTGCTGTGAGCTCAGCATGAATTGAAGAGTTCTCCATTTTGGTTGCATTGTCAAGGGTGTGCCAAGACTAACACGGGGCCCAGAAGAGCTCTCATCTGGATCAACCCACTTGGGCATTTTATTTTATTGGACTTTGACTCCTGCCTTTATAGCATTTAGCACTGTGCCATAGGGAGGCTGTGCTGCTGCTGCCCTGCTTCTCTGGGCCACAGGGGTGCTGCTCATGGGTCAGAGGGGCGAGGTGTGATCCCCTCTGGTTCTTCTTTCAAGTCTGTTGTCAAAGGCAGTGTGTGGCTGATTTTTATTTTAATGTACTCTTCCCCTTCTGCTGTGGCTTGGAATATTTGTGTAGTGGCGCTGATCCTGGTGGCCATTGCTTAAGGGAGCAAGCATATTTTATTGTAAATTTTTTTGCCGTTGCCTGTGTTGTTCATTCTTCCTGCCCTTTTCCTTCTCACCCTAATTAAATAAGCTCGGTTTGGAAATTAATACAATCCATGAAATTCCTGTGGAATGTGTTCCCTTTCTCTTCCCGTTGACAAAACACCAGGCCTGTGTGCGCTGTTCATGTGTTTGAAAGCCAAGCCTGTGTAAGAATATGGAGAGAGAAGGCTGTGCTTTTCTCTTCCACTGAACAAGTAGCAGCAGATGCTACTAAAGCTGTCTGGAGGATTGTCCATGTGCCCATATGAGTTTGTGGTACCTGCCTGTACCGCTCCTGAGCACACAAAATCACAGGCTGGTCCTGCTCCATCTTCTTCCAAGCCTCTGAGAATGAACACATCTCTTTAGGCAGCGCAGAGTTGTTCCTTCCTTCTCTGTTTTCAGTTGGAGACTGTTCATCCTCCCTTACCATTGACATGCAGGATAAATAGTCCTGGGAAAAAGGCAAGGAGATGGAGTTGGCTGTCCCTTTGTTGTGAGAGGCAGTGTGGGCCACAGCTGGCACATGCTTGGCCTTGGTGCAGGAAAAGCTTGGTGTGAACTGACACGGTGTGCAGCAGCATGGACAGAAAAAAAGGCTTGAGACACTGGAATGAAATAGTGTGTGATATGTGCCAGATCTACTTGGATACACCCTTTGCTTAAATTCCTCCAGTATGTGAGCCTGTTCTGGTGAAACTGGGGTGGCTGGGGGAAGTTTGGTGTGGCTGTGATCCAGCAGACTCAAGAAAGCAGCGCGTCTTATCATTCTGGTGGCAAAGTTCTGGCTTTTGTGTGAGAGCAGCGTCCCCTCCTTAAAAAGAGGCTGCCCTAAGGCTAAGAGCAAAATGCATTCCAGTTTCCCAGGCTGAAGCTGAACTTCCTTGTGTCCAAAGTGGTAAAAATCAACTGAAGGTTGATTTTTATCTGCACCTACAGGTGTTTCAATCACTGCAGTCTCAGCCCTGCCTTCTCCACCTCATCCTGTCCTTGTTAAGTTTTTCTGTGAGCTCGAGGGTAAAACAGACACAAAAAACCTTTTTAAAGTAGTTTCTGTAAGTCTTGAACCTAGTGTAGCTTTCCTTGAAGCTTCCTGGTCTCTTGCTGCTCTTTGTGTCCCTCTGCTGTGGAGAAGGGTCATGAAGAAGAGGAATGCAATGCAGAGCCAAGCCATGGAGTCAACCTCTACAGGAGTCCATCTGCAGTGGGTCCCATGGATCATGTTGTGTGGCAAGCTCCTTCCTGTCTGTGCAAGGAGCCTGGAAAGGCCAGAGGGCTCTGCTGCTTGCACAAGGACCCGTGTGCCAGATTGTGGAGGGAAACCTGTGCAACAAGCTTTGAGTAGCCAAGCCATAGCAGCAGGCAAGCATAAGGGGTTGATCCCGTAAGGTTTTTCAAAAGCAAACAATATTTAGAAATAAGATTTTCACCTGGTATTTCGTGTCAAGATGAGATCTGTAGGAAAAAGGGGGGTATAAGGATAGAATCAATTGTCTCGGCAGAAGACAGATTCGCTTCTAAATAGGACATGGACTCAGAAGTCCCTTAAAATTGCATTATGCTTCTAGATTAGGGGGAAAAAAAAGAGGCTGGGAATTGCTGATTCTGGTTTCTATTAAAAATTGCTCCCCAGAGGATGACTTTCCCTGTGGTGCCCTGGAGGAATGTGGGGTCTTTCCAGTGCTGCTTCAGCCTGTCTTGTGCAGCTGTTTCACCCCAAAAGCACTGCTGTTGTCAGATGGATTTTTAGTTTGAACTTCTTCAGCCCAGCAAGTCAGGGATGGTGCAGAGCTCTGCATGGAGCAGTTCTGGGCACATCTGGGAGCAGTGAAACCCTGTAGCGGTAGTAATGGGATTCAGCTCCTTGCAGAGAGAGGTCAAACAAATGGAAAGCAAAAGTGTCTGGCCTGGCAGAGGCAGGTTAGGCCCTCAACAAGTGGAAGTTCGGGTGTGGTGCCTTCATGTCCCATGCCCCATCAGGCAGAGTAAAGACCAGCTGCCTCTCAGCAGCCTCGGTAGAAACTGAAGCTGGTGAGATCATTGCTGGGTAAATGAATAAAATAAAAGCCTGGGGTGAGGCTGGGGAAAGGCCAGATGTGACATTCAGTGCCTGGTATCTCATCTCCCCCTCTCCATGGTTCTTCAGCAGAGCTCAGGCCACTACCAGGGAGGTTTTGCTGTCCAGGCTGTTGTCGAGGCAGGGGAGGGTGCGCCTGGCCAGGGGAGATGATGGAAGGGCCAGGCAGAGGGGAGCAGAGTGAGCTGGACAGTGGCCAGACTTGTGGTGGGGGTGATGGTGGATGTGGTGGGTGATTCCACATTGGCTGGCAGGTGGGGTTGCTGCTGAGATGCTGGGTGGTCAGCGACAGGTCAGAGAGGTTGTAGTTCTGGTGGAAGTGGTCAAGGTTCCCCAGACCACTGAAACTGCCTGGCCAGAGCCACTCTACCACACTGTCCCTTAGGTGGAGGTCAGGGCTGGCTGGCAGGTCTGGGAAGAAGCCAGTGTCCATACTGGGACATACTGGTTCTGGCAGCTGAGATTGCTGAATAGGGGAAGGAAATACTAATACCAAACCTTCCAGATTTTTGTCAGGCTGCAGATCTGCTCCCGTTCCCCGGGAGAGTGAAACAACGGTCTGGCAGGAAAATGAATGTCTCCATATCCTTCTGTAAGCTAATGATGTGTCATGCAGGCACTGCCACCCCAGCCTCTTCTAAACAAGCAAAGAAACAAAATGAGGAGAGTGGAGGGGCTGTAAATGTGGCACGACTGGTCAGCTGCCTCTCCTTTTGCTCAGGCCTACCACTGCCATTGCAATTCTGGCTAGATGTCACCTTTCTGCCCTGCACCGCTGTAGCTCCTGTGACTAATACAGCCAGGAAAGGGAAGGGAGAGCCCGGGAAACAGTGAATACAAACACCACATGGGCTTTGTCGGGCTGGTGCTCCCAGCCCCCCGGTGAATCGAGGGGGAGGCAGTTGTCTGGGTTGCTGCCTTCTCTCCAGGGGTGGCTTACCCTTCCTCCCCCCGTCCTTTTCCTCCTCCCACGTTCCTGGCTCTGCCCGGTGAGAGCTGCTGGGAAAGCAACACAACGGGGCCCATTCAGTTCTCACTTCTGCAAGGAGAGCAAACACTGGTGCAGGAGCTCGGCAGCTGCTAGACGGGGCAGGGGACGCTTTCCTCTCTTCGCCACGTCTTGAAGTCCAGGTACTCCCAGCCCTGGGTGTGTGAACCCTCCAGGTGTGTGGGAGGGAGTGATGGGATGATGCCTGGCATGTGACAGTGCTCCAGGCACAACACGGGGACTGAGTTTGGGGGCATTACATTGGTGTCACTGGTGGGTGGGTGCACAGGAGGGGGCTGCCCCAGTGTGTGTGTAGGCTGCAGCAGGACTAGCTGTGACAGCAGGAGGGCAGAGTTGGGGCATGGGGCCACAGGGGATGATGAGCTACAGCGGGCATGGGGCTGTGCACCACAGTGGCTTCACAAGTTAGAGCCTTGCAGACCCCACTGCTGCTGTCTCAAAGCTTAGGGGGGTGTATTGGTTGTATCTACAGCTCGCTGCCTCCTCTGCATTTGCCCCAGCCTTGGCCTCTCTCTGGTACCTTCTCCCCAGGGGCTCATTCCTGCCCAGCCAAAACCAACCCGTCCTTCCTGCAGCTAAACAGTAGAGTTCTATTCCAAACACTGCTATGAATAGCTTGGGGGGGGGAAGCAGGGAGCTTGCAGGGTAGGAAGCAGATGTCCAGCATGGTGGAGACATGGGACATTTGCCATTTAAAGAAGGGTAGCAGCTCAGAAGCCTGTGTGCTCACATTCCCTGCACATACCTGCTTGCCTTACAAAAGCAATTGTAGGAGGGATAGCGATAGCTTGTTACAGACCAAGGCAATCTTAAGTTAGTGATATGTGAAGAAAACAGGAGGGTGCAGTGGGGTGGGTGTCTGCTTCAAGCCAGTTGCCTGTGAGTGACCTGCTAGCTGTGACCTTCACTTTTCATTCCAAGTATTCCTCCTCTCTTTCTTACACTCCCTTCCTCGTTTACTACTTGTGAAATCACAGCATGAGAGCAAGAGCAAGTGAGATCTGCCCCACTAGGTCACAACAATAGCCCTCCTGGCACATGGGGTGCCAAGCAGGTGATGCTGTTTGGGGACACATGGGAACCCAGCCTCTCTCCTGGCCTTACTGCTGTCTCTCCCCAGCCACAGGTGCCCTCCAACATGGGGCCATCCTGGGGGCTCCTCCTGCTCACAGCGGCCCTGGGGGTGACGGCTGCTACCCGCTGCCCTGCACCCTGTGTCTGTGATAACCTCCGTGCCCATGTCCTGTGCCTCAATGGGAGCCTGATGGCCATCCCTGACACCATCCCAGAGGTGGGCAAGGGAAAGAAAGGTCGAGGGATGGGGAGAGAAGATAGGTATGGCAGCCCTGGGGTAACTCAGTGTTTTATTTGTGTGACCAACAGCTCACCAAAAAACTAGACCTTCGGGGCAACAATTTCATGGTCATCCCAGCGGGAGCCTTCCTTGCCACCCCCTACCTCACACACCTAGACCTGCAGCGTTGCAAGGTGGAGAGGCTGGAGGAAGGGGCTTTCCGGGGTCTGGGGAGGCTTGTCTACCTCAACCTGGCCTCCAATGGCATAGCCCTCCTCTACCAGGAGTCCCTGGACGGGCTCTCCTCCCTCCAGCAGCTCATTCTGCAGGGGAACCGCATTGAGGAGATCCAGCCGGGTGCTTTTGGCCATCTGGGGTCCCTCACTGTCCTTGACCTGAGGGCAAATGCTTTGGTCTACCTCCCAGACATGGTCTTCCAGGGTCTGCAGGTTCTTAGGTGGCTCCGGCTGTCCCACAATGCCCTCCATGTGCTGGGCAGCGAGGCCTTTGCTGCTCTGCCTGCCCTGCGCAGGCTGAGCCTGGACCACAATGAGCTGCAGGCACTGCCTGGCGAGGCCCTGGCCAGGCTCGATGGGGCTACCCGGCTAGACCTGGGTCACAACCCCATCACCTATGTGGCTGAGGAAGCCCTGGCCATGGCCTCGCTGAGGCACCTCTTCCTGGACCATGCCTCCCTCCAGGATGTGGCACCCGATGCCTTTGCCCGCAGTCCCCAGCTTCGTGTGCTGGACCTCCGTGAAAACCAGCTGCAGGGGCTGCCACCCCTGGCTGGTGCGGGGGGGCTGGCGAGGGTCAGCCTGGATGGGAACCCTCTGCTCTGCTCCTGCCTCCTGCGTCCCTTCCACAAGTGGCTGGCAAGGGCGCGGGTGCAGGCCGAGGGTGCCTGTGCTGCACCACCGGCCCTCCGGGGCCGGTCCCTTGACTCCCTGAAGCCCCCTGAGATGAGATGTGGTCGCCTCCGGCCACCCCCTAGCCCCACCACACCACCAGAGCAGCCAAGGGCAGCTGGCAGCAGGCAGTGCCCCCGGGAGTGTGTCTGCTCCCCTGATTTCCATCATGGGTCCTGTGAGAACAGGGACCTGCGAGAGATCCCTCGGGACTTCCCTGGGGACACGCACCTTCTTGACCTGCGCCAAAACCCCTTCAGGACAGTGCCACCAGATGCCTTCCCTGGCCTGAAGGAGCTGGTGTCGCTCCACCTGCAGAGCTGCAGCATCAGGGTCCTGCACCCTGGGGCGCTCCGGGGGCTGGAAAGACTGGTCTACCTGTACCTCACTGACAACCACCTCTCCACCCTGGCGGCTGCTGCCTTCGAGGGGGCCCCGCAGCTGGCCTACCTGGACCTGGACCACAACGCCTTCACCCGTGTGCCTGCAGCCGCCTTCCAGCTCCTGCCCAACCTCATCTCCCTCCATCTGCAGCACAATGCCATCAGGGAGCTGGAGGAGGGCGACCTGGCCGGGGCCAGAGGGCTCCGCTGGCTCTACCTAGCTGGAAATGCCATCAGGCACATTGCCCCTGCTGCCCTGGCTCCTACCAAGATGCTGGAAAAGCTGCAGCTGGAGGGAAACCGCCTGTCGGAGGTGCCCACAGCAGCCCTGCAGGGCCTGCCTGCCCTGAGTGAGCTGAAGCTCTCCCAAAACCCCATCAAGCACATGGGGGACAGTGTCTTCCTGCCGGTGGCCTCCAGTCTGCAGCACCTCTACCTGGACAACATGGGCCTGGAGCGGGTGAGTGTGTTATGGGACTCCCAGAGGGCAGTGGCACCACAGGGCGCATCACAGGTTCCACTGCCCAGGGCTGGTGGCCCCTATAGGGGCATCCAGACGTCCCTGAATTCCCAAGCCTTTCAGGAGATGCTCCATAGCCTAGCTGGGAAGCCAGATTTCTTCAGGCTCAGCTGTAGCATTGCCTTTGCCTCAGCCTTGCTCCTGGCTCCCCTGGGAGAAGCTTACTCCCTCCAGTCCTTAACACCCAGTTTCAGTGGGGTCCAGACCATTCCCTAAATCACCTCCTTCGCCCAGCCCTGGCCAGATTCCTCCTTCTCTTATTACAGGCTGTCCTGCAGGACTCTTCACTGCTATTACCCCAAATATCTCCATCTTCTCAAGAAAGTGGTATTAGCAGCACCCTCATAAGAACTGTATCTTACCAGCACACGGTGATCACTCTGAGGCCTCCTGCATGTAACCTTCTGTCTAAGAAGACTGAACAGGAGCCTAATGAGTTCCAAGATGTGACTGAAACTGCTTGAATTAAGTCCCCTCTCTTTAAAGCATCTCTTTTGTGGGGCCACCAGGTTCACGACAAGTTCTCAGGCCCCCCAGGATAGATGATCAGAAGTACAAGGGCAGAGATTTGCTGCCCTGCCTCCATCAGCATGCCCCTGACTTACTCTCCTTCCATTGCAGATTTCCCCTCATGCCTTCACTGGCCTCGGTCCCAAGATCAGAAGCCTCTACCTGGAGAGCAACAAAATGAGCAACATACCTGACATGAGCAACTTCACAGGGCTGGAGATCCTCAACCTGCAGGATGTACCTTTCCACTGCAATTGCCAGCTTCTTCCACTGCACAGGTGATTGCCAGGAGTGGGGAACAGCCTCAGGGATCTGCCTGGGGAGCAGCTGGACCTCCCATGCTGAAGGCACAAGCTCACAGCACACTAGCCATTTTTGGTCTTTTCCCGTGGTGGCGAGATGTAGCACACACCTCTGTGCAAGGATGGAAGTTGCCTGGGCTTTCTGGGTGTAGGGAAAACAGCCACAAGCTGGGGTGGGAAAATACTGAGATATTCAGAGGTCACCCAGGTGGTCTGGCCTTACTTTGAAGTGATCATCTACTTATGGGCACAGACTTTTGGCTTTCCTTTTGCCCTGTCTCATTCCTTTCCCTGATCTTCTGCCACATTTCCAGGTGGATCAACAAACTCAACCTCCATGTAGGGGCCACCTGTGGGTCCCCTGCAGAAGCCCAGGGGCTGAAGGTCAAGCTTTCCACCACTTTCCTAACTTGTCCTGGCTGGGGCCGAGGTGAGGCTGGGGAAACCAATCCTAACAAGACTAAGACTGCAAGCAAGCCCAAGAAGAAAAAGAGGTCGGGAAAATCTCCAGCCAGAGGCTTCAGTAAGAGCAGAGCTTAGGGTTTAAGGTGTTTAGGACATGTGCTGGACACAACAGGGCCATACCTACAGTCTGCCTAGAGCAGTTTTTCTAGATTTGTTCCCACTACGGAGAGATGGATATTGCCCAAAGCACAAAGGAGAGCCTGGTGCGACCAAAACAATGCTGATTTGCCAAAGATGAGGGGTTTGGTTTTGCAGGACACAGAGGCATGTTCTGCAGCATGCTTTGGTGATACAAACAATGAAATCAAATACTTACTGCTTCTTTCTAAGCCATGTGGAAAAGCTATCCACAAGTTTGGTTTTGGTTTTGAGAGCACTTTCACAGCTTCCAAAATCATAGAAGAACCCTGAGTGGGACTGCGACCAGCACCAACCAGTAAGGTCCTGCACTGGTGCAAATCTTATACTAGAAAGCTTAAAAATTATTAGTGAAAATGTTACCTTAATTCCCAGCAGTTCCTCAGAATTAAAACATAAGCAGATGGAAATCTTTTTATTTCCTGCAGAATTCAATCAGTGATCCAATTGGTGAAATGGGGTCAGTGATCTGTAAGTGCTTCCATGATAAGCAATGTGCTCAACCTATTCCCTATGACTGCATAGGCTGGGACCTCAGGCCCCAGAAGTTTGCTTAAATTGAAAAGGCTTCAAAAGATAAATTTACAGATAAAGATACGTTTTGACTAACTCTGGATTTTGGTTGCCTGGAAAGCAATACACAAGCCTTTGGCTTCTTCCTGAAGCTTGTCACAGGGCTTTAGGGTACAGATTGTAGATCAAATTTACAGTACAGCTGTTAAAAAAATTGAAAATTCAAACCATGCTCCAAATCCTCTGCAGTTCTGGGTTAAAAAGCAAGGAGTGACAGAAGCAGACACAGTGCAGATGAGCATCTGTTTTTGAGGCTGGTGCCATGGAGATTTTGGCTTTTGTGACAATGGTGTGTGCTTTAATGATTGTAGTATGTTAGGGAGAGATAGGATCCACCTGTCTATAAAGGGTAAGAGAATTGTTGGCAGCAACCTGCCTAATTTGGTGAGATGGGCTTTAAACTAAAGAACTCAGTGCAGGTGAGGTCCAAAGTCCCATGGCTTCCTCTGGGGAGTAGATAATACCAATCAGTGCAGTGAAAGGTGTTCCTTGACTGTCCCTCAAGTTGAGCATCAAAGAGCTATCACAGAAGGTGTTTATGGTTGTGCTCCTTCTCAGGTAATTCAGTTGCTTGATGAAACCAGATGTGAGGGGGACAGTATCAGGTTCATTCCTGGCAAGCTGGGGGATGGTATGAAAAGATCAGAGGGACAGGGTGCTAGCGAGATCCCTCTGCAGGTGACTCAAAGAGGTACCAGACACAGGGGGAGCACACTTGCAGTCTTACAGATGTGAGCCAGGGACTCCTGAGGTTACAGAAGCCAACAGGGATACAGCAGGGAAATATCTCAAAGGAATTAAGGGGTGTTCCTCTAGGAAGGTGATGCAGCCGTTACACCAAAGCACGCAGCATGGGCCACAAACAGGAGTTGGAAGCCACCACGCTGCTGGAAAGTTATGATCCTTGGTGGGACAAACTGTGTGACTGGAGTGTGACTACTGATGGCTATGAGCTGTTCAGAAGAGACAGGAGAGGAGGGAGAGGTGGAGGGGTTGCCTTCTACATCAAGAGGTGCACTGAGTGTCAAGAGCTGTCTCTGAAGAACAGCCATGAGCAGGCCAAAAGCCTGTGGGTAAAAATCAGACACTGAGGCAACAAAAGGAACCTTGTGGCTGCGGTCTGCTACAGCTGCCTGACCAAGGGGAGCCTATTGATGAAACCTCCTTGCTCCAGTTACAGGAGGCATCGTGCTCACAGGCTCCAGTCCTGCTGGGGGACTTCAGCCAACTTGACATATACTGGGAAAGTACCAAGGCAGGCTGTGGGCAATCCAGGGAACTCCTGCAATGCATGGAGAATAGCTTCTTGAGCCAGGTGGACTTCTGTAAAGCTTTTGACACAGTCCCCCACAACTATTCCCTCCAAACTGGAGTGATGGATTCCCTCCAAACTGGAGTGATGGATTCCATGGGTGGACTGTTTGGTGGATTAGGAATTGGTTGGATGGTTGCCTTCAGAGGGTAGTGGTCAGCAGCTCAGAGTCCCAGTGGGCATCAGTGACCAGTGATGTCCCTCAGGGGTCTGTATTGGGACCAGCGTTATTTAATGTCTTCAGTAATGACACAGACAAAAGCATCAAGTGCACCCTGAGCAAGTCTGCAGATAACACCAAGCTGAGTGGTGCTCTTGACTCACCTGAAGGATGGGATACCATCCACAGGGATCTGGACAGGCTCAGAAGTGGGTACATGGAAATCTCATGAGGTTTAACAAGACCAAGGGCAAGGTGCTGCACCTGGGTTGGGGTAACCTCTGTTATCAACACAAGCTGGGGGACGAAGGGATCAAGAGCAGTCCTGCCAAGGACTTGGGGGTACAGTGGATGAGAGGCTGGACGTGGCCCAGCAATGTGCATTCACAGCCCAGAAAGCCAATCAAGCATCAAAAGATGAGTGAAAGCATCAAAAGCAGCATGGCCAGCAGGGTGAAGGAGGGGATTCTCCTCCTCTGCTCTGCTGAGACCTCACCTGCAGTGCTGCACCCAGCTCTGGGGCCCTCTGCACAAAAAGGACATGGACCTGTTGGAGCGAGTCCAGAGGAGGCCACCAAAATGATTAAAGAGATGGAGCACCTCTCCTGTGAGGAAAGGCTGAGAGAATTGGGATTGTTCAGTCTGGAAAAGAGACGGCTTCAAGGTAACCTAATTGCAGCCTCCTGCTGACTGAAGGGAACGTACAGGCAAGATGGGACAAGACTATTTACAAGAGCATGTAGTGACAGCACAAGGGAGAATGGGTTCAAACCATTAGTTTTAGATTATGTATTAGGAAAAAATTCTTTACTGTGAGAGTGGTGAGGCACTGGAATAGGATGCCCAGGGAAGTTGCGGATGCCTCATCCCTGGAAGTGTTCAAGACCAGGTTGGATGGGGTTCTGGGCAACTTGGTCTAGTGGAAGGTGTCCCTGCCCACAGCAGGGGTATTGAAACTAAATGATCTTCAAGGTCCTCTTCTAACCCAAACCATTCTATGAAAAAAGGTCTCGCTTCTTCAGGAGGCATCATCATCTCTTTTTTTTTCTTCACCTCTTTCCACTCTTCCTGTCCTGATTTTCTTGGGGCTCGCAGCGCTTAGACCGGAGAGTACAGCACCAAAGTCCTATGGGAGCAGCTCCTTTCCTGACATGTCCTGCACTCATCATGTTGGACAGCAGCTTATCACCTCCAGCCACAGCCAAGAACCCAAACTGCCCTTTTGTGCTCTGGCAGCCTCTTTCCCTGTTTTGAGCTTCTGCTCCAAAAGGTGCCTTCAAAATCAGGCATGCACAACCACAGCAGCAACCCTGATAATGCTCCTCAGCATGCCTGCAGTCTTTCTGCTGTTTCCCAGGGCTTAATATTACAAGTCTGGGGGAAATTTTCTTGCACACCAGAAAAGCAGAGTTGTGATGCTGCAGAGTGGTCTGCTTTAAAAAAGGAAGGCCCTTTTGGTCCTCTGCTTCCCTTTGCCAGGACCTTCCCTAAAGAGCCACAAGGTGAAGCTGCTGTGGGCAGCTGTGGGATGCTCCAGATCAGTCTGTGTCCTCCTGCTTTATGCTGCTGATTGGAACAGGAAGCTCTGTCTCTCCAAATTCTGCATCTGAAGGGTCAATGGTTTCTTCTTTCACCCGCACAGCAATGACTAGCAAGAGACAGACAGAGAGAGGGAAAAATAAGTAAATAAAATCAACCCATGTTGACTCTCACTACCTGCAGCACCTCCAAACCAGCTCTGTTCAAGCAGGTCAAAATGCCCCAGGTCCTGGGGCCAGTCTACTTCCTGAGGGTCCCTCACCACAGGCAGCCCCCTGTCATGCCAGTGCAAATCTATCCACGGTCACAGCAGCAATCAGGATGGGACAAAACCCTGGCAGCATTCAGCTGCTGGCTCCCAAGAACTCCTACGGGAGGAAAAGCTGGTGTGGTCCATTTTCAATCTGTCTGGGTTCACACAGGGGAACTTAAGGGAACAGGAGGGACCTTCATGACTCTCCATTCCCATGTGCACAAGGCACCTCACCCACCCTCCTCCCCGCTACCCACTAGGGTTGGCAAGTGACCCAGCTGCTCTTCTGGTCACTGCAGCACGAGGGGCTGTGTTCACGTGCTGCAACAGCCCTTATGGGGATTGGGATCTGACAGCCACCTCTGACATACCCACTTTGTCTCTCCTCCCTGACCTCACACAACCAGACTGCTCAGCAGGGCAGCCAGGCCCTCAGCAGGCAGTAGCAGCATTGAGATATTGAGCAGTACTGGTCCCGCCAAATCTTCTTGGGAAGAAAACTTTTCCAGGGAAAGCAAGCAAACGGTTTCTTCTACTCTCTGGAGTATCTCTGGAGAAGTAGGGAAGGACATTTGACATGCTGCTGCCTTTTCCTGCCTGGAGGCGCCCATGAGTTAGTGGCCAAGAGGGTGTATGGGGAGATGTGAATGTGGCTGTGGGGTAGAGTAACTCATTCCCTTACTCTCATCAGGTGCTGGCTCTGGCAAAGCCTGGCTAGCAGCTTTTGCTTCTCGTTTTGCATTCGTGGCAGAAGGCTTCTTGACAGTCTGCTTGATGCTCCGGGCTTTGGCAGGTAACTTTTTTCCTTAACAAAGAGATAACAGAGTATGAGCAAAACTGTGTTTCTTTGCCCCTGGAAAATCAGCAACCCTGCTCCTCTGAGAAACCACAGACCAGGGACCAGCACAACTGAACAGAAAGCTACATGGTCATTAGCTGCCAACTGGTTATGCAACAGAAATGGCCTACTGGAGAAAAATTCCATTGTCATCATCTCAAAATATGCTCTTTCATGTTCTCCTTCATTAAAGGCAAGGCGCTTCAGCATGTGCTTAACTTCCAAGGAGCAGGTCCTCTTGGAATCAGTGTAGAGTCAGCTTTGCTTACCTGTCTGGGTCTAGTCCTAGGCAATGAGCATATTTACTGCAAGGCGCAGACATTGTAACTGTAATGTTCTGGTTTTAGCTGACTTTTTCATTTAGGTTAAAAATCTTTATATTCTTTAGATGTCCTTTCCCCTCCACCCCCCCAGCAAGGCATTTCTTGTCTGTCTACATGATTTGCCACAGCTACTGCAACAATGACCACAACAATGACAAGATGAAACAATAAAATGGTTTCTACTGGCCTCTTCAGCCATCTTAAGGCCTTCTTTCCCTCAGCACAAAGCAGGGTTGCTCTCCAGCTACCCTGCAGCAAACATCTCCTTCCAATCAAGGACACAGCAGGGAAAGAAGCACAACCTCACACCTGGAAGCAAGTGCCATATATACCTCGGCCAACAGCAAACAGACTGCAAAACAGATCCTTCCCACACACAGCTCTCTGCTCTTTAGGTAACAGGGCAGGTAAGAAGGATGAAGCTGTGTTGGCAAACCCACAGCTGAGTAAGGGCATCCACAGCAAGACAAGGCCTCTCTCTCCTGCTCTGATGGGACATGGACAGGCTTCCTCTAACTGGGCCCAGCCTGCGAGCGAGCGGGAGGGCACTAATCAAACATCACTCACTCTTCTTTCCATAGGGTTTCTTCTTCTTCTTGGGCACCTCCTTGGCCTTCGCTGGAGTTGTGCGCTCTGTCATGGAGACGAGAGGGAAACGAAAGCCAAGTCCCATAACCAGTAGGTAACTGGGATGAAGTGACATAAGCGAGAAACAGATATACCCGTCCCCCCAAGCCAAAGCCCTCTTCCCAAGACAACCAGCTGAGGGGAAAGCAAGGCTCTAGTGCAGTTGCTGTCTGTGCTTCCAGGTGAGGGCCCAGGGTGGCAGGCTGGGGCAGCACAGGGGAGAGAGGCCAGTACAGACTTGGCAGGGGCAGTAAAGAAACAAGATTCATAGTTTGGGATAAGAAGGAAAACATCTGCAAAGGTGAGGCAGTGGCCTCCCTGTGACAAGGGAAGGAACGAACTCTTGAGAGGATGCTCTTACCTTTTACAGACAGAGTCACAGAGTTGATGAGAAAAGGGAGCGTGGGCTGAGCTCCCACTGCTACCTGGCTAAGGTCATAGATATGCTTCATAAAAGGGAGCTGTGCAGGGATAGGACCACCTGGAACTCTACCCAACTTTGCAGGAGCAATTAATTCTCTGTTGGTGTGGGGGAACAGGGAAAACAGAGCCAACCTCAAAACTCAGGCTGTTTTCTCCCCATCAGACTCCTCCCTCTGCCAGCTGCTAGAATGTAGCAACAGAGGAAGGTTTATGGTAGCCAGTGCAAATCAAGGAGGCCATTTGCTTCTCCCTACAAGGCCCAAAAACCAAAGGAGCCACTCGGAGCAGGAGGAAGGAAACCTTTATCTCTAGCATTAGAAACCACAGTAAAATCTTCACTCACCTGGAACCACTGGTGGTTGAAGCTGGTAGCCTGTCAGCTCACACCACCCCACAGGATAAATGTCTGGAGACTCGCAGTCCACCCACTGGTCATACTCGTTGTCCCAGCCATCAAAATGGATGCTAAGGAGACGTTGGACTACACGCTTCACTGTGGCCACACAGATGAGTCGGGGCTCCATCAAGTCCACTGCCTCCACCTTCATGCCTGCCTTGAAGCCATGGTTTGGACAGTCCTGGGTGCATAAAAAATGAAAACATGAAAAAAGAAAAGCCAAGGCCACTGCACTCAGTCCAAACCCGTACCTGGCCAACAGCACCCTCGCACAGGCTAGCCTTCAGCCTAAAGCAAGCAGACAGACAACAAGCCCACAGATCCAAAAACAGATCCAAGGCCAGCTGTGTCCTTAGTCAATCTCAACCCAGACTTCAGAAGCAAGATCCTGACCTGGGGGGAGCAGCAAGCAGCAGTTCAGGAACACACAGTCAAACAATTACCTGACATACCCCTGGTGTATCAGAAGACCAGCATAGGCCCAGGTACTGCACCAGTTTTGCATGCCAGCCACACATCCACAGGCAATGAGCAATGAGGAGCCCACCAGGAGACTGGAGCTCACAGAAACACTACAGAATCACAGGTCACACTCAGAGGGACCAAGATATCTTAACACCCACAAAGGCAGGACACTGCTGTCCCTACTTGGAGAGTACATACTCCTGGGCCTTGAGCTCTCCTTAAAGTGCCGACTGTCAGCAAACTGCAGCCCAGTAGAGATACTGCATATTGTCTATCCTGACTTCAGGGAGGCTTTTGACACTGTCTGCCATCAGAACCTCATAGAGAAGATGGTTGAGCTATATATGCTGTGTGCCTGAACTATACAGGAGACAGCAAGATAGACTGAAAACTGGCTGAGTGACTAGGGCCAGAGGATGGTTATTAGTAGCATGAAGTCTAGCTGGAGGCTAGTAATTAGCAGTGTACCCCAGGGGTCAATACTGGATCCAATCCTATTCAACATCTTCATTACATATCCCGATGACATGTCAGAGTGTCATGTCAAACCAAGCAAGCTTGCTTGTGGCAGAAAATTGGGAGGAGAGACAGAATATACTAGATAGTTGTGCTGCCATCCAGAGGTACCTTGACAAGCTGGAGAAATGGTAGAATCTCGTACCTGTGGAGGAAGAATCCGAGGCACCAGCACAAGCTGGGGGCAGACTGACTGGAAAGCAGTTTGGTAGAAAAGGGTCTGGGAATCCCAGTGGACATGAAGTTGAACATGGGCCAGGGATGTGCCCCTGGGACAAAGGAGGCTAATGTTAGCCTGTTCTCAGCAGATCAGTGGAAGTGATCCTTCCCCTCAGCTTGGCGCTGACAAGGCCCCACCTGAATTGTTCTCTGGTACAAGAGAGACATGGACATACTGGAGAGAGTCCAGCAAAGGACAAGGAAGATAATGAGGGAACTGGAGCATTGTATGAGGAAAGGCTGAGAGAGTTGTGACTGTTCGTCCTGGAGAAGAGAAGACTCAGGGGTACCTTATTTATGTGTATAAATGCCTGAAATGAGGGTGCAAAGATGGAGCCAGATTTCTCTCAGTGGTGCCCAGTGCCTGGACCAGAGTTAACGGGCACAAACTGAAACACAGGAGTTTCCCTGTGAACATCAGGACACACGGTCTACTGTGAGTGCCAATGAGCACTGGCACAGGTTGCCCACATGGTTGTGGAGTCTCCATCCATCCAGAAGTCATCTGGACATGGTCCTGAGCAACCTTCTACAGGTGACCCTGCTGTAGCAGGGGTGTTGGACAAGAAGCACTTCCACCTCAGTGATCTCACGACAGACAGAGCTCCTGCACTCCTCCTCCCTTACTTCAAGCATCCCCACCCATCACTTCTTCCTGGCAGCACTCACTGTGTTGAAGAGCCGTGATGGAGCAGGTCTTGATTTGGTCTCTTCCAGGTAACGTTCCCAGCTGAAGGTCTTTGCATCGTGCCCTGCAGCAGGAAGAAACACTAAGAGGTAAAAAGGTAGTCACTGGGTAGACCAGTTGGGGAAAAGGCAGAGTACGCAGGAAGGAGGCATAGCAACTGGTTGCAAAGCAGGTTCATGAACCAGTACATACAGCCTGATCTTGGACATGAACCTAGTGCATGGATTCCATGGGAGTCCAGCACCCCTCTCCAGCTGGCAAATACAGAAAAGTGCAAGCTGCAGCTCTGAACATCTGTGTCAGCCATAGACGCAGACCACAGAGAAAGGGGAGGAGCAGCAGCAAGTAGGAAGTAGTATGTTCAAAACACGTCACTAAAACCAGTCTTCCTCCCAGCAGCAGGAACATCAAAGGAAGATGGAACAGCACTGCACAAAAATACTGCAACACAGAAATTCAGAGCAGGCCTTTTTGGGTATGGCTAGATGAGGCAGTAAAAACTGCTAGGGTGATTGTCTCTTAGGAGTTTGAAGAAATACTCATGTCTGATCTATTCATAGAGAAAGGAATAGAGATGACTCTGGACACTTGAGTACTGACTCCTGCAGCAATGGCTCTACTTATCCCTTCCCACCCTCCTTGTCCTTTAAAACATTTTATTCTGTTCAGTTTGGGGATCATACACCTGTCCCACTGATCTGCCAGGAGCTAACCAAGACTTGGTATATGGGGAGAGCTCAAAGAGCCTGCCTCTGAACTAGCCCTATCTCCCTGAAAAACAAGCGGACTGGGACCTTGTTTTGATTCATCTGAACACGACCCCTCTCAGAAAAGCACCACCCATCAGACTCTGCATGCAGGTTTGTACCACAGGGCAGAGTCCAAATCTCACCTTTTGGAGGGGTCAGTTCGATGTTGTTCCTCTTACAGAAGTTGGCGGGGAAGATGGCGTGTGAGGAGGCGTGATAGCAGAACCAGTCAGAGCCATCATCAGATGTGGCTCCATCAATGCTGATCATGAGATACCCATCCAAGAGAACCTGAGATGGGAGTGAAGGCATGAGTGTAGAGCTTTGCTTGCTCTAAAGCCTCTCTTCCTCACAAAAGATTCTCTCAAGAGTCCCCACAGATCGATCACAGTTGCCACTAGATAGTAAAATGCAATGTTATACTAGTATGTTAGTCAACACAAGCTAACCCCCAATGCAGCAATTTCTGCAGGACTGGGACCAACACTAAGAACCTTGTGAAAGGACTATGTGAAAAGCCTTAAACGGTCAGGAGCTCTGTTCTCCCCTAGAAACACTTTATTGGCAGCCCAAAAACCCTTTACACCAGCCAGATCACAAATTTGTTACTGGGTAGAAGGGAAGGAGCACCACCCTTGGATTTGCTACTTCATACAGCAACAAGAGTTGTCCCATCCTGTCACTCACTGGTAATTGGAGCCTACCAAAGGTGATAGGCATGCTTGTCCCAAACTCTTCCATTTCCAAGCAAAGACTGAAGGGAACATTTTACAGACACGAACAGCTCTCCTAGCATCCCACTGCCAAACTCCAGGTGTCAAAGTCCTCAGCTTGGGTTCTGCAAGGGCAAACAGCTTCCTGAGGAAGCAGAAAAAGCCCAGATTGATGCTATACTTTCAACACTCAACACAATTCACTGAGGGAACCTGGGCAAGCAATTTACTTCTCAAGACTAGCACAAGAGTAGAACTTACTACCACCTCATCAAGGGAGACTGAAGGAGACACATCCATCCTCAGCTTCCTCATGCCATTCCCCACATGGAGGTCCCCTTCTTTCCACAGAGGCCTCTCTATGCACTCTCAGAACTGGAGAACAAATCTTCCCTACTGCATGCCCAAAGGTGGAAAAAGGGTGGCTGCCAGTCAGACACACTGGACACTAGCTTGCAGAGCAGGCACGCTCATCTTCATGCTGTCCATTTAGGTACACGTGGATGACAGCTCGTTAGACCTCTGAGGTAACCTCCAAGTTCCCTCCACACAACAGCTGTCCACCTCTCTTGACAGCCCTCTCCTCTCCCCTACACAAAATCCTACCTGGTCTTATTCATTTGAAAAGACCTGAGGAGAAGCTGCATTATCTCAAGTAAACACAGCAGACCCCCTGAGGCCCACTGAACTTACCTTGCAAACAGTGGCCACACAGATGTTGCCCAGATTCAGGGGGTCAATGGCTTCCAGTTTCATGCCTCGCTCAAACCATCCACCTTCAGAATAGACAGCCCGTACCTAAGGGAGACTCTGGTGTATCATGTGCTGCCAGGGGTATGGGACAGTCCCATCCTGACACCGAGCACAGCAAGTGCAAATGGGATTAGAACTCCTTCACTTGGCTCAACTCAAGTTGGGAGGGGAAAGCAAAAATATTACAAGAAATACAAAGAGGCAGCCAAACCAACACTATGTTTCTGTCAGCAACCTCTTGCCACAGCTCTGGTCAGTCAGAGAGCCAAGCCCAGCTGCGGCTCCACAACAAAACAAGCCTCCTTCTCATCTCAGCTCTTACCAGCGTGATCCAGTTCCTTGTTGGAACTGGTCTCTCCCATGCAATCCTCTTCCCTCTCCAACTCAAAGCTCCTTTGCTTGCCCTTCAACTAAGTCCCTCAATCTGTCACTCTCCTTTAATTCTTTCAGCTTTCTAGTTTGACCTGCTCCTGCTTAACCAGAGCCTTGACACCCTTCGCTATAAGAAAGACTAGTGAGCCACCCTCAACAACCCACACGGCAGCATGTATGCCCAGGGAAGGAAATGCTATCATCACTTCCTTTTTTGTGACCCCCACAGAAAGGCAGACTTGTCCTACCTTCTTAAACAGATAGGGGACAGCATCACAGTAGATCTTCCGGAAGGTGGGATGGTTTGCCATGTCATTACGTTTTTCTTCTGTGAGGAATGGAAGAAAGAGAGGTAAAAAACCTGCAGCAACTGCAGTAAGAAAACAGACTGGTTATTAATTTTCCTGTGAGAGCTTAGGTGCTATAAACCCCCTCAATATGAGGCCACTTAATAAAAAGAACAGGTCAGTCCTTCTACACTTCTCATAAAATGGGCTGTGATGAAGGGCTTGCTCAAAGCAGATGGCTCAGCTTCCTGAGCACTACTGGTAACACCGCTACATGTGGCTGTAATCACCAGGGAGAGGCAACAAGGAATGGAGACACAACCTAAAGGATCAGCAGAGCTCAAGTCTTGCTTTTTTCTGCCAGCCTAAGCCGATCAACAATTCCTCTTGGTAAAGTCCAGAAAAACACAACCTGATGGGATCCAGTGTTACAGAAGCCAGCATGAATTTCCTCAAAAAGACTATAAACATCTGTCATGTTGCAAAGTCTGCATTCTCACACTAGAGAGACAGACTGCCTGCTTCACATAAGAAACTCTACAGTCCCCTGTCCTGACCTGTGATCATGGGGCTTTTTTATCTACCCCGATAAAAAACCAGCAGACACAAAACTAAGCAGACTTCATCTGTCAGGTCTAGAGGCAACTGCCTCACTCCCAGCATGTCAAGACTGGTGTCAACAACAGGGTGCAGGCAGTTCCCAGCAAATCAGAAGATGGCTGCAGTGGCCTGATCCTTACCTGTCTTCTTTATGTCATGGCCCACTCTCCGTGACCAGCCCACAGGATGGATGAGAGGACTCCACATGTGGCACCAGAAATCATCGCTGTCACCGTCCTCATAGAGGAGTCTCAGTCTGCCCCCAATCACTGTATCCACCACTGCCATACGTGTCTGGGACACGTGGTTCTTATCCACCACCTCAACCCGCATGCCCTGCCGGAACGGGTACTTCATGCTCTCCACCATCTGGCAACAACCGACAGAGGAGGTGAGATCAACCACAGTGCTCCAAACACTTCAGAGAACAGCTTTCCCCACAGACAGGCACCCTGGCACTGCCCAAAGCTGACTAGGAAGGGATGCATGGGAGTGGGTTCATCGGGTGGACAGGTAGCTGGCAGCCCCAGACATGACAGTGTGGTTGGGCACACACTCCCTGAGTCTCCCTTGTCGTGTCGCCTCATAAGAGCTGCCCCACCCCCGACCAGCAGCCATGCCCAGCCACCACCTTGCGTGAATGTTCCCAGTGTGAACTTCTGCTCACCAGAAACTGAGTGAGGAATTGTGTGCCTTTCTCAGTCATGAAAGAGATCACAAGGGTTTCAAGGCTGCAATCAGTTAGAGGTGTAGCTTCCCAAAGGGCAACAGGATTTTCAGTTGACTTCAAAAGAGGTCAGGCTCTTATTTCCACCTTTTCATTCTGACCAGAGGTTGAACTACACAATGATCTATCTGCCAACTCCACATCCAAAGCCAGTTACTCTGCAGACTGACCCAAATGCACAGGCATATAAAAAGAGTCACTGGCTGATTTCTGACTTTTTTCGAGACGTTCAGTTTGCTCATACAGCCTTGTCCTACTCATCCACAAATGCCCAATGGTGCTTAGAGGACATCTGACATTTTGGAACTGTGATTCCAAAATGCTGAGCAGCAACTAGGAAACACAAAATAGGCACCCAAACCAGCCTACACCAGAAGAATCCAGAAGAACTTTTAAGCTAAGGTCTTCCCCTTCCACCTCCTGTTTATTAGGTGGGAGATGCTGAAGGGAGAAAGACACAAGCAATGTCTGTTTCCCTCCACCACTTCCCTTCCAGCTACAAGCTGTGGCCCAGGAACAAGCAGCTACAAACACCCTCTTAACTTTCTAAGAAGTGACATGGGAAACACTAACTACATCCAGATCTCCAGCTCAGTGTCACCACTTACCTTGCACATAGAAGAATTTATCACCTGCCTTCCTGCCTGCTGCCTCTGGGACTTTGTTATCTGCCATTTCCAAAGCTCCTAGCCCCAGAAGACCCTCTTCTCTCTAACAAGCTCTAATCTCAGTGCAGGCTACACAAAAAAAATCATGAGAGCTATAAAGATGCCGAGGCCATGGTATTTCAAGGAAGCCTGTGCCCTTCTCACTCCCTCCAGGCTGCTTTGCTACCAACACTGAAGACAAAGTTTTTTGACTCTCAGAGCCATTCCCTGTCACTGAAACATGGCAGCCACAGGCCAGGTTGGAGCTGCACTGCTCTCTCCCTTCAGCAAAATGCCAAACCTCATCCCCAGTACGTCCCAGCAGACTACATGACAACAGATTTTAAAGCTTGCCTGTGACCCAAAGGAGAAACTGTTGTGCTGAGAGGGCATGGAGGCTGTGCCATTACCCACAGCATCATGACAGGTATCTTAGGAGCACGTGGAAGCACTCACTGCCCCTGCCCTGCCCAGGTTTCAAGGCACACAAAAGTTGCACAGATCAGAACCAGAAGAGACATGTTGAGCATGTTTTGACTTCAGCTTCATTTACCCCATGTAAAATGACAGCCTCCTATGTTTACCTTCATGTGGAAATCCACTGGGATGGTCCTGGCTCCCACCAGTTTTTTCATGAGGTAACTTCTCCAGTCAGTGTACTTGGCATGGATAGCTATATATGGGCAGGGAAAAAGTCCATCTTTATGACCAAAATAATTACAGCACCACAGTTTTCATCTCTCTGACAGCCCATTAGCACTAAAAGACCTTCTTCACACTCAGATTCTGTACTCTGTTTTGCCAGCTTGCCCCCACATCTGGCTGAAGCAATCACCATTACAGAATTAACTGGGCCAAGCAGACATTCAACTCCACTGATCTAGATAAGGAAGTGGTAATAGAGCAAAAACATCTCAGCTTGCCAAAATTCCACTAAAGTGGCATCCCTCTCTGAACTGCTAGCTGTGCAGAGACTGGAACCACTGTGCTTACCAGAGATGCTGCCCAGGATATAGGACCAAAAAGTTCCCCCAAAGTTCAAGTCCAGCCACCACGTGGGTTAGAAGGAGGAAAAGCCACCTGCGTTAGCCCCCACAGGTCTGACATCAGCTCTGCATGCAGCATCCCCAGGTCAGTGACAGGGAGATGCAGAGGGAGCAATCCAAGCAGCCTCCAGCTTCTCAAACTCAAACTGCTGCTTGTAACTCAAAGCACAAATGGAGCTGTAGTCCTACATGCAGTGGGAGCACCTGTCCCCCTGTGCTAGGCATAAACCAAAGCTTCCCCATGCCCAGGTATGTGCTGACCTCTCTTGCCCCACACTCACTTTGTGGTGGTACCAGGATTTTGCTGTTGATGGCACACCAGCCAATGGGATGAATATCCACTGTGCCCAAATTGCACCAGAAGTCATGACCAGCATCATTCTCAAAGCCCTCATATCGCAGAAGGGCCCTATATCCTGCCAGGATAGAGCAGACAACCAAAGGCATTAGAGGCCACAAATTTGGCACCACAGCCTTAGCACCTACAGCATGGCCTTCAGAGCACTGCATAGGTTACCAGAGCTTCTCCAGCAACTATTCTTGCAAACTGCCCAGCAAGCACAAGAGGAAGTACATGCTGGTTTCCACTCACTCTGGCACCATGATATTTCCTGTTCCAAAATCTCTCAGCAGTTGTAGAGCTCCAAAGAGCTGCTGTTTTGCTTGATCAGCTACCCTCAGCTCTCTAAAGCTTCCTTCAGAGCTTAGCTGTACCCAGCTGTCAAAGATGACATCGGAGACATACCTACAATCTGGATGACGGATGCAATCCAGTACACACGGCTGGGGAGCACAGCATCACTGTTCAGCACTTCCACTTTCATACCTTTCACCACATCATCCCACTGATCGAAGAGTGGCACCTGAAAGATTGAGGCAGTCATGTTGGGAGAGGGATGTGGACAATCAGAGCAGGCCCTTCTAGCTTCCACAGACACTTCTTAGGCAGCTACCCTTTTCACTTTAGGCACAGGCTTGCATGCCTTACCCCTCTTGGATCTGCCAAAGTCTTGAAATACAGTTGAACTGTACCAAACATCTCACTGGGGTGTTCACTGAGGATCCCAAAAGGCAGAATACCATATAGCAACACTTAACTGTTTCACTGCCAGCTGTCCTATTATCCCAAAGTAGCTGCTGCCATTCCTCTATGGCACAAAAATACCTAACAATCAATAAACCTGCCATGTCTGCCTGACCTATCCTCAAGAAAAAGGAAATGCTGTCAGTATTATCAGACCACAACTCAAAAGGAATATAACAAGTCTTATCAGAATCAGACATGCTGGAGGGGCAGCTACTGCCAGGCTCACATAAACTGAGTTCCTCTCTGCACATCACTACCAGCAGTGTTTCTATCAAGTCCCCCTCTGCTTCCTTCCCCCCAGACTCCTGGTCCCTTTGTGAGACTCCCATTCTCAGTTGCAAGGAACCACCACTTCTTTCCTCGCATCACCTGGGTCTCAATAACCCCCTGCTGGGCCTCTGCTCACCACCTGTCACAGGAGCACAGGGGGGCCCATGCATATGACACGCCCCGTGTGCCCTGCCATGCACAGCAAAGTACAACTCACGTGTTTGAAGCAACTGACAGGAGCTGCCTTGTAGCTGTGCTCCTGCAGGTACTTTCCCCAGTCAAAGCCCAGGACGAGTGCTACAATTAGAGCAGAAAATCAGGTGAGATCACAGAATAGGCACAGAGCTCAGTTACCTCTGGACTACAGCCTGCAGCTTCCAGGCACTGGGACACAGCACACAGGGATTACGCATTCCACTGCATTTTCTCTGGTGGGAAACTTGACCCCTATGAGTGCACGGTCACTAGCCCCCACAAGAAGCAAAGCACATTATTAATCAGTATTTACTGTCACTTGCTTTTGAAAAAAGGGAAGCAGAAAGGGAAATAAAAGGGGTCAAGTCCAGCCCAGGGCTAAAGCACTCCAGGGACAGAGCATCCTTTCAGGGCTACACCACTTCACAGCTTTGCCTCTCAGCGGCAACAGTGCAGGGTCATATCAGCAGCACTTGCTTTCCCAGAAGGTGCTGAGAAACTCAGAGATACTAATCTGAGAGGTTAATCTCACAGCCACTCCTGGTTGAAGGCCACAGCTCTGCTCCAGCAGCAGTCTGCTCAGGGATCACACCCTGCTGCTGCCATGCCCCGGCGCTCCCCTTTGCCCTAACACAGTAAGTTGCTGCTCCTTCAGCTGGAAGTGAGCTGGTTATTGCTCAAGCTGATCAGTGAGTGACTCGGGGCAAATATAACTTCCCACAAGCAGCGGGGCAGCGAATGGCTGGGAAAAGCAGGACACCTTTAAGTCACCTTTGCCAGCAGAAGTCAGCACCTCATGGGACTGGGACCACAGAGCTTACACTCCAGGTCAAGTCGTATGAGGAGCAAGGATGAGGCTACAATAGTGATGGACAGGAACCTCCACCAGAGCAGGGAGAGGAAAAAAGACGTGCCCTGTGTCCTGCCAGCCTGTGTCAGAGCAATCCACATATCATACAAGGCAGTGTACCAGGGAGGAGGAGGAGGACTGCAGAGCTTACAGCCCTCAAGGTGTCCGTATTTCTGTGACTCCAGCAGCTGCACCTCCTCACACCTCACCTACACTCACCATCCTGACCTGTCAGTGTCCCATCTGCCAGCTGTCCCGTGCCCTGCGAATGGAGGAAGGCCCCAATCTTGGCTGACCAGGATGCCTTGTGCAGAACTTTAGCTTTCTTCGTCGGTGGTTTCCCCTACAAAAGAAGGAATATTAGAAACATTAATGGCACAAGAGACTAAGTCACCCCCTGCAACTGGGTATGCACCTCTTCCTTGGGCCAATTTTCAGGTTACTACAATATTTATTAACGCTCACAGGAACAAGAAACAGCAGGTAAAATATCAGTGTCCGTCCTCAGCTTTTAGAGAGCATCACCTTTAAGCTGGCATGCCTTCTCTGGGGACTTCAGGCAGGAAGAATAAGCCACTGGGAATGTCAGTCTGATATTTAATTAGAGAGCAACCACCTACCCCTACATACAGGCACATCCTGCTCCATCCCCAGGAAAGCTCATAGAATTATAGAATCTCCCTGAAGAGCTGGAAGTCTGCCTTTCTAAAGTTCAGGAGCCTGACTTTACTCCTTACCTGACCTATAGTCCTCAAGACTGCAAACTCCACCAATGCATGACCACTGCAACCCAGGCTGACTCCAATTTTGACATCCCCAATTAGTTCACTTACCTTGGTGACCATCAGATCTACTGTCACATTCCCTCTGCTACAGCTGTCTGTCCCCCTGGCTTAAGAAATTATCCCCCATGCATTCCAGGAGTCTGCTGGATTACCTACAGCTTGCCATGCTACTTTTTGCAGGTATCGGGGTGGTTGAAGTCCCCCAGCACAAGAGCCTGCGAGCACAATGGAGCCTGAGAGCCAGATGAAAAGGTTTTAACTCACCTGCAGTCTGGCCAGGATGCTGGCCTTTTTGGAATTTGAGGAGTAGCTTCTGGAGCAGGAGACACTGCAGAAACGTTTGGTCTTGGAGAAGAAAGCCTCCCTGGTGCCCACAATCCCACACATTTCGCACACAGCTGAGAGAAGGAAGGCCAAAAATGTGAGCATTCAGCAGAGTCAATGCACTACAAGGACAGAACTGAGACCAGCTAACCATCATTATACAGAGCAGATCCCCCACATAGCCCAGAAAATGCAGTCTGCATCCAAAACTGCTCCCAAAGCATCCCCAAGGTGCAGCCACACACCCTTCGCTGCCCCTGAACATGTTTTAGGCAGCACAGGCAGTACCTGGCTCGGAGCCACTGTCTTCTGTGAGCCGGCCTGTGGATGGGTGGTGCATCCGAGAGGTCGAAAGCTCTCCAGCTTCCCGGTCTGCCACCTCATCATCACTAGACTCCTCTAGACAGGAGCTGCTGTCACTGCCCATGCTGCTGTTGTAGCATGTGAGGCTGTCATAACCCCCAAAGATGTCCAGTTCATCATCCTCCTCATCGTCATCGCCTTCCTCCTCCACCCGCTCCAAAGATGAAGTTTTGTGGCAGAAGGCAGACACCAACTACAAAAAGAGCCAGTTTGCTTTAAAATAGACATTTTACACCCCACTGCACAATAAACCTGCCTTTGCTGCCAGGGGAGGCCTCTTGGGCAAGGGAGTGGCCTCAGGGCAAGCAAGGAGTCCACATAATAGCCCCAAAGGCAGGAGTCTGAATCCCTACCCCCAAACAGATCCCATTACTGTTATTCCACAGGCTGCATTCTGCTTCTCAAGAGAAAAGTGCCACAGGGCTGTAGCTAGAGAGAAAACAGCTTGAGGAACATGGAAGAAGTACAGGGCAAAGCACTGCCATGCTGATGCAGGACAGATGAGACTGCGTACTTCCAGGCCATGTTTCTCCCAGCACAGCTGCACAGCACAGCAATGCAGACACCGTCACAGTAAAGCCACCACAGACTTCCAGAGCAGAGCACAAAGCTGCACGTTCCTGCCACCACAGCTCACCAGACCAGCACAGCCTGGAAGTCAGCAGAGCCACCTCAGCCCTGCAGACAGTTCATGTCCTCTGGAAACTGCACAGTCCACAGCTAACCTCAGTTCAGGGACTGCACCAGCAGGATGGCAGAACGTTTGTTACAGGTTTTTGCCTAAAACCAGATGCCTCCACAGCTAAACATCTTCACTAGCTCTTTGTACTTGCTGCGAGGCAGAGACTGAAGAAAGGGCACAGAAAAACAGTGACTGTGTCTCAGACTAGAAGACTCTTGAACCAGGCTCCAAATAAGCACAAAAGAATCTGGGAAAAGGTGTTAGCAACTCATGAAGGAGCAGCAAGAAGTCAGCATCAGCACAGGAAGTGATGGAACAGAAAAGCAGATTCATGCCTACATGAGGCATGAGGATACAATTGTTTATCCAAGTGCGCAACAATAAAAGATCAGCAGCAAGCCCATCACCTTCCAGTGCTAAATTCCCTCTGATCCCTGGCTCCCATTATAGACACGTGGACAAGGAAGATCAGACTTCACTCACTGCTGTCTCCCCGCATCCTCTCTGGCTTCCACACAAAACAGACACAAGGCTCCCAGGTTGTTCCCTGAACAAAGAGTTGCTCTCCTGCGGATCCAGGCTCTCAGACAGCATTCCTGATGTCTGAGAGGCCTGAACTCCTCTAAAATAGAAATACTTTCATCGCCTTCTAGTCCCTGTGTGGGTGCACCTTCCACCAGCTCGCAGGACCCGAGCACCACTGCATCGTTACTCTTCCACAACAGGCGAGTGAAACTTGTGGACACGTTACAAATCCCAGAGCTGCCAAGCAAGGGCAGCAGAACTGGGAGCCTCATCAGGAAGCTGAGGGGGACGCAGGGGCCCGTCCCGCCGGCATCAGACGCACCCACCGCCGCCGCCCCCAGGAGCAGCCCAGCCCGGACCCCGGCGGAGGCCCGGCCCGCCCCGTCCCGTCCCGTCCGGTCCCGCTCACCTCTCCCCGGTCCCGCTCCATCGCTCCCGGGACGCCGCCAGCCCGCCTCACGCGCGTGGACAGCGTCCCCCGTCAGCTGTGCGTCTGATTGGCGAGAGCAGCGGAAAGCACAGCAAATCAGCGGGGAGCTTGTTCCGCCGCGCTGCCCGCGGGGCACGACGGGAGCTGTAGTTCTTTCTCCGGGGCCTAGCGCGTCGCGGCGGTCCCGCCCAGGGACGCGGAAAGGTCGGGCCTCGCTGCCGCCCCGCGCTGGCCCCATTCCTGCTTGTAGTTCGGGATTAGCCCTCTGGGTCCCAGAACGGCTTGGGTTGGACGGTGCTTCAAAGATCATCCAGTTCGAACCCCCAGCCGTGGGCAGGGTCACCTTTCACTAAACCAGGTTGCTCGGGGCCCCGTCAAACCTGGCCTTTAACACTCCCAGGGATGGGACATCCACAGCTTCTCTGGGCAACTTGTGCCAGCGCCTCAATGCCCTCACAGTAAAGAATTGCTTCCTGTATCTAATCTCAGTCTGCCCTTTTTCAGTCTAAAACCATTGCCCCTTGTCCTGTCACCACTTGCTCGTATAAAAAGTCCATCTCCCTCCCTTTTATAATCCCCCTCCAGATACTGGAAGGCTGCAGTGAGGTCTCCCCAGAGCCTTCTCTTCTCCAGGCTGAACAACCACAGCTCTATCAGCCTGTCAAGAAGTTTATGTAAAGGTAAGTCCCTCAAGTCAGTTCTATTTTCCACTCAACCCCCTTTATTTTGTTATCACTGTCACTGTGTTGATGTTGTAGGGGAAAAAAAAAAGAAAAAAAGTTGTTTTAAAAAGAAAGGAAAAAAAGAAAAGAAAGAAAGGGGGAAAAAAGGCTGTACTGTACATTCCTAGTCTGTACAGGCTTTGTAATGAGTGGCTGAACAAATAACATGTGAAGCACAGCTGTACAGTCTTAGCTGCAGGTGGGAGTAAAGCAGCATGGAAAAGGTTCATTCCAAAGGCTTGCTTTACAGGTATTACAGATACACATGGATTGCTCTTCCAGACAATCCAAAGGCTCTAAAATGAGGCTGGGTTTTTTCTCTCTCCCCTTTCAGGCTCAGTTTAAAGGCATAGAAAGGCACAAAATTAATTTCTGGGCATAGGGCAGCGATATGGGATACACATCATAAAGTCACCCCAAGACAAGCCTGTTGATCTAAACACAAAGGAGTGTCACTATCAGTGTGAAACACACCGAGAATCCGGGGTAGTGGTCACAGCCTAATTACAGAGGGACAGTGGCAGGGAGCTGGCAAAGCCAATCTACAACTTGATCAGCAAATTTCCATAGCATCAGGGATCCTCCACATTCAGGTTTTCCAAACAATCCTCCAGCAATGTTAAAAATAGAAAATTGCTTTAAAATAATATAGTTAATAATGAAATAAATCATAAAGACTGTTATTCCCTTGCAAATACTGCTAGACATTGCACGGCATGGCAGACAGCAAAGCTGTTTCCAGAAAAGACACAATACAAAATTAAAGGCTCATTAAAGTCTTTCCACTGCAATAATCTTTCATGGAACACATCATGAGCTATAACTGGTGTGCATCCCCTACTCCCTTCCCAGAGTGGAATGATCAGCACTGCTCCCTTAGGTCACACAGAGGCTGGCTCAAGGCTTCTTGAAGGTTTAAGCAAAACCAAGTTCTGTGTTGACACAGAACAAGCTTAAAGGCAGTCCCCATCCCATGGCCGTTCATTTTTCATTACAGTTCTAAATAAGCCTTTTCAATAAATAATAGTATTTAAATAAATTAATTTTAATGTGAATCAAGCTCAATTTGATTAAGGAATACTTATATTCTTCTCAACAATAAAAACTCTGTTATGTTTCATTAATCATAATAGTTCTGTAAAGCCAACTCCTCTCTTTAGGGAGAGAACAGCACTGACAATCTCAGTTAACTAAACCCCAAAACTTAGATTAGACTTCCCTTTTCCCATCTCCTTCCCTACTGCTGTTCTGGGCTTGGTCTGTGTTTTGATGTCATCTGCAATAAAAATTTTAGAAAGATCAGTATCAAAGGGCTGCTGTCAGGTGAAATGACAGAAGGAGTCCAGGCTGCAGTGGGAGGGATCAATGCTGCAGGACAGGGGGGCCAGGCTGCTTCCTCAGGCACTCAGCTCCAAGGTGTGCAGCTTTTGTACTTCAGCATCTGCTCTGTCCCTCATTACCACAACTTCCTTGAGGAGCTTTGGCTCAGTGGCTCTTTGTGCTTGTCTACTGGGACTGTTCTCTCACCCATGCTCGGGGATGGAGAGCTCATATTCCAGGTCCCCAGGCTTCATAAATTCACCTGCTGCTTCTCCAGAGCCTCCTTTTTTAGTTTTCTACTCTGTTATTTCAAAGAGCTCATGAGAATCCTAGTGCTCCAGGATAAAAAGGGGCCTTTTTTCACTTCCAGCACTAAGTGGCAGCCATTCTGGTTACAGGACTTCCAAGCTCTTGTGTGCAGTGGGAAGTGGCACGTGGCTTTTGTAGCGCTTCTCCTAGCTGACACTGTGAAAAACCAAAAAACATTGAAGGGTTTAATTTCTGTCATGAGGACTGGGAAGGGAACCATTTTGAAGAAAAAATATTTATAGACATGTAAGCCTTGGCTATATGTTCATGATATCATCTTTGAAAAAGGAAAGTAGGGTAGATGAGCTTGGAAAACCAACAAGCAAACAGAAGGAATAATAAAAGAAAACATATTCTGCTTAACCTTTGGCAGACTAATTTTACCAAGGTAACTGTGAAATGAAGAGAGGCATGTCCTGCACTGTGTAAGAACAGGCAACAGCCTACTTGCAGGTGGGAGCTTTGAGCAGTTGCTGTTTTCTAGATCTCTCATGGGCTGAGGAGCTTACAGAAAACCCTTGTCAGACCATCCTTAGTGTTACATTGATGTTCTTCCACATTTACAGCAACTTGTCACTAAGTAACACTGTACAATAGACATAGTAATTGAACAGTTTGTGTGGTGAACAAATAATCCAACCCCAAACCCAACAGGCAACCCAGTTAAGGGCACAAATACTAAATTAGCCTGTCCTTCCATGCTATTTTACTACCACATTAGATCTGTCAATATATGTCAACACAACTCTACATACAAATACTAACAAAACAGTAAATAATTTTTGTCCAGATTAAAAAATACAAAAAACACCCCCAAAAAACCCAAACCAAAACAACCCCCCAAAAAGCAACTACGCCCAGTCCCAAGGCTATCCTGACAAGGAGAGGGAAGAGTTAACTGCCTGGGAAGCAAATCTCAGTTTGAAGCACTTATCCCATCCCAGACCCCCAAGAAATCTGGCTTTTGAGAGCTGAGCTGTGCTGCCTCTTGATTCCTCTGCAAGCCTTTCAGGGAAGACATGGGACACCATCATGTCCTGCCAGGTCACCTTCCCCAGCCTGAACCAGTAAGTCCAGCTAATAGCAGAAGATGAGATGTTACACCATGCACAAGGCCTGACACATAATACGCAGTTTACCGAGGTGGAAATCCCTTTACATATCCTTTCGTGAGTCCCAGTTAAGGGCTCTCTCTCACTGTTTGTGGTGACACATGACAGAAAAAAAGGCTTGAAATCCTTCAATACAAGCTCAGACTGAGCTAACAGCAGGCAAACAGAAGAGCATCTGAGGTCTTCTTTTTTTTTTTTCTCCTGAACTCATGAATTTGGGGATCTAACTTCTGGTGGCTCTAACCCAGGCAGTGAATGTGGTTACAAGCCCTGGCAGCGTGCGGGGTGGTAGACCCAGGTCATGCCTCAGGCTGCCCTGGCTTTCCATCGACAGGCCTGGTGAGATATCCACTGTATGGCTCCCAAACCTTTGGACACCAGGACATTGTACCGGGAGCTCATTTCAGTGCCACACTGGTGTGGAATAACACAGATAGTGAAAAGCAAAAGTGAAGAGGAAGCAAAACAAAATGAAAGACTCCTTGCTTTTTGGGGCAACAGAAGCTCTGCACTTGCAGCCAGAGGAGCAGGGTTGGCAAAAAGCTTTCTTGTAATGACACTGTCACTGCCTTTCAATTCCTACTATTGCCCTGGGGACTGCAGGGGCGTGAGAAGTAGCAAAATACCCACTGACAGTGCTTGTGGTTGCATCCCACGTAGCTCTGTGCTCCCAAGATATGCCAGAGGCTGCCACCACCCAGCACACCCGGGGAAAACCAGTCTGAGCTGTGCCAACTTCTAGGAAGGGCATCAAAGATGACTGTGGGAGATGGTGCCAACAGTAATTTCTCCACTCTGCCCAAATCCAGCACACTCCCTACAACAGGGAGAGTAGACCGGAGCCATGGCTGATTGCCCATCAGCTACCCACAGCACCAGCCATGGAACAGGTTTCCCTTCCAAACGTCCAATATCCCCTGCTGGAGAGTTGAAACCAAGACCCTGTTCTAAGGGAGTGTGACTGAGGCAACTTGAGCAAACCATCAAAACATTTCTAAACAAAATGCCAGAGCACAGCTGGGCAGGCAAATGCCACACCTGCAAGGCTGACAGAGCAGCTCAGTGGCTTTCCATCCATGATGCAAGCACAGATGCTGCTGCAATCCCTGTGGATGGAGCCTGTTGTGCTCTCACACTTTCAGGGGCCAGGCTAGGCTCTGTCTCGAGCCGGAATCAATGGCACACAATCTGCTTTGACAAGCTGAGAGAAGAAATGGCTCCTTGGCCCAACTGGCAGATACCCCAGGGGTGTATTGTAGGAAGGCAAACACTCCCCAGCCAGAGCACCCTGTGGCTGTGGCTGATGAGGTAGGAAACCTCATCACACACCAGGGCAGAACTGGTCATAAGGAGCAGACTCTTCTGCTGTCTTTCACTACAGGACCTGCTACAGACTGTCCAGAGAGGATGGGCTGGAGTCCTTGAGTTTGGCTGAAAACTGGAAGCAGCAAAATCAAGGACATACTGTCTGCAAAAAGACCGTCTTGGAAACAGGAGGTGGAGTTTTTTGCAGAGAAACTGTATCATACACTGGAAAAAAGCTCGGGAGAAATGAAACAGAAGCTGGAATGGCTGTCACTGTCACATCATCTACCCCAGCTTTGTCATGGTGCTGCCACTGCCTGTAAGAGGCAGTGTTGCGTGAGGCTCTGTCAAGTTTGCCTGGGCTTGTCTTGGCCTGCCAGTAGCTGCTGTAGCTCGTTTTACTGTTACTACAGTTGTCTAATGACCAGGTGATGGCTACCAACATTGTCTTGGGTTTTGTGCAATTATGTGGTGTTTGGCCTACCCAGTACAAGAGCGACATGGGCATAGTGAATCCAGCAAATGGTATAGTGGTAAGATTGGAGCATCTGTCAGATGGGGAGAGGCTGAGAGAGCTGGGACTAGTCCATGCATAGAGACACCTTGCAGGGGATATGGGGCTGCGGACTATACAGAGAGGCCACGGAATCTCCGTTCTGGAGATATTCAGCTGGACGTGCCATCTGCTTTAGGTGATTCTGCTTAGAGAAGAGAGGTGGATAGATGATCTTCAGAGGTGCCTACCTCAGCCATTCTGGCCTTCTGTAATAGTAAGTGGCTCTGTGTAGAACGGAGTATCTACAATGACAGTGTTAGAATTAAAATAAATGAATAAATAAATGCACCAGTGTAGACACACAGAGTCGCAGATGATACTGCAGGTCCAGGCTATGAGCAACTCACCAATGGCCAAGTTCAGAGTTTTAGGAGTAAAGAATAAGTATGCAACACATGTAAAACACACCATAAACAGTAAATTGGGACATAATGAGAAACAAGGAACCAGGAAAGAGCAAGGTGTGATTTTTACAAACAGGTGTCCCCAAGACTGAGCGATAAACCATAAATATTACACTCCGTGTGACAAACTCACTTCAAGCCCTCCCCAACTGTGACTTCAGTCATTGACCTTAGGACTCAAAGGACATTGGAAGGTCAAGCATTAGAAAATTTACATCACTGAACTACAAATTATTTGAGCACAACCATTAGCATCGTTGTAACTGGACAATTAATACCTGATTGGATTGCTAGAACTTTGGGTGTGAGTTCTTTTTGCTGGCCAAGAGTCTAATAAATAGGAGTGAAACAACCTACTCTCACTTGGATGCAACTGAATGGCAAGAGAGATACAGATGACACCCTAATTCTGTTGTCATCCTGAAATCCTTCCACTACTTGAAACAGCCAAGTAGTTCCCCAAATGGTGGGTTCTGGTTCTCCAGTAGAACCAGGGAAAGCAGAAGTGGAGGGATGCTGGGAAAAGAAACCCTATGCAAATTTAAGACTACTGATCATCCACACCACCTCAAAAACTGAACTTGGCTCAGAGTCAGCACCTACAGAGGTACAGAGCAGCTGTGCTGTCACATAAAATGCATCATGGCATCTTTTAAGCAAGTCTCTATGTTGGCAGTTGAAGTTGGAAGATCTGTAGTGTGCTCTGCAACGTTCCAGGGCTTCCCCACTTCAGGGGCAGGTCAGGACAAATTCTAACCACGTTTTGTGTGCTCAGCGGCATGAATGAAAGATGTTTGCAGGAAAAGCATACAAGTCAGAAGGTTGGGCACATTTTTCACTTCACTAGCCTGTATGTGGTCAGAAGGAATTTTATTTATGCTCCATCCTGAGAAGTCCCCCAAAACTGAAAGTAAAACTAGGCTTTGCTTGGTGGCAGGAAAGGAAGAGGAAAGCTTACTGTGGAGAGCACAAATCTAAACAATCCCAGGCTGCTGCCCTGGCATTCAACACATTGGGATTTTTTGGCTTTCTGCTCTCCTTTAGGGCAGGTCAGGAGCAGTCCCTCCCCATGCAGGCAGGGTAATTGTGGGCTTGGTGCAGAGCTGGTCTGCGTCACGCAGGGGTGAGTGGTATAAGGATTAGCCAAGGGAGAATACCAAAGCCCAGGGCTGCTTTCCTTAGGCCTGCCATGAACTTGCCACCATCTTGCTGAAGGCTTGCTGTCAACCCCCCTTTTTAAATACAAGAGATTCATTGTCCTACTTCTGTTTATATCCAAACATCAAGCATTTTACTCCCGCTTTTGAAGACCTCTAACATCCCTTCACATTGTAATACACCATTACTTTTGTTTGGCATGTGGCTGAGATTGCCATTGATCCACGTTTACCCCCTCCCTCATCTTCCACCAGCAGTTTCCTGAGGTCAGCTTGCTCGAGTTATTTGTCTGGGATCTGCAGATACACTGATGCTCCCAACAAAGCCGGTGTTACACAGACATCATGCTCTGGTCACATCTTTGGTCCCATCTGGGGCTTCCAGGTACATTCACCCTGGTGGTGAATTATTCCCTCGGCAGCCAGCACTGTGGGCACATGCACACCACGAGGCTGGATTTTGGAAAGCCCTCAATGAGCCAGCCACATCCACCACAAACAGCCCGAGCACAACACACGATGTGACTGGATTAACTCCATGTGAGCGCAGCTGGCAGCAGCACACAACTGAGATCACTGCCCACGCACCCCACGGCGACAGCACTTCTGTTCAGGAGCACCCCTGTGTCCGGCAGGTCACCAGCTGTGACACAGGGTGACTGGGCACCCACACACCACCCCAGTGCAGCTTACCTCGTGCTCACACTTCAGTGCCAAAAGGCGCACAATATACTCCAAGTGAAATAGCATCTTTTAATATCACATATCCAAACAAAAAGTTCTCATTTCAAAATGCAAAATAGGTCCTTTGAAGATCAGCTGCTCCCAGGCTGTGTGAGCAGGGCAGGGCACAGCTGACTGGCACAACTGTCGAGGTCAGACCTCGTTTCTTTGGTAAGATACATGCCGGGAACAACACGAATGCAGAGTTGTACCAAAAAAGTCCATTTAGAAGACTAATTATTACTCCACATCCCGTATTAGAGATTTGCATTTTAAAACAGTCATATACATTAAATAGCTCTCTGACGTCTAAATAGCAAACATTTGAAGTAGCACATATTCCGCTACCCCCACCATTTTAAGAACAAGCAACACATGTGGGAGAGAAGGGAAACATTAAAAACAGGCTGTCTGTCTCACACAGTTTATTTAACAATAGGTAATAAGAAATCAATTTTAACAGTCTATACAGTGATCGAAAGTTCTTATTTATAAGTAACCAACTTTAATTGCATGATATACAACATTTGAGGGTTTTTTGCTTTCTATTTTCAAGTTTTACAGAAAGTGGAAGAGGATGGGAAAGGGGCACGGGAGAGAGAAAGCAAGCATAAAGAAGAAACCCCAGGGACTTTTTCTCAGGTTGAAATAATCCCGTTGGAATTGTTTCTTACCCTCTTTTTTATGTTTTTTTTTTTTCCTTTGTTAGATGTAAAAATAACGAAAAAAATTCTTTCAAGAAAACAGAAACCACAATATATATACTACATCCATTTGGCAGCTGCCCCTGTGTATTTGCAAAAATGTTGTCTTCTCTCTACATGTACAAATTACTTTAATACTTGAAGTTTTTTTAAGCTCAGACTCTTGTATAGAAAAATTCTTGGAGGACAAAAGTAGACTTCAGGAGGGGACTGAGTTATTTAATATTTTTACATTTTTCAAAGAATTGACATATTTCCAACCAAAGAGGAAAAGATTGGTATTTATTTTTATATATATATATTTATATATGTAATGTATTCTTAAAGCAACATTAACCCCTTTTGTCCTCCGGTTTTAGGAAAAGTTTCTCCTGTGTTTTTCTGTTGTTCTGTTTTTGTGGTGGTTTTTTTGCAGTGACATGAAGAAAAACCAGAATAGGGAAAATGTTTACCATCTGCCTCAGTAAATAATAACTATCAATATTACATATTTTCATTAATTTAAAAAAAAATAAAACCTATTGGAGGCATGAGCAGGGCATCCTTTGGTGAACAACCAAAAGACCACCTTCCTCCCCCGACCTCCCCAACGCACACGAGAAAAAAAAAAGCCGAGAAAAAGGACTGGTTATGATTCCAGCCATAACAAAAATATATTCTTTGTACTCTACTGTCCCTCAGGTTCGTTGTTGGTTTGTTTTTAAAACCACAAACTAGTGCTGCAGAGTTCAGATGTGTTCCAGGGAAAAATGTCGTTTTAGCTAAGAAAGATTCAAAAAAATTTGTCTTCAGTACAAAAAGTCTTGCGAAAATAAGTTTTTTTTATTTTCTTTGTTTTTTAGGTTTTTTTTTTTTGCTCCCAAAATGCTACAACGTGTCTAGTGTATGTCTAGTGTACTCTGTGAAAGGTTTGAATTCAAGTCTGAGTTCTCAGAGCTGAGCCCCAGTTCCGTGGCGCTTGTACCATGGAGGCCTGCCATGCCAGGATTGCTAGCAAGCTGGGAAAGCATTGCACTCTGGTCCGGGCTGGCAAAGTGCCCTTGATCCATGGGGTTAGCCTGGGCAGCTACCAGTCCTGGATGTGGGGAGCTGGTCTGCGGGGAGACGTGGTGTGGAGAAGGCTGAGGCTGCATCCGAGGGGATGGGCTTGAATGAGGGGGCTGGGACTGGGGCCGCGGTGAGGGTACAGGCTGCGGAGAACGCACTTGATTGGTGAGCGATGAAGGGAGCTGCTGGCCCTGGAGGTGCGGGGACTGGGCCTGATTGGGGAGCATGTGCTGTTGGGGGCTCATAGGATTGGGCTGAGCTGGGGACCCCATCTGCTGCTGAAGCAGCCTTTGCTGGAAAGCCTGTTGCAAACTGGCTCCTGTCTCTGCACTCATGGCCTGTGGAAGCTGGCTTATTTGTCCCATGTTTCCTTGCTGCATCTGCTGCATGTGATGCTGCATTCGCTGCTGCTGCTGCTGGGGATACCCGACACCCTGGGGCTGCTGAAACTGGTTGTGGTTGGCCATCCCTGGCCCCAGTGCCGGTCCCGCTCCCTGCTGCTGCTGCTGGTGGCGCTGCTGCTCCATCATCTGGTGCCGTCTCATCAGGAGATCTCGGAACTGGGGAGCCATCCCCGAGTGATTCATATTCATCTGCTGCGCCTGAGGATTCATCCCAGCCATGGCCTGCTGCGGCTGCTGCTGCGGCTGCTGCTGGGGCATGCTGGGCCTCTGCACTCCTGCTTGCATGGGGTTCATGTTCTGCATGGCTGGGTTGGGGTGCACCCCTCCTTGCTGCCCTTGCATGGCCTGCTGCGGCTGGAGCCCTGGCTGCCCCTGCGGGATGCCAGGCTGCCCCGCCATGCCCTGCGGGTTCTGGGACCCCGCGTACTTGGCCGCCCGCTGCTTGATGAAAGCGGCCAGCAGCTGAGGGTTAGAGTGAAGGATGTTAAGCACCTGCTGCTGCTGCATGGGTGAGCTGGGAGACCTGAGAGTCCGCAATAGGTTTTGTAAGGCCGCCTGGGGCAGAGGTGGTTGTTTGGGCTGAGCAGTGCCAGGTACCTGACCCATCCCTGGCTGAGGGGCCATATTCATCGGCTGACCCGGCTGAGCTACTGACATCATAGATGGCCTCTGCATTCCTGGCTGCAGCTGAGCTTGGGGTAAGGCCCCCTGCACCCATGGTGGCTGCTGCTGAATTCCTGCTGGCCCCATTCCTTGATCTATATGGCCACCAGGACCTCTGCCTATCTGTGGAGGGTTCATTCCCATTGGTGGCATCTGGGGCATCTGGTGCTGAATTGGCCTTTGGAAGATCTGAACCTGTGCCATCTGGCGCTGGGTCTCTGCTGCCCGCTGGATCTGCATGGCCATTTCCACTGCTGCCGGAGGAGGACCCTGAACTGGAGGCTGTGGTGGCTGAGGTGGGGTTGGAGGCGTCACCTGGCCCCCTGCCTTGCCCTGGGACACAGCACTGGGGGGCTGAGTTCTTGGCATGGTGTAAGGTGGCATGCTGTTGGGAGGTGCAGGCTGAGGCTGCGACACAGGCTGAGGCGGAGGCTGGGGTTGTGGGGTTTGTGGTGTCGGGGGCTGCTGCCCCGTTGGAGTTGTCGGGGTAGCCGGCGTGGGCGAGGGCAATCCTTGCTGCTGGCCCGCCACACCCGTGCGCTGCATGCTCGCCATCCTCCTTCGGAGCATCTGCGCCTGCTGCAGGCGGTGCTGGAGCTGTTGCTGACGGAGCTTGTGTTTGATGTTGAGGCAGAAGGGCACGGGGCACTTGTTCTCCTGGCAGTGCTTTGCGTGGTAGCAGCAGAGAGCAATGAGTTGCTTGCAGATGGGGCACCCTCCATTGGTCTTGCGTTTGCAGCCTTTGGTGTGTTGGACAACCCGTTTCATCTTCTGACAGGACGGCAGCGAGCAGTTGGCATTGCGACACTGGCAGGCGTGGACCAGAGACTGGATACAGCGCTGGATGCTCAGGCGGCGGGAATCGCCGGGGCTCTGCGTGGTGGTGGTCTGCTGGTTGTTGCTCTCATCATCTAGACCAAGGCCTAATTTCTCCATCTTGTGGTCATGGTTTTTAGTGTTATAGCAGGTGATGCACAGGTCATAATCCTGAAGAGACAACAAAAGATGAGTTATCAGTGTTCCTGAAACTCCATACAATAAATGAATAAATGATGTCATGCCACCTCAACAAATTACTCCCAGTCTCTTCCAGGCAAATTGTTGCTCTAGGGAAAAATTCAATCTTTCATGCCATGTTGAGGTAATTGAGAAGGAATAAATCCAAACTATAGCCAGGGAAAGTGTGTGGGTGTAAGGGTGTCTGAAAGCTACACAAATATATCAACCTTGAAAAACAAGTTGGCTCTGAGCTAGTAAGTCACACATTATTCAGCTGGGCCAGAAAAATCCCTTTCTTTCCCAACAGGAAAGTAGAAGAAATAGGCAGGGGACAAACAGCTGCTCATCTGCTTCTGCTTCAAAAGAAGAGGGCGGGAGTGGCAGAAGAGGTACCAGCTTTCAAAAAAGAATGAAAGCTGCATTTTCAGTTTGCAGATGCAAGTTAAACAACAGAGAGTGCTGAAAGAAGAACAGACCATGTTCTGTGAAAGCAAAAGCACATGAGTTTGGGCTCAATAACTGATCTTTAAGAAAAAGACCTAAGTTCTCAGGATGCATTAAACCATAGGAAATTTAGAATTTACTTTCTAGCATATACTAAGAAGGTAAAAGCACACGTGTGTATATGTGTGTGCATATATATAAATATATATATATACACACACATACACACACATAACCAGAGGAAAGGGAAGCATCAAATTGTAATTAGGATCAAATCTGAGTCAGTCATTCCCTTCCAGCAGGCTAGAAAACTAAGTTACAAGAAGCCAGATACAATGATAATCCACCTTCTGGAGAGCATTGAATCAAATCCCTGAACTTGATCTTCAAACACACTGGTTTTGCAAACACTTCTGAGGACAAATGCTCTTTGCAGCATTCTACAGAAACAACAGAGAAGTGAAGGAATCGCCCCAGTATTGGGATCTGACTTGCAGCACAGCAAAATCTCTGTGCCAGTAAACCAACAGAGCGCCCTCTTTACAGAAATACTGCAGCCCCACACTTCTGACTCTGGAAGAAAAAATTATGCGTTGCTCTTCAGAAAAACCAGCTGATCCTACCATTCCAGCTCAAGCCATTGCTACAGTTCCCAGCTTCTTAGGCAGCAGCACCTTAAATGAACTACAGAAAACACAACTCCATTTCAGCTTTCCACGAGGCAAAAAATCACACCAAGCAGCACAGTAAATAGAACCACTTGTTATGGAAAACGTTTTCCCTCCTTTCTGAACTGCCAGCAGATGAGCTGCACAGATCTTTTTCCATCAGTTAATAATGAGAATTCAGGTAAAGAGCACTCTGGGCATAAAGATACAGGGACAGAAGCACGGAAAACTTCACCAAACATACCTCACAGACAGTGCAATGCCATCTGGTCTCCACATGATGCTTGCACTCATTGCAGGTGTAAACAAAGCGATCTTGGCTCTGGGTATGCAGTTCCACCAGCATGCACATGGTTGACCACTGAGCCCTTCGTAGTGAGGAGAACTCCAGGTGCTTGTCTCTAGCAAGGGTTAGGAAAGCATCACGCCCATCCATCAGGTCACACGGAATGAGTGGGTCAGGCTCAATGATGGGGGGCAGGGAGTTGGCTGCAGGGCCAGCAATGAGACGGATGACAAAGAAGACCTGAAAAATAAAAAGGCTTAATATGGCAGCACTGATCAAGATGTTTTGGTCACCAATCCTCATTACAGAGTGTACAGTTCCGGGATCAGCTAACACTTGAACAACTGGCTGCCAGGTGGTGTGCTTGTGAGGCCCAGGAAATCTCAGACCTCTGAGTGCCCTGCAGGTTCACTTTCTGAAGAAATAGGTAAGGGGCACTGGACCAAACAGTAACAGTAGAACTGCTCTGGCAATCTAGACTGTTAGGAAGTTCTGCACGAGCACAGCTGCATTTATTCCCACTGCCCTTGCAGCAAAGAGCACCCAGACTTACTGGTACTGGTCTGTCTGGGTGAGCCACTCAATTCTCCAGCCAAACCTGTATTAATTTGCAGGGCATGACTCTGTTTGAAGTATCAAAGCTTTGTACACCTCTTTATTGAGGTAAAAAACATTTCTCATTCAATCAACTCTTACCTCCTTGTGCTTCTCCATAGTGGCATACAGCTTCTGGGAGAGGTCATTGGACACATTGGGCATGCCAGGCTTCTTCTTATTGCCACGACTCAAGCTGCTCTTGTTTTTACTTGTCTTCTTGTTGTTCTTCTTTTTGGCATTTTTGCTGTCTCCCTTGCTCACCTAGCAATTTTAAAGATATTTTATGTCAGGTATCTAAGCAACACCACATCACCATTTTATTATTTTTACATATTCTATAACTGCAGGACAAAACACATTTCACAAGAATTTACTCCGAAGACACATACTAGGGTCCCCAGGAACATTAAATTAATTCCATTAGAATTATGCCGAAAGATATCAAGATCAGCAATACATGTATCTAAAAATATTAAAAGCACAGATGCTCAGGAGGTACAGGCAAAACATTATATAATGAAACTTGTTTGTCTGCTATAGCTACATGGTGAAGAACCTCTTGGACAATCACAAAGAGGTTTAGTAGATGAATTCTCAATGCAATTCAAAAATAAAAATAACTGAAAAGTGCAATTGATATAGCACTAAGCAAAGGTAAGAAAGACTTAAACCACCTAGATTTAGTTTGCTACAGCTCTGACAGATGTACTTTTAACAGACTGCATTAAACTGATTTTGGTACTAGGCTGTTGTTCTGAGTCCAAAAGGCATTAGTAGTGCAACTTCTAGCATGCACCTGCCTCCTGTCATACCCTGCAACAGTCAAAACAGGTCAGCCTAATTTCAGCTATATTCTGTTAGCAATGAACAGTTTATTCCTTGCTGGGCTGCTCAGAGAGCACCTCAAAACACCACAGCGTAAGATGATCAAGGATCAAAGTAATTGTTGGCTAAACAAGCATTTTTCCTAAGCTTAAAATAACTTTGCCAGAATGGAAATTCCCAGTGAACATGAATGACTATCACGTCACTTGACAGTACAGTTTATTACTGCTCCTTCTTCAACAGTGAAACACAGGATCGATAAAGAGTAAAAACTATTTGTAATAATAATAAAGTTAAATAGTAATGTACTGCAAGCTTGCCCTACCACAGGATTTTGGGGCCAAACTGCTGTGAAGGCTTGACTAAATATTGACCAACATCATACACAGAGCTAAATGATCCTTCACAAGTGGTTTCTGGTATATTAGAGAGATGAGGACCTTTAAGCTATACCATGTGGAAAGCAAACAATACCTTCCTAAGAAAGATGTTACTTAATGCAAATTTGATATCATGTTGCCTGATTTCCTGCACTTTGTTTAATCAAAGTCCTTGAAAGAAGGTATTGCAAAGAACAGCACAGGAGAATCACAATTTTTAATTGTAATGTTAACTTTTTCTGATCCAAAGATCTTCCAGCAAAAAAATTCTAACCCCCCCAAATAATCTAGTATCTGATAAGGTGACAAAGCAGCAGTGTTTAAACAGAGTTAACTAACAAGTACTACTGCATGAGCAAAACTACTGAACTTACCTTGGACTCACCACCTCTTCCATAAAAGCTCAGAACATCCAAGGATAGGCAGATGCATAAATTCTGCATCTGTTCATTTTCAAATTTATTGTTGAATTAAGAAGCATCTCTTTTATTTTTGAGGGTTTTTTTGTTGAATGTGATAACACAGTTGTACATTCTCAAAAAAAAATTGCACAAGACACCAGCGAGAAATTTCTCTAACTTAAAGTAGCCCAACAACAGTTCAGCAGTAATTTGTGCTTCAGATCCTCTATGCCTTAAAGCTACTAAACAAACTATTGAGAGTCAAGTACTAACTCTCAGACTTCCATTACTTTCTCAGAACATTCTGCTAAGATTGGTGTTATAACACCCAAGTTCAAAAGAAAAGATTGAACCACTATTTAAAAGCTAATGCTTAAGGAAAAAACTTCCAAATCAGGCTTAGGTGGCAACATGATCATTGATAACAATTGGATTTCAGCAATAAAATATTCATCTAGCAGCTGTTTCAACAAAATTGCCTTTGGCAATTAGATATTTTATAGCCATATGAACACCCACTATTCATCCAAATGTAGCTTAGTGGTATTTTAGCAACTCTAATTTATAAACTGTAAAATTGAAATTTATATTAGAGTGAAAAGTGAAAAAGCCAGTTAACCAGAGTGTCTTACCCCCCTCTTTTTTTTTAATAATTAGTCATATATAATCAGAACTTTTACATTAGATCATAAAATAGCAAAAGCATCCTTACATCTGTGCTCTCATTACTAGTGTTTTCTTCTCTCTTTCGTTCTTCTTCCTCTTGCTCAAGCTCCTTAATGCTCTCCTCTAGAACATTAGGCCAGAAGTCCCCTTCAAAGTAAGGGAGCTCCTTTGCACTTGTTAGACGATCTTCTGTTGCCTGCTTAAATATATCCTAAAAGAGTGCAAAACCACATTTGGTTATCAGTATTGCAAGTCACATAACGAAAGGCAACATTCTCAATGAGTGACAAGGAAAGGCATCAGCAGACTAAACAAAGGAAAGCTTAATATTTCAATTCATTTTACAAGAGCACATTCTAAGTGCATCTGTTAGTTTGTCAAATACATTTCAAATATTCCCACTCAGAAGAAATAAATCATTACTGTGTCCTAGATTTCAATGAGCCTTCTTACCAATTGAGACAATATAATCACCATAATCTTGACACTACCTTAAGTCCTGATAATTCAAAAAAATTTACATATTTCTAACTGCATCAGCATCCTAACCCTGCAATTCTATCTAACACAAGAAGATTGAAGATTCCATATATTTTCTTTTGCTCTTTCACAGTATTCCTCAATAATTTATTTTGTTCTAAGGGACCGTTTCAAGTTTCTTGCTAAAACAATTTCAGAAGCTACATGTTTTGAAGAGAGTATGTTTTAACTCTGAACTTTTGGTGTTCAATTCACTTAAAACTAATGCAGTAAACACCAAGAATCAGGCACAATGCATAAGGGCAAGGAAGAAATCAAGACAAGATTGGTCAATCTTCCCCAAGCATACATTTAACACACCTTGTAATCATGGACGATGCGCTCTGACACAGACTTGTCCAGCATCTTTTTGTACCACTCTTGCAGTCGCTTGGGTTTGGGTATCTTTTGGTCAGGAGGATGGCAGTGGAAGATGTAGTCATCTCCTTCACTGGGCGGGCACGCCCAGATATGTCCAGTAGTATACCTGGAGTGGTCAAACAAAACCGGGACATGTGGGCACTGACAATGGACGCTCGCGCGCTCTCCTCTCTGACACCAGGTGGCGACACCACCGAGCTGGCAGCTGTTCCCGGACTCAACATTTCCAGCTTTTCACTAATTTTCTAAAATCTAGCGCTATATATGGAGCACTTATATGTAAAATGTGCACATTTTACAGCCTACATAAAAAACAAAGCCTGATACAAACCTGCAATTGCCATCTCCCAATTAACTAATGGGAGAAAGATGGAGTCTAGGTATTTCAGTAGTGAAAGCTTGAGACAGAGCAATAATTCTTTATCTGGCAACATTTAAAAAACAGATTTACTTAAAGACAGAACTCACTTTTCTACTGTAAATCCCCTGGGTTTTGAGAATCAGTTTCAAAAAGTTTTAGAATTACATTTGGGAATAAACAGGCACTGCCAACCTATGCTATTGGGTGCACAATCTAGGGTACTAGTAAGATAGACGACAGCCAAATAGTAGCAGCTGCAGGGAATGTAACACCAAAGATCACTTCTTCATCCTCAGTTCTTCTCTATTAGTTTTTGAAGAGAACTCCAGTAGGAAGAATAATCAGAGAAAAATAACTATCCTTGCCCTGTTGAGAAACAGCTCTGCAGAACCCTCCCCAGGCCCTGGGAGCTGCAGCCAGTTGTCATTCCTTCTGCCTGAGAATGGAGAGATGATACTGCGTGACCAAGATTGTTTTCCCAAAATGAGAACCTGATGTTACCCATTAGCACAGAAAACAGTATTAAGTAAAGCTGAGGCTTGAGTTTTATGCAGCAATTGTACAGACTCACAGATTAGAAGATAGACAATAAAGCAGAAAGAAACCTAATGTATGCTTTTGAAGTAGTAAAGAACACACCACCTCACTGAGGTACCGAAGATAGTACCACTTACCTCCATTTCAATTCTCTTAACTTTTCTCATCAACTGCTTTAAACATAGTCCCTAATAATGTCTCCACAAATAACTCCACCAACCTACACTAGGCACCTTGACAGTAGAGTGATGTTTACTTCACTGGCCTTTCTACTTCAGTAATCATGGTAATTTAATTTCCACCTTTCTTGTTACTGCAGTTCTTGTTACTGCAGTTGTTCTGTGTTCTTCTGTGCTGTCGAAGTATATTTTCCTCTTTCTTTCCTAACTCTTTGGTTTCTCACAATTTCAGCTACTCAAGATTTCTTAGTGGCCTTATACAACTGTTACAGAGCTAATCAGTACAGACAAAATACACTTACCTTTCTCCTTATAAACAAGGGCAAGAACTTACTTGCTAGCCCAAAGGAATGACCTAATTAAAACCATGGCACTACACATTTTATGGGCTAGAGAACAGGCTCACTTTTTCTACTAAGACTTAAGGAAGTTTCACATAAGTCTGGAAACCTAAAAATGTCTGAAGCAGAGGCCTCCCCTGAAAAGCCTGCAATCCCTTTTTCTCTTCTTTTCAACTGTACACAGTTGTTGTCAAATTACTCTATCACAGGTGGATACTTAGGCACCATATTCTGTACTATAGGATGTAGTAATTTAATTTGCAACAAGAACTACTCAGCACAATGCAGCACAGAAGAAAATGTTATAAGATACTTACCCTAGTTTCTTAACATATTCTAGATATCCAATTAGTATTTCATGATAGACAGCAGTCCTCAAGCATTTAGGGCGGAAGAAATGAACACTGTCAAGGTAAGATATATACACTCGCCTAAAAAAAAAAAGTGTGAAAAAGAGCAGAGACTTTAAGTTTATTCATGTTATTTTATATATCTGAAGCATCCATTACAACAGCAATCTGCAAAGTCTCTGATCCTACCTCTAGAAACTTGGCCTTCTTTTGATATCCTAGCCTCATCTCCCTAAAACTATCCAACCCCTTCCTTGAGAACACAGATAAGTGATCCTTAATGCAACACTGTCTGCCAGCCAGCATCCCCAGTAAGAAGCAACTCTAACATTACAGAAGCTGCTTTGTTTCTAGAACCTAACAGCACTAAGGGTCTCACATAAGCAACAGAGAAGCTCTATACAGAACTACAGGAGGTTCATCCAAACAAGAGAGTGCCAAAATACAACAGACTTTCATGGAGTTCCTCACCTTTGATTGGGTGGAGGGCAGTCTGAGCCATACTCCTGCACATGCATCCCAAAGAAGCACAAGTCTACACCATCAATCTCCTCAAAGGCAAAAAGCGCTTTTGTTCGGTAAGGGAAAGACTCTGCCATCTCTCCACTGTCTACAAACCTGCAGACCAGAGGGTGAAGGGGAATATCAAATATATGCTCATATCAGAGACTGCATGTTACCAGGTGAAGCCAACAAAGATGAGGGCTACTGTAAGTGTAATTTTAGTGCAATTTGAAAGGTAAATATTTATAGACTACTCAAATATAAGACAGCCACTTTTTACTGTGAAAAAGACACTCATCACAAAAAATTATTAACCTGCGGGAACCCCTGTTTGTCAAGAACTGGCTGGTGATGAGGTCTTGAATACAACAGTCTTTTGTGACTGGATATTAGAAAAAAATTTCTGCACAAAAAGTACTGTCAAGTATTGAAACAGGCTGCCCAGGGAAGCGTTTGAGTCACCATCCCTGGAGGTATTTAGAAGATGTGTAGATGTGGCACTTGGAGATATGGTTTAGCAGTAGCCTTAGCAGTGCTAGGGTAACAGCTGGACTCAAGTTCAGAGCCACTTTCCAACCTAAATTATTCTATTTAATCAAAGTGTATCATGTAAGTACAAACAGGTCCCATCTCCCCCAAAAGAAAGCAAAATTAGAAATGAACATACCTTGCTTTCATTCCTGGTTTTACTTCGACAGTTTTGTCAGATGCGTGTACCACCCTAACTGTGACCTCTCCCGCCTCAGGGTGATTCTGTCGTCTTAGGAAATCATTGACTCTATTCTCCAGGAAGGTACCAAGTCTTGTAGCTGGTAACCCTGCAGGAGGAAAATACAGCTCTAAACATATACAAAACTGAACTGTTCATATGTGATTTCTCTACTCAGATGTTAGATGAAAAATGACTCTTAACACATGCAGTATGTTAGCATAAATTAAAGCTTTATCTTTAAACCCTAACACTTCTAGCTAGGGTGAGCTGCCTTTCCCCTGCAGGCACATTTATGGCTTATATATTATTTAAATGAATAAAGAATCAGTATTTCAACCCAATTTCTATCTTGTCTTAAAAGTCAACCACAATTAAGGTTTCTTCTGAATAGGTGTTATTAATTACTTCAACTGGATTACAAAACACTGCTTTCAGACACATCTTCACGAGCAGACATTGCATCTGGAAGTATATTCTGTCTATAAAGCCATATTAGCCAAGTTAGTATTTCCACTCACAAAAAGAATGTATTTCAACAGTGGAAGGAAAACTAAATACAACTGTATGTGTAACTAACATACTTAGTTTACAAGCTTCTCATGTTCAAACAATCTTCATACAAAAGAAGTACATTAGCTGACAAAAACCTCAAGCTGAAAGGGAAAGTAGAACTTCTGATGTAACAGGGCCTGCCTCAACACTGGCCATTACTTCTGGTAGAGTTACACATCCACCAGCTTTTCATTTTTCCAATTTGACATCTTTTGGTTAAGCACTGCTCTACTACGTTAACTATGCTTTCAGGTTGCTAGAAACAAAAACCGATAGAAATGGTAAAAGAACCCTTGTATTCTTCCTGTGTTCTTAGCGACTCTAGGGAGTTTTGATTCTGGAGATTTTGAAAAGACTCAGATGCTGAAGCCATTCATTGAATAGTTTGCTGAATTTTGATGCTATTGGTTGGCCGGAATTTTAAAAATTTCAGTAGAAACATAAATCCTCATTATTTCTAAGTAGTACACCATTCTAAGAAGTTTCTGAAAGACTTATTTCGTCTACAGAACAGATGGACAATGACTACACAAATTTCCTCCTACGCTGCCTTCAAATCAGCTGCCTTGATCAAGAAGAAATGTCTCTAGAGTTCTGTCACCAGGTGATACAACCTTTATCTCCATCAAAGCTTTTAAGAGCAGCAATAGTCACAGTGACCTGAACATGTTATCAAAAATTTAAGTCAGACTGCAGTCACACATCAACTATTTCCCAATGCTATCGATACTGCAATTGAGATAAAAGGATGCGTACCTTGCAGTAGAAGTGCTCTAAAACAGTATGTTAGCCCTCTAAAACAGACTATTAGCTAACACCACCACCTGTGAATGCAAACATTCTGAACACCACAGACCTGACGGTCAAAACTGACCCAAAGTATCCTCCTTCAGCTCCAAAAAACCTAAATGCAACACAAGCATAAAAGCCACTTCTTCCCCATTCTTAACATATTATTTAAATTTGCTTGTACAAGTGTCAGACTCTTACTTTTAGCAGAGAATTTGTTCTCTTTCCTGGTTCGTCCCGTTTTCTTTAGGCAGCCATCACAGACAAAGCTGAAGCAAACAAGAGAGAACACGAAGTCATCCCAAGTCAGACCATCAAGTTCTCTAGCATCTTACCATTAGAAGCAAAATCTTTCACCAGATCTTATCTGGAAAATACCTTAACTGAAATTTGAAATAAAAGCACAAAGAACAGCCCAACTGTTTCAAAGCTGCAGAGGAGGATCTAAGCTCCAGGTGCTGCATCTTCTATCAGTCACCCACATCACCACCCGAAAGCCCAGGAAAGTCTCCAGTGGCAGGTCTGACAATATCAGCTCAAAGTGTTCTTGGAGCAAATAGGCTCAAACTGCTGTCTCTGATGAAGATAAGACACTGCAACACCAAGCAAAAGGCTGATTTTTTTTTCTAAATGCCCAAATACACTGTAGATTGAGATGATTCTGTGATTCTTCCCCAGTTACAGGACATCCACCCTCTTCTGCAGCAATGTGGATAGGACAACAGAATGCTAGAACTCACAGCTTTTTTGACAATAAATGAGACATTTAAGCTCTTATAAAACTTTACCAACATACAATTTATCATCCTTTTAAACGTTTTTAAATCAATCAGAAGAAAACCCAGTATTTTGATCAAGAACTGTCAAGTATCTAAAGAAAACTATATTGGTTTTGAAATTTAATCTGATTGCTGAGGTCAAAAAAGTTCATTTACCTGTTAAACCCTTCAGTTGTTACAAAATTTTTTGAAGATGACAAAGCAGTATGATTTGTACAGAAAACAGGTCAGTCTGAAACTGTTACCAGAACTAAAAATGTCTTTTCATGAAGGGCTAGCATCTCTAAACATAAAATGCTGAAATGCTCTCTTCCACACAAAGCACTGGAAACATTAAAGATTAGAAAACTTCCCACACAACACTGTAAGATATACTGTCTAAATTTGATGTTAGATTGTGTAAAATTTTCAGGGAATGTAACTTCTTCCATTAAACAGTCTTTTAAATATAACCAATATAAGGAATTTTATGCATGAGCTCTACCACACAGTAAATATGCTATCTACTTAATAAGGAGAAATTCCTCACCCAGAAGGCCAGATTATCTCATTATGAAGAACACAAATCTGGTGCATTTTTCTTCCACACTCTATACATTCAACAAATCTGTAGAAGGCAGAAAAAAGGCAAAAGGAAGCAAAGGTTAGTAGTATCATTACTTGTTTGTATATTTTGTAAGATTTTATTAGAGCACTTCTAGCATTTAGGCTTTTGAGTCTATTTAACATAGAGGGCACATCTATGCTGAGAACAGCCTTCAGAAAAAATTAAGAACCTGCCAGCTCAAGTCAGGCAGACTATGCAGGGACACGTTATTATTATTACCATTTGTTTGTCTTATCACCATCCACTCATTTTTTTCAAGTGAAGCCCTTTTAAGGATAAAATCTGTAAACTGCTTGTTGCCATAAAGAGTAGAGGAAAATGGATTCGCATGCTAGAAAGGAAGAACCAGGTGAAATACTTGGCTGTTAGTTACCCCACTATGCTTGAACCCTGGGGTACATTGCAAATATGCTACAGAAAGGTGGGAAGGAAGAACACAGAAGCGAGTATCTAAGTCACTTTCAGAGGATTAGCAGAGATTTAAGGACAACTGAGATAAGTCATATGGTCTAGTTCCCAGATGTTGGTGAATATAATTCTCCAAAATACCTAAGGTTGCTTCAGATGTTGGGACAATCTGACTCCTTTTGAACATGCCTGTCTAAAAGTTTGAGACTTTGGATGAGTAGTTGTAATCTGTGTAGAGCATGTGGTATCAGACTGTAAGTTAGGCTTATATCCTATCTTCATTTTAACAAAGGGAAAGAAAAATTATGAATCAAGCTACTGTTCTCCCCTTCCCACAGCCCTTGTAAAACAGAAGAACTGGCTGACCCTTGTGCCTTTAGAAGGATGGTGTGGGAATAAAAAACACCCTTTTTGCTCATTCATTTGAGAATGAAGATAATGTTTGCAGAGTAGCAGCACAGGTGTATGATGCACGACCATGTAAAGCAGTTTCAAAAATATCAAAAAAGGCAGCTGAGTCACCATCATTTTAATGTTACTGAATGACTACAGTTCTGCTTTCAGAGAAGTACAGAAGAACTGGCTGATTCAAAATATAACAACTTTTCCTTCTATTACAGCTGCCTGTAAAATACAGCAACTAGAAAAGCCAACAGCAGTAAGAGCTACTGCCAAATGACTCCAATCAGTTCTGAGACTTAGCATTTGCCACACCAAAATTTCAAAGCAGAGCTATCTGCATTCATCCTTCTGTTGAATCCACATGCAAGACAACAAAATGGAGTGATTTCAGCCCATACATCCAGTTTTACATATTTCTCAAGCACAGCCATGGTGGTTTGGGTTCTCAGCACAGAATGCCAGATCTGCTGACTACTGAGCAGCCTCTACATACTAACAGAGTTCCATGAAATTGGAAAACAAAGACAAAACCCATGGTGGATGAATAACACATATCTTACAAAGTAATTATAATAGAATGAGGATCATTCAAAGAGTGACAGCAATACTTACAGTTCAGGATCCAGTGTATCATTTTTCCTTTTTGAAAATTGTTCTTTGTTTATCGTGCTATGGAGAAACAGGCAATAAAACTCAGTTTTAACACAAGACAACAAACATTCATGCCATACCACACCTATCCACAAAACAAGACAAAACTTACAAGCAGATTTTTTAAACACTCACTGGCACTACAAAGAAAGTAATTATATTTACACAGTGACAGGCAACTGAAGTATACACCACTCCACTTTGTCTGTGAAAAACATTATTTTTCTCTTGTAGAGAGCAACATTGTTCCCTTATTCAGTTTTACTACAGGATAAATATTAAAGCTTGCTGACAATTCAAGTTTTGGATAGGTCTAATCAGTACTTAACAGTGAAAAGACTACTTGATATGCCTCATATTCTGCAGGCAGAGAATTCCAGTTATCTTTGATTACTGAGAAAGGTAGGTTCTCTTTTTTCAGATTCCCCTATCCCTCCTCCTACATCGACTTCAAAGGATAAATTTCAGCTTCCAAACCCTGCAACCCCAACCCAGCCACCACAACACATTATCTTTACCTTCCCTACATCATTTTCAAGGCCTAAAATCCCATCTTTTTGACAGTGAGGTCACAAGTATATTTTAAATGAGCTGGTTCAGAACATACAAGAATACTCAAATCTGTGAGAATTTACCCCAAAGAGTGTTCTGCATAACATGAGAAGATCAGTATGTCCCTCTCTGAGAAGCAGACACAGACTCACTCCAATTTGCATGAGATGAATTAACCTTACTACCTCCTTTTATTTCAGTGTTTATTCTGAATAGTGCCACCTGCAGAATACTTGAAGCTCCTTATAAAACAAATGATGAAGTTAAATATCTCAATTACCTCAAACTATTCTTATAATATGGTGCATGGAACTTAAACAGGACCCACCATGTATATTCCTATGACGTACTCTATGACTATATGGATTAAACTTTGGATCTTTACTTCTACTAGAATAGCAATCCACCTACCCACAGGGACATGGCCCATTGTACTGACCAGCATACAACATTATTTCTTCCTTTTTCCTTCCAGAAAGGCAGATCACAGAAACCTAGGATGGTTTTGGCTGGCAGGGACCTTAAGAGATCATCACTCCCTGCCATTGTCAGGGACACCTTCCACTAGACCAGGTCGCTCAGAGTTCCATCCAACCTGTCCTTAAACACTTCCAGTGATGGGGCATCCACAACTTCCTGGTGCCATCTGTTCCAGTGCCTCACCACCCTCATAATGAAGAATTTCTTCCTTGTATCTAATCTCAATCTACCCTCTTTCAGTACACTTACATCATCCCAAGCCCAAACAGATACTTCCAGTACTGTTCTATATCTATCCATTAGTGCATCCAGGATCTGGTTCCAAATGAAAGTTAACTCAATTTGTCCAATTACCAACTTGAACAACTCTCCCTCTGGCTTCAAACTTTCCTGAATTCCTCATTTTGTTCTACCTGCAGGGTTGTTCCACTGCCTTCCCCCAAAGGGATTTCTTGAACAACTCAAAGAGTAACTGCTTGGCACTCATTTGTCCCTCAACAGATTCCTTAGTCTCCCAAAATTCAGTTTCAAAATTTTTTGGGGGGGGAGGTATGAGGAGGATACAGCAAAATGAGAGACTGCCCCAACAGTTTGCCAGCAACATGGCAACATGCACAGCCTTTTACTGTGTTCTCCTCAACAACTGCACAGCATTTCTCATAGGCAGATGGCATTCCAGCAGTGAAGTATTTGTATGGCAAAAGGAGGTTGCCTGCTTCTGATTTGGATGAAAAACCACCTGATGTTGAATACAAGTTTAATAGCATAGCTAGTGTATAAAGAAAACGGTACATTTGACATTTCAAGCTATGTCTGTCACATACTTGCCTGCAGGCATGGTTATTTTTCTGCAGTAGAATACTTTCACTTTTTTTCAAGGAAAAAGCCATTTTCTTCTTTCCCTTCTATTGGCAGAGTTGCAAGTTTAAGCACTAAGTGCTTATTTTTGACTAGTTCAGTCAGTCCGGGTTTTCAAGACAAGCACAAGTCCAGGCTTTTATGAAGGATGTATCATCTACCTTCTACTAGCCTAAAAACCTACAGCTGAACTCCTTCCCTACAGAAAGCACTGGAGGCCATGATACAGCTTACGAAAGCACAGCCCAAGCAAACACAAATAACTCACGTTTGAGGTTGTGATGGGTCATCTCCCAAAGAAACGCTCTCCCCTTGGATTTCGTTGAAGCACTTCTCACAGAAATGATACCTGTCAGCAAGAAGGCCATATTTGGGTGAACTGCTCCGTCCACACAACACAGCCCAAGTCAAGCAACGGAGCCACCAATCACAGCAGGCCAAGGAAGGGACAGGAGCAGAGAGCAGGTCATCAACGGCGACAAGGATATTCAATGATGCAGATTTATGGGCCCCACATTGTGTTTGGTTGGTTTGGTATTTTGGTTTGGATTTTTTTTTTTTTGCGCAATCAAAGCCAAGTGCAGACAATGACAAGCATGAAGGAGAAATTAAAAAAATAACACACACACGAACAAAGAAATGGCGGTTTGCAGGACAAAAACAAAAACATAGAAGCAAGACAAGACAACACAAAGCAGAAAGCCAAGGCAAAGCACAGATTAGCATTAAATCTCTCAAATGGGTTCACAAGCAGCAAACGATAAAAACAAATTAAACAAGAGTATTCCATTTTAGCATACCCATACCCTCTTCATTTTAATAATCCATGCCACGTACAGCAAAGAATTAAAATGAGACAGGGAAAGAGCAGGAGGAAGGAGGAACTGCTACTCTGACTTGTACATCAGCACAGCAGTTCTGCTGGGAGGAGGATCTGCAGGAGATCAATGGAAGAGAGGTAGTCTTCCATCTTAAATGTAAAAATGCTGAAAGGTCACAGAATTCTCTCCCAGTAGAAAGGGAAAGCTAAATACCAGAAACTTTAGGAACAATAACATCTGTCCTCAAAAGTCTTACAGACTAATAGAACTGTCAAACTCTGTTAACTAACATTAACTAGACACATAATGGTCTACATGGATATGATTCCATATCATAGTCTGCACATAGAACAGTCCAGCCATCACTACAGCATTACAGAGGAAGATTTCATTTGTACTTCAATAAAATAGAGATGAATTCAAGATTGTACCCTAGCCTTCAAAAATGTTCTAAAACTGTGGCTTCTCCATTATAAGGCATGCTAATTGAGTGCACAAGACAGCTAAAAATAGAAATAAAACATTCAAACAAGTTCTTTACAAAGCCACACAAATCTGTGTTATTAGCAACTGTTAGGCTAAAAAGACAGGTCTCAACCTTCTTTCCCAGTTTTAATCTGAGATAATGCAGAGAACAGTACTTCTGGAATTATACATTTCAGTCTATAGATATATGCATCTATATATATGATGTAATTTACAAGTCACACGTAGGCACCTGTTACAATGCAAAGATTCCCTTCTAACATTTGAAAATGCGTCAAATGTCAGATTTCTGAGCAATAGTCTTTTGGTTCATCTAGTACTTGCCCACAGACAAACATAAGCAGAAGATACTGACATGACAAGACAAGCTCTACGCTACATACAAGCCTAAAACTACAATAGCTATTGTGGGATACTCTATAGGACTAAAGAAATAGGAAAAGCTTAAAAAACACCATTTGCTGCTATAACCCTTTATGAAGCCTTAAAAGGTTAAGATATAACTTGTATAATCTTTCACTGCTTTCATCTGACCAGGTGCTTAAGGAAACTACAATTCTTGGAAAATCTTGGCTTTAGGGTAAAATCCTCCATGTTTTTGTTATTGTGGTTTGTTTTGGGGCAGGTTGTTTTGTTTGTTTGAGGTACTGGAATGAATGGAGAGCAGGAACTAAATAATTGTATGGATCTTGGAGATAACCAGTCCTCTGCTCTAGCAGGTACATTCTGGTGACAGGCAAGGGAATATGGCAGTGTTAAAGCATGTGTTTGCCTGCTTCTTCCTGCCACACTTCCCCAGCTGGCAGAGATGACTAGCAAGAAACCTCCTTTCAGAAGTCAAGTAAATTTAAATCCTTTAATAAACCCCAAGTAAAAAAGATGCTCCAAAGAGCTGTAGAAGTGACAGCATTTTACAGAGCTACTGATAGCTACTGCCAAGACAATTCCCTTTAGGAAACTTTGTGAGAAAAAGCAAGCATCAATCTGCTGAAGATCTGAATACACAGATCTTCCAATTAAGATGTGCAATACAGAAGTAAGTTTGTTCTTTGGTGTTAACATCACGAGAAAAACAAAGACTTGCCAAAAATAATATGTATTACGAGCATTAATACACTTTCTGCACGGTCTACTCAGTGTTCTGCATGAAAAACACTGCTACACAGTAGGAAACAAAGCAACAGACTTGTATATATGATTTGCAGGCATCAAAATGCAGGATCAAAATGTAGTAAAACGTAACATTTCTGCGAACAAAAGAGGAAGAGCAAAGGCTGCAGTGAACTTTTGCTCAAAGAAATCTTTATTAACACACAAGGCAAACTATTCAAGAGCAGTTCCAGCAAAAAATTTTATCTTAAAACAAAGGTGTACACATATAAAGAGGGTGTCTATGTAAATACATGCATGCCTATAACAGATTGATTGCAGCATGCACAAAACTGCAACAATTGAGTTTTCCTTACCTGTTCTGGTAACTGTAGTAAGTGGCATCTCGAGGGATCGTGCATAGCTGTTTGCCATAGCAACACAAAGTCTGTGGCGAGAACTCCAACTGCAAAGAGGAATGGGTCGACTTAGTACTCACACACATTTTCACTTGCTCTCCGTGGGAAGCAAGTGTGACCCAGACAGTGAACACTTCCACCTTACTCTGTGCACAGATCTCTCTGTACAGCAAAGTGTATGAAGTGCTAGTCACAAAAGACATTAAGTGGGCTGTTATTCTCAAGTTAACTCTTCTCCAAAGACAGAAAGCACATCAAAACAAGACAAGGGAAACACAGTTTCAATATACAGTGAAATACAGAACTTCTGCAGTAATAAAAACACACCTGTTTAATTTGCAATAGCAAAAGTTTGCCCTAATCAAATAAGCCTTCTGTTGCTGACTTTTTATCCTGCAAGGGCTTATATACAAATAGATTATTTAAGGACTAGATAGAAGATCCACAAAATACTCAAATTCAGATTACTCAGGATTGCTAAACCCTGGGAAATTTTTGACATACCATAACTGATAACAACTGCAACTACTATTATTTTTCCCCTTCAATTCAAGGAAGCAAGCATCAGACTAAAGATATTTACTTTCTTACCTTTCTTCCACAGCAGTAACCAAGGCTCTGCATAACTGGGTCAATTTCTTGCTCAAACACCTCTGCCAGTTTGGAACAGTACTTGTATACCCGGGATGTTTTGCGGTTATACAACCAGGCATTATTGAACATGAGCCAGATGTCATCTACATATTGCCACGGTTCCTGATACTGTCCTGTGTCCAGCTTTCTCTTGATAGTAGAAAGATCCATGGGGTTCTTCACTATGTCAAAATAATCCTGCAAGAATACACAGCACATTAAAACCCTACTAGAGAACTATGTTGTGACATGACAGCATGTGCATTCTCAGCGCATAAATTCTTCTAATCAAGAAAAACAGGTTCCTCCCTGACTTGATAGTCAAACTGCTTGTGACACACAGAATGCAATCTCTAAGTAATATCATGTAATTCCCCAGTGCTTTCTTTTCCTTATTCCTTTATTTCTCAGGTGCTGTTGCTCATTCACAACTAATGAAATCAAGTCACTCTAATTTTAATCAGCAAAACAAGTATTACAAATAGTAGAAAATGCCAATGTTTTTGCAGCCATTGTGATCCAAAGAAATACACAAGAGCATTAATGTAAAGCAACTGTTTTTGGTAGCCCAGAAAACCTAACAAAAATAAACACCTTTATTCTATGATAAAACTTATCCTGTCTCCTCTAAAGAATGCCCTTTCCCAATCCACCATCAGTTATGGTGAAACTTCTACAAAAGTCTGCCGAATGACAGTCAATTGAAAGCTTGTTAAAAATATTAGCAAGTGTATAAATGCTTTTAAGACAGCAGGCCTTGAAATTTTGCAGCATTTGCCTTAAAAAAACCCCCACACCAATACCAAACAAAAACTCTTTCAGGCAAAAAACATTGTCTGAAGCACCTAAAATGGACTTCCAGATCTATGTATTTGTTTATATTTTGTAATCTTGTGTGGTCAATTCAGAGAGTTTAGAAACACAGATCCCTGAATGATAATTGTCTTCTCAAGACAGTTCTAAAACCAGCAGAAAATTTAACCTTAACAAACCTCCAACTTAAATAGTCTCTTCCTTTCCTATTACAGATAACCATTAATGGATATTTTTAAGTGGGTTTGATCTGCTTAATTTCCCACATCTTCAGGCAAGATTTATACATGATGAGACACACCTATGAAATTCAGCAATAAAAACATCATAATATGAAGCAACAACAATAAAAAGCCCATACAGCACTGGGGTTCTGTTGGTAAATCATTCCAGTGCATGCTATATCTGCGTATTTATTAAAAGGAAAACAGAACCAAACAAACTTTCCTAAGTTAGACCTTGTATGTTCCACTGCCTAAGCTAAACCTCCCCAAACGCATCAATATAAAGATGTTAACAAAACAGATGTAAGCTGTTCTCAAACAGGTATGTCAAAATACAGTAGCTTTGAATTAAAACCAGGAAACTATCTTACTAAGACACTCACAGGAATTCCTAGTAGTTGGGGATCCACAGGCTGTCGAAATGGAAGAGACTCCGGATCCTGACGGTAAAGTGCCTCCAGTGTTGGCATAAGTGCCTGCCGCAACTCCTCTGGCTTGAAAACTTTGGAAAACAATCAACATTAGAAAGATAGCAGAAACAGCTGGAAGGAAGAAACCTGCTAGAAAATGTGATGTCTGTGGAAAAAGGCTACAGACGATGGGTTTAAGGTACTTAGCATGGCTTGTTTATCCTCTGCAACACTGAGTTGAGAGGAGGATATTAAAATGATCACCTGAAGAAAAGGCGCTCATGAGAAGACATTGATGAGTAGAGATTGCTCACATTGCAGATACATCCCCTCTCGGAGGCCCCATGAAAAAACAATAGTCTAGAGAATCTGTAACTGAGTATTTCAAATCTCCATTGTATTGACAATTTTACTATGGCTTAGTGTCTAACTGTAAAGGCTTAAAGAACTTGCCCAAAGCCAATTATAAGCACATGTCTTAGTTAATATTTTTGTCCAAAAGCCACAAAGAACAATCCCTGTAAGTACCACATAATCCACTAAGTACCAAAAAGGAAAGCCCAGGTTTTTTTCTCCTGCAGAGATTTCTCTAGGGAGATGCAGTGAATTTAAGTAAAAACAGTGTTTCTGCTTACTTTTTTTCTTAGACTGCCCAGCTGCTGGAGAAGACTGAGTTGCTGGAGTAGTTGGTCTTTCTTCACCCTCTGGTACTTCAGTCTTCATTTCAGGTTTCTTCTCTTCTTGCTCCATTGGGTCTGGTTTACATTCCTCCACGACTGGTTCTACTTTCACCTAGAAAGTAGTTTGGAGCCTGTCACTTAAATCTTCTGGGAGGCCACCCATCCACATTTCTGTCCTTTAAACCTATCTGTCATGCTGCCCACCCACTCTTCTATCTCCTTTGTAGGCAAAACTCGCCTAAAACTTGAGCAAATGTGTTAGAATGCATCTTTAAACACTGCAGTAGTAGCAATGAGCTGCTAACAAGTTCTGAGCTGCAAGTAGACACATGGGTACCTCTCCAGCTCTTCAGGCAGTTCTAACAGCCTCTCATACAGCAGGAGGATGTGACTGGCAGCCACACTTCTAGCTGTCCTCAGTGACAAGTTGTCAAAGCCCAGTAAAGCAGCCCACCATGTACATATAGAATCATTTAGGTTAGAAAAAACCTTTAAGATTAAGTCCAATATTAACATGGCACTGCCCAGTCCATTGCTATGCCATACCCTAAAGTGCCACATCTACACATCATCTAAATACCTCCATGAATGGTGACTCAACCATTTCCCTGGGCAGCCTGTTCCAATGCTTGATAACCCTTTCAGTGAAGAAATTTTTCCTAATATCCAATCTAAACCTCCCCTGGCACAACCTGAAGCCGTTTCCTCTCATCCTAGCTAGTATCTGCTATTTTAACAGCTATAGGACTGACCTGAATGCATTCTCACATTGGTATTTACCAAAGCAAAGCTTCATAGCAACCACATTATAATGGTCCTTCTTGTAGCCACTGACTTCTACCACAATTTCACCAGAAAACACTTCTTTAGGAATAAGGCAAAAGACAACAATCAAAACTGCAGCAGCAGCAGGTAGCACCTAGAGCTCTCACTGAATTCTGGAAGGAATGACAGCATCCAGCAGTACTAGATGAAGGTATTCTACCCAATATCTGGTCAACAATCTCACCTCAGGTTTCTCCTCCATTTGCATCTCTGTTTGTTCCGGTTCCCCTTCATCTGTTTTAATCTCCATTTTCACCTCCTGCAAGGGTGGCTGCTGCTGCTCTGGAACAGTCTGCTGAGAGTTCACCTCTGTGCTGCTGGTGGATGGGGGGTTGGATACCTGCCCATCAATGCTCACAGCTGGCTGTGAAAGCTGAGGAAACAAAACACATTACAAGCAGGCTTTTAATGAACCTATTTTTCTTTCTCTAATCTATGTTTTACCTGTACTACATTTCCACCAAGTTTAAAAGCACTCTACTCCTTCTATTTGCCTTCCCTGAAGAATAAAATGTCCCACAACCTCAACTATCGGAAAACATGCATCAGAAGCATGCACTGGAAGGCCTGGTATATAGAAAATGACATTGTTTTCCTATTGTATACAAGCACTATGCTTATGTAGACATAACCAAAAGTCTCATCTATGTTTCACAGTGAATTTCAAAACATGCACTAGAATTCTGAAAATGCTTCCCCTCTGGAAACAACAGATGATCTACAGACTTTTCCTGATGAAAAAAGGTTACTCCCCAAATACAAAAAACCCGCCCTATTTTAATATTAAACATGCCAGGAGCACACAACTGAAAATTAAACCTTACACACAAACATTTGCAGGGAAAGCACAATTAAAAGTATTTCCTTACAGGTGTTGTGGGGTGCTGAGGTTGCAGTGGTGCTGTAGGTGTGGGAACAGATGCAGTCGTGCTCTGCTGTGACAAGGGCTGCTGCTGTTGCTCTGCAGAAGGGGTAACTGGAACTGGAGGCTGGACTTGTGGAGGCAGCTGTGCCTGCGGAGGTGTTGGAGTCTGCCTTTGAGGGGGGTGCATAGTTTGGGACTGTGGTCCAGGTGGCATTGCCTGAGGAGCAGGTGTGGGGGCAGTGGTGGCAGCCGCTGCTGCCGCCTGCTGTTGCTGTGATCCCAAGCCTGGGGGCGTGTGGTGAGGTGTTGGGGTTCGGCTAGGTACCGGAGAAGGAGAATTTCGGTGCATGGGAGGCTGTGGAAGAGGTGGGCAGTGAATATGGCTCCCTTGAGAACCTGGAGCCATTGCAGGAGAGTTCACAGGACAGGAAGCGCTGGTCATTTGTGCCTGTGGGAAAACAGGTACACATTTGCAATGACTTGAAATAGAAACGCAGGAGAAATTACTGTCAAATGTTTGCTTTTCCACAGCGTACTTTAAAAAAATGTGACAACTATTTGTTTACTTTTAAAAACTCTTTCAAAAGCAGAAATGGTCTACTTATTTTGTTCTACACAAACATAAGGCTGTTTTATAATTTATTAATCTCTCTTAGAGAAGTTTTAATAGAATAACTTATACTTGTTATATTTTAAAAATGGCACACCTACACTCATGGTTCGCAAAGCATTTCTTTCTAAAACTGCAGATTTGTACATCCTGAATACGGGACAATGCACCACACAGTGAAAAACTGCATTCAAATACACTTGGCGTGCCCATGTCTCCACCCCCAAGACTAGAAACTGAATTTATCATCACAAATAAGTACAGCTGTAACTCTACCATTATAAAATTACAAAAAAAATTGTATTGGTCAAGAAAAAAAACTGTAACTCCACAATAATCTTGCCTGCAAACTAGGAAGAAGCATCAGTGAGAAGCAAACTGACGTTCCCTACTTCTTCCTGGCCTGAAAGGTTCTTGCTGAAAAGGGAGAGGGAGAGGACAGAAAGGAAACTGCTAGACTGTAAGTTCAGATCTTCAGTAGTGATAACCCTCCTAATCCCCCAAAGCCAGCAACACACAGGCCTGGATAGACATGCTTTTTTATGACTTATTGTACCACATCTTAGTTTGTCAGGCTCTGCTGCTTCGTTGTTCAGCAAGAGAATCTTAACTACTGCACACTGAGTCACAATTTCTTCTTTGCTCCATAAAAACAAACCAAAACCAATTCCTCTCTAACACTTAAAATTAAGCCTGAGAACAAGTCAACAATATTTCACCCTTGCCATTCCCAGTGCCAGATCATGAAAATGAAAAGTCTCAATAAATTAATTTGGTTGACTATAATTCCAACAGTCTCTTGAGGAAACAAGTTTTTCTCCATTACTACAAACTGAACAAACATAATCAGTATATGACAAAGCTCACTAACAGCACTTCAAGAAATCAGAAACTTACTTGAGATACTGGTGTCTGATTGCCAGGCTGAGTCATAGGCATGCTCGCTGTGTTCATTCCCGGGGAAGAAGCAGGGAACTGAGTCTGTTGTAGAAATTGATTCTGACCAGAAGGCTGGCCAACTCCTGGTTGCTGCATACGTGAAGGAAATCCCATCTGTTGGAAAAGAAAGGAACTCATTTCACACAATATGCATACACCTTCATAACATTTTACAAAAAAAAAAAAAAAAAAAAAACCACCAAAAACTTTTATCGTGTTGTAGAAATTGATGCTTGCCACTTATCTGTAGGATACAACATGAAAAGCCTGCTTATAGCTCCTCTCAAAAGACAGAATTCATGATGATTTCTCTTAAAAGCTAAGTAAAAGGATATTGATTTCAGATTGGGACCACGACTTAAGATTTATTTTGGTTCCTTGTTTTAAGGATGCAACAAAAAGCCACTTCAACTTAATTTTTAGGCAATTCTTACCACAAAGATGTAAAGATTTACTATATATTGGACAGAACTTAGAGGAGATGCAAAAGACAGAAACCAAAGGGCCAAGAGAATGAAGAATTGATGCTTGATTTATTTTTAAGCATCTTTTATTTACTGTTTTTAAGGAAACCACAGTCAAGAGAAGCAAACCTGTGAACTCAACCCTGGCAGGAAGGCACACTGACCTGGTTCATGGCCCCAGCCTGACTTAGCTGTCCAGGGTGCTGAAGAGGAGGGGTTTGTCGGGGTCCCATCGGTGACAGCTGCATGTTCATCTGGCCAAACTGATTCATTCCTGTGAGTTTGTGCCAAAAAACCACTTGTAAACGAAGGCCTGAAATCTCCTTTAGGCACCATTCAACATTTGGAGAAGAAATGCTGTTTCTTTCTAATTTTGCTTTCTAGCAACCAGCTTTCAATCATTTCAATATTGCCTTCTATTAAGTAGTTATGTAGAGTAATTTTAAATATAGTGTTCAAGCTATCTACTCTTTCAGAATACAGATCAGCTTTTTCCCCTTCAAGACATCTGTTTCCACTATTATTACAACTCATTAAGTTTGAGAACTACTGTAACACGTGACAAATACTGATTGTCACACCTGCTGTTGAAGATCAACTTTCTACAGAAAGTTGCATTATCTTAATTACATATCAGAAATTCACTTATTGAATCTCAAACTGTATCTTAACTTCAATTACTTTGCATGTTGGCTATAACACATATTGAATGTGTAACAAACGTTCTGCCCTTTTTTCCCAAGCAGTAATTCTCACCACATTCCCTCTGCTACCAACATGTCCTCACCTGAGTTGGCTGATCCCACCACCCCATGCACACATGATCAGAAATTCCAAAAGCATCAAACTCTTTATTTAACAAAGCAAGCAGCTAATGTGCATCTCAAAATCACAAGACGAAATGCTACTAGAGATAGTGTTATATACTTATTATATAGTTATGTAAGAATTATACAATATAGATAGCTATTTTCTTAATCAAATGTAAAAACTGCACGTGAAACAAGGTCTCTGATGCTTCAGTAAGAGCTGCCCAATTCCAGGGTTCCTTTAAAAAAATCACAGTAGCAAATTTTCTTCAAATATTTACCTGGCTGTGCCTGCATGCGATTCATCATCTGGTTTGGCACATTGGCACGTATCAGGGTTGGGTCAGGAAGAGGACCATCTGGGAAAAAAGACATTGAAATAAGATAGTGTTATTCAGAAGACCACCAAGATTTATCCACCACACGTGTTAGTGAGAATTACACATTAAAACCCATGTATAACAAAAGTAAATGTATACAGTAACTAAACATTATTAAAGAGTCCTCAAAGTGTGAGGCGAACTCAAGAACTTCATTGAAAATATAACTACATCCCAGTGACAGAAATACCCTCTGACTTAGAGTCAGCTGTCAGAAAGTGAGGACAAATTTAAAGCATGTTTTCAAGGTGCAACAGTGAACAGTAGCTCACAAACAAGTCAGGTACCCACGAACACCTAGATGATCACCAGCCTACTGAAATGACAGTACAGGATTTCCTGTACCAGGTAATCAGTAACCCAAAGGTTCTTACTTGCAGACATTCCTGGCTGTGGCTGTCCCATATTGGGCCCTTGATTCATGGGAGCTTGTGGCATGCCTGGAGCATTTGGGATCATATTTTGCTTCTGCAGCCTGGTTCTTCGTTTCTCCTCCAATTCCTTCTGAATCTTGTAGATCTTCTCTGCTAGCAAGTGATAGTACTCTGCCTGTTTGGGAGGAATAAAAGCCAAGAAAGGCGATCACACACACATTAAGAAAGGGCAACAGGTCCCAGTGATTCACACTTTGGCTTGGGGTGGGGGGTGGTCTTCCCCTTTGCAGGGACTGTCGGGCAGATAGGAGAGGAAAAAGGGGCACTGCTAAGGGCACTGCTCTCAACTATTAGACAAACACCAGGTATTTCTCTTCTCGTGTCCAACACTTCTCCAGGACACTGACAGTGAAGAGCTTCAACATTGCCTTTAGGGAACTGTGACAAGTCCCAGGCACAGCACATCTCAACTCCTGGCACACCCAGGCAGCAGCCTTCAACTGGCTGGTTCCTAGCCCCCATCCAGCAGCCCCTAAACACTTGCTTCCGCAACTTGGGAGTCCCATCTGTGCTTTCATTCCTCTGCCTTCCCAGTCACTACAGGATCAAGGTAGAAATACACAGAACTAGATGACGGGGGATGGCTTCTCACCCTGCTGTTTGCTGATTCATACATATCCCCTTCCACTTTCCGAGCATATGCCACCAGATTCTCCATCCGTCGATCCTTCAATGCTGCAGGGTCAGGAGTAGGAAATATGGCTTGGACTCTGAGGGGGGAGAAAAAAAAAACAAACAAACAAAAAAAAAAAACAAAAACAAAACAAAACAAAACAAAAAAAAAAAAAAAAAAAACAAAAAAAAAAACAAAAAAAAAAGCATGCAAGTGATTAGAATGTTCCCAGACCAGCATTAACTCCAGTGGTTTGAACACAAAGCAGCAAGCAAATCTGCTGACAGACTGCAGCACTGCTACTGCTTCCACGGAACACTGTCCTTTGTAGATGGCTTGAGTATGGAGTGGGAAACTTCCAAGACAACAGCCCCAAACCAGCAGATGCAACTCCATCTTTTGGGCTTCTGTTTTCCCTTCTCATGCATCCCGACAAAATTCTCTCCTTGGCCCTCTAGTTTTGCAAGTCAGGCTTCCTTCTGCAGCCCCTCTGCCCCCAGTACACCTCTGGGGCAGCAGCTCACCTAACAGGAGATTATTTTGATATTAGCTACTCACAATTTATGAACAAGGTGGTTTCGGAGATCCTGAGTGATGTCCTCATGCCACTGCTTTCGAATTCCAGTATTGGGTGGTTGAGCTGTTGGCATGGCTCCCAAACTGGCAACATTGGCGCTTTCACTCATCATGGGGCTTCAAAAACAGAGCAAGAATTGAGGGCAAAAGTCTAGCCCCAGCTTAACCATCTTACAGTCATAGCCTCTTTTAGAATAATGTTAGGCCAAAGTGCTAGTTCAGCCATTCCCTAATCAATGGACAAACTGCAGAAATAGCTGCACAGGCACCAAACAACGCCATGAAAGAGTACATGTTGTTCTACCCAAGGATTTGGAAAACTGCAACAGAAGCTACAAAATCCAAAGGGAGAGATAGCCATCAATGGCATTTACTCCACTGTTTACGCAAGAAGTGCCATGAGATCAAAACAAATTCATTGGGTACAAAGGACTCAACTTACTTTTGAGAATTCATGGTTGAATGTAACATTGAGTCAGGCAGCAGATTAGGGGGTTGAACCCCTACTCCTCCATTCACTCCCATTGGATTTGCACCTAGAAAACAGAAGAATACAGAAAAAACAAAGACCACATTTACCATGCAAAGTCAGTAATTGTTCAGCAATAACAAGGGTTTAGACTTTCAAGTACTTGGACTTTTGTGAAGGGAATTTAATTACTCATTGCTCTCTTCACCCTCTTTCTTTTACAAACTTAGAAAAAGCCTGAGGCACGACACTGGTGACCTCCAAGTGAAGCATCAACCTCATTACTCCTCTGCACACCTTCCTGAACTTATCAAGAAACAAGTGATTTCAATTTGCTGCAAACATTATGTTCCAGAGTCCTTTCCTGTGCCTCTCTAATGAAAGATTCCAACCACTTCTGCTTTTTTGTTTAGAAGCAGTTGGGGTTTTTTTCATTCAGAATCTTAGGATATATATTCACAAAGGCTTCAAAAACTTAAAACATCAACTACCACCTACATCAGACAAGATCCCCTCTCACCCACTCCATACTTAATGATCCTACAACTAACTCCAATGTTTGTAACAGGGAAAATCTGACAATCCTTTGCAGGAAACACCTCTAATTTGTTGCATAACAAAATCTGATTTTCTGAATCACACCAGATCTTATCACCATAAAAACTGTCTTCACACACTTCAGTCACCTCTCAAATAAAGAAAAATGCAGCATATTTCTGTGTGGAGCTTCCAAACAGATAATTTTGAGAATTTGCAAATAGCATGAAAGCCATTACCAAGTTTCACAAGTATTTATTTGAATCCTACAGAATCTGTATTTCAAGCAAAATTACACACTGCATACAAGAGAAACCCACTGAAATTAAGTATGTGAAGCCTAATGCATACCCCTAATATCACAACCAAGCATTTAACAGATTTTTCATAAATCTGTTCCAAATCGCTCTTCCCTTAGTCCTTTTCTTCTTCCCAAATCCACTTTGCCATCTGAGAGCACACTGGCATGCAAGATAACAGTCCAACTTTATCTTAACTCTCCCTTTTTCAACTGTAAAAACCCACCAGTTTTTTTTTGGGCCACTTAGGACTGCATCTTTTCACATGGCAGTCTTCCTCAAATCCCGCTGTTTCTCCTAAACTAGTCCTGTTTTCCTGTAGGCCATGACCTGGTAATTCCTTCTCACCTGTTGTAATTCCCTCCTTAGCCACCTGCTTCTAATAAGGAAGCAACAGTCAAAAGTCTACACTCTCCATGCTTGTCCTGTCTACATTAAGCTGCAGTTCTTCACACTCCAAGAGCTTTTTCAATCCCATTTCATTGGATTTTCTTAGCAACCATACAAAGAATGCCCACTGTTCTGCAAGGAATGCACAGGCCAAACCCTGTCTATAAGTAATTACATACATAAGAGAATATGAATCCTTTTGCCTCAGAAAAGACTCTAAGGCACAATAGAAAAACGTATTATTTTAATCCAATTGTTTTAAGACTAAGCTCTCAGGACCCTTACCCTTTCCTCTGTTTTTACACACTGGAAGGTAAAGTTTTATCAAGTCACAATCTACAAGGGCCAGTCATCTCATTAACAAGTCTAATCTACCCAGCAGCCTTTTCCTGAGTAACTCAGGAGCAGCATTCCCTCTGCAGAGGAAAGCAGCAGTTGGTTGCAGGCTGCAGTCTGTGTGCTTCTGCACCAATCTCTCATTCTGTACACAAGTTTGTCATGGGACATGTAGGCAGGATCACTGCAATCCCATACAAGCTTGTGATAAATCACTACCAGTTCTTCTTTCCTCTTTTCCGCTAAAAAAGCCACATCTACTTACACAACTCAAGCAAACAGGAATAAGAAAAAGTCCTCAGAAAAACTTAGATTTGATGGTTAAAGGTGACTTCATTTGACACCAGCGATAGCCAGGTTCCAATTAACTGCACTTTGAATTAAAATTCTTATCTAGCCCTATGATGTTGCAATAAGCCACCTAGACAATTTAGAGCTATGTGAGATCACACAACAGGATTTGGGGATGATGTCAGTTATTTACTATTTTTCATTTTTTAAACAAACATTACATATCTGAGATACAAATGTAAAATGCTCCACTCTAAGTGACCAGGAAGTACACCTGAATGCTGGCATTCCAACGCCTGTATATCCAATTAAAAACTCTCCAAGAGCCTGAAACTTGCATTACAGTACAATTATAAAGCTACCAAAAAAAACCCCAAAAAGCCTTGAAAAATTATCATTTTTCCAAAGAAACTAGTTTTCCCAGAGAACTTGTTTTCCAGAAGAAGGCACCTGGGCCCTCTAATGTTCCTGTTCCACTGAGTAACTTGCTATTTCAAGTCTAAAAGATTGTAAAGCCCTACCTTTTGCAAATTAACTAGCAGTATTAAGCTAGTAGGTTGAGAAAATTTGCATTAGATGTAGCATGGGGAGGCTGCCTGTAGCTTGCATTTTAACACTAGCAGATAAACTTACTCATAGGATTCATAGGGCGCAGACCCTGGGGTGACTGTCCCTGTTGCTGATTCTTCACTTGAGCCTGGGGCTGTGTCTGCATCTGGTTCCCTTGATAGGTCAGTCCGAGGGCTGCGTAGGCTCTCTCGATGGAGCTGGGGTCTATCTGACTGGTAGTGTTTATGCTGGGCGTTGTCTGCTGCCCCACGCCCACAGAGCCGGTATTGGCAAGTCCTACTGCAGCTCCGCCCAGCAGCGCTGCAAGAGACACGGAGTTAGTGAGGACAGCAGAAGGCAGCCAGAGAGGCCCACCAATACACGGACAAAGAGCGCGCTGGCTGCTCAGAACTATGACATCTGCTTCTGGAAGCATGCAGGGAAACAGATCCAAAAAACCTGTCACGAAACAGAAAGACAAGTTTTGACCCAACCAGCCAATCCAACATGCTGTTTTCCCTTTGGGCTGCTCAGAGGAAATCCCACTCTTAAATATTTAGGACACATCTGCTTGCTTCAAACTGAAAACAGAGGCACACCATGTCACAGAGGCTAAAGGCAGGAGGACACAAACAGCTCTCCACCAGCCATTGCAATGCCTTTTTTGCCCTTTTTTTTTTTTTTAGTTTTCTTAAACAAAGAAATAGCTCACATTAGTCATGAGAAGAGCCTTCAGTAACATTAAAGGAAGGAGAAAAAAAATCCATACAGGTAACACAATGACAAAAATCTTGTCAAACATTTTGGCAGGGAGACCAAGGGGACACAAAGAGAAAGGGGAAGTGACATCTGATGCAAACAAAGAACGAAGACAGAACCAAGTATCAGGGCTGAAATGACAATGCGCATGTGTGTGCACATCTGTCTCCAGAAACTGTCCAGCCGGAAGAAGCAGTAATGAAAAGCCAATCACTTAGTTGGGACAGCTATGATTTGTTCATCCTTACCACTCTCTTGATAGAAAAGTACTATAAAGTTAGAAAGCTTTCATAAACACTAATAATCAAAGCCAGAAAAATACTCTGAGATTAAAATAAGAGAAAAATCACATAAACATGTTCCCAGGTTTGAGAGCATCACCACTACCACATGGGTGCAAGAAAGTTTAACTCCCAACATGCATTTTATGGTTTATTCAACACAAAGAATTCCCCAGCAGACTTACATTGCTGATTTCTTTTGTCCCCAGCATTTTTGAGAGGCAAACATACAGGACAATCGTGTCTTGTACAGTTCTTCCAGTGTGAGATGATTTGTCGGGAAGATGCACAATGTGCCACTGAGAAAGAGAAGGAATGAAAAACTTTTACAAACTACTGCCAGTATCTCCACATGGTCATCACAAACTGGGTAGAGAGCGGTGTTTTCACACATCTGTATCAATGCAAGTCAATAAAGTATTATTTGAAATAGTTCAGCACTAACTAGACCTGAAAATGTAGCCAGATTTCTTCTAGTACTATTGGCTCAACTAAAGCCTACCTGAAAACCCCATGTGATACACCCAAGCCTACGTCTCTGTGGCTTGAAGGATAACTCCATATAGCTCAGGTATCAGGCAGACTGTGCCAAGCAACTGAGATGTCTACAACTGGTACAATCCAGATGAGCCTAGGCTATCAAAAAGGGAGACTTCATTTTAGTAGGACATTACATTTTTAAGACAGAGAGAGGGGTTGTGAGTGCCAGTAGCAGTCAAATTCATGGCATGGTATTGCTCGCGATTGATCGCTTCAGTTTAAGGAAGACAGGCAGACTCCTATTTGCAGATTCCTGGTTTGTGTCTACCTTTAAAAGAAGGCAGCATCCAAAAGATCTTACAGTGAGTTACCAAGTTAGGCAAAAGATTTTTACTCATCTTTGTGGTATCTTATCCCCTCTAACTTGCCTAAACTTTAGAGGCTCAGAAGTTGCTTACAATTCCCAGTCTTAAGCAAATAAGACAGAATTTCTTTACCTCATTTCCCAAGTCACCCACTAGTCCATCTCTTTCTAGGAGCCTTTCTCCTCCCTCAAATGTTGACCGTATCTACATAACCACTCCTCCCTTACCTTGGCAAGACTTGCCAGCCTGACAGTGTGTCATGTGGTTCAAGACATTCTTCATGGTTCGGCAATGAGGGAGGTTGCACTGTCGCACCTCCCCGTTGGCTTGTTCTCGACGCTGACACTTGTGAGCATGTAAGAGAAGAACGAGTTGCTGCTGAATGAGTTTGCGCTTTTCTGGATCTGCTGTCGGTGCTCCAGACCCCATTCCTTGAGAAGCTGTTGGCCCCATCCCAGCTTGCTGAACCTGAGGAGCCTGCTGCTGGCCCTGAAGAAGGCAGGAAAGAAATTCCCAGAAATAAATCTATTTTTGAAAAGAATTCATTTAGCAAGTAAACAGCAACACTAGAAAAAGTCCAAGAAGAAAAACAACTACTACTACATTCTACGATTAAGGAAACAGCCCACCTATATGTAGTTCTGGAGGACTCATTAAAAATGCCCCTTAGCAATAGTCCTGGCAATTCTCTTGCCAGCCACAATTTCCTCCCCATATCACTCTATTAGTCCTAGCTCTTGCCTTATCAAGGGCCAGCAGACCTTTGCACAGCTCACAGGTTAATTTGCAGTGCTAGACCAACCAGAAAATATTAATAGCATTTAGATCTCAAATCTCCTCATTTTTGGAGGCTAAAAAGTTGCATCCACAATTCTTGCATTAATGCAAGAAAGCACATTTTACAGTGACCAGAGTTTTCTCTCTCAGTATAAGGTGTCTCAAGTTGCCTACTCCTGGAAAAGGAGAATGAAAGAGAAGTTCTGGGAAGCTTTTAACTTTTCTCCATCACCAAACTTGCACATTGGCATTCAAAACAAGCATCTCCTAGTTTCTGCTAGAGAAGAAGCACAACTTCAGGATAATAAACACCACAGAACTAATATCAGGTATGGCAGCATCTAGTTTGTCTTCTCTGCTTCTGTTTAGTTGTTCAGAACCTTTTGTATTCCTTTCAGGTGACATTTGAGGAATACTCACATAAAGGAGGCTCAGGTACTCTGTGTTGCATCTATCACTTCAGCTCAACAGACTTCACTTTCTAACCGACTCTTCCCAGAGGTTCTACAGGATGTTTCTGGAGATCTCCAGAGCTTTAGACCTCAGCTACCTGTATTTCTAAACCGCAATTCTCCTGTAGCTCTTGACTACTAGTATTAACCTTTCATTGTACAAGGAGACTTCACCAATTAGTCAGGCCCTCAGGGTCTGTGCATGTTTCAGTATCACCGTAACTGCCTTGGTTGCAGCCTGGAGTTCTAAACAACAACTGAGAGAGCAGCAACTCTAAGTTCTTACATTCAGCTGGGTAGCAGCTCAAGAGTGTTATATGCTCTGCACTGAACACAAACTTGACAGCTGGGGTTCTGAAAAAGTTTTGGCTGCTTTTTTATTGATTCATACAACCAACTGGTTTGCTCGTCTTCCAACGTTTCATGCTAACACTTTAAAAACCATTAAATAAAACTCACAGGACTGAGCTCTTTTTAATTTAAAGGTACTAGAGTCAACTGGAAATGGTTTTTCAGCAACAGTTAGTAAGATCAATAGACTGACCCTCCCAAGGGGTGCGTGGGAGTGGAATTTGAAGCACGGAGAAACATAAGCTATATTCAGAAATATGAATTTGTTTCCTAAATTAAAAAAATATATATAGGGGAAAAACTTGCAAGACATGTTGCATGTCATACTCCTAACTAATTCAAGCTTTGAAAATAAGGAGCCATCAGCATTAAGCTCAAGCCAGGAAATCTAACGCTAAGGCATGTGGCGAGGCACTAGCATTTACAGGCTTGGGTCATCCACTTTTCCCACCATTCTTACTTCCCCTTTCCTCAAGTCCTGCTGCGATAAGAGTGGAGGTAAAAGGGAAAGGTACCAAGGCTACTATAGTTGCCAGGGAATCACCTCCAGCATCAAGACTGTTGTGCGTATTCATGTAATTCACAACAAGAACGAACACACAGCTGAGGTTTCTAAGCCCTATCATAGGTAATACCTGTTTGAGAAGGGACATTTCTTTTTCCCAAAAGCATCAGCAAGTACAAACAGGAAAATAATTCTCCAGCCAGAGGTACTCTGAGGAGAAGGGGCCCAATACAGCAATGACAAAAGAAGGGATGGGACAGGAGAGCAGAGGTGTCCAAACAGGTTGCAAAGCTCAATTCAGCTCAGGAGCTCTATTTCATTTTCCCTGTTAACAGGGTTTGAAGGCCAAAGAGTGGAGATGCAGTTTATCAACACAGAAAGCACAACTCAGCCCTCTCACTCATATCAGTCTTAGGAGTTAAAACAAGTGCATTCTGTGTGGATTCAGAGCACATATTCACACCAGGCATGACAGCTGCAAAAAACTCAAAACGTGGTAAGACCAGAGCATATTGCTCCTCCTTACCACAACATTTTCTGAATACATCTTTCATTCTACTTACCATGTTAGGCATTCCTGCCCCAGGAACTGGCTTCTTGTCCATTGGAAACTGTGGTAAGCTATTCTGCAGTCCAGCTTTATTCTGCATCTGAGGCCCAAGTCCACTGGTTCCAATCTGTTGCCCAGTATTTTGGCTATAAGGCTGGCCATAAGGGCTGGGATTGCTCATCATTCCCATCTAGGAAATAAAATGGTAAGATGTTCAAGTGAGATAGTTTAAGTTCACCATGTAAAAGGCAAATTTATACTTCAGAGAAGTCAGAGCGATCACAGCCATGAGGCAGCTGCAATGCAATACTGATCCACATGCTCCCCCTGCTTCTTCGTGTTCACAGGTTTACCCATCACACAACATTAACTCCTCAACTAGACAGTTCCTGTGAACACAACAAAGCCAACTTAGCAATCTTTGAGGTCTGACTGGAGAGAAGTGGCCTAATTATTTCTTTATAAAATATTTGGTTCAACAGATTTCTCATTTCAGCTTTCTGAATCACAAATTTGTACCATGGACTACATAATTCTTCCAGACTTGAGTTCTCCTCCCTGCACTTGTGCAGACTCCAAATGGAGACAAATACCATCTTCATTCATATCAGCAGAGTTTATCCCAAAAACATCCTACCCAACTGCCAGCACTCCCACAGCTCCTCTCCAGACAGACATAACAATGCAAGTCTGCATTATCAGTACACAAACATTTTCAATTTAAGAATACACCACAGTCACACCAACTCGTTTGCAGTCAGCAGTACTAGAGGTCAAAGGAGAGGACAGGTAGAAACTGCAAACAAAACATGTCTACCAAACCCTTCATTCACAGGGGAAAGAGATTCATGTTTCATACAAGCCATATGCATATTCAACAGTTTTAGCACACCACAATATACTGTTTGTTGTCTTGGAACGCCTAGAACCTAAAGAACAAGGACCAATCTTGCCAATAAAGTTGTTTGTCCTCTGACATCTTTTTCCATTCCTTGCACTCCCATCTATTTTCCATGGGAAATCTGGCCTTCTAGGACCAAAAGAACTAGACAGAGGACCAGAAAAACTGGAGATTTTTGTTAAGATTACCAAGTTCTCACCATTACTCAGGCAGGATCCTCAAGGAGCCATAACTCAAAAACAAAGGCACAAAAATACTTTAAAGAGCTGCGTTGTTTCAACTCACATTAGAATTTGACTAGACAAGGTCCAGTCTCCTTGATGCTCTTTGGTTCAAAGCATTTTCCTGCATTCAAAGAAGAACATAACTTCTGTGGTAGGCTTGTTTCTAATCACTCCTACGTTTATTCGCGAAGCATCCATCCCTAGCAGAAACACCTTGTTTCTGCTCACCAAGCTTCTTCAACCTGCACTAGAAGTAACCAACATACCCTGAGATTACCTGCAACTAGTCACACTTCCCTTTTTCAGGCTGTAACAACCTCCAATCCACTATAATAGCCTTCAGTTTGCATTTACAAAATAAGGCAGGATCAAACTCAAGCTGCAGGAAAAGGAATACAAAATTCACTAAAGAACCTGCCACTTTAGACATCTGATATGCACAAGTGAATTCACTTGAGGACAGCCCCCCTCCTCCACACATAAGCAATAACCATAATCACACAGCAGTAATTCATTAGAGAGCAATGAAAAGAATCTCTACACATGGCAGAAAAACAAACTATGTAATGATCAGGCAGAACTAAAAGCCTTTCTTTCCACTGCCACGTCTCGATCACAGTGAATACACCTGTGGTGACCAATGAAGCAGCTGCTGCCAAAATCAGGACAGGCAAGACCCAAGGCCTTCCTTCCTCTCCCTCAGAAGACTAGTAAGATCTTACGTGCAAGTTATGCAGAAGGCAAAGGGAGAAGAAAAGCGTAAGGAGTCAGCAAACACTTTCAGAAATACTCCCCATCGTCACTGCCACCTCAAACTGACAAACAGGTTTTCAAGGCTTAGTGAAGGCCTGACAGTAAGAATTAGTCCCTTAAGAAAACAAGTTATGTTTTCCTGTAAGATAGCCTGATCCCTTTGGCTTCAGAGAGAGTTTTGAAAGCAAGGACATCCCCAAAACCATACATTTCTGCGCAAAGCTTTCAAGTTCATTAACATTCATGGCTCCCAAAGTCAGTTGATATCTGAGAGTACACCAAAGCACAGACTATGCTGGCTGTCACTATCACCAGCCCCGTTTGACTCCTGTAACTTATGCTATCAGCTTTAAATACAAAAAACAAACCAAACAATTCAGAATTAAAGGCTGAAGACACACTTTCACAACTTGGTGTTACAGGGAGAAATCAAGATCCCCAACTCAGACAACTGGAGACTTCACACACTGGTATCAAAGGATTCAGAATAACTGTCACCTTGTGAGCCAGCTTTGTCCTGACTACAGGGTAAGAAACCCAAACCTAGACTTAATAAAACCACTTTTGCTATGTCACCCAAAACACCTTTCTAATGAAACTCACAGATCAGGTTTCACCAAGCCAATCAACATTTATATTTGCAACAAAGCTGGATGCAAACTTGATGTGAAGCATCTGACTTTTTCAAATTACTAATCAAGCTGGCTTAGCACAAGAATCTCTGATGCTCTCTCAAGCATCAGCTACTGGCACTGTTTGGGGTGCAAGACCAGCCCCCTCCAACAAGGCTCTCTCCATAGCAGAAACACAGGGCTCCCCTCCCCATCTATCCCACTGTGCCAAGGGACCTGGCAGCAGAACACTACATGCCCAGCTCAGTCTAGCTGCTCCTTACAGGGGTAATATTTTCCCATTTCAGGTTACAGGAGAGGCAAAGACCAGAGAAGCTCAGGCCAGGTTGACAGGCAAGCACACCAAACTGACTCAAAGCCAGACACTCAAGCAACATCTAAGATGCTAAATACCAGATTCCTCAAGGTCTCCCTGAACAAATCAGCAGCCATTACTTGATCCAGGTGAGACTGACACCTGCCAGATCCTCAGCTGAACCGCAAAGCAAGCCCCCCAGTTCTACCATCACAGACTAACCTGACACCAACCACCTGCATGCAACTCTAGACTGAGTCAAGAGAAGGGTCATTTGGGAGATTCTCCATCTCGCACAAGGTGGCCTTGTGACCCTGCACAAGAAGCTGGAGCATGCTCATGTTATTTGCTGTGACATGTTGAAAAACATGAATAAAAGAAAACATCTAACAGGAAGAAATGTATGGCCTCATGACTACAGAAGGGAGATCAAAATCCTGTATAATTTCATCAGTAGGCAACCATCAGAAAGACTGACACATAGTTCATGAGCACATGAATGATCTATTGGGAGGGGATAGATAAACAACCAAGTGCAGAAGAACCAGCCAAACAAAGGTGGTGTTAGCACTACCACATAAGAGAAGTACAGGGCTTCATCTGCAACAGTGCAAAAGCATACATGGCTTAATTATAGCTACAAGTTGGCAAGTACAACCTCTATTTACTCTTCCTGGCCACCACTTCCTTTCACTGCCCTTCCTATTTCTCTTCATATCCATCCAAAGTTTTTCTTCCTCTCCTCACCTTACAGCTTCAACTTAATTTCATCACATATGCAAGAATTTGCACACAAGGAAGAGCAGACAGAAATCTAACTCACAGTAAAGAAGAAGGAAGATCATAAAATGATGATAGGTGGCTGACAGAAGGCAAAGGTAATCTCAAATGATTCTACCTTTTACATGCACAATAGAAAACAACTGGATTTTCCTGCATCCAGTGGAAGCAGGGGCTGTCAATACCAGAATGGTGAAAGGTGTGTATCTCTCACCATGGATGACACGAGTTCAGGAAACATCCTAGTTTACTAGCAGCATCAGACAGCGCTGTTCAGGTACTCCCCCATCTAAGAGGAGTAACTACCAAAGCAGAGGAAATTCCCCAAGGTTTTGTTCTAATGCCATGAAACACATGCATCTTCAGCTCAAAAGGTCAAGTGACTAACTTTGCTTCTAGTTTTACTGTTAATACCATGGAGTACAAACTGAAAAGGAATACCTGCTACAGGTATGCACACAGACACTGCAAATATTCTACTGTTTCTCTGTAAGAACAACTTCCTTGTTAACAGTCTAATATTTGAAAAACAGCTAGGTATCAGCAGTAGAATTGAACCATGACCAGCTTTTAGATTTGCAAAGATAACTATAAGCATGGAGAAATAAACAAATAGAATTAAGTTTTAATAACATTCTTTCAAAGAATCCAGCAATCACAGTATCATTTATGTCTATCTCTGTCAGGGAAACTGCAGTGCATGGACTAGTTTAAGGCTATACTGATGGTATCTAGTATCTTTCCATATCCACAGGCTCACAAGTGAAAGTTAATTAACTTTCCCCAAACAGGAAATTTAATTTTAGTAAATTCTAGCTGGGTCTTCAAAAACAAGAACTTACTGTACATCACTTCCTAGTGCCATTCTACTGACTGGTAGAGCATTACTGAACTCAGGCATACCCTAACTACATTTTGCCTACACTACAGTGGTGTCCATTGCATTCTTTCCAAGGACTGTTATTCATTATCATTCTTTGCACCTAACTGCATCGTTTTTTAAGATACCTTTTTCAAGACACCACCTTTGTGTCACTGCTGTTTCTGCTAGAAACTCCCCATGCCATTCCAGAAACTTAAGACTCCAAGTCTTCACTGCTTCATTTTTCCCTCATAAACAAACGTTCCTCTCTTCCTCTGGAATAAAGTGAGCAATTATTCATTTTTTCCCACCTTGGTTTACCAAAGAAGAGAAAGCCAAGGACTGGAACTCACACTACACTTTGAATGGATAAATGTACTTGATCATATGGTATGCTTGGTCACAGACACTGTAAGTACGGATACATTTACCTGTTGAATCAAATAGCTACTGAAAAAAGAAAGGCAACCAAGAACACTGACCACCTATCTAAAATAAGAAACTAAGGAATATATGATGCTTTTATTTTCTTAATCTAATTGCACAGTTTGAGAGCAACATCTTCAATCTCTTCAACTTTGAGCAGAAATTGATTATTATGAAATTTCGTATTGTTCTACTTAGAGGAAGTTGAGGAGATTCTGACAAATTATGTTTGTCTTTGCAAAATATTGCCATTGAATCTTCTTAACAGAAGTTAAACTGATAAAGCCAATAATAGCAGAGATCTTTGTACATACTCAGAGTAAACCAAGTGACAAAGAATTACTACTGGAACTACATGTTTCAAGTGAAACGCTCACATAGCAGAGGCAGTAGTAATGCTCTTACTAATCTGAACTGCCTACACATCCGCTTCATTACAAAAGTAAGGGAACATGGCTTGAATCAGAGAGGAAATGTAAGTGACCTGAAGGTCAGGTGAACTTCATCACTCTGTGGCAGAGCATTGCTGTGACAGAAATGCATACAGCAACTTATAAACAAAATACCCTCCTCCCCTCATATGAAGCTGGACAGTTAAGACCCTAACGGGGCACTCTCAGTAGAACCCAGTGGAAGGACAACACAAAGATTTTAACTAGATAAAATTCCAAATGAAGAATGGTTCAAACCAGGCAACATGAATCAGCTTTTAGCAAATTCAAGCTTTGTAATAAGTTACCTGTTCACATTTAAATCAAAGCTGTAAAACTATCCAGTGAAACAAAAAGCCTGAAAAATACTTAAATGATGACAGAACCCAAACATCATGAACAATTTCCAAAACACTATTTCAAGAGTAAAAGGCATGTCTGTTACCCTCTTAACTTGCATAAAACCAAGCACACAGAAAACAAAAAACTATTCAAGAAAGCAAAACTTGTTAAAATTCCATCCCCTCCAAACTTCTAACACTTCCTTTCAGGGTAGACTGTCACAGGCATTTTTATGCCCGTACTGTCACCAAAGTAGGATTCACACCCTCCTCTGACAGGCAAGATCACTCGTTTAAAAAATCCCCTCCCTAGTATAGGGATACTAGCTTTCCAACTGATAAGTACAAATGGGACCTGAAAAAAAAAACAACTCAAATTAAATTTTTTTTAATGACCACCTGAGTTCTAATTTGAGTCGGGTTTAGTTTCTCAACACAGCCTGTCATGCAGCTGGCACAGCGACAGCATCCAGACAGAACTGTTTCTTCATATGGTGGTGACTGCTTACATCAGAACAGAAAACTACAGCATTAAACCACAGGATGGAAGCATCAGATTGTGACAGGACAAGTTTATGAATAGAAATCATTTACAGTGACATTGGGAATTTCAAGTCCTAAAAGTAACGTGCACAACTAGAGAAGGTCGGAAGTACGTAGTTAATGTGCAAAGCAAGTGTTTCATTCTATTGCTAGTCAATGTTTTGGGAAGAGAGGAAGAAAACTTCAGTAATTCCACAGGATAACAGAAAGTAGAAATGTAACCAATTTCACTTTCCAAACTGACTAGCCCCTTGGAGCTCATCTTTCCTGTTAGAAGAGCATAACATCCTCCCTCCCAATTACTCAACATCACAGGAAACCTAAGCTACTCCATACAAACCATTGCACAAAACACCTCTATTTCACTGAGAGAGAACTCACTGAGGCAACCATCCCATCACCTAAAGGGGCTGACTTTGGCAAGCTAACATCATCAAGTTGAACAATCATAACCAAAGCATCTCGTCTGGCTTTTTTTTCCTCCTACTGAAGGAGAACTTCGGGATAATGCGCATTTTTTGCAGCAATGAAGGAAACCTACAGAAGTTATTACACAAACTCCCACATTAACAGCAACACATTACTAAATTTACCAATTAGAAAAACTGGCTTTTAAAAACTGCTTAAGGTCCTCTATTTTCATCTACTTTTTGAAGATTTGTAGGTGGGAAAACCCAAAAGCAGATGGGTGGGGAGATAAAATGGTCAGACTTTACTGTTGTCAGACTTTGCTAGCTCTACTGTATGAAGTGAAACACAGGCTCCCTGCCAACAGCCAAACCAATTGAAGACATTCTGGAATTTCAGCCTCCATTTCAGACTGTTCTCTCTCATCCAACAGTTTCAACTCCTTTATGAGGACTATACCCACTATACTTACACAAAAAGTCTCAAGATTTTTTTATCAGCAATTAAAGAACCCTAAGTATTTTTAAACCATCTGGGACTATGAACTAAAAAACAGAAGTTATTGTGTATTTGGTCTAAATATCCTCAAAAGCATAAAATGTTCTTACTTTAGATGTACAGCACTACTGAAATTTAAGTAAGGAAAGAAGACCATTTAATTTTAGACTAAACTGGTCAAAAGCTTGATTTTATGTTCTTTTTAAAATTTTAGATAAATGAGTTTATTATACTGCATAACCCTACATTAGCTCTGATAAGTGAGGAAGAAGTTGCATTTCATCCAAATACTCACTACATCAATTTTTGACCTCTGAAGACAGATTTCTGAAGATGAATTTTTTTTTTTTTTACAGCTAAGGAATAATGAATGAGGTGTTATATAATTCAAATACAAGAATACTTCAAGTAGCTACATATTTCTTACGACTGTAAGCTGCATATAATTTTTCTACTGTAGTAATCAAGCTTTGCATTAACTTTCCTATCAGGCAAAAATATCTGAAATGACCAGACCACAGAATCAACTCATTACTAAACACACACATATATATATATATAAAACTCATTACTAAATATATACATACACACACACTCTCTCAAAAGTTAGCACACTGAGCTTAAGGAAGCAACTAAGACCAAAGAATTTCATAATTAATGTTCACAAGACACTAAAGTAATTTCACCTAATATATTAAAGCATTGCAAGACCATTAATACACAGCATTACTTTTATTTATGTTTTAAATACATTTATAGCCTGTTACTTAAAATTCCAAGTCCTCCAAGGGGACTGACTTTAGGCATTTTGAGATAGATTTAGGTACTGCAAAGCACCTTAAAAAAACCTATCCCCTCATTAGCCAGGAAACACAAAATATGCACTTAAAGTGAACTAAAGCACTGAAGTATTTTCTAGGCTTTTGATCAAAAGACAAAAAAATGGAGAATACTCAAGTGGCTCCTACTCTAAGATGGCTAATTGTGCATGACAAAAATGAAATGTAGACATCCTTTTATTAGTTAAACCAGTAGGTCTTCTTTCATCTTTTCGGTGACTTACGACAACAACTTTCTTCCAACCTCCTGGATATTACAAAAGCACATTTATTTCCCCTTCAGTATTAAAAACTTTTTTTTTTTTTTTAGCTCTCCAGTTTACTCTCCTATAGACAAAGCCACTGCAAATTTTAAAACAAAAACTGAGTTGGATTAACAGTCTTAAGAACCCAACACTGCCTTCAGGTGTTTACACAAGCATTCATTCTCTACCTTTAACTCGAATACCTGGCACATACAGTGAGTAGATCAGTCAATTCAAACCTGCATGTGCCTCTTAGCATCTGCTACAGCACAAACATTCAATTGATCTCAGACAACAAATACTTGCATTAACTGTCATACAGGAAAAAAGCACCACAACATCTAAAAGGTCCTGACGGATTCCCATCACACTCACAATACCAGCATCACATTAGAAGGAAAAATACAGTTGCAGACAAAGCATAAAACAGAATAAAATACAATCAAATTACTTTTCAGTGTTATGGATAATCTGTCACAAGATTTCTAAACCAGGCTTTTTAATCTAGCCATAGTCTTGCTTGTTGTGCAAGATTCAATTTTTGCTTCCGATGACCATCACAAATTCCACTTCAGCAGCATATAAACTATTTAATCCATCATATGAGATTCTTAAAGGAAAAACCCTATAGAATCCACAGTGCAGAGGAATAAATTTTACAAAACAAAGTCAACAATGAGGAAGGTAATAAAGTTTAGCTTGTCTTACCTTGTTCATGGCTCCAGGCTGTGGCCCTCTTAGTCCAGCCTGCCCTCCCATCTGTGGAGTGCCTTGTTGCAGTGTCTCAGCCAACAAGTTACCAGCACTACCCATTCCTGGGTTCGGGTACGGCATATTAGGTCGCCCTCTGCCTGCTCCAATTGAACCGTTCATGACTTGCCCCTGCATCATCCCCTGTCCATTGCCTGCTGCCAACATCCCAGGATTCATGCCAGCATTCATCCCTGTGTTCATTCCCATGCCAGGCTGGTTAACTGGGCTGTTCACTGTTGGCATCATTGCTGCTGTGGATTGGGCAGAAGGACCCTGGTTTGGTCCACTTGCACCCATCGCCATATTGGGAGAAGTCAACCCAGCCTGTGCCATGGGGCTTTTCACCATGCTGTTTAACATTCCCATTCCAGGACTATTTTGTTGGGTTTGACTGGCCATGCCTTGGCCAGGGCCACCAACCCCCATATTGAGATTTGGGGAGCTACCAGCCCGTAAAAGTTCAGACAGCTGCTTGTGTTTAGAGGCAGCATCTTGTGCCAGGCCAAGGCTGGTCTGCAGCTGGTTAATGTCACCACCATTGGTGAGTCCAAGTTCTGTGGAGCTGATCAGTTCATCTGGCAAGTCATGTTCCAGATCAAAGAGTGATCCAAAATCTGAAAAACAAAACAGATTGTATATGAGCTCAGAGCAATCAGTAGCGTCTTGAAGTTTCTATTTTTTAATTTCAAGTAACTAGCAAAACTTGACTTTTTATATTTGAGCAAAATTCCCTTATCAGTCATTACTGAAAGCTACCCAGTTTGTCAGGATAAAAGTAATTCTAAACTTTATGGTGTCTAAACTAGAGAAAACTGTTCTACTTCAGCCTCCTACAATTTGTGTCAAAAGATCATGGGATATCTCAGACTATGATCTCTCAACTTGAGAAGTTTAACAAGGGAATAGTGAAAAATATGTATTGAAATCTCTCAGCCAATGGAATTAAACAGCCATTACAAGAAAGAATTAGCAGGTTGATGGGAAAACACTGTCTTTATCACTTTTGCTAAAAAAGTTATAACTTTTGGACAGCCATAACTAATACAGCAATATCATTTTAAAAAATACATTTACTATTTATAAAATAATAAATAGAGGTTTGGTTATAGGGTTTTATGTTGAATTGGGTTTTCTGGCATTTGGTTTGGTTGGTTGTTTCAGGAGTTTTTTGGGTAGCTGTTTGGTTTTTTTATTCTTCCACATCCAGTCATTACCAGCACTGAATGGCCAAATTTCATTGCACTTCACCGGACAGCCAGTATTTTCCCACAACAAACACTATCAGAAAACAAAGTAACCCTCCTGCCCACAAAGCTGTGAAAAACACCAGGATGAAAAAAAAAATTCCCACCTCAAGAGCCCATGCAAAGCAATCCCTGAGGTAACTAAGTGGCGAAAGATTGCTACTTGGAATACATAGATACAAGAATATTACACAGTACCCAGAATCTATTTGCTCTAGAGAACACGAAGTTCTTATGTCTGCCGAAGCAGCACATAATCTATGATAGTTAAACCAAAAATAACTTAGAAAGCTTATGGTTTCTGACATGCATTAATGACAACTTCCCTCTCCAAGTGAAAGGAGCTGGCAAGAAGAGGTGCTGTAGTGGACCTTGTTCTCACCAACAATGAGTGGCTGCTGAGGAATGCAAAGCTCAAATGCAGCCTTGGCTGCTGGGACCAGAAACAGTGGAGCTCAAGATCCAAATGGTCCAAGTATTAGTGAAAAAAAACTACAGTTAAACAGCATGCAAGCCAGAAAAGTTCATCAGCATTATGGATTTGTTTAAAATGTTTCACATGATACTATACCCAAATTATCAAACACCTGGACTAACAGAGTTCCTACAACTTCACAACTCTTATCACAGATAAGATCACGACGTTAGAATTCCGAAAATACTGTATGAGATTGGCAAGAAGACAGGTGCACCATAACAGGGATTTTAACACTCCTTTTAGACACTCTACAACACTCCTTTTAGACACTCTACATTACTACAAACCACCAGAGAAAGAAAGAAAATTTCCATTAAAGAACTTTTAAACTATTAAAATCAGGTAGCCAATTCTTCATGACCATGTATCTTGTGCAAGAAGTTACGCTTTGCAAGACACACCAAGGGCTGATTGTTCATTTGCATGACGGGTATTTTTGAAGCTTCAAAAGTGAAGGAGCAATCAGAAGAATAAATCTTTGTTCAAGTTCTCTTTCATCTACAATGATGAACTTAATATTGTGTGTCAGTAGACTCATCTAAAAACACACCACACACACCCCACCCCCATCCCCGCAAAAAAAACCCAAAACAAAACAAAAAACTAAAACCAAAACCAATTCACAATGCTCAGTGGTTAACTTAAGAATTACATTTTGATGAACACGGAAAGAGTTAGTGGAAGAGACCCTCAAATTAGAGATCAAGGAAATCAAAAAAGCAATCAAAAAAAATAGATGACAGCTTGAAACAGCTTCAACTAGCACCTTAAGAAGCCTGTCAGGACACATTTAACAGGCAACTGTTGAAACACTACATCCTGAAAACACTGTGGCTAATAATCAGACTAAGAGACCATGAGTGAGGAAGGAGTAAAAAATATGATCAGGAATTCACAAGTTAGCCAGCTGTCCTCAATGACAAACAAATAAAACTGAAAACAAAAGTTAAGTGACTGGAAAAAACATGACCCAGCACAAAGCCTGTACCTACAACATAACCATCATGGCAGCCCAGACACCTCCCATCAACACCCACACAGTCCAAAGGCCACTTTTTTGACTGTAGCTGGGCAAAGAATTTCTGCTCTTGAACAAACACAACTTCCAGTACAGGGCAAGTCCCAAACCAAAAGTCCTCACTTCACCTTTCCTGAGTTCAGACCATTGCATATAAAGCCCTTCACAAAACCAACTGGAGAGTGACCAGCAAATGTTTAATATGAAAAACTAACTTGTTTTTCAAACTACAACATAGTATTTTCCCAGGAAGATCCATGTAGATGATTTCAGATGTAACACCACAAAGGGGCAGTGCAATTCTTGTTTTGAGAGACAAGGATTTGGTCATCTTTACTCACAAGAAATTATTAATCTCCTTCTCTGAAGACCTCACTCTTCTTTAAATTCTCCTTCCTCATAAATGAGGAGATAATTCCAGCTTTAAGGCTTACTAGCCCATTACTAACTGGAGCATCCAAGTACAACCTGTATGAACTCCTTGGCCTGATCATTCTGTGACATCAATGAACAGGATGAAAAATGTCATAAAAACTCAAAGTGGCATTAATTCTTTTTATTAATGCCTTAAAACACAACATAGCACCAGCTACATTAACAAAACCCACCCCCAACCTAAATGGTTGTGAAATAATCCTAATTGGATTAGTTGTTTGCACCAAAACGTCTAAGACATCCCATATAAAACTTTCCACATAAAGCTAACTTGCTAGGATTTTTAATCCTAGAGAATATACAATAGGTGATTCATCGTAAAAGAATACTGTCAGCTATTAGCCAAAATTCTAAGTCGTAACTACTAAGAAAGCAATATTCTGGTGTGAGTTTGCTCTTTTTAGGAGTCTTTTCCAAAAAGAAACCTTCAAAGTCTTCCTTAGCCAGTAGATAAACAAGAAAACTGGAACAAACTTTCAGTTGTCTGATCAGCTAAGAAAATTACATTTTTAGTCAACTGCTGGGAGGCAGAAACTTTCTGATACAGGACTGAAACACGATCTCAAATGACCACAAAGACGAATAGGACCTTGTCTATATCTAACAACAGTTGCAATCCATTTCTGTCTTCTACACAGAATTGGTGCCCTAAAGCCCACTGTACAGAGTCCTATCTATGCCCAAGCCAAAAACTGACAAGGCTGGGCCAGACAACTCACAAACCATGTGGAAACAAGATCATATATACTCACACAAGAGCCAAAGGCATAGCTTAAGACATGGGTGAGAAATACCCAGAACTGATTGCCTTTCCAGTACACAGAGCCCACTGTTAGTCTTGCAATCTGTTTCATTAATGATACACACAAAGATTTCTCGCTAACAAAATAAAGCTTGTGGGAAGGCAGAGGAGGAAGATTAGTCCTGCAAAGGTTTGTCCACCTGATTCATCATCTCTAGAGATATTGACACAGAAAAATTGGGATATAACAGAACAGACAGTATCTGGCCTAAAGCCCAAAACTATCCAGTAATACACTGGAAGAAAGTGGCAATGGTAGAGCTAAATCCTGATCTCAGTACCGTAGCACAGAGTGATCCCCCATTATGCTGTTTATGGTATTATTGGTGCATTTCTTTCCACAGGTAACAAGAACATATAGAATAGATTGCTGCTGCCACCCAAGAGTCAAAGAAAAGAAAACCTCCTCAAAACAACATCTAAGAAGTAGATCAGACAGTCTTAACCTGAGATCATCTCAACATGCATTTCATAAGTCCTTTGAGGAACTGTACCCCTACTGAACACTGAGCAAGTCTTAAAAAAAAAAAAAAAAAAAGTCAAGAAACCAGCCTCACTTGCTCTGGCTACATTACATCTGTAGTGAGAAAGTCAGAAAAGACAGAAGAAGGAGCAGGTCCATCTCTTTCAGTGGCAATTCAGTTAGACTGGACTAAGTAGTATGAACTGTGTCCTAAACTGTGAGAAAGCAACTTCAAAAATCAGGGTACTGACCTGCATTGCATGCTACAGATTGTTCTTGATTTTGGATTCTACTTCTAAAAGTCTGCCTTTGACAATGTCTAATCTGCAAAATGCAAGGAAACTGCCAGCCTGGGTTGAAAAGCTACCCGGCACCAAAATGGACTTTAAACTAATACATATGTAGAGTGTGCAATCAAAATCCTTAAGTCAATAAGACTTCAGTGCCTTATCAAGTGATCAATTTTCAAATTAGATACAAAGTATTTATTTCAAGTTAGTTTTACTGCACGAGCACCTGGTACCACCAGTGATGCAACAGCTCTCAAAGCAGGCAAGGCAGGACAGCAATTTATGACAGCGCTTATAAAGCAGGGAAAATACATCAATACTAACTACTTAGCAAGGAAATCAACACGTGTTCAGGTGGCACATACAAGTTTCTTTTACATGCTTTTTAGCCTACAGTCAGGATTCTGTCATTTTCTCATTTCTGGATTAAAACAACAGACCTTTATTCACCTTTCAGAATAAAACAGGAATTTCTATCTATATGGAAGCTATCTGGTCCTAGCAAATAGGCTGCAGTGAACAATACTGGTTTTCTAGGAACTTCCCCATGTGCTAAGAAGTAGCAACACTTTATTCTCATGTACTGAACCCTCAGACTCAAGACATTCGAGCATTCAGTCTCAAGAAGAGTTGTACAAGCTGGAGAAAAAGCATCATGTGTGATCAGCAATGCCTCAAGAATCCTGCATGGCAGATAGGTCAGACAGCCACTGACTCCTGAGCCTACCTCTGTCAGACCAGCAAAGACATAAGAAACTCAACAGCTCCTGTCCCTGCTTCCCATTTATTATATTCCAAACAGAGACACATCAACTTAGAAAGCTGCTGAACAGCCACCTTTTTACACAACTGTTTCTGCAGCCCATCAACCTATTAGTGGATCAACTTATATCACAGTCACTGGTTTCACAATGAAACAAGTGGACAAGGCTTATACAGGACACTGAATACAAAGCACGCATGTGGCAGGGTTGACAGGAACCACAGATGATGTTGGACCACATGGAAAACATTACACCTTAGCCATGCTTTCAGACAAAGAATAACAATAAGGTGCTTCCCTGCCTGGTGATACAAAAACTGAAAATCCAGAACTGAACAGGGCCTACATGTAACAGAGAAAGTGCCCTGAAGATACAACCAGTATTCCAGAGAAATCAGCCATTCAAGCTTGCAGTCAAGCCCCAGCATTACAGGCCCTAAAACACACTGTCTGAAATGCCCTCCAAAAAAAAAAAATCAGAACTCAAAACATACAACCAACAAAAGGCAGAACAAGATAAAGAGACACAATCTCATAGGATAATCCTCAAGTATCCATGAAAACGCAGAAGCAAAGGTGAAGCACAGACTTGAAACAAAGTGCTAACAGAGTCATCAATTCCCAAGGCCTCTACAATGACAGAAAATTAAGCTAGACATGTCCAGGCAGTTTTATCAGGGAAGAAGAAAAGAAACCAACAAAAAAAACCCAAACAAAAACCCACGTGCCTAAGAAAGAGGCACACACCAGCCTGGTAGGAACTTTGCTATATCGCACTTTGGAGATCAGACCATAAAATCCATTTAAAAAGGGGCCTTTTCATGTAGATCCTCTATGAAGCCACAATTACCCAACGGTAACACAAACTCTGCCAAAATGTTCTCTCTAAATTAAAACATAGAATTAATTTAAATTCATCTACTAAATTGATTCGAAATGAAGGCGCAAAACATCCACATCAGCCTAAGATACCAAGGTCTAGAGTCATCATTGCAGCTACTGCTTCCAAAATCCTCAGACAGCACTCCCTGTATAACCCTAACGGGGGGTGATCCCTTACTCAGCAGCAAATGAGAACTCGTATTCTGTATTATGCCATTTGAGTAACAGTCTTCAGTGTTAGACTTGGATATTAATTCTGTTCCCTTTAAGAAACTGAGAAAGCATTGCCACCTTCCTTCCCTGCCAATCCAGAAAAGACCTGAATTTCTTCACTGTATCAAGAAACATTGTCATTTGAGGTAAGACTGCAAATAATACAAACAGAAAACATATTAAAAAAACCTTATTCAAAACACCTGGAAGACAACAAACATGAAGGCACAAAACATGTTAGCACATTATGGTAGCAAACAACTTCTGGCACAAATATTCTTAAAAACAATCAAACATTTGTTGATCAAAGTCCAATTCACCACCTAGAACACACATGATTCCAGTATTAGTTGTAACAACCAGGCAAAAATATAAGTATTTTACAAGTGTGAACAACAACAAGAATCATTCTAAAGCAGCAACACCATATCACTCAATATCTACTGAAGTCCTAAAATTAGGACCTCGCTCTCTCCATTTTTTAAACTATCCTAATCCCTAGTCAAACACATCAATTTTGGCTTAAGGAAAATAGTCTCTATTTTGTGAAGCCTCAATAACCTGCAAGTTTAAGTCCTACCTTTCCCAAACTAGTATCAACAGAAATGCCTATTTTAGTAGACTCTGAGTGATGCATGCTTTTCACAGCTTCAGACGAAAATTGTATTTATAACCCACTTTTCAGTTTCATATTCAAAGTTCTTCAAAAATCAGTATTTAGAGATACAGACAATACCAGGACTTAACCACTGAAAACCATAGTGAAAATGCAATGGGTATGATTCTGGAATATAGAATTGTAACTGTTTTAGGGAAACAGAAGTGGTGTAATCACATGGAAAAGACTGGGGTCAAAATTCGAGAATAAGGTATGTTTAAAGATTTAATATTACTTAAGGAGGAATTTCAGAGACATTTTTATTTATGTACCTGTTTATTTATGCTTTTATACAAAGGTACTAGTCTTGCCATCACTGATAACCCACATAAGATAAAGTTTTGAAATTTTAATTATAAAATGCTGAAGTCACACCATTAATAATTTCCTTGTGAACATGTTGGTATTTGCATAAATCATTGGGCTACCTTTAACTTCAAGATTAGAGTCAAAAGTCTCTAAGTTAGTATTCTTATTCCCAGTGGCATCTGTGTATACATACAGGTCTATAAAGTTAAGAGAAGCTGTGCTGGTCTGCTATGTTGGTGGACAAAACTGGGTACATGAACATAGGATGGGAACACCCTTATGTGCATAGAGCACACTGAATTCATTTTAGAAGTGATTACAAATCAGTTTCAAGAAAAGAGTAAAGTTCATTTCATCGTCAAGTTAACAACGACTTTGAAACTATGCAATCTGCATATACAATTACCAAAAAGTCAAATCAATTTTCTGAGTTCATTCAACGTTACTCCGGAGTAAAAGCAAAAAGCAATGCTGAATTTATGTACAAAAAATACCCAAGTAAACAAAATAACGTAAGTCAGCAGATCAGACTTCATTATCTTAAACCAGTAATTCCCCAGATTTCCTGAAACTGCATTCAGGAACATGTAAAAGGCAGTTTAGCTGCAGCAAAATTTGTACTGAGCAAGCCATATATCAGCACTTTGCTGGAATTTTACTTCTTAGAATTCCGAAAAGGAAAAAACCCTGAGAATTAGTCTTTTAGTTCATTAAAACAGTAGGAATGTGTTACAATCTCTCTTAAAACAAGAGAAATTGTCTATTCAGTGGTATTTGGAAGTTCTACAAAAAAGGAAGTAATAAATCTTGATTCTGCAAGCAGAGAATGTTCAAAACTCCTACACTTAGATCTCTTGTGGGAATACAACAAAAGATGCAGTACAGAGGTGTTTCACACCATCAAATGGAAAAGAGCTAAATCTTTATCTGCCCCATCTCACAACAACCAGTAATAGAAAATAACCTGCTCTTCAAGGTTCTGTACTTAACTGGCACTTTTTAATTAAAATCCTAGACTGGCCCCTGATTTCACATCCTTGATGCCAGGTGTGTTTACAGGAACAGCATCAACTGAGCAACAAGTTACTGTGGTTTGAGTCCACCAGAATTCAACATTCCTGATTTTCTTCAAAAAGATTTGGAAGAAATAGATGCTTGAAGGAGACTACTGCACATCGAGTTTTTAAGATAACTTTAAACACATTCATACACCAGTCCATTTTAAGAAAACTTGTTGCTATTTAGGAAGAGAACAATACGTTGTTTGATACTGTTCAGGGAGAGGATCTCTGCTCTAGTTTAAGTTCTACTTGAAGTTCTACAAATTTAAGGCAGCCACAGAAATTTTTTGTCAGGCACACCACCATATGCGGAGACAGATGTATTTTACTTCAGCCTGCTGCTACAGTTTAAGTAAAGACAGAAAAACAAAATCCTTGCAGACAGGTGTGCATTGTTTAGTTGTCAGTGAAATCTACACAGCAGAATTACTCCATTTGTCAAATAATAAATCCAGGTGATTTTTGGGCAAACCCTCTCAGAAGGAGCACTAATTCAGATGATAAGAAAGGTTGAAGTAGTATCATTATGCTGTTGGAACAAGCACTGAAAGGCTGCTCGTGCTAAAGCAGCTAAGCAAGACAATGAGGTGACACACTGGAGATGATCAAGTAGCCTACAGGGAAGACACAGGAAATATATACTAAATCATAAAAAATTGAAATTTAATAATAAAGTAGTTTTCTCCAAGTTGTAAAGATACAAAACCCCAGAATTCGGACAGTAGAAGTTCAGCATTTAGCCCCAGTATCTTATTAGACCCACATCCCCCAAAAACATACACTAAACCCTAGAGTCTGATAGACCCTTCCCAGATAAAATTTGGTTTTCTACAAATGCACAACTGACCAATAACCTGAACTCAATGCAAGCCCTGCTTTAGGACTGTGAAGAACAAAATGCAAAAACTAGTACATTTTTTTTTTAATCTAGGATTTAAATTCCCAAGTGTTTTCCCAAACAAAGGTTTTTCCCTGCAATATTAAACTTGTGAATCTATTTATAAATTGCAATTGTAAACTGGTTCTCCAGTCTCAAAGATTTTTTATCTGTAAGTGCTCAACACTCAGTTTTACACCATGGTATGTATGGTCCTTGTGTTGGAGTATTTATTTTTTATAAAAATTAGATACCTTTCTAACACTGCTCAGAAGAAGTACCTATCTACATCAGAGACACAGTATACTTGGTGAAAGACACAAAAGAACAGATACAGCAGTTTGGAAATCTACAAGGTTCAAAAGTCTGCAAAATTTTCTTAAAAAAAAAAAATCACTAAGCACAATATGAATGATTGGTTTACTTTTTAAAGAAGTCTCACAGACTTAAATTTTCTTAGTTTAAATTTATTCCTAATACAGTTACTTTGAGCCTTTTTAGCTACACACCAAAGACATTCATTTTTGCCACACAGGCATCCACCAATGCATACATATACCTACAGTATATGTCATCCACCAAATGACATTTTAAGGCAAAAACGGCAAAAAGTATGGCTTTTAACAAGAAGGGATGGAAACATAACTGATGGTTGTAAGTTAAATGCAGCTGACCATCTGGTCTTTGACATTAGCTAGAAATCAGACTGGTGTAATGTATTTAATTTTAAATGTAGTATATACAAACGCTAGCAAAAAACACACAGCTCTTGGAAAACAGAATTGAAAAGGGCAGTGAGACAAGATTAATACAACTCATTTTGAGAAAAGAAACATCCTGATCCATTTGGAACAAATGAAAGATGAGTATCAGTCAAAATTGCAGTTGCCCAGAAGAGAAGTTTCGTTACAGGTCTTAGACCTTTGATGTGAGGGAGAATAAAATTTAAAAGGTCAAAACCAGTTCCTGACAAAAAGGAACATCCAGACTTTACAAAAGATGGATACTCCAAGGGAGATTGAAGATGTGCTACTGCACAGAAAAACATGTTTTTTGGATATAGTAAACTGAGGGATGTTAAGGCACATACCACACATACATTCTCTGATATAACACGTGCCAACTAATTGTAGAAAACTGACTTCCAGTGTCACAGCAAGCCCAAAACACTAAGAACTTAAAATCTTATTTTCAGATCTAGCAGCCTAAAGACATGATACTATACAAACACACTGCAGCAGGGGGTGTACTCCATTTCTATTCTGTGAAGAAACACAGTGGTTCTGAATCCAGAGCCCAAAACAATTTCCCAGTTCACAGAAGACAGGTTACTTCTAAGCGGGAGGAGGCGTGGGGGGTGCTGTAAAATATGATTAAACTCTCCTGTCCTGAATAGACCGCACTGAAATCTGTACATAGCAATTTTAGCACACCTGCATCACTGCAGGAAAAGTTGAGGGATCCACAAATAAAAACACACCTCCCTGCCCCCTGCAAAAAAAACCCCCAAAACAAGTGGTTTAAACCATTCAATTAAAAAGGTATCTTTATGAACGATTTTCACCCATTTCACTCCAAGAGGTAACTCCTCAGGATGCACTCAAGTTATTCTGTTATAGCAGGGGGACTAGTATGCACCAGTTTGCTAACACCGTGTTTAAGAAAGTCTTGCTAGAGTACATGCAACATATCAAAACTGTTGCTACCAGTTAGGAAAGGTGAGCAAAGGAGCTACACTGGCAAAGTACTTCTGTCAATGTAACCGTGCTGGTACAAAAGTGTGACAAAGTCACTGTTGCCACCAAAAGATGAACCCACTGTAGAGTTGTAATGGCCCTCAGAAAACTTAAGGCCTAGACAAAATACACAGATCATTACCATTCTTCTTTGCAACAAATTTAACACTTAAATAGAAGACACCAAAAAAAAAAAAAAAATTAGTTGTAGAAAAACCTGTGGTAGTTCAAGGGAATCCCACAAAGTCCTATCTCTGAAATTATTCTAGAGCTACACAACATTACAGAAAAAATGGGACCATTCAAATTCTAATATACTACAGGGCACTGAAAATACCAAGACTTTCTAAATTACTTCAAAATGTTTATTACAAGATGTGCTACAAACATTTCTGTTTGCCTCCTAAAGGATGAATTGGCATTAATAAAGCAACTTAAAAGTAAACTAACACAGTATGTTCCACGGCAAAGCAAATTCTGAGCAGGGAACACATGAACCATCCATAACTTTTAAGACAGAAGAAGATGCAGCACTGCAACAACAGTGGGAAATGCAGCTGTACTTGGCTGCTGCCAATAAATCAAGCATATTAGGACAATCTTTGCTTACTTCTTTTTAGAAGAAAGCCACCAACATTACAGTTTAGTACATTCCAGGCCCAGAATATGAGTATCATTCAGGTTTACAGTGAAAACATGAGTCAGAGATTCCTCTTAGTCTTCAATATAAATACACTTAATATCTGCAAATTTAGGAACAATTTAACAGGAGTCAGTCATCATTTTTACATGTCTAACAAATTAAAACATTTCAGATTAAGAAACTAAGCAAAAAGTTAAAAGCAAAACCAGCACTATGGACAAGTGCTGCAAAAAGTTTGTCAGCAGTGCAAGTTTCTTGCCTTTCCCCCTCCATCTGATGGTGCTGAGAATCTAACAGTTTTAAAAAGAGTATTTGAGTAAGTACATAAGCACCATGTTACTTATTTCCTATAATTAACTGAGGAGTGGGGACAATACAAGATTCTATAAGTGGAATTTACTTAATGACAGCTGCTTGCACTATTTCAAAGCAAATTTAACCGACAGATAGGTTAAAAAAAAAATGTAAACTTCAAAGCAATTTCCCACAACAGAAGTATGACAAAACAAAGTGCAGTCTCAAGCAGCAAATGAAAAAACATAACTCTCAAAATACATTCATTGGTTCATAGGTTGGATTTTATTTACAGAAATAGATATGATATGTCATGCTAAAAACCACAGAAAGTAAAACTGTCCCATGTTCGCATAATTAGTTGGCAATTTTTAAAAAAAGGCAGAAGACTAAGAATACTTTAATAGATTTTATGTAGCATATATGAAGTGTTTGCACCACTATAAACCTCTGCATAGCTATCAGGTGATGACAGTCCCAATCACTTTAGGAAAAATTATCACATTTGTACACTACTGAAACTGTCCAGTCCCTAGTGTTTCACCAAAACTGTAAAAAGTTCATTAATTAACTGTAAAAAGCTGCCCAGTAAGTTAACAACTAAAGACTAAGTATTCTGCGAAAGTCTGCACCTGCTAAACTGAAATACATTCACAAATTACCCAACCCTTATTTGATCACAAATGTTGGAACTTAGATGTGTGTTCATTTGAATCAAAATGTGTCTTTAACTTGCATATTTTTAAAGTATCAGAACTTTTCTCACAAAATATTTTTATTTCACCTCTCTAAGCAGAGCAAAATAACCACTGTCAAGACAAGTTAAAAAACGTTACTATTGAATTAACCACCGTTTTCCAAATCTAGCACAAAACCAGCCAACAACTAGTTCCAGCTAAAGAGTAGCTTCTCCAACACTCTTCTGCTCTCTTACTAGAGACCTGTTGATATTAGGAATAGTCATGTCCTCCAATTACAACATAATATTGGCTGTATTTAATATGCACTGAAAGTCACACACAAACTTTTCAAAACTAATATGTCATTCACCGAGAATAGAAAAGGCAAAATCAAAATTTTGGAGATGATTCCAAGTAGAATCACATCCTTTGCTCAACCAAAAACCTGCTATTAAGACCTGGTGTTAATTGTCAAAGAGAGCTTTTTAGGAAAAAAAAAAAAACAAACCCAAACCGACAACAAGAAAACAACTCTTCCCTTTTCTTGCCAGTTATTAACTGCATTGAACAAGAGCACTGGTGCCTTCAGAAATGCCACCAGTCACCAGACTGGCAGGAGGAGGCCTCCTCCATATCCCATAGACTAATAGGATCTAATGTGAGTTCAAAGAAACTCCTGTGGGACAGATAACAGAGTATTCTCATAGCAAAATGACACCGAATACTCACCTCCTTCACAAGAAGCATTAAAAAGCTGAAGAGCCCTTTGTTACTTCCTCCCCCCCTCCCAGTACAACCAGTTCATATTTGCTAGGGATTGGGACACCTAAAATTTGCCGGCTCTAGCTTGCCTTCGCAGCACCACCAAAGACCTTTGCAGGACTGCAGAGATGCCCCTTTCCTCTTCACAGCTCAAGTCTACAGGGGAATTTCAGACATTTTGGTCTTGCAGCACAGAAGTAGGAGATGCAAGATTAACTACACTCCATATTGATTCTTAATGCAAATAAAGTGAAGTAAAATTTCATCTCTAAGAAGGCAAGAGTCTCGATAAACCTTATGCCACAAGAGTAGCATCTGGATTTTGGTTTTAGCTGTTTTTTCTAAAGCTGATGGTCTATTTGAATCAGAAAAGCAGTATTTTGATACACTTCTGCAAGGAAGAAGAATGAAAGATTTAAAAAAAATAAATCATATAAGCAGACTGCACATAAGACGGAGAAAACAAAAATAGCAGAGAAATAAATCTCTCGTTTCTAAACAAGCTGTAAAAAAACCCCTATATATGCAAAATAAAATAAAAACCAAGACATTTGTGTGTACACACGTAATTCAACAATAAAGCGTACAAAAGCATCGTCTTTAGCAGTATTTCGTATTTCTGCAACTAGCATTATGCTTAGCAAGGAGCTCGGTAATCGCTACTATTGTGAAAGACACGAAAATGACGAGCTGCTAAGTCCTATCTGCAGCTGATCAAAAACACAATAAACCGAACAGCTTTGCTTTCAATCACTTCCAAAAAATCAGAAGGGCAGAAACATCTGAACACCCTCCCTAAGCCATTAACGCCAATAGGTTCAAACGCAGCGAGAACAGGCGAAACAGACGGGAAGCAGAAAGGCAGGCTCGAGTTAACAGCAGCGAAAGGGAGGAGGAGATTTAGGCAAAAGAGGGGAGAAAAGGGCAGGAATTGCGGCCCCGAGAGAGGTGGGGAGGGCCTGGGCCCCCGAGACTGACCTGTGCCGTCGCTGGCGGACACGGAGAGCGCCGGTGAGGAGAGTTTAGGCCGCTTGGCTGAAGGCGGGCCCGGCTCCACCACATTCTCGGCCATTTTTAATTTTTTAGACAATCACTCAGAGCAGAGAGACGCTGGGGGGTGAACCCCAAAACCTTCACGTTCTTCTGGGGCCCCGAGTCAGCTGAAGAACAACAATAACGCCGAGAGCGAGCGAGGAGGATCTGGCGGAGGGGGGAGGTGGGGGGGGGTTGGGGGGGGCAAGTTCCCCTTTTTCTGCTCCTCGGGCTCTGGGAGGGCGGCAGCGGAGAAGCTGGGAGAGGTGGGAGCTGGGGCGGGCGGGGGAGAGGCCTCTTCCCCCAGGCGAAAGGGCTGAACGAAGATGGGAAGAGCAGGTAAAACCCCCGCCAAAAAAAAAAAAAAAAAAAAAAAAAAAAAAAGGAGGCTGGTGAATATTTTTTTTTTTTTAGTAAAATTAATCCCGGCTGTTGTGCTGGTGCTTCCTCGCCGCCGCCACCATCATCTTCATCCTTCGGGGGGTCTCCTCCTCCTGCTGCCTCCTCACCGCCGCCATCAGCCTCTTCCTCCTCGGCGCCGTCCTCCTCCTCCTCATCGCCACAAGGAGGCGGGCGAAGGAGGGGAGAGGAGGAGGAAAAAAGAAAAAAAGATCACCGTCCTCTAAGCAGCGGCTCCTTCCCCCTCCAACACCACCCTGCGAAAAAATACCCACCGCCAGCGACAGGGCTGGGGGGGGAGGCGGCGGGGGGAGTGGCACGGCGTGCGCAGGGTCCCCAGCTCCACTCGCTTCTTCCTCGCCCGTCGCTAATGGCTGCAGAAAGGGGAGCTGTAAGGATGAGGAGGGTGAGGATAAGTCCCAGGAGTCTCCGCTTCACATCTTGTTGTGCAGGGAAGGAGGAGGGGTTGTTGTCCTGATGGAGGCAGCACCGATCGCGGGATGGGAAGGTGGGGGGCGGGTTTCAACACCCTTTCTGCCCCCCCCCTTTTTCTCTTCTTTCCCCTTCCTCTTTCTCTCGTTCGCAGTAGCAGGCTGCCCCCCCTCCTCCGGCGCAGGCAGAGGGGCCGATCCCACAGCAGCGGCAGGAGGAGGAGGAGGAGTAGTAGTAGGAGGAGGAGGAAGAAGCCGGCCCCTCCCGCCCTCTCTGCCTACCTTCCCCCTTCCCGGGCGGCCGAGGACGGTGGCAGGGAGGGGGCTGCCCGTCTCCGCTCCCGCGGACCCACGGGCGATGCGGGGCGCGATGAGCGAGGGAGGAGACCCTCGGCCGCTGTTCGGGCGCGGTGGGGACTCCCCCTTCGCCTCTGCGAGGGTGGGGAAGGGAGCGAAGAGGTTGGTAGTCGGGGTGGGAGGGGAGGCCGCTCAGCGACCCCTCTGAGAAGAGGAGCGAGAGGTAAAATTAAAATAATAAAACAGGAGAAAAATCACAGCGGAGGAGGCCGGGGGACTCGCCCCGGAATGGCCGGGCGGGGGAGGGGGTCCCCGGCGCTGCCCGGCGGGGGGGGAGGGGGGGGCTGGGGCGGGACGGCGGCAGCGCGGGGGCCGAGCGCAGGCTCCGTACTGCCCCTGCCTGGCGCTCCGGGGGCGTGTGTGCAGAGCGGGCAAAGCGGGGGTGGAGGGCAGCGCGGGGGGAGAGAATTCCGGGAAAAGGAGAAGAGAGAAAAGGAAACAGAGAGAGAGGGAATAGCGAGGGGACGGGGCAGGTTGGGGAGGGGGGGGGCCTCTGGGCTCCTCGCTTCTCTCCCCGTCCCCTGTCCGAGCCCCTGGGTCTCTGTGCGCTGCCCTCCCCCTGGCTCGCCCCGTCCGGCTCGGCCTCTCGCTCCCTCCTCCTCCCTCCGTCGCTCACACACAAACAAAATGGCGGCTGTTGTTCCTTCGCTCTCCCGAGCCCTCGGAGGGAAGCGGCGGTGGCGGCGGCGGCCGGAAATGAGCCAAGAGAACACGGGGGGGCGGGGCCGCCACCGGGGCGTGGTCACCCCTGCGGGCGGAGACATGGCGGGGGCGGGGCCCGGCGGCGCTCGCGCACACAATGGAACGCGGGGCGCCGGCGGGGTGGAGGGGCTGGGACCGTTCCAGCCGCCGTCACGAGACCGCGTTGATCCAATCAGCCCCCGCCCCAAGCCGGGCTCTTCCGCAAACTCCGCTGGCCCCGCCCCTTAAAGGCGAAGGGTTTTTCCCTTAAAAAAAAAAAAAAAAAAAAAAAAAAAAAGCTCCTTCTTCTTGCCCCGCCCCACACGGCCTTACTGTCGGCCCAAAAGTGCGCGGCGGAGGCCCGAGGGAGCCTGCCTGGGTCCTGCGGCCGTCCAGTCCTGCCGCACTAGCCGGTGCCTGCTACCCGGCCTGCTGGGCTGAGGTGCCGGCGGCAGGAGCGCGGTTGTTTCGCCGCCGCCCTCCTCCTTTCCCTGCCGGCTCCCGGCCGGTTCCCCGCGGCGCCGGCGGGCGGGGCGCTCCTGCCGCCGGTCCCCGGCCGTGCTGCGCCACAGACATGGCAGTCCGGGCTGCCAGCCCCCGGCCTCTGAGCAGAGGGCTTGCGGAGCGGGACCCGCACCCCGAGGCCCCCGAGCCGGGCGGGTGGATGTGCGAGGTCACAGAATCACAAAATAAATTAGATTAGAAAAGACCTCTGAGATCATTAAGTCCGACCTATGACCGAACACCACCATGTTAGCCAGACCATGGCACTGAGTGCTACGTTCAGTCTTTTCTTAAACATCCCCAGGGACGGAGACTCCACCACCTCCCCGGGCAGCTCCCAATGCCTAATTGCCCTTTCTGTGAGTAAATTCTTCCTAATCTGGGGGCGCTCTGTACTGCCCAGCCCGGAGGTGTCCAGAGCTGCCTCAGGCTCCCGTCGGCGTTACAAAACGTAAACAAAAACCCCAACCCCCCACGCTTTTATGCCAGAGACTAAATAAGCCCACAAGCCCCGCGCTCTGTGCCAGACCCCCGCCTGTGCCGGGGATGGCGCAGGGCACGGTACGAGGGTTTGCAGTGCCCTGACAGCACACCCGCCCCTCAGAGGGGCTGTCGCAGGCGCAGGTGACACTGGCGCGGTCCTTCTCCAGCCCTCTCGGCCCCTGAGCCGTCCCAGAGGTTACGGACCCGCCACGAGTTTTCCTCGAATCTCTGAGGGCTCATCTGTGAGGAAATGCCCCATCCCGGCATTTCCCTTCCGTGCATTTGGACTCCGTCGGGCCGCACACCATTACAGGATAGGAGTGGAAGGGAAATGCAGGCACGTGCATGTTTTTAACGGAAAATCGGGGGGTGTTGATCCAAAACCGGACATTTGCGAGGAGGACTTCCCTTGCCACTCACCCTCAGGGCTGAGCTCTCTGCAGTACATGTAAGAGCCGAAGCAGGTATTTGGGAAGAGGCTAGACTAAACACAGAATCAATACTGCAGCCTTCAAGAGGAGCCTACAGGCAGGAGGAGATTCACAGCCTTGTAAGTTATCCACCAGCTCCCTTACATACTCCCACTCTTCAGTTTCCCTTGTTTGGGCTTTATTTCAAGCAAGATTGTTGTTGTCTCCCCCAGCACAAAAGGGGAAACACAAACCTCTCCAAAAATGCTTAAAGATTGGATTTGCCTTCCTGAAAAGTCTTGAAGCCATAGGCAGTGCACTAAGAGACGTGGAGGGAGCCTTGCAAGGACAAATAAGCCTCAGGTAAATAATCTGTAGAGCAGAAAGTCCCAGAACTAAAGCTGTGAGGGCTAACAGCATTATTTAAGAGTGGTACCTTAAAAACTATGTTAGTGGTTCTCACAGGTTTTTTGCCTTCTATTGTTTCTAAATTTCCCAAAATATTGCAGTTATAGAAGTTTTGTATTACCTCAATTTTTTTTCAGATTGACTGTTTCCCTTGTTTGTGAAGCACTTTTTTAACACAGCTGAGAGTAATTTAAACTTTTTTTTTCTTTTTTTTTCTTTTTTTGGTCTCCTTAGAATTAAAAGTTGATGGAAATAAGTCTATATAAGGTTTTCAGACCATCTGGAGGCCCACAGTTCAATAAGGAATTAGTGCTGGATTTATAAAGACATTGAGGTACACTGAGGTGCACATAAACACCTAAATGCCTTTCAAGTCAGGCCCTTACTAAACAACAAGTTTGGAGCAAAGAAAATGTTTCAAATAAGAGTTTTGTTACATTTGTTCCTATCTACAGACTAGATCCTACCACGCAGTTCAACTGAAATTGTGCTGACAAACAAAATTTTATTTTATTTTTTTAAATTTTTTTTTGGTGCAGCTTAGCCTCTGATCTGGCTACCTGTCTATCTACCCTTGAAAAGGGTTCAGGGAAGCATACCTGAACTGTGGGAAACTTAAACTCTTAGGTAAATGCTACCAAACCAGCATGTAGCTTCTGAGTATTAATTATAGATATAAGTGATTAACTGATATTTTAGTAAAGGCATAGGTCTGCCTTGCACGCTTCCTACCCAGTAGAATATCTTAGTTCTTTAGACATTAGAAAGTCATATTCTGTTGGCTTTCCATATTAGAGATTTATATGCAAGCTGAAGTATAGGGAAAATAAGTAGAAAAAGAATGGTATTTGTGGGATTTTTCTCGAAAAGAAGGCATCAAAAATAAGAGAAGGAGGAAAAAAAAGAAAAGTCAGGAAAATAGAGCTATGATAAATCAAATATATTTATAAACAATGACAAAAAAACGCTTAAATATCTGTTAAGTTTTCTGAAATCACTGCAGTTTCTTAAATGAACCTTAGTTCATGCACACAACCCATGACAGATAACATTACTGGAAAGCAATAATAGAACACAAGCATGCTAAGAAGCAGATACATAAACCTATACAAATAAAACCAGGAGGTTATTATACCGTTAAAAGTAAAATACACCTATTTATCCAACAACTTCTCCTCTTTGCTTCAGTTTCCCCATTCTGACAGCAAGGATAGTAATATTTATCGCTTGAAAATATTACCTAGAAGAATTGATTAGCTCATCATTGTCAGTAATTACAGTAGTCATTATGTACTTCAAGATAACTGGATGAAAGTGCTGTAAGTCCGGTTAAAATGAGAATCTGCTCGGGAAAGCAATGAGAGAGGAATGCAGAGCCTTGAACTTTTATCGTGGGATCTTCTTTGGCCTTAGCTGGTAAGTTACTGAAATTTGTAAGCATGCCCAGCTGCTTTGAGGGCTACAAAGAACAAGATAAGATCCCTTTGTACTGCAAAGGTCAACGTGATGCCCGGAGCTCAGCAGCCCAGCTTCAGTAAGATGAGCGGGCAGAGGAATAATCATCTCCCTCGGCCCGCAGAGAGCCGGGACTGTGGCCTTCCCCTTCCAGCTGCTGGATGGAGAAGCGGTGTAAGATCTCAGTCACCCAGCCAGCTTCCCCGCCCCCCCGCCTCTAATGCTGCTCAGGAAATCACTTATACCAAATAAAACTTCCCTTCTCCCCTTCAGCAGGATTTGCCCCACAGCCCTGTGGCCCTCTGAGTGTCTCCAAAAGATGTGGACTTGTGGAATGGGAAGCAGGACCCAGGGACAGGACACTCCCATTCTCTCAGTCCTATTTCTGCTTGTAGTTCCAGCTCTATTATCTTTTTCCCTGAGCTTTCCAGGGCTGCTGTTCATGTCTGGCAGGTAACTTCCTCTGTTCCCCAGCTACCTCCTGCCATCACAGCACTCTGCTCACGCCGCAGCTGGGGAGGGGAGGAGGAATGACCCCCTTCTCCGTACCAGCGAGGAGATCTATGCATGGAGGGTCCTTCCTGGCATAGGTCAGAGGGATGAGGAAATAATTTAAGGCTGCAATTTTTTGCAAGTAATGCCAGGGTGCAGCTATATTTCTGGAAAGCAAGAGCCAGCTGTGCCGGAGCAGAGAACATCGCTCAGCGCAGCGTCAACATTAAAACCCAGCAGCGTTTTGATATGAGACAAATTTTATTAAAACCATAAGAAGCAACCATCCAATAGTTGATTCTTTCTTGCTTTTAGCATATACATAAAAGAAAGGGCTGGCGTTCTGACAGAAAGCAAAATGCTTTCAGTCCTCAGCCTCAGAAACACAGGCTTCCTTGGTCACACAGTTTTCAATAGCTGCAAACACAGAGTTATGTTGCTAAATGTTAAGGGCTCAGCTGTTTACCAGAAGAATGTTTCCTCCCTGGAACACATGGTTTTGCTTAAAAGAAGTTCTCCCAAAACCCCCACTTTATTTAATTAGCAAATGCAACATTATAGTTCTAACAAACATGCCATGCTGTATTCCCTTACGAGAGCAAAATAAGAAAAGAAGACAAAAATTGACCTCTCAATTTAAGAGAGGGGCAGAAGTACACTCTGCCTAGGAAACATTGCAGCTTTGAGGTCTGGTGATCGAGAGCCAATCTCATGCTTGAAACGTATATATCTTTGTGTGTCATTTCCATGTCCTGGTTCATGCTGAAAGCACAAATGTGGAATCGGAGCGAGAGGTTTGTGTGCTCTCCCACCTTTTACCAAGGGCTGGTCAAATCTCTGCCTCTCACTTCCCAGGCTTAGCTCTCTCCTCTGTAAGAGAGAGGTGATCCTACTCCCCCTTACAGAAAGCACGTTCAAATCATTAAATAAAAATGTAGTACTCTTGTAGCTTCTAAATGAAGTTACACTGAAATTAATGCATTTACATAAGCAGTTGATTTATCCCAGAGTATTACCAGGATGCAAGCAAGAGCTTCTAGAGTGAAAGTATTATATTTTTAATTAAGGGCCCTTGAACTTGCCACGTGTTTTGAGCTTGTGGAGAGTGAAATGATGGCAAATTTCTGAACAACTCAGCTCAGCAAAATATTTACGATTATCTGCTAAAAATGATCGTTGTGAGACAGAGCTTAAGCTAACATGGGAAATCTGTGCTGAAAGAATTACAGATATTGTTGCCACCCAAAGGAAGCATACTGTTCACATTCCTCTTATTTCTTTTGACTCTTGTATCCAATGGAAAAGTTCTTGATAAGCTTTATTGCACTGTAGAGGGTATAAACAATGCACTTTGAAATCTGCTGAGCTTAAACCCGAAACTTATCTTTTCATTTGTTTCCTGAATTGTCCCACAGACACAAATCCACACCACACATGTGTTTATAAAGAACAGAATACATTTATTACTGTCATGCAATCCCTTCCTTTCTTGTTGTTTTTTTTTCTCAGTATTTCTTAATTTATTATTTTTTACTTGCCACGGCATTCTTCTATATGCTGAACTGCAATGTATTGTTTGATGTCTCCACTCAAAATGCAAAGAGAGGAAAAAAGTTTGGGGTTTTTTCTGCTTTAATAGATTCTATGTTTCAAGATTTAAAGTGATTCCTTCAAGGGGGTCAAGCAGAAATTTACTATGTGGCAGGGAAATTTAGTGAATCAAGAGGTTTTCAGTACAGAGGGTATTGGCCTTCTGACGGAACTAATGGGACCCTGTTGTTCACAGGATAATACATTTAGTAAACACAATCTGAGCTGGTTTTACAGCTGCCATGGAAGAAAAAAATTCCACAGGAAATATAGGTCTGGTTGGTTTTTTTTTTCTTTTTCTGTTTCTGCTTTTCTCTAAAAAGATCTTGTACTTTCTTGGCTTTTTGGCATGAGTTCTTTCCTTCTACACTCAAATGGAAGTCAATAATTAACCACAAACACCAAAATACAATTGATTCTAGTGCAACCACTCTGTGTAAAACAATAGGGTTAATCCTCAGTTCCCTACCTTCCTAATTTATATGAATTTATCACTTCTCTTCCCAGAAGTTTGCCTGTGAACCCTCACATTTCATTGCCTGTCAGTTTTTTTTCTTTTGGTCTCTTGTAGCAAGGGATGCTGACATCAGGCAACAGCAGACATTCTGTTCTCGTTCCCTGCCTGTCCCGTAGGTGAGGCCTGGGAGCCTTGGAGAAAGGAGCATCAGCCCCTGATGGTGCAACACTACTAAAAGGCAGCAAGGGAGCAGCCAGAATGCAGAAGCTGTGGCAGCCCCCCAGCAACACACTTTTTCTCCTCGTGCTCCTGCATTGCCTCAAGCTATGGAAAGATCATTTTAGCAGAGCAGACCTGCTTTATGGGCTGATCTGTGATACTTACTCCAACCTCCTTTGCCATCTCAGATGCCTTCCCTTTGATCACAGGACAGACATGGAAAGGGGTGCCAGAGCATGCTCCAGATTCAGTGCATGGAGGTGGTCACAAACCACATCAGTGGGGTGTCAGGGAAAGGCCAGTTGCCCAGTCCAGCACGGGCACCATGATAAAGTTGCAACCACCTGGGAGTAAAACTAAAACCTTTTGAGATGGCTGGAATGGTTCATTAAAGAACTTTCATACACCAGCAGGCCCCAAAGAGAAAGGAAAGTCGTGGTTGGCATATGATATTTAGTCAGCAAGGACTTGTTTATCATTCTTTAGAAGTGAAGAAACCTTTTAAGTAGCTTTCAGGGGAAGGTAGAGAGCTTTTCTAGAGGTCAGAAAAGTAACAATTTCAAGGTTGATGTCACTCCTCTGTCCTCAGTGTTTCTGTGACCACAACTTTGTTGCTAATTAAGAATCAGCTTCAAGAAAGCAAAACACAAAGTATGAGGTGCATAATCAGCATCACAAAAGGACAGAAACATTGGTTCTTTCACCATGTGATAAATAAGTATTTTGTGCAGATGTTTGGGCCCCGTGTGAAGGGGCATGGTGCTGCCAGGCCAAGCACCAAGCCCAGGAGAAGCTTCTCTGGATGACCAGGACCCTGGAGTCCCCCAGACAGAGAAAATTCCTTTGTCTCAGCAGGAGGAAAAAGAGTTGTAACATCAACCACAAAAAAAATCCCATTTGCTGCTGCTGCCGCCCTGCATTGTGAGTGTTGGCTCCAATTTTGGGAACAGACAGAAAGGACTTTGCCTGGCCATGCTGGATGTGCTCCTAGCATGCCTGCTGCCTGCCTCCCCCAGGACATCCTGGGGGTGATGTCCCAACCAGCTGCTCTGGCAAAAAGGACTGCCGGACAAGGGGAGATGCAAAACTTAGAACACCAGAGTGAGAAGCATAGTGAAAAGTCTGGCATCTGGATGTGTCAGTCGTCTTGGCAGCTATGCAGAGTTTTTTCTTGTTTGCTCTGCTAGATGTAGGCATCTGAATTCCTGCTGAAAAGAAACAGGGGTGTTCGAAGCCTCTTGCGATTTTGCAATTTGCTGGTTCATATGTCTTCCTATCTGTGGCACTTACAGATATATGTATATCTAAATGTATATGTATATTTATATACCTCAGAGGTATTGGAATGAAATGTGTTTTGTTTTGAATATTCAAGCCATCCCAGCATAGTTAGCTCCTGCAAGAAAATTCTTTAAAAATTATTTTCACCACAGTGAGCATCTTTCACAGAGGAGTCCATCAGCTTCCAGAAGGTGAGACGTGTGAAAGATTTCCTGTTCCCATGCAAAGGAACCAAGCCAAGGACTAACAACAGTGGTCTGACTCTACAATACGAAGGGTGAGCGCGTCTGCGCTTGCACAGAAGTATCCCACATCAGTGCAGAATGGGCCTGTGGATTCCTCCATCCCTCCTGGGTATTTCAATTAAAAGCCGGGAAGGAAGTCCAAGAAAATGCCTAAAATGGCTTGAGTCCTTCCTCATGATCTGGAAATGGAAGTCTGCGGTGACTAACTCCAGCCCAGCCACCAAACCCCTCCCTCCCCGACTCTGCATTGCTCTGTTCATTCCCAGCTCCTCTCCTGCGTTTGCAAACAGTCAGCAGTGGAAACAGTGAAGCAGCCTGGCTTCGAATGCCAGCACCACATGAGTGGTATGTGACTGCAGCAGGGACTGTCACCAGCCCATCCTGGCCCCTAACCTAGGAAGAAGTGATTAAAATCTGACCGGGGTAAGGCTTGATTATAAGCAGAGGAATGACTTTAAAAGAGGCTGCTGCCACACCTGCAAACAAAGCCCGATTAAATCCTTCCATTGACTTAAACTGGCTTCAGAAAAGGCCTCTAACAGCTTCTCCAGTTTAAACAAAAATTAAAATGCTTGTTTATCATTTTTAAGCCAGTTCAGATGATGTCTGCTGACTTTCTCACATAGCTAACAGCAATATCTGTAAAGAACAAAATTAGCTAACTGAGTGGTCAGGAAAGCTGCATCCCTTACCCACTCAGAGCTGGTAATATGAGCTTTTTTTTTTTTCCCGCCCTCTCATTCTGTTTGGTTATGCATTTGACCTGAATTTGAAAGCATCAATCCTGAAAGAAAAGTTGCCTGGGCACGGGGAGCAGTGGGAGCTCATGCTCTCATGGTGGGTTACTCCATGGGCACCAGCCCAGTTCCTTCTCTGTTCACTCACATCGTGTGACAAGCATGAAATCTCAGCTCTTCTGATCAAATTTTAACCATCTAGGTGCAAATACCCAGTGATTTTGTGTGATTTCAGCTGTTCATTTCCTTCCACCACCCATCCACCTCACATAAAAGTCCATTGAGACTTGTTTTTTGTGTGGTGCCTATCCCACAGGAGTGTGTGATCTTTCCTGGTAGATCTATCCAAGAACTATGACAATGCAAAAAATAAAGAACAGAAGGGGATGCTTGTCAGCCCAGTACTGTATTATTCAAAATCTTACAGTTCAAAATCTCGCCTTCTCTTTCAGTTTAATTCAGTAACAACTTTTTCCTGAAGGACTTTTAGGAGTCAGAGCTTTCTGGGCTCATGAGTGAAGCCTAAGGGAGGATAAATCATCCAGTGTGGGGCCCAGGATGCCCTGTCCACTCCTCTTTGGTTGTGCACCATGGAGAAAGACATCCTTGAAATGTTTGACTGCTTCTGAGATGAAGCCCTCCATGCCCTTCATTCAGCAATGCAACAAGATTTTTGGGAGACCAAACATGGCTGCAGATGAGTTTATTCACAAGGTGTATGAGGTGTTGGCTGGAGAGATGCAGAGCTGAGCTGCTAGCATATGCCCTGCCCAAATTTACTCCTGCCCTCAGGTTTGTGACCTCGGTGACTATTTAATAGTGTAAACCTACCTTTTATATTCCCTGCAGAGGTGATTAAAAAGGATGAACACATGAAGGAACACGTGAGCAAGGATATCACTAGATTAATTCATTATTTCTACTAAGCTAATTAAAGGCAGATCAATTAAATGATCACACCGAGATCATGATTAAGATCAAATCAATAAATCAGTAGATTCAAATGGTTGATCAACAGGTTGTATATCTATCAAAGTGACTTGTGAGGTTGCCACTGAAGGAATTACTTAGATTTTAATCTTGTCTAGGAAGATTTCAAGGAGGAGGCAGAGTCTTTTCAGGCTAAAACCCCAGCGAGCTTTCCAGAAGATGCAGTGACCCCCTGGGTGAAGAACATAGGCCTTTGAAAGATATAAGGATGTTGAAGGAGATATCTCCCCTGCTTCGAAGGGGGATGTCCAGTCTTTGGATTTTTTGCCAAGCTGTATGACCCAGGTCATATGGTAATCTTGTTTACACTGTGTTTGGGGATGTAATGTGACAGGCATCACCACAGTAACTTTCCTTTAACACATCTTTCTTAAACCTTGATTTTACTTTTAAATGTATTAACATTTATTGTCTGTATATGCCCTGTTTCACAAGTGGCCCTGTTTTTCTCTACTGCCAAAGCAGAAGGGATGGTTAGGTAAGCCTCGCTACTTCAGAATAATCTTGTTTTCAGCTCCAAAGACTGCCACCTTAACTAATTTACTAGTTAATTTTAGTAGTCCTCCAAGGGTATTTTTCACACAAGCACACCTGGTCACCCATTCATACCAACGAAAAAACAAGAAGAGATGGAATTGATTCATTAAAACAAAGGTGAAAACAAGCAATGTAATTTCATCATTCCTTGGAGGGTTTAATTCATGTCCATATTTCTTCATTACGCCAAGCACAGCACTGAAGGCTTCCTCTGGGCACACAGCCTGGAGTCTGATGTGGCCCCAGAGCAGGCTGCAGCCTGCCCAGCCCAGTGAGAGCCTTCGCTCAAGTCTAGCTCATCTTCCTCTGCGTGCGTTACCCAGAGCAAGGCAGGGTGGTGATGTTGGTGTTTTTATTTTGGGTAGTGGATGATACAAAAGAACCATGTTTCCCTCATCACCATCATCATTTGTACAAGTATAACTTCTACTTCAATCAGCCTTGGGCTCACACTGTATGGCTGTCAGGCTGTCAGGTGGTTTGGAGGGTATCTGTCATCCAGGTTCCTCACAAGCTGTGTCAGGAAGTCCCATCAACAAGTGACCTTTAATTTTGCCTGATCAGTTTTGATCATACCTTCATCTGTAATATAAAATACAGATGTGTAGGAGGAAGCCTTGCCAGTAAGGCATAAGTTTATCTTGCAGCAGAGGTAAAGGGAGTATAACATGCTGCCGGTGGAAATCTCCCAACTTATAGAAATATACCTGGTATCCTGCTCAGCACATTTTCTCCTTGGTACAGTTTCCTTGTGCTAGTTCCTCCTACAGTTAAAATATTGTGAATTTCTTAATGGAAAAAAATTGGGATGCTAACTTGGGGGAAATTTTTCCCTTACTCTCATGGCTTTTGACCTAAACCTACAAAACACTGTTACATTAATCACTATTTGACCATTAAAGTTTTCTCAGTGTTGACTCTACTTTGGGTCTGTTCTCATCTCACAATGCCCAGTCCAAGCAAGGGTCAAAATGTATTTGAATTCCCAGCTCATGGAGGCCTCAGGCTTGCTGGTAACATGGTGGAAGGCTTTTCACATTTCTTTGTCACTGATGTGAATTATAGCATGTCTGAAGCAGTACGTGGGCCTTAAAAATAAAAAATTAAAATGTAAGATAAAAGATGCTCTGGTTCTCCTTTTGCAGACACAGCACTAATCAGGGGGCGAGCTCTGCACAGTGCTCTGGTAGAAAGTAATTTCCTGATTTAGGGTGATATGTAGCTAAGGATTTTGACTGATCTCATCTGTATGTATATTCAGTCTTTGTGAGATGCTATTAGTAAGCATAGCTGAAATTTGAATATCTTATTTTGTTTTAGAAAGTGTCTTTTGTATTATTTTTAGGGAGAGTTATCTGTGTTACTTGCAACATGACACAGCTTTGGGTCATCTGCGGACTTAAGCAACCTAATCTTTCTTCTTTCAGGCAAATAATTTACATGAAAGCCATGTACAGGCCTGTGCCAGGACAGATCCTGGCTCACCCTCACTTGGTACAGCCTTTCATTTGGAAAAGAAATCACATTTAAAGACCAGAATAGTACAGGGCTTTGCCACTTGCCCTCTACTAATTTTATCAAGTGTGTTTCTCTGCCTGCTTTAGCAGGACATTGCATGAGACTGGGCCACAGCCTGTCTGGACCCAAGTTGTTGCACCTCTGGAGCTTCTGCTGTTAGTGTGCTTTGGGAGGAAAGCTGGTTGGTGTGGTATGGTTTGGTCTTGACTAATCCAAGTTGGCTGCTTCTCATCTCATTGTCATCTCCTGGATATTTACAAATAAATTAATTATTTGTTCTAAAGAGTTACAGCTAGGCTGACTGGTCTGTGAGTCCCTTGGCTTCTCTTGTCTTCCCTTTTCTGTTCATAGGAACTCCTTTGGCCTTTTTAAACTTGGGGTGTCCTGGCATATCCATCACAAATTCCCCAAATTAACCACTACTGTCAGTTAGTGCTGGGTGAAATTGCTCCTGCACAATGAAATCATAAACATTACCTCATCTGTGTGCTCTCTAACCACTGCTTTCTTTCAGGCTTGCATCTCATTCCCTTTCTTGGCTGCCTGTTCAGCAGCAATATATTCACTGTAGACTGATAATAAAAAAAGTATTAAGGACTTTGACTTTATTGAAAGTATTTATCAATAGCTTTTGCTGTCTATTGGGTAGCAGAGCAACTCTTTTCCTTACTCATCTTGTTTTTACCATACGAAATGAAGTCCTCTGTGAACTGTGCCCCATGCTGTAGTCAGGAGCCTTCAGTGCTCTTTTTTAAATCAGTGCATGACAGGGAAGATTTTTTTGAGCCAAGCTGGTTGATTTCTGGCCTCTGTTGGTTTTTAATTAGTTTATTTATTTGGAGTTCTTCAGGTCTCAGTCTCAAACAGAAATTTGGGCCGCCAAAGACACCGAGATCACCTCCCATCCCCACTGCTTGTGGTAAGTCCAGACAACTCAATAGCTGTCCTAAGGCCATGTTTCTGAAGGTCTCTTTCCAAGATTCCAAAATCTCCACATCTGCTCAGTGATTCTTTTGGCAAGGGGGTCAGCAGGAAGGACTCTGTCTGCATAGCCTCCCACCTGTCTCCCTGAAGGGACATCCTCCCTGTGAAGGACAACTCCCAGCGTCCCTTTTGGGATGCTCCTGCTTCTCCTGGGGTAGTGGATGTTGATGATGCTCCTGAAGGCTGAGGCTCCCCTGCGTCCTTTTGGAAGCCCCGTCGCTATGGCGACTGTGTGCAGCTTTATGATCTGTTTGTTGTCCACCTCTCTCAATCAGAAACGCTTCTGGAGCTTTTATATTTTCAGTGATTTTCATTCAAATCACTAGTGGGTGGTTTTGAATTTAAAAGGGAAGTGACACACCATGAGGAAAAACTTCCAGAAACCTTTGTGGTCTACTGTTGCACTCTTTTACTTTTTTAATGATTAAAAGAGACTTTTTCTCAATTTTATCTTAATTTTGTGTTATTTTCACACTGCTCTGAGCACATCAGAGAGAAAGAGAAAATTTTTCACTTCACCCCCTGTTTTGGATGCAAAACTCACCAAATTGCTCCCTAGGGTGGCTGCGGCACTGAGAGGAGCAGCAGAGCCACCCACATGCTCCCCTGCCCCGATTCTCGGGGGACCAGCAGGAGCCAGGCAGGATGGACCAGAACCCTTAGGGCCTAAACGCAATTTTGCCCTAGAGCAGACCTGTGGTTAGCCCAGGGACATCTCCTTCTTAGTGCTCCCAACTCATCTAGGGGATGAATGAAAAGGAGGAGCGTGTACGTGGTAAATGCACCCACCTTTGCTCACCTGCTTATTCATCACCAAGGAACATTTCAAACCCTGGTGATCACTCCTCCCACATTACAACCTAAAGCTTTTACCTGCCAGGCCATAGCACTTCTGATTTGATGATTATTTTAACGAAGGATCACAACTTGCATTAGTGTCCTTCTTGGCCCTTCCCTCTCCAAGGCTTCTGCCTCTGTTTGTCAGAAAGAGGTTTTATTCCTTGACTTCTGCATATTCTTCCACCTGCTCTGACCCCTCTGCCACAGCAGTCCTAGGAGGTGAAGATCTGTTTAGCTTTGACAAGTGTTAGTACTTCTGCATTTGATATTAATATTTTAGGGAGTTGTTTTCTTTCAAAGAAATTTAAATACCTCTCTTTACCTTTGTTGCATTTCAAAATTTCGCATCTTGTGCTGACACAGAAAGAGCTCTTTGGTTGGGAACTCATGGTTTGCTTTGAAGGTTTGAGATTATCAGTGAGGAAATCTTCTTTCTCAACATGTAGTTTAAAAAGAGCTACCAGGTGACTAAAGAAAAAAATGTATAGATATGAAATCAAGAGATTATTGGAGAGAAAAACTGAATGCTTTCAAATACAGAAAATAAGGACTATGGTTTTAGTTGTGTTTTCATGTAGTTTGGTTACTAGTGTTCATTCATTCTGGATAGTCAAAATAAATTATTTTCTTTTTAGATATCCTAATATTTTTACTTACAGAGCATGACAGGATGCTCTTGGATTTGCTACTCTAAAACATAGCAGCATTCCTACATAAACACGCTTAAATGGCACAGGGTCCCTCAAGAGCAGGTTTTGATAAACCTTTCACTTTTATGTACAGAACCAAAACATTGGGAATCTGTTTGGTTGAGTCCCTTTGGAAAGTAACTTTCTTTTTCATTTAGCCCTTGGTGTGGCAACAGGAAGAGGCCTAGGGCAAGGAATGGAGGAATGGTTTGCACCCAGCACTCCAGGAGCCGGAGAGCTCACTGGAATGCTCCTGTCCTCCCTGGGTGTGGGGAAAAGCCATGACGAGAGCAGAGGGTTGCAGCAGCTCATGCTCCCAAGTAGCTCTTTCTGAAGGATGCACTGGGGACAAAAAAGGGGTCTGTGGTGTTCACCATTTTTGGTCACAGCCAACACTTTGCAGGCAGCTTCCCTCCACGCTGCTGAGTTGCTGGCATCGCAGCCTGCTCCAAGCCCACCTTATGCTTCAAGTGCAAATTGTGATCCTCTAGGGTAATACTTGATGGAGAGCTGGTGGCTGCCAAGGGAAGACTTTTCCCTATTTACACCAACAGATACCCACAGACCAGTATGCTCCTCCTCATACTGGATATGTGGATAACCCCCACCTGCAAATGGGAACATGGAGAAATGTCAGTCTTCTTGCCTTGCCACACATTTGAAACCAAGGCTAAGCACTGCCCTTCAGAGAGAAAACTTAAATGCTGAGATGGTGCAGAAACACTCAGACAGAGAGAAAACATTTTCCTAAGTGTTACAAATGTGGAAAAACTGTCTGAATGCCCAGGATAACTGTGAATGGTCTGAGGCGCTTTGCTGATCACCTCCTGTACATCAGTGCTTGCACCCCAACGTGCATCAGCAAGTCAAAGGGGGATGGTGGGTGCTTTGAAAACTTGCAAGCACAGTCCAGTGTTTGGCCCAAGGTTTGCAGGGAGCAATGTGTGGAATTTGCCCTGGCTGAACAAGGTGGTGATGAAAAGTTGCCTCCCTGTTCTGGTAGCAGTGTGTTGACTTTCAGGAGGCTGCTCCTACAAGTGACCAGCACGCTCCATTTGGCCCAGGCATTATTAATAAGCCAGTCCAAGAGTTCAGGCTGGCTGTATATGTTAGTGACAAAGTTATTAGCATCAGAGGAAATCCCAGCTTTTGTTAGGAAGAATGTAAACAACTGCTGTTCACAAAAGAGATGCTTCATTCAGCATCCAGGAAAGAAAAGAAAAAACTGGGGAAAAAACCCTTCCTAAGCTGTTGCTGCATGGTTGGCCTCCTCAGTGTTGTCCTGCTCCCGAGCAAAGGGCCTAAAGGCTGTTTAGGGACAAACAACAAGGAAAAAGCCTAAGTTTTTATACAGAAATCCACATGGAAAATGTCTGCATACAAGCTTAGGTGTCACCTCACCCCAAAGCCAGCCCCTGCTCCCTTTTACTTGAACTTGGAGCATCATTTCCATATGTTTATGTATACTTATAGCAAAAGTTTTAAGTGGATGCAGCATTTTTTGAGCTCCCAAAGATTTGGGCTACCTGAAGTGCTATAAGTATGAAAAGTGTTGAACTCTTTGCAGTCCAGGGTCCCATACTGGAATTATCTCCCTGCTTAGGATCTCATGGCAGAGCTCGGTACATCAGCTCAGTATCCATCTTATATTTTGCTATAAAGAAAAGGAGGCTGAAAAAACCCTATTTTACTGTATTTTCATCTTAGGGAGTTGAAAAAATAGCAATTTAATTCAGGACAAAACAATCAATTATCACATCACTGAGAGCTTTTCTTTCTTCTGAATAACCTGTCTCCATCTATAAAACCAACCAACTTTGCTGAAGGACCCAGTTTCAAACTGCTTCAGCTCAATTGCAAACCACCCTTTAATTGGACTGAGTCACAAGCTTACCCTGCAGCAGCCCCTCAAACAGCTGTTTTCTGGAGCTACAAGTAGGTCCCAGAGTGGTGTGAGCAGGATATCCAGGAGTAGATGGTTGATGGCTCTGAGTGGGACAGGCTCTGCAGCTGATACTAATCCCAGTTATCATGGCACAATGGGACAAAGAAGAGCCCTGGGGGTCCAGAAGGTGCTGTGCAGAGCAGAGGAGGACACATCTCCCATCCACACTGTTTGGCAGCACCTCTGCCAAGCAGGAAGTCATTTTCCGAACACTGCCAGCGGAGACCCGACAATGAGCATGTTCAGCCCCTTACTACCCCAAGAGGTGTGTTGTTTTGGGGTCCTTTATACAATCAGGACAAAGCAGAGATGAGCTGGGATTCCAAGTTCCTCAGAAACACCCCATGGACATTTAAACCCCAGGACCGGACAGCAGCCAGCAATGTGGGCAGCATATGAAGAGATTGCAGAGCTCACAGGGATTTTCAGCTCCCTCTCAAGCTCACCCCTACCCTGTGATCATGGTTTCTGTGCTTCTTGGAGTGAGGCTGACCCTACAGCCCGTTTTACTTCAGCTGGGAGTTTACTGCTGTTAGGGTTGTTGAATCCCTCTGCCGCTCCAGAGAACAAAGTATCCAAGAACAGCAGATCCTGCTCTCAGGAAATTGCACAGATTCAGGGCAACCCAGAGCTGGTTGAGAGATCTAAAAATTCCAAGCTAGAGGTTCCCTCTCCTGTTTTGCTGGTGCTGTCTAGTAAGTCCATGGCGATGTCCCACCATGCCAGACAGGCTCCAGCCTTCGTGCTGGAGATGAAGGGAGAGCAGAGTGCTTCTGACTGTCTGTGTTGCTGCTGCTGCTACTGCTGCTGCTGGTGGATAAAATGTGAGGAGATGGGAAAGGCCATGGGGAAGGTGGTGGGAGGGCTCTGGTGGTGGCACCTGCCTGAGGTTGCAGCAGCTCCAGGGTGATTCATCCTGAACCGGGAGTAATCGGCTGCTGAAATGCTGAGCCCTGAAACTGTTTCATCATGTTTAGCATTTCCCGCTATATAACACGCAACTTTGCAAAGGGCTTTCTGCTTGGTGTGTGGCTGCAGCAAAGCCCTTAGTCACCTCCTGGTCCCAGCAGCCAAGCGTCAGTCCTGGGGAAGGGAGCAGGCAAAACAGATCTCGCAAGAACAGGCAAATTACTTTCGCTTTCTCAAGGGAAAAGCCTCAAACAAGCAAACAAAAAAAGAAGATAGTAAGAGGAAGTGAATACTTTAAACCAGCAGTATCTGAAGTGAGCTCCTTTATTACAGAAAAGCCAGAACAATCTATTGGCATGGTATGGCAGTTGAAAGTGTCTGAGTGATGGCTAGGAAATTTTTCTGTGCAAGAAGGTGCACACACTGTTGGCAAAGCAAATGATCAGAATTTTGCTAACTGCTTGATGCAGTTTTATCTGACAAGGCTCCTCACTCAGAGCTGAGAAAATAAGTGTCCCCTCAGCAAGGCTCCGTGGGCCAGGGGACTGACACATCCAGGCTCCAACATGCTCTGAGAAGAAGATAATCCTATAGAAAAGGTCTACTGAGAGCATTCAGCATCATGAGTTTTAAGATGTTTGGTTGCATAAAATACTGGTGGATCCATTTTCCAAAACAGGCATTTTGATCACGGGCACCTGGAGAACTTTATCAGAGCGTTTTGCTCCCTGCACTGCCACCTCAGTCACTGAACTGGAAAAATTCACCCCCAGAAACAAACAGGTAGAGATTGCAGTGATTGTAGCACTCCTGATGGGAGGCACGAAGCAGGTGTTCTCAAAGATTTTCAGGTCCTTCTATCCTGTAACCAGCCCCACAAAGGAGGCTGCAGCAGGAGCACCCCAAGCACAATATGGCACAATTGCGGGGCTCACTGCTCTGTGCCGGCAGCCAGATGCATTCTGCAATCTTCTGTAGCTTCCAAATCGCCTCTAAAGGTGATCCAAAATCCCCCCTGCTGGCAATTCAGGGGTGAGGAGTCTCCCATCCTCAGTATGATGTCAAATGTCCCCTATCTTTGGTAGGATGTACTCGAGCTGTGGGACTCCTCCACCTCTGGCAGTAAGAGAGACCCCTGCCAAATCTTTCACCCCCACAGCCAGATTTATAGGCCAGTGAAAGGCCACCCCAGCCATAAACCAGGGAGAAACCCTTGTAGAAATAACCCTTCTCATTAAGTCCTGGTTGAGATGCACGATGCAGTGCATCTGGTGTTTGAGCTACAGCTCCAGCATCTCCACAGACTTCAGCCAACATCTTCTAGGTGATGTTTTCAAATTTCCTCTCAGTATGATGAAAGACTGAAAGTTTAATTTATTAAAGAAATCATCTTAGCTCTGGAAGCTGAGATTTCATTACCTTGCCCAGGAGCTGGGACTTTGGCACAGATGGATAGTGTCTATCTGTTAATCCAGACCCAGAGAGAAGAAAGGAAGAAAAAGCTTGTTGTTTCATAGCAAACGAAAGAGAGAAATCATTTTGGAGGCCTGCTCATACCTGAGACTCAAAAAGCACTGATGCATTGAGGCCTTAAAGTGTATTTTTGCAGAGGTCAAGTGCATGTCCCCAGCATGGAATGAGCAGAATAAAAATTGGCATTGAATTCTGTGTGACTGAAACCTTGATTCAGAGTCACTGCAAGTGAAAACCCCAGAGAACATGAAATGCTGTTAGAGTTGTACTACAAGGCTTTGGATTTTTTTCTCTACCCCTCTGGTGCCTGATGTTCCTGCAATTAATTTAGTCTATGTTTCTAACAGTGAGTATGCAGAAGGAGGAGGAGCAAATTGATTTTTGGTTTTCCTTGTATCAAAACAGTATGGCTTGCTAAAGGAAGAGCTTACATTTCAGCCCCAACATATATCTCACTTGCATTGTGGATAATCCTTGAAAGATACCCCAAAGAGTACATTTTGGGGAGGAAAAAAGATGTGCACACAGAGGTGTGCAGGAGGACCTGTGCACTGCTGCTCACAGAAGACCAGGTGAGGACCGGGGCCATGTGCAGGGATGTTGGATGCTGGAACCAGCAGCACTGCCCGGAGGCCACCCAGCGGGATGGGAAATGGCTTGAACAGCCAAGGATGAGGACACGAAGTCACTGACAAATTACTTGTGATCTTGCTGTGACTCACTACAGAAACTTCCCTACCTCAGCTCCTCTTCTTGAGACATCTTTACTGGTGACTGATTCGTGGCAGTCTGGTTTTTTTTAAACCCAACTTAGAAAGCCACCCAAACACACAAGCACTGAGTAATTACCATACATGTCTAGCACCTAAATAAATAAAAGTGCTTGCCCTGCGCTTTTCTGATCCAAAGCGCTGTAGACTCTGAGTAATCACTTCTAAACCTGTGTTACAGATGTTTGTGTTGCTTTCCCGGGCCTGCCAACAAGAAAGCTGAGGTGGAGGATGAGCCCGATGTCCTGGAAAAGCTGCAGAGTAAGACTGAGAGAGAGCGGGTGTGGCAGAGCTTTTCAGCTCCTCTTGCTGTACACAGCCTTTTCACAAAGGCAGAGCTGGGGCTCGTCTGTATTTCTCTTCCTGCTGCCCTTCTGAACACCATTCTGCACGCAAATGTGCCCATGGACTAAATACCTTGAAGCTCATATTTTCCGGGAGATGTACATTACCTTGTCTTCTTCAAGCCTCTGTATGGCTTATGCTGCAGCTGATCCCAAAGCACAAGTGAGGGGAAAAACAATGGTGGAAATTCAAGGAAAGAAGGAAGCCAGAGCAGCTCTGTCAGCTTTTATGTCTCCTCCTAAAGTCAGCATGAACATACACGGACTGGAGGAAGCACATGTAGCCATGTCTCTCGCTTACAGCAGTTTGGGATGGGGGTAAGAGGACCTATCACCCCAAACCCAAACCATTTTCCTGGATGAGCTGTTGGAGATCTTTGGTGCCATTTCCTATAGCCACCTCCTGGCTCAGTAGAGCTGGTGGCACAGGGTCTCCTCCAGCAGTGCCTGCAAACGTATGGGAAGCAGGTGGAGGCACGGCTCGGGAAATGGGGAGGTGCACAGCAGGGTGGATGGACCAAGTGTCCAGAACAGAGAGAGAAAATTGAAATCCCACTGAGGGAACCATTCCTTCTCTTGGAAGGCACTTTGAAGGGCTGTTTTAAAAGATTTCTCCAGTGGACTGAGGAAGAAGAAGACATGCTCGAGGTACAAGCATATATTGCTTTCAGGTATGTTCATGGGGCATTTAGGGACAGCTTGATCTACTTAAGATGCAAAAGATAGTCCAAGGTAGACTGAAAATTTAGAACAAAACTGAAGGACATTGTGCTGTTACAACCAGATAAACAGTCTGTTCCTCTTTCAAAGTTAAGCAGATTTTACTATAGTTAGTTCTAGGCTATATCCTCCTGTTTTGTACTTCAGATGAAGTGCTGTCTCCAGAGAATGAAACCTCTCCATATCCACATGGCTCAGGGAAGCTGCTCAGGTCCAGCTGGGGAATGAAACCTGTCCCTGGAAAGAAGTTATCCATAGTCAGTGAAAATACTTGTCAAAATCATACAGAGAGCCTTTTAATTAAAAAAAAAAGTAAAACAAAGCAAACCAGAATCCAACCTGATTATGTTAGTCTTATGATGAGGAATTCAGCCTACTCTTACTCTACCTGCAGCTCTCCTTTTTCAATGGCTGGGAATGGAAATACATATTCAATGCTTGCCCTGGTTCCAGAACTGTATTCAGTCCAAAATGTAAAATCACTTTGGTTAAATGCTCTGTCCTTCTTCAGTCTCCAGCCTTTAAACTTTCACTCATCAGTGTAGTGCCAGTGTTCAGACCCTGGCTTTCATCTGGAGGCAGGGGTGTCAGTGTTTCATCCTCAGGGTGTCAGATGTTTGCAGTCAGATGTTGGATAAAACTCTGCTTTTCAGGGAGACTCTCACAAGCTGTTGGAGTTTTCTGAGCCTATTTTGTCCAAGTAAAAATATTTTAGATCCATAATAAGGAGTTTATTCCAGGTCTTTTTCTAGTTTGTATGCAATATTTTAGTTATGGCTCTACTCTTGCCAGCACCATGGGCTGCTATTTTGTTGTTCCTGTGAATGAAGTAAATAGCTCTGCATTCCAGCTCATGATAATAACACAGCTATATTCCTAGTTGGCCTTGGCCAAGACAAGCTATTAAAATGAGTTTTGTTTTGTCATGTTTCATGTTCTGAATCAACTTCAGGAGGTGTGGATCTGATGGAAAGGCACTGAACAGGCAGGAAAAACACCAAGACGAACCTCTCACAGCCAGGATCTACTGGGACAAAAGCAATAATGTTCCTTGTCTCCTAATGCTGTGCAAAGGTGTGTGTGAAAAAAGGTTCACTTTTTAATGTGTTCGAAATACAGCCCCCTTTTTCTTTGCCACTTGTAACTCACGGTGAAATGCCTGTGCTGACCGTCCTCTGGCTTCTGCTGCAGGGAAGTGGGCAGTGGAAAATGCAGCACAGGGCTTTGTCAAGTGCTTCCCCATTACTGGAGTAGTTTTGCTCAGTGGCTGTTCTGATAGAGTAAAAAAAGGGTTATTTCATATGACTTGAACTGTGCAGCCTGATACAATCATTAGGAAGCTTTGACTGTGTTATAAATAACTTGTGATGCTAGCACAGCTTTGTGCAGGCACCTCTCTGAAGCTCCTACCTTGGCAGCCGCTGTCAACAGGCTCCCCTAACGTGGAGGCAGTCCGTGATGGCAGTCACTGGTGGGGATGGTGGGCTGAAGAGACCATCCTCGTGCTCACTGCGTGACGCTGCCGCCTTCTGCTTTGCTGTGCATGAGGAAGGCTCGAGCCCTTTCCTCTCCCCACGCTCATCACGCCATGTGCTCCTTGGCACAGGCTCATGGCTTTATTTGTGTAGGGTTGCATCCATGCCTGGATCCCATAGGACCTTGGTACAGATCCAACATCACTCATTGCATGGGAAAACCTTTTTTTGAAAGGGACCAGAAAATTTCAGGGCAGTCAGGAGAGGAGCCTTCTCCTCAGCAAAATAACCCTCTGAGCAGCTGACAATTAGCTGCTGGAACAGCTCATGATTTCAGGTAGTGTTTGAAAGCCAGAGATTTATAATCCAGAGTCACATAAGCTCTATGGCAAATCAAATCTGTGATGAAAAAAACCCTGTAATAAAAAGATTCAACACAGGAAGTCTGATAAATTGTTAATTTTACTTAGGATAATTACGGTATTTACATCTAGGTAGCACTGACAGTTCAAGGCTTTGATATACTCTAATGTGATTTATGGGCAGCAGAGAGGAGCTGGGTTGAGCTCATCATCCTCACCTCAGGCATATCTGCTTTATGTGCAAAGCTCTCATGAGCACGTGCTGCCACAATAGATAGGACTGGCCACAGGTGCCTCCTGTCAGAAGCACCATCTGCATGGGCTGCTGCTCAGAGATGACCAGGGATTATTAAACACTAACGAATATACTACCATTATAGACAGCTCAAAGAGCTTGACAATGCACTCAAGGGAAAGAGCCCAAACTGGTATTCTGATCTCAGAAGAGAAGCAGGAAAGGAGAAAGTAAATGAGCCTGCCTCATCTTCCAGGAGCTGCTTTTAGTGCTTCAGTAGATGGTTGATCAACAGTGGCCTCAAATCCAGGGCCACTGTCATCACCTGTAGCTCCATTCTGCCAATGCAACCTACAGCATAGGTGAGGAAACAGCCACAAGTAATGCCCGGGGTTCTAACAGTGATTTGTGGCATAAATGCTGCAGCTGCTTGTGATTTTGAGGATTTGTTGTGTCCCTCTCCTATGGATGCCATCCTGCCCCTTGGAGGTCTCCAGGTATAAGCAGGATGAGCCATGTCAGTGAGGTGGTGGAGGCAGTCACAACCCAGGACAGAAATATTGCGTGAGCACAATGGTTGCAGAAACAGTAAAAACAATTTTTGAGAGAGATGTGATATGTAATATGGGAGCAGAAGGAACATCTCTGTGTGCCGGTCTCAGATTTTAAAGATGGGTAGTGCCTGGACCAAAAAGAGACTGTGGTTTGGGTTTATCATCAGCTGACTACCGTCTGAAACGAAGCTAAATCTCATGGGTGACATCAGGGGACACGGGAACAAAGTATGGGAAATAGGTAAAAATCCCCTGAACCAAATCTAGCATGGACCTTTCTGCTTTCTGAATTTTACCCTCCTGGACGGTGTGTCCAATAGACTCATTGGGATTCATGTTTACCTGAAACATCTCAAGAAGATTCCACATGGATAAAATGAAATCTGTCCTAAAATGGCTCAAAAAGGAAGGGGTATCTCATTTTGCCTCCTACCTGGGAGCAACACTTCTTTGCCATCTTACCGCCCCACTGGAAAGGCACCAAGGGACACCAAATATCCACTGTGAGGACAAGTTTGTGTTGCTTCTCAGACAAGCCCCTTTAGGGAGTCTTGGAAGGTTTCTGTAGAAACCAGAGGCTCAGGACAATCCTCACAGAGCTATTGTCTTTCTTTGTAGACTTTGATCTCTGAACATTACATAGATCCATGATTTAGGAGTATTTAAATGTTTGGTCTCCACTTAGCTAAGCAGGGACATGGATGGCCACTCATTTTGCGTAGAGCAGCAGGATGTGAGAGCCTTGGCACCTGGAGCCATCTCTCATTCCCAAAACTGAACGTGAGTAAAAGGGTTTTGTGACAAGCATAATGACTTGCACACTGAAACCATGCAAAAACTGAACTCATGTTTTACAGAAAAGGCTGCAGCTCTGGGATGAATTTTGGCAAACACACGCCCTTCAAAAATCCACAAAACTGACATTTGGTGAAGGGTGGGAGGGGGAAGAGTGCACAGAACATCCAAGCCCATGTTTTTCATTAAAAAATCATAATGTTTCATGCCTAAAATATCAAAATTAATCATTTCAATGCATCCAATACAACTGCCATGAAGAGACTGCTCCAACAGCCCACCACTTCTCTCTGTGAGTGGACAGGAGATGAATGCCCTTTTTGATCTGCATTGAAAATGGTGTCTTCTAGGACATGGGAAAGGAAGCGGGATGAAAAGGATATTAAGTAGGCTGCATCTCGAGAGAGGAAAACGCCCTTTAATCCCCTTCCCAACTCCTAAGCATCCATTTGAGATCCAGCACAGGAAGATGAAGAGGACAGGAGGGTAAGAACAGCACAACCAGAAAAAAAGGATGTGTTCTCAAGGGCACCATCAGAACAATGGCACTTCACATTCCGATCTTAAGTTTTGATACCTACTATGCTGGTACCTCTGGTTCCTTTCCAGAGGAAACTGCTCTGCTGTGTTCCTGGTTTAGGTGTTGGAGCAGTGAGGTCAGGACTCACCTTTCATGCAAGGACCAAGAAATCAGGTGACTGAGCCATATTCACAGTCATATGTAAAGAAAAGGCAGCAAACAGGCAAACTCCAGGGTGCTGCAGTGGAGTGGGTAAATTCATCAAGGAAGCAGGCAGTGGTGCATCCCCGCACTCAGATCTGGTCTCTCCAAAATCAGTTGGTGCTAATTTCCAACAGATTTTCAAATCAAAACACAAATGCCTTTTTTTTCTTCTACAGCCAGGACCATTACTGGGTATGGCAGGATGCAAAGACCTGGCGAGCTACCCCTTCTGTGTCCAATGGAGAGAGGCTGGAAAGCTGCTAAAAAAGGGAAAGAACAGGCCAATGTGCTGTTGTTGTGAAGCAGTCGAGTAGCAGAGAGACAAAACAGAACTTCCAGCACCTTGTAGCTTGACTTCTGGGACTGAATGCAACATCAGCCCAGGTGAGCCCAAAATCATCCCACTAAACCCCTCCCTCAGGCTGCGGAGGAAGGGCACCACTGGTACCTTGGATCTCCATGGGAACCATATCAGAGAGAGGGGAGATGAAAGAGGAGAGCAGAGAATGGACCAGAGAGAGCAGTGGGGAATGGGGAGAGGGTGGTAGTGGGGTGAGGGGCATGTGGAAACCGTCCATGCGCCAAGGTGCCCTGCAGGGAGCAATAACAGGCTTACTGCAAAACCTGATGCACTGGGGAGGAAAACTAAGCAGTGTGTGGAGCCTGTGGTGGGAGAATGGTGTTTCCTCACAGCAGATTAAACTGGCAGTGATATTGGCAGAGGGAGCTTGTGAAGAAAAGCAAAAGCAGGCAAGAAGAGTTCGCTCTTCCCATAGGTCTTGTGGGACAACATAGTGAGCAAAGCAGGGAGACTAAGGATGCTTCTCTACACCCATCCTCCTCTTCCCCTCCAGCCCCCAGAGGAACCTACATTAGGAAAATACCCTCAGCAGTGTCACCTCCTCCTCTTTTTCTTCAGCCATGGCCTGGGGGTCTCCAGGCAGTGATGGCTGTCACCTAGGCTGGGATGAGCAACCTGGGGTGCCAGTGCTCACTTAGCCCACCCAAAGCCTCCTCTTACACGGCTGAGGGGTTCATCCCTTTGTTGGATGGCAAAGCAGCTGCCACAGGGCAGAAGCATGGGAGTTCATGATGGTCCAGGAAAGGGCTGGAAGCATGCTGGCCAAGCAACACTTCACAGGCATCAGCTCTGCACCTTGCAAGTGACTCTCTGCTGTCCCATGACAGCACTACATTCCTGCTGCCCAAGTACCATGTGGGATCATTCCCACACTGACAAAGGGAAGAGCTTGTGTTCTTCACCAAGGGTAGGCCCCATTCTTCAGAACATCTCCTTGCCTGCCTGACAATGGGAGCAAGCACAGAGACTTAGTCTTGGTCTCTGCCTCTGCCCATCTCTGAGTTATCTTCCCCCACATTCTTGGCTGCTCCTTTTTAGTTCAAGGAATGAAACTCATGGCAGAGTCAGTCAGGGAAGTGGTGTTACTGCCAGTCTCTGCTCTGATGCCTTTGGAGGAGGGACTTTTCCAGATACAGTGCAGATCTTCCCAAGTGGGTGCTCCCTTCCTGGAAGCTCAGCTCTCTGCCTGCACAGGCTTTGCTGCAGCTCACACACCACCAGTGCTGCTTTGGCTCATCTTCACATCAGCTCTGCTGATGTGGTCCCAGACCACTTGGGGATGCCATTAGCTTCCTTATTAGGAGATAGTGGGAGAGGGATGACAGCTGCAGGCCCCCTTCTTGCCTGCACACAGACAACTCCACACTCAAAGGTGTATTTTTCTCATGTGTGGCTGGGGTTTCACCATCCCACCTGACCACACAGAATTGGGAGCAGCTCCTGGGGCTCCCCTGCAAGGGGTATTTGCTCAGGGCTACCCAAAGCAATTGCAAAGCTTCCTCATCCCAGCCCAAACAGCTGCTTCTCCATAGATACTCCCTCCCCATCTGACTGAGGCAGGAGGACACGATCATGAAGTTCACTCCATAGTGTATCGCTACAAGCCTGGCAAACTGGTTGAGGCTTCAGCCATTTTTCTCAGACATCAGCCATTTTTCAACCAGCAGATTCCTGCCAGCCTGGTATTTTTCTAATGTATGATCTGTAGTGATTTTGACAGGAAAATTCACATCTGTCCCCTCCTACTTTCATGCAGCCCAATGTGCCGTGTCATCTTGGTGTCACATTGTCCTGATTCTGGCACTTTAATGCAAGACCACTGAGGGATTTGGTGCATGAGGCACAGCTGATGCCATGCAGCACCTGGAGCTCATTGTCTCCTTTGCAAAAGGCAGAGAAGGAAGTTATTGTCTGGTCATTTTGGCTGCTCTCTGCCATGGCCTGCTCAGTGATGCAGCCTGCTTCGGCTGACAGACTTGTAGAAAGAATCAGAAATGTCAAAATTACCTTCTGTTCCACAGCAGGTCTACCAGTGATTTGTTTTTCTCTAAGGCGGGCAGCTGCAGGATACACTGCTCTCTGCAGTTTTAACTGTCATTCTCTCCTGATTTTATTTTCAAATCCACAGTTCAAATGCATTCTCCATTTATAAGATGGGCAAGTGGCACTGACATGGTCTTTTCTCCCCTGTGCACCTATCTTCCCCACAGGATACTTAGAAATGTGCTCTATTCCTCCTTCCTCCCCAAGAAGCTCTCTGTATTCTGCAAAAAGGGGAAGCTGTAGTCAAAAATGATTGTTGCTTCAGGAAAAAAGGCAGCAGAAATAAATGGGCTTTCTCCCACATCTAGCAGAGGTGGAGAGCTGAACAGTAAAAGTTAGGACACAGAGACACCAGCCTGAGCAAGCAAGCATTCCCTGGGGAAATGGGGCACTTTGTGCCCTTGGATAAAAGAGATCTCCTGTACCTTCACTTGGTGCTGCCTGTGCCATACATCTTCTCTCTGAGCTCACTCGCTGACGCTTTCCATTGTCTTCCCAAACACAACCCTAAATGCACTACAGAAAACAGGGCTGCCGGCAGCCTTGTGCCGCAGCAACAAGCCATCACCTTTGCTGCAGGGCCACTGCAACTGGCAGCAGCTGAAAAAGGATTTTCTTTCCTGGGCCTGTAAGCAATTGGTGCTTTGCACTCTGTATTTTTCCATTTGGGAAAACCAGGTTTGGGACAGACACTACAAAAGCAATCTGAAATCAAATTTAACAGAGTTTTACGCACTGCAGCAGCGCAGTTTCAAAGGGTGTTTAGGGGAGAGTGCCTGTAGCCAGCCATTTGGAGGGATACATTATAAAAAAAGGCAATAAAAAATACCAACTCCCCTTGTCTTTCTGCAGGCACAGCCCCAAGCAAATGCACACAAAGCCACAAAGGAGAGGAAAATGTGTCTGTCCCCAGCTAAAAAAAATATGCTCAGGACAATATGCACAGTCAAAAGGGGGATGAATCAGAACAACATAGCTGGACCCAAAACAAAGTTCTCAAGGATATAAATTGGTGAGCATCTGGGTACCAGGTCCTGAAAAACCAACCACTGCAAGCAAAATGGACAATCAAAACCAGGGACATCTGACATTTCACTTATCTGGACAGGACGCTAAATAGGAGTTCAAATTTCAGAGAATGGCATTTAACCTGGATAGCCTGTTGCCTGAATGAATACTTCGACCACTGTTGAGATCATCTTCCCCCTACTCTTCTATTCCATTCCTGCCTCCATCACCAAAACTACCTGGCAAATTCAGGATGAGCTTTCTACCAAGAAACATGGTAAATAAACTGTCTAGCTATAAATTCTCCTAGTCCTACTTGTTCCTATTCTCTTCTTAAGGGTGGAAAACAGTGAACCAGAACATTTCAGAGCAATGACACCAACTGATAAAATAATCCTGACATTTGCTTGCTGCAGATTACAGAAAGCCCCAGCAATTACTGAAAATCCTGCAAGTTTTGGTTCTGTCAATGGCCATCTTTATCCCCTATCACTACAGTACACTAATGTTTAACATCAGCTATCATATCTCTCATTCTCAGTAACTAGCAAAAAAAATGACATCCAAAGATGGCATCATGAACAGCCAAGGACAGAAATCTACCATGTCTACCATCACTGACATAAAGAGGCAGCCTTTTGTAGCAGAAAGAATTTCTTGGACTGTTTCAGTTCCCAGCATCTGCTGAGGCTGTTGACATAGAGGGCAAAATTTGATGCAGTGAGCAGGATACCAGGCCATTTGGCAGAGGTGACACCAAACAGAACATTACGTAGTTTTCAAAGGCTGGTTAGACTTGAACTGGGAAAAATACCACTAGAAAGTCAACCAAGAATTGGTTTGCTTATATACTGCTTACTTTTAGCCTTCCAGCCAATCTAGCCAATCTAGCACATGAATTTCCTGAGTTTACTTTCATTCAACACATGAAAGTGCTTTATGAACACTGACAAAAAGTGACATCCCGTTTCTGTTCCCCAGAGCTAAACAGCTGGAACTGGGAAGTTAGTGAAAATTTCCTCTGCAGGGGAGCTGGTCTAGTCAAACTCAAGAGCAGAAGTGAGAGAATAGTTTCTAATGATGACACAACCCCTAATTGTATAGATCATCATTTCAACTCAGCTGTAATAAAGCATGTCCACACAAAAAGCTATTTGCATAAACTACTCTTAGCCAGGCCAAGTCCTGCACCCACTGCACTACACAATGGAACCTAATACCGACCTCAGTGAGCCAAAGGTGTGGTTCTCAGTTGTGTGGGAGTAGGACCAAACTCACAGTCAAAAGCCTGGCACAGCAAAAAAGAAGCACTGCCAAACTAAAGAATTAAGCTTAGCTTAAGTCCCTGGTCTGCAGATAATTCTCCTCCCTCATGCTCTGACTGCCCGCTCCTGAACACAAGACAAAAAACTTTGACTGGAAGCTCCAGCAAGACTTTATTCAATGGTATACAATAGCAAGAAATTAGCATGAAAGAAGAATTGTATACATTACTGACTTTCCAAGTCACTAAAACAAACCCATAGTGACAAGAGCAACTGAGTTCGATGACATAACAAGAAGCGTGTGACCATCTCTCTAGTGTCCATACCTGCAAATAGATAATATGTTAATGTTTTTTTAAAAATTACAATTCATAGTAGTGCTGGTTTGGGTGGATTTATTTTCATTCTACCACAGCATAATTAAGATGTAAATGGGATGAAGGTGAAATGTTGTTAAGGAAATCTTAGGATGTTCTCCACATTTCACTTCCCCTAAAACATCTACCCAGACACCAGTCAGAGGAGACTGACAATCCACAGCACCATGTGCAAGAGATCTCAGTACCAGTTATCTTTTGCCCTGAATCCCACTTCAAATATATCTGGCATGTAACAAAGCTTGTCACAGCCCCGGAAGTAACACTGAGCATGCATCAGGAGATATTAATTCATGTCTCCGTTTCTCATCATGCTGCCCGTGCAATATGAAGTGATTAGACAGGCAACATGGACTCAATTTTCATTGTGTGTTCAGGAAAACGATGGTACTTCATTTGTCACGTCAATGATGATTTGCACACCTGACTGTGTACCAGAGCCCAAAGACAATCCTCAACAGTTATAATACCTATTTTGCTTTGTTTCAGTCTGGATTCTGACTGGAACGAATTTATTTTTTCAAAAAGTTAAGAAAAGATTAACAGATAGATGGTGCAGAATGAAGTAAGTGATAGGCAAACTTCCTAACCATTCTCAATGTACAATTACCTCTCAAAATACGATTACCCCTCAGAAACCCATTCTTGGATCTCCTACTGCTATTCTTAACATGAGACCTTTAAAAAACATTAAACAAAACAAACAATACAGAAATTATGAAAAAAATGGGCCAAAGCCACAGGAATGGCTTTCCAGATGCTAGGAAATCAGCTGTATTAATCTCTGAGGCTATCAGAGTTATAAAACAAATCATCAAGGTAACAGAGGGACCCAATACAATGTCTGGCACCTCAGCAGAAACACTCTGGAACCCAAGCAGCTGAATTCAGGTAATTCTCTAAACTCAAATTGCTCATGCAGTGGCACAGTATCCACCTGAGACTCCACTTCTAGCTAATTCCATTTCTCTCCTGCTCTCTATTCTTTAGAGAGAATGTCAATAGAAATCACTACTTTTCAACAGCTCTCACATACCCCACAGCTGTTTGGACTTCCTTCAGAGCTCACTTAGAACCAGGTGCCTAAGGAAAAGTCCATATACAACAAGGTGGAAGAAAAAACCTCTCTGAACAGCAACTATACCCTCAGACACACCAATCTGACATTGATCATTTATATTTACAGGACAATTGGACTTTTCATCTTGAAATCTGTGCAGGATACGTACTTTTGGAACTCCCATTCCCTGTTGTCCAGCGGACATACTTGGCGAGTTTTGAGCCAGCGAGAGATGCAGTGGAAGTGGAAAGCGTGCTGGAAGACAAAGTTCAGATCACATAATTTCAGAATTATGAATGCATCTCAATGTGAAAACTACCATTGAAAGCATCACAGTAAGAAGAGAGTAGCAAGAGTTTACAGGCAAAGGTGGGGACAACTGATGAGTCAATTAGCTGGTAACCACCAAGAAATTGATCCACATTTTCAAAGAGGAGGAAACATTAGTGAAATGGCAGCAGGGAGCCTGTTCCACAGTGCATGCGGTGGCAACTGACTGACTTCTGATGAAGGAGAGAGTGCAGAGTTTAGCAGCTGCTAAAATTGGCACAGCAGATGCTGATAAGAAGCATAATCAAAAAGAAAAGAGAGGATTTCAGAGTGAGTAGCAGGGATGATATGAATGTACACATGCTGAAGGAAGCTTTCTGTCAGTTTGCAGGAGATACCAGCGCCTGAATAAAAAGGAATTTGCAAAATTAGAAAGAAAAAAAAAAATCTCTTTTATGTGTTTAATAAGGACACCCTTTTCCTTACCCCATACAGCTACTTAAAACCAAGGTTCCCCTTGGTTCCACACACAACATAATTTTGACACTTGAATATCCTGACATGGTTAAAAATTTTGCTCTTGTCCTCTGCAAACAGAATTGCAACATTTAGTCCTGTTCCAGCATTAACACTTTGTAACTCAATCCCACAGCACAGTGAAGATGGGATTGAGGATCAGAATGTTATTCCACTATGGAATCGTTTATCTTCCAACTCAGGCCCAGGCTAGCTAACAGGTATTCAAGCTTGGAGTTCATGTGCTAGTGGGACCAACTGATTTGATCTTCCCCCAAAACTGAAAGCAAATCACCTGGGTACCCCAGCTTGACTCTTTGAATTAGCCTGCACAAAGACAAATCAAGCAGACTGACATCTAAGTGATCCTATTACCACAGGGAAAGAAAAAGGTATAACTCCTAGGCAAACCATGATCAGGAAAAACATGCTCAGAAGGAAAGATCTATTATTCCTTAAAAAAATAATTAAGGCTCATCTTCTTCCCTTTGCTTCTGTGCCTAATTACATCTCTCCATCTTTCACTTCCTTTTATTTTCTTCTCTCTCTCCTTTCTACACTCTAATAAACATAAGGAATTTAAAGTTCTTATTTCTGGTGGGTTATGTAAAAAATACTACAGAACTCATTCTGTCCCAAGTCTTCAAAAAAGGAGGATCCCCCCACACGAGCTCCACAATAAAACAGTTTTCCTTACATTGCAGACGCCCCATGCAACTGTGCACTCCTCAGAGGTAGCCGATGCTTGGTTTGCTTGACATTCTATGCCTAGGAAAATAAAGATTGAACAAATATACACAGGAGTTGAAGATGTACATGCAACACTAACTGGTAGATTTCTTCGTAACAGCAAGTGGAGGCATGGGAGGAAGAGCTCTTTTGTGGTATTTAACACACCAGAAAGTATCAAGAGCTATGGTTTAATGTGTACTGTTTTTCCAAAAGCATCAAATCAAAATATACTTAATCCTGATTTCCTCCTTTCTCTACCTTTTTGGTATTCCAAAGTTCCAGAGGGCAGGAGTACATAGCTCATCTGCTGGCAACATGTGTCTGCTTCCCAAATTTCAAGGCTAAATATTTTCATTTTTTCCTCTTGTGTTCAAAGAGACAATCAGTTGACAGTACATTTACTTAAACTTGTTAACCAGGTTTTTCTCAATATAAATTCCTATATGTTCTTGTCACACATTGTATACTTTATTTGCAAATTAATTTGCTCATGTAATGCTGGAGTTTGCCTGTCTTTATTTTATAGTCTTGTGATAGGTAAGTACATCCCAAAAGTCCACAACAGGAAATACAGTATGGTTTGGACTTTTTACACCGTGGAGCTGAGTACTCAGGAGGATTCCCCACGCCCCCACTCCAGCTATTTATGAGTTTGGGTTATGTTTTGGGCTTTTGTGTCAGATAGCGTGGATGAAGGAGATGAAAAAGAGTGAAGAAAGAAGGAAGAACAACACTGAGAAAATAAATCCTGCAAGCTGGTTCTCCATTCTAAAGCCTGAACAATTCACTTCTGCTCCAGCTCAAGAAGGAACTTCAGAAGAAAAAAAGACATTTCCAACTCCTCCACTGTCAGCAGCACAAACCTATGAGACTAACATTTTACTCCTTGCTAAAGGATGCTTTCTGTAAGAGTCAAGCCCAAATAATTTAAAAAGACCTGCTGATATGTGATCAGCTTTGAACTCAACACATGAGCTTGCTGCTTTCTTGTTTTGCAGATTTTTTTTTTCCTAGCAAAGATGTCTGAATGAACTCCAATTCTCTGTTCACTTTTTGTGTGCTTGAGTATGCTTAGAGAAAAGGAGTTTGATTCATCACTTAAAGATTCAAAAACTTTCAAATCGCACAGGTTTGGCTGAAAAATGTAATCTCTATTTGTCCTGTCCTATTCATCCCTTTCTCCATTTTTCAGGTGTGGAGGTCCACAAAATAAAAGAAAGGCCCATTTTTCTGAGATGCAAGAGACATCAGTTAACCTTGGTCACGAGGAACTACTCAAAACAAGACTGATGTCTAAAGAAACTCAGTAGCAACAGCTGTTCTGCAAGATCTGAGTGAACCCGTATTTATCATATGGTTTACATCAAAGATATGATATACCACAGCAGAAAGTCCAAAGCTCAATCCCTTGCCTGCCCATAGAAGAAAACAGAATCCAGTACTTCTGAAAGGTCTGATGTCTTAATTCCTGAATCTCTCAATACATACAGAAATAAAACAAAATCCGATGAAGAATATGGAAGATGCTCAAGACCCTTGAAAAACTTAAATTACTTTGGATACTTGTATAAAATTCTACACCTGAGATTGTTGCAACAATTTTACTGTTACTACGGTATAGACTCATGGGGCATAAGATATTAGCTTTTATATATCTGGCCAGAGTCTGTACAGCAACAGATAATGGTGAGAAGATGAGTAGAAGGAAAAGATGAGGAAATTCTTCAGAAGGGAGAAAAGTCAAAGAGTAAGCAAAGTTTAACTCAGACAGCCTCTATGACAGCAAGGAAAATACTCCAGCATATAATATACTTATCTTGTTTCTTCTCTTTTCCTTCTGGAAGCAAAATACTGGGCATATTAGATGTGAAGTCCATCTAGCCCATTTTATGTCATTTTGTCTTTTTTTTTTTTTCCTCCTCTCTAAGAGGCCCTAACCTGAGAGCTGCATGAACACAATTCTTAATTTTTCAGGATTTAAAGGACTCTGTATTTTGCCTGGGAGTGAGAGGGAAGAAAGATGGTTTAGGCAAGGAAAAGAAGCAGCACTGACATTCATTTCAGTGTTACTCAAACTTTCACTGACAGTCTAAGGCATGACAGTCCCAAAAGTTTAAGAGGACAGACGAACTTTTGTGGTAGTGGTTGAGGAGGAGTTCTCTGGTGGTGATGTAAAGCCCTTCCAACAAGACACCCAGATTTAGCTCCCTCATCAAATGCACTGGAGATTACTGCTAGCACTGCTACCTTTGGCTGCAAAAAAAGAGCCTCCCAAAAGCTGAAACACTTTTTGGTCTCGTATTTGCTTCATTTTAGAAAAGGACAATATATCAACAAATGAAAAATAAATAATAAATAAAACACACGGACAAGCTCCATCCTAGAATGAAAGCTGATGATTCTGGCTCTTGAAAGAAAGAGAACCTATTTACCATCTGCTGACCCAAAAGAAGCAGTAAGAGTCAGTAACAGGTACTGGAGGAATACTGAATGACTCTTCTGTTGCCTTGCTTTTGACAGAGTATCTGCAGGTGAGGGCAGAAAGATACAGCTAAAACCCGAAATACCTGTAAATAATTGTGAAAGATGCAATGAAAGCATTTCAACTCAAGGATGCAGAAATTCATCTTATATAATGGCAGCTTCTGAATCTTGGCATCATAAGAACCAGCCTACTTCCTATACATTTTCTATTGCAGAAATCTCCTGTATATTTACACATCAAGAAATAAATCCAAACCCATTCCATCTAATAAACATCCTGAGATTCTTCTTTGGATTCTGTGCAACATATCTGTCTTTGTGAAGCTGGATTCATGTACTTGGCACGTTATCGTCAAAGCAAAGGAACAGTATTTTGATGGCACATTTTACACAGTTCAAACCTATATTGGTCATCTTACTACAATAATACATTACACATTTTAAACCAGAAGATAATCCAGTATACTAAACACACTGCTAACACTCCCCAATTTAGCATGTTGCAGTGACAGCACCAGAGAGCAAGCCTTTGAAGAAAGACTAAAGTAAAATCTAAACAGAACCTGGGTCTTTCCAGAGAAGAACGAAACCTAAACACTGAAAGTCTACTTATTCCTTCTGTACACTGAAAACAAACCAAACTGAGGGCAGGGGGATCCTCTGAACCACATCATTGCTGAGTCATAAGGCACATGCATGGGGAGAACTGCATGACACCTTACCATTGATGCCTGACTTTACAACATTAACAAACTTTCATTACCATGACTGTATTACTTATCACTCTTCTAATGTTTTCCCATCCAAGGTTTCTCTTTGTTGCTAGGAGTGGGAGACATTTGTATCCTGCATTTTATCAAATTGAATCTTGTGTTGTTCTTCCCTGCACATTCTATTAATTTTTTCTCAATTTGTCATCACTTCACATCTTATGTTTGAAAATCTAATTAAAGGGTTGTTTAACAACATTAATGATCTGTAACAAGGAAGTAAGCAAATCCAGAGCCAACACTGATCTCGGAATACCAATTTAGATATCCCTTCTACTCTGTATGCTGTCAATTTTAGTCTGTCATTTGCAGTCCAGGCTCCTTGTAACATTGCTCATACAAATTAATAACATGTTATGCTTGAGCAACTCAAAAATGAAAAAAAACTTACCTATGCCATTTTCCTTTACTGTTTTTCCTAAACTACCTATATACTCTCAATCCCCACCCACATATGGCTAGGGCTTCTTAAAATTTTTTTTTTAAGAATTGACAAACAGAATTTACTACTGAAAAATAGCATCTGTCCATTCTCCTTCCAGCTCCTCCACACCTCTCCTTCATCTCTATTTGCTATTTATAAAAAAAATTTGCAAATATATGAGACTGTATTTGGTCTGTCATGGAAGGTACAATTAATTTTGAGGCAGATTGATAGAATAAAACACACCAGCGTCTCCTATCTTAAAATACATCCCTCTTATCATGAATAATTATCTTGAATTACAGGATTTTATCTATTTATTCTATACATTTGGAAATTCTATAAATGTAACTTACGTTCTAATAAATCTTTGAAATTCCATTTGCCTGTCAGCAACCTGCTTTCCTCTCTAATATAGCATAAACCTGAGAGACTAAGTAGTAGCCCAGTGTCCACCTTCTTTTGAAACTCCTTTCCGAGATGGTACAGGTTAGAGACACTTAAAAAGGAAATCTTCAATTAAAGGACATCAACTTATTTCATAATCCCTGTTTTTTTAGTGTTATCACTCCCTGTCTAATAACCAAGAATAAACTGAAGCATGGCTAGGCAGTAGCTGGCTCAAAATACAAATATATCTGTCCAAAAGAAGTGAACCTGCTTAATCCATTTTCAGACCAGTGTGTTACAGTGTGTTTTCTCTGTATTAGAAAAAAGAAAAAAAACCACCCAAACAAAGCTTCTGAAAGTAATTTTGTAATTATTATTAAATATGAAGTAAAATCAGATGCATCCTTCAGTAGCTATTAAGTCTCATTTTTCTGAAGTGTTTTATTTTCATACAGTCTTATTGACAGGAAGTTGCCAATAGTGTTGGTTCCAAGGGCGACCACATAAAAACAAGTCCAACAAAACTGTTCCAGTGGGATCAGATAAGGCCATCCCCAGGCACTGTCGTTGGACCTGGGCTTGCTTTGGGGGGTTCCACCAGCCTCACATTTTAGAAATAGATGCAAATTTCTATCTGGGGTATATTAAAAGGTCTTCTGTCCCTCATGATTGAAACAAGATGGACAGCTATGATGCCAACAGTACTTTGTCATTTTTGAGGAGAAAATGAGTTTGTACTCATTACCAATACTCTAAGGGACTGAAATCAGTGACTTCATGTATACACTCCTATTTCATGATAGAAATGAACCATCAAGATTATACAGCAAAAAAAAAATTGAAATCAAACCAATTCTAACAACGTATTGCTTTTTATTTTGGCATTTGATTACTCTCCTTTGTAAGTGAACAAATAATTCTCTAGGTGTTTACAAAATTCCCCCTCCTATAACACGTACTAAGTTAGTTAGGTAAGGTAGGTTTTATAGAATGAGGAGTCAAATTAATTTGCTGGTCCATGCCTTTCCTTGCCAGACACAGACACAGAGAATGTTACAAGACTTCATCTTAATGAGTGTCATCAAGAAGTTGATACTCATAGCAACCTCCCCAACTCTGAAATATAATACCTCTTTGTAAGCAAAGCCTGTCAACCCTGAATAATTTCAATTCCCTTTATTATTACTCCTTTTCCTCTTTGTTGCAGTCAAAATACACTCAGCAGCATCATGTCTGTTGATATGGCATCAAGTAATCCTACTCTTTACAAGAAAAGGGTGAGGGAAAAGCAGTATGGTGACAGAGGTCACAAAAATAGATTATGAGACTTCAGCATTACATAGCAAAATAATCAGTTACTAACTGAAAGCTTTGCTGAATTATATCCTCAGCTGGGGTAATTTCAGCTGTTCATCACATACAAGTCCAAACTGTCAACTGTGTCCCCCCATTTACTTACATAGATCCATAATGTGGTTTCTGCAAATGGCACAGTTATCAACCACAATGTCCCATGCCCACAGAGCTACGGCATTCCACTAGAGAGAGGGGGAAAAAGAAAAACATAGTTTTGATTCAATTTACAGTGGACAGAAACCCTTGTTATTCTTCAAGAGCCCATGTACTTTTTGAAATAGAAAATCTGGGATATTTAAAAAAACCCAAATCTTAGAAGTCCAGAGTAATTCTTCATCATGAGTTCAGGTTACTAGGAAGCAGTGGTACATTCCTCTCACAAACCTCCCAGAACCAATGTCTCCTTCCCACTTCAAAAACAAGGTAACTCCCACAGTCTCCCCCCCCCGCCTCTTTTTTTTTGTGAAACAGATGCAAACACCTGGATTTCTATTCAAGATCCAAAAGCAAGGATGCAGCTCATGCCAAATCCTCAATTCTGAAGGAAAGGACAGTCCCTTGGAGAAATACTAATTCAGATGCCATTTTTGTTAAGAGGAATTCCCATTATTTGCAGCAGTTCTTCTAGTAATCACCCTTCAGAGCAGTTGGGGTCAAGAACTAAATCTCTAATGCTACTCTCCACTGACTCCTGAATAATCTTCCCTACAAAAGGTTAATAAGCAACAACCTATCAGCAAGGCTGGATATAAAAATTTCAAACTACTACCAAATTAACCTTTCAAAGACTTCCTTTATACATATAAAAAAGTAATAGCACTATCCCATGCTACTTCAGGGGAAGGGTTTGAGGACTTTAGGGCAAGCTATGCAGAAAAACATGATACCTTTTTATTCCTCCTGACAAAACCCATAATCAGGTCTTTTGTAAACTCATTAAATAAATGGGCCTGCCTTCAACATACAAAGCAATCCAAAATATTGTACTGGTAATTGGGATAATCTTCATTTACTACTTAAGTAGTATAGATTTTTTTCCCCTTACATTTTTTCAGTATATAATTGTACTGACTGTACTATAGTAAATCTTCCCTTTAGTAAATCTTCTCTACTGTGTTCCATTTCCATCTCAATGTTTTCATTGCTTCCCCTCAGTTTGGGACTCTGAAGGAGGAATGCAGACTTCCAAGTATTGATGAGCAGTATTGGACTTTGATAAGCTTTTAAATTTTTCATTAGTACCTATATAAAAAGTATTCACAATACTACTAGATCTTTTAGGACATGCACCAGTAGTGATCTAATTTTTTTCCCCCATCTTCCAACTTCAAGTCTAGCTGGCCTTCTGGCTGAGGTACTCATCTCTCATGGACTTCATCCATACTTCAAGGCAGCTGCAATAAAAGTTCTCAGCACCCTTACCTCTCCCACATGCTCCAGTACTTAATTTCTTACCCCATCATGGTCTACACTGATGACCCACAGACCTGTACTGAGCCACACATGCAACAAAGGTCTTGGTACTTTGCTGGGGAGGAGGAATGCCACTGACACATAAACAGTGCCACTTCTTATACCTCTCATTACATCTGTCCCTGTTTCCAAAGGACAAGCAATTATGTCTCCCAAACACTTCCTTCTGCACAGATCCAGGGGTTTCCATCATCACTGATGGCAGCTGCATTTCAAACAAACTCATCTACAAGCAGGAATCCCTGGAAATGTTTACTGATATCCAGTCTAGGGGTCGCTTTTCCTCAAATTATACCTTAGTACAAGCCCACACAATCTCTCCCTGCTTGTCTACATCCTCGTGAAGAGCCTCGGACCATCACCACGACCCAGCTGACAAATTGGTGGCACTGGATAGGAGAGCGATATTATGGCTGCTCTGAGTGAGGAGGAAAAGCCAGGGTGGCATGAGAACATTTGCTGACTAACACGTTGTTATGGCTCGATTTAAATATGAATGAGAAAAAAAGTCGACCAGAGACATTTGTAGAAAGCATTTTACGAAGCACATGGGGCAGCCCGGGCGGCTGGGCCACAGCGGCCGGGGGTGATGGGGAGGCGGAAGCACTCCAGCGCTGCTTCCCGGCCCGAGCTGCCCAGAGGATGTGGGTACGGAGCAGCTGAGGCCCGTCGGGGCCGCAGCGCCCGAGGGGAGCGAGCGGCACAGCTCCGACCGCGGCATCCCCCGGCCAGCACGGCCCCGTCGGGACCCCCTGCTCCCGCCCCCGCCAGCCGCGCCCGCTGATTGGCCAGTTCGCGCTGCACGTGCAGCAGCCCGCCTCACCCATTGGCCCGGGCGCACGCCAGGACTCCCCGCAGGCCTCGCCCCGCCCCTCCCACCGCTCCGGTGCGGAACCGGGTACCCGGCTCCGTGAGAGCAGAGGGAAGTCGCCCCCTCCTTCGTCCCGCTCGCCGGCATCAGGCCGACCCCAGCCCTCCCCGTGCCTCTGGGAGCAGCCAGAGGAGCGCGCCGGCGGAACCTCACTTTCTTCACTTCGAAGCGCTTCTTGCCGGCGCCGCTGTTGGTTCCGCTGGGGGTGTCCACATCCATTGCGGCCGCCATTTTGGGTGCGTGAGTCGGCCCGTGCCGCTCCGCGCGCGTGCGCGGTGGGGCGGGGCGGGGGGACGGAGGAGCGGGAGGGGGTGGGAGGGGTCATCTCATGGCCCCGCCCCCTCTCCCGCCGCGCCCCTCGCCGGCAGGTGGGGGGGGGGGGGGTGGGCCTGAGTGCGCGGTCACGTGAGGGTGGCCACGTGAGCGCGCGCCTGAGGGCGGCAGCCAGGGCGGGGCCGCGAAGTTACCTCAGCGCTCCGCCAGCCGGGTTCGGGCTCTCGGTGTAGCACCTCACTAAAATCCCTTGGCACTCGCCTCCCTGCCTTCATCATATGAGGGGCTTTAGCCGTCAATAAACGTCTAGCTTGTTTTCGCCCATCGTAATCGATGCAGAATGAGGTGAGGCCGGCGGTGTTGCTGCTGTAGCCCTTTTGTTCTCCCTCAGCCCAGGTTTTTTTAAAAGGAACATGGAATTGCGGGAGACAAGATGCGCAGCGTCCAGGTTACGGTTACGGCGTGCAGTTTGTGCATACAGTAGTTACAGTCAGCATGGATTTAAAGGTGCTGCCAGAGCTGCCCAAGCCTTGCCTGTTCTCTTGGAAGGCTGGAGGCAACAGGCACGGGAGCTGGTTCTGAGAGCTTCCTCCATCAGTACCTTTCCGAGAAGGTCAGTGGTAGTATTGCCCATGTTATGGAAACTGAGGGCAGTACGCTCCCCAGCAGGACAACTGCAGATCTTGAAATTTCACCCAGCTTTGCAGGTCCCTGGAGATGTGATCTGTCTGCAGAGTCACCCCTTTTAAATCCGTTTATACACTGTGCTGCTCCATGGATGTGGGAAAGGGGAGATTGTCAAAGCACTAAAAGGCCATTTTCTTGCATAGATACAGGGGAGCAATATCTGTACTCTACCTCTCATAAGTACTTGGGCCCAAGAGCACTGTTCTGGTCTGTCTCCATTGTACCCATCTTGCTGTGTGCATACAGCTTTTTCCTGAGACCCAGTGCTTTCTGGGGTGGGGTGTCTGGCAGTCTCCAAATAAACTTAAGCCTAAAGTAGGGACCTGCAGTAAGAACGAGATAATGCTATTATTGGATGTGTTGGGATAATTTTAATATTTGCATTTGGATTCATATTTGAAAGACATGTAATGCTTGTGCCTTGACTTATGCACAAGCCTAAATATTGGCAGGGTCAGGCTGAGCCTGAAAGTTGCACAGACAATAAAGGTAAGTTTGAAGAAGAAAAATGCCCTCCCTCATGTAAACACTCTTTTAACACCTCTCATTACCTATGTGGAAAGCTTCCATTTCACTGAATGGAAACAAATTCAGGTTTCCATCCTGTTGCTCTGTATTCAGGACTATTGCAAAGGAGTATTTTGAAAATGGGAGGTGGGTGCTTGAGAAAATGTATTTTTCACCTTCAAAAAAATAGCTCTTTTCAAAGCAGAATTTGCAAGATTTCTTATTAATAGACACATCAATTCTAACCCTAGTGTGTATGTGATGTAATGTGTATGTCAATGTCCCCAGTAGGACATTCCTCAGTAAGAAGCCAGGACATTGAACAAACGTGTAGACTAGGGCATATACATTCCAGAGAAATGTTAACATTCATTTTCACTTTAAGTGACTGCTGCAATATAAAATGATACTCTCCCCTCCTCAGCTGTTGTCACCGGGGGAAGTGGTTGCCAGTGGGTAAAAGCCATGCAGCCAGCAATCATGTGGTCTGGATTTATCTTTCAGTATCTGGCAGCAAAAATAATGTAGCAACACAGATCTCGAGTTAAGTCTTGCTAAAAAGGTGGTGGTGTTCTTAGGAAAACAAAAAAGATAGCAAACATGGTACAGGACAGAACACATATCTGCATGTTTAATTAATTAATATTTACTTATCTGTGTATGCAGTTACATTTTACCAACAAGTGCATTAAGAGATCTCCAGTACACTTTGCAAAGTGAAATTAGTGACAGTATAGTCCTGCACTTCATAAAAAGGGCTAAGCTACCTTCTTTTCTACACATAAAATAGTCTGTTTTCTGTTGATTTTAGTGTTATCTCCAGTCTCTTTCCTACTAGGAAAAGTGCATCTCCTCAGACCTGTTTTGCCCTCTTAAGGCTGTATATTATAGAGGGTTGTCAGAAGCTGCTGCAGGAAGAAAGGCTGCAGCTTTGAAAGGCATCAGTCTCAAAAGAAGTATAACACTGTGGTCCAAATTACCAGGGATGCTTTGAAGAATGGATCATTTTTCAAATCTCTGGGACACGCAGGGGAAGAAGAGAAGGCTGCCAAATTGAAAAGGCAGGGAGACAGACAGACTAGGTGGCATGTGACAACTGCTGTGAATATGGTTAGTCCCAATTAAAATGAGAAACTCTCTCTCCCAATTGTCAGAGATTGTTCCAAAAAGCAAGGTACCAACAACCTTTCAAAACCAGTGTCTTGGATTTTGGTCGCTGCCCTTCTCCTTTATGTTCATTCTGTTGGCAGATTGTTTATTTTTCTGCAGTCACCAACATTATCCTATGTGGGATTTATCCCTCAAATGCTTCCCTCCTCCATACGTGCACTCTTTGAATGCCTGTGCCTGACTGGACTGCTGTGGAACTGCTCCTGGAGGGATGGCTGCTTGCAGCCCTGGCTCTACACCTGCATGGGGACTGGGCAGAAGGCCTGGTGGTGTTCATACTGACACAGCTTGTCCCTCCAGAGCAGAGGGATCCACATGGCAGTGGGAGGATCCCCCAGAACTGAGTTAGAAGGAAAATGCAGACAGGAAAGGTGGATTTGCTTAGTCCTCACTGCCCGAGCTGTTTGCAGCACCAGAGAAGATGAACAGTTACCATGACTAATCCTCCAATTTGATGGGGTCTTTCTGGGGCACTGGGGTCACTTAGGAAAGAAACTGTTCTGAAAGAGAATTGCAGCACTTTCAAACACTCTTCAGAGCAAGTCATGAGAGTAAGAATGGGCCTTCCAAGACTGCCAGGAGCAAAGAGGGGGAAAAAAGGGGAGGTGGCCCTTTTCTAGTGCTTACAAACCTCAAGTTTTCTCTTGCCTTTCTCTGCTTCACCCTCTCGGTGCTGCCTGCTTAAGGTGTGGTTTCAATGGTGCCCTAAGCAGCGTCAAGCAGGAATTACCTGGTATATGGGACTAGTTGCTAGTCAGTGGTTGCCATTCAAGGAGCAAAAATCAGGTGCACATTATTACTTTTTAAAGAACTGTAGGGCTGACTGGCTGGCTGCCCTCCAGTTGCTGATGCTAGTAAAACCATTTGAATTGGCTAAGTTGGGATTTCTAGCACCCTTTGCTTTTGGATGCACAAGCCCACAGACAGCATTCACAAATCACTGTTGGGGCAAAACTGAATCTACGGTTATTCTGTGTTGCCACAAAACACAACCTCTCACCAAGGCTCTGTACCAGTCTCTAGCATCTCCAGCTGATTCAGTGTGCTTGGCATAGGGAAATTGAATTCAGAGACAGAGCCAGAGGGGTAGACTAAGCAATATATCCCATAGATTTTTGAACCAGACTGTGCTTGCTTTCTGTGGAAACCCAAACTCCCCGCCTCTGTGTATGTCTTCCAGATGATGGTCACATTAAACCCCATATAGTACCCCTGTCTTTGTAATCCATTACTAAAACCTCAGGAGAGAATGGGAGCCTCCAAACTGGCTAAAAAGAACAGATGAGGTTCTGAGAGAGGAGCAGGTTGTAGCATTTAAAGGGATGGTGACTAATTGTCACTCTTCCTTTCTCCTGGCATTTTACCTTAAGCTGCTTGATAGCTAAAATAACACACAACCATTGTGGCAGCCTGCAGGACAGTGGGTGCTTGCAAAACCCACGGTACATACTAACTCTGCCCAATCTCCTGCAGGGAGTCTTTCCCCCCACATGAATAAACAAGCAATTGGGGCTGTGGCTGTAGACTCAGCGAATGACATCGTCCCCACAGTGGGCATCTCGGGCCCCACATCACGCCTGACAATCAGCTGCAGCTGATACAGAGAAACATGGTGAGGACAGAGGGATCCCAGTGTGTTACCGTGAGGATGTTGGGCTGATTCCATTCTGCTTCAAGAAAGGGCTTGTAGCTATCCCTCCTGTGCATGAGCACCCGTGTACTCCCCATCCTAATCCTTGCTGAGGAGCTCCATTTCGGAAGGAATCCAACACCAACCCCACCTCCTTCCTGCCACCTCTTTGCAGTTCTGGGCGTCAATCTGCATACGCTGATCGTATCTGGCTGTGCTGCCACCTCCCGAGAGAAAGCAGCATCCCGGCTTCTGCTCAGAGGAAAGGAAACGTTCCACAGCCAGGCTCCCAGCCTGCACGGAGGGCCCCGGGGAAGCCAGGACTCTCCACACCGCCTGCAGCCGGCGGAGGCAAGACGTGGGCCCGAGAGTCGCCACACCTCCAGGTCAGCTGCAGTCTGAGCACCTCAGTTACTAACAAGGTTGAAGAAGCAGGAGGGTGAGACTGCCCATAGCAACTGAGAAAAAAAAGGCATACACAGGGAAGAGTGATGGCTTGGAAGAGAGGAAGAATCTTTAACCTGAGCTGGGATCCCAATGAGATGTGAGAGGCAGGCTAGGATTGTAATTGGAAGAGAGGACAAGCCTTTCAGAGGGTAACTAACAGGAAAGCAGTAGCAAAGGAGTGATGATTGTTAACCTGAATAACCCAGAAGAACTGCATGATGTGACAAGAGGCTATGGGATAGTCCAAGTGCAGGAGATGCACCATTTGAGTATCAGGTCACAGTCTGGATCAATTTCATTGCTCAAACAAGAGTTTTCAAAGTGCCTTTTATCCATTTAAGGAGGATACAAAAAAGAAAAAAGGATAATGTTATGATAACTCAATAGAAGTAGTTATATTCATTTACTACTGCATGTAAGCAACACTGGAAGATCTGCCAGGCTAATTAGCAGTAGCCAGAAAAAACCACAAGAGTAACCAAGGTAGTAACACAAGCTTGCCTGCATGTAAATCAATAAACTCCTACTGATTTGGGAAATCCATGAACCTTCAGAAACATGAGGGGAGGCAGTTCCAGACTGCTGCGTGGGAGACACTAAAACACTGTTTACAGATATTCTTATCTACAGTTTTTCCCTCACAGTCTTGAATGTGGGAGAGAGTCATACAGAGGGAATAAGCACTAAAATCAGACCAAAAAAAAATTCAGAAAAGAGAGGTCTGGAAGCTACCTCCACTGAGTCAAAGATTTTGATGATTTTTGAAAAGGTGACAACCACTGAGCTGTAGCTTTGCATTTGACTTACATATTAATTCTTTATTCTTTTCCCAAGAAATATAGTATGCCAAAATTCCTCCAAAGATCTCTTGATGGAATCAAGTTCCTAACTGCAGGTTCTGCTCAATAAGACACAATTCATTAGCCTTTGCCATCCTTCTTTGTCACAATAGGAAAGATGCTGCTGTTGGTTAAAGCATCTTGTTGTAGTCCCTGGTAGTCATAGCAAAGGTACCATTTGACAATTGAAAACTGTAAAGATCCAAGTTTTTCTGTCACTTTTTTGGTGGGTTTTGTTATTACTCTTGGTTTTATTTGGTTTTAGGCAGGGGGATGTTGAAGGGAGTTCAGATGTGATTTCAGGGAAAAAAAATTGAGCTGATTTTATACCATTTCTTCTTAGAAAGACACAAAGGAATGGGAAAAAAATAGCTGGCCTAACGACATGGCAATTTCTTGTACAAAAACTATATGGATATTACAAAAAAGCCAAGAGTGAGGGAGCCATCAATCCTCTGCCTCCCATACCAGCAGGAACAAAAAGTTGTGGTACCTAACTCAGACAGTCTTCAGAAGGCAGGATTTAAAGTATTTCTGGCATTTAACCACTTTCTGTTATGAATGCCTAGATAAAGACAATATACTGAGGTTAGCCTTGCTTTGGACTTCACTGTAAAGTTCATTACAGCATCTAGGTCAGCAAATCCCACAGGAGATGGTCTCTCTGCCAGTTCTATACTGAACATACCTTGAATGTATCTTGCTGTGTTAAACACCATTTCCTTTAATTTCCAAACTCAGCACAACTGGATCTCCAGAACATCAGTGGAAAGAAGGACAATTTGTGACAGCGAGCTTTCATTGATCAGAACAGAGAAGCTCCCCAATTCTGACCGCTGCAGGAAATGCAGAAAATAGGAGCAAGCAGAGAAGCAAGTGTGAGTGCAGAGCCTACTGCTTTGGTAATTTTTACTTTTGGTAATTTTTGCTTTTGGTAATTTACCACTGCAAAGTGACATTGTCCCTTCTTCTCTCCCCTCCAGTCATGGTGGGGTTTTTGTGGTTTTTTTCTTTCTCCTTCTGCTCACCACATTCATAATTTTATTACTCAACTCAGTTTAAGGATTCACTGACCTGTGCTAGGAGAAACAGGAAAGACCCATAATCTAGCACTAGGAACACACTCCCACTCACCTGCAGTCAACAAGACTTTAAAAAATAAAAGAATAGAACAAGATGCAACAGCTTTGGGGAGGTTTCAGCAATACACATAGAAAGTTCTATGAGTTTACTCCACTTGGTACCAAGGATTTAATTCCTTTACCTCAACATATAGAAATACTCATGAGTTTCCATGGAAGAGCCTTATGTTCGAGTTCATTCACATCCCACAACCTTTTGCGAGTCTGCAACCATTCAAGATAATCACTTGCACAGGTTTGAATAGGAATATTTTAAGTAATTTTGAGGAACCAGGAAAGCTGGAAAGAGGCCAGAAATCTACCACTACCATACACATCCAAACCATCAGCCATCACCACCAGACCCTTTTGAATCCCTGGAGGAGAAAAAACAAGGCCCAATCTCTTACGTCCCTTTGTTCATAGGAGAACCTACCTTTTAGATATTTAGATATTTGGAATTTAGATAATTCTCTCCTGCTGGGGTTTGGACTGGCAAAGAGAGCTCCCAAATGTCCATCAAACAGCAATCTTCAGTTAGATAGGGGTGCGAAACTGAGGAAGAGCCCTTAAAACTCTTCTTTCATACAGCAAAACCGTCAAAATAATTAAAACATTTTGGAGAGTATAAGGAAAACTGTTCACTTACTTTCCTCAGTTCTAGGACAGGGGAAAATGGAGCAGATGACAATTTATCTGGATAAGAATGCGTAGGAGAGGTTGAGATAGCCTCCAGAAGTTCAGGAGTGCAACTTGCATTCCCATGTTATTGGATTAATAATTAAAGTAGTTGCTTATACTAAACCAGTTTTCCCTCAATTTACTGGGCTATTTCCTTCTATTTATTTCTTTCACCCCTGTTTTCTCTCACAGCCTGTTTTATTGTATGATTTTATGATTGTCAGTGATTTTAAACTCAGTCATTAAAACCCAGGTTTACAGGTTTGCTGAAATGTAGAAATTATCAGGTAATCTTTCCCTTCTACAAATACCCATTTTATTCCATCTTATTTGCATTACCAATCAATATGGAGTGAAGTTCATTTTGCATCTCCCATTTCTTTGCTCTGAGAACAAAATCTTTGAAATCTCCCTGTAGACTTAAGGGCTGTTAAGATCAAGGGGCTTCTCTGCAGTCCTGCAAAGGTCTTCAGTGATGTTTTAGGAGAGAGGAGTAATCTACACCACGAAAACACCAAGCTCCTGCAAAGGTAAACTGAAGGTTGAAAACCTTGGATATCCTAATCCCTAGCAAACATGAACTAGAGGGGATTTCCTTTAAACTCACTTTGGATCTTTTAAACCCATGAGATATGGGGGAGGCTTCCTCCTGCCAGAATCTGGCACTTCTGCCTTGTTCGTTACAGTTACAGCTGCCAAGAGAAAAGAGTAAAAAACAACCATCATTTGACAGTGAACAGGTTTACAAACACAGCTTTTGGCTGAACCTTGGATGTTTGTTTGGAAGCTTTTTACTGTGCTTTATAGTCATTCCTCCTTTCCTGACAGGGATGAACAGCTTTCACTCCATTAACTGTATCTCCCTTGGGTTCTCTGTTCAAGTTAGAAAGAAAGTTCTTGAAGAACTTGGAGGGCACATTTGGGACTCGTGTACAACACAACAGTGGTTTGTTTGCAGCGGCTTAATTTAAATTGGATTTCACATCAATTCCTTGAACAGCTGAGGAACCCTGTGTGGACACACTTATTTGCCTTAAGAGTTGTCTAAAATCAGTTCCTAATCAATTTAAACTCCACTGATCAGATTTAAATGTATACTTAAAAGGTCAACACAACCTTTTGAATTGATTTAGTGAAATGATATTGAAAGCAATGCTTGAGTAAACTGGTGCAACTCTCTGTAAAAGCTGTCTGAATTAGCGTAATATGGATTGTCAAAAAATGGAGAAACATCTCTCCCCCTTGAAGTTTGCAAATTCAATCTCTTGATTGAATGCTAGCAAGATAGAGGCTGATGGATCTCTCCCCTGATGGAGCCTCATATTGATTTTATCATTAGATATACAAAACAAATGCCTAATTCAGTAATAGGCACGTTTTATGCCTTCCTTTAACAGTGTTGATCTAAACACTACATATATACACTTTAGCTCAAAATCACATATATTCCTTCTTCAATAGGAAATTTCAAAATTCAGGAATGTTTTTGAAATCATGATCTTTAAAAGATTAGAATCTAGGAAGATAGGACCTATGAAAAAATTTAGAGAAATAACAGCATGAAAGAATCACTTATGTCAGGAGCCTATTTCACTCTTTAACAGGTGCAGATATCCATCATAAATTAAGCCTCATTTGTGCTGAGTGGTTGAATTGCTGAGGAATCAGTTTATTGGTATGTGAAATATTTACTATGTATAGCTGGACAGATACCCAGGAATTCTGATGAAGCCCATTAATGCATAAGAGAGAACATCCTTTCCTTGTAAGACTTGAGAAATCATAAGCTTTGCTCCTCTCAGTATCTTATACAGACCTTTTAAAAACTATCCGACTTGTCCATAGAAATGTATCTAGAATAACTATTAAGAAGGTCTTTTTTGGTAGAAAATGTTCTCTCTCTTCAGGAGAGCTGCTGTTATAGACGTTAATATCCAAAATAAAACCCGCTTTTATTTAAATTACATTTTTTTGCCCCCTGTGTAGAAATTGCCTTTTTCTTATAGAAAGGTGAGAAACCACATGTTACTTTGAACAATTTCAGATGCCCAAAAGAGAAGAGTGATACTGGGATCACTTCAAAAAATGCATTAACTTAGAAGTCAATAACTAACATTTGGCTGGGAATTATTTGCATGTGTTCTTTGAATAAGGAGCGCCATTTACTGTGGATTTCTATATCTGTGGAACAACGAAAATAATGGTACAAAGGTAGAAGACACTTCTATTTGCTATCTAAAAGTTTTGGGTTCCCACCTGTAATATGAGATCTGGGTTTGCTATCTAGAATAATTGATCTTCACGACAAATACAAGCAAGTTAAGCTCTTAGAGTGTTACAATATGCAAGGAAAAAAAGACATCAACAGCAGGTTTACACAGACAAGAAATGTTTCAAACAAGTGTAGGCCACGTTCATTGCAGCTGGGGAGCCACATAAAAAACCCAACCAAAATTAAGACAGCAGTAAGAGCCGGTATGAACTGTGCTATATTAAAAAGCTAATACTGAGAGCCATGAAAGCTCAAGAGTTTACACGAGCAACCTATAAAATGCTAATGTAACTAACACCAGGGAACTCTGCAGAAACCATCCCTCTGCAAATTCAAAAGTCTATTAAAAAAAAATCAAATTATTTCCAGGACAAGAAATAATACATGTATACAAATTTGCAAAGTTAAATTTTTTAGTCTCTTCATAATGTACAGGCATATGCCACCAAGATATACATATAATTTTCAAGAATATGTTTCTCTGAGATGGAAGTGAGTCCTCTGTCCCACCTGATAAAAACTGCCTCTAAGTTCAGGGAGTCTGAACATGAGTAGTACAAATGTCATTCCATCCTCTAAACCTTGTGGCTATGCAGTGGTCTGCTCACACATCTGAAGGACTACTATAGAATGGCTGTGAACAATATGATTTTTTAACAGATTGTTGTCGCAGTATTTTGCATGCTTTGTTCATATTACATGGAAAAGAGTAGGTGTGCAAGGCAGAGTATGTATCTGTGTGCTGGCTTTGAATTTACATTGAGGACATTTCAACTTCTGAATGGTCAGAGAAAGAGTGTATACAAAAAGGCAACAATTTTTTTTTCTTTTTTTTTAATTTACCATGAGGCACAGAAAACAGATGGAAAGCCGTCAAGGGTCAAATCTTCCCTTTTTTCCCAAGAAGATACAAACTGGCCATGTAACAAAGGGATGAAGTGTTTCTCCATGAACACCGCACGCATTAGGCTAAACCCATCGCACTAGTTAATTTTAACTAAAATTGCAGAATAAATGAAGAAAGCATACTTTTATTGTAACCTTGAGCATTTTAATTAAAAAAGGAATTGTGGCTTCTGCCATGAGCACTAGCACATTCATAGAGACGTGCAAGAAAGACCTTGCATTCTCACAAAACAGACATTTCCTTCTGCCTCACAGGCAAAAGCTCATAGGGAGCCTATTGCCCCATTACACCCAACCACCACAGCCACAGCCACTCTCACATGGAGAGTGATCCTTCCAGTAAAGGGGCAGCTGGGAGAAATTTTTTCTGTTATTTGAATGCATCATTAATACTTAATGTTTCAAATACTTGTTAGAGTATGACAGAGAACATCAGTCACTTCCATCAAGACTGGAATTCATGGGAGCAAAAGTCCTTTACTACAACTAAAACATTGCTGGGATAACACTGGGAACACTTGTTCCTATTTCCACAGGCTCAGCAATACTTCAGCTGGCCTTTTTATGAAGACCAGCTGAGGGTATGATACGTAATAGCAGCCCGTACAGAAATCCCACTTCCAGTCAGAGACTGGAACATGCCAGTTCAAGACTAGTCTAATCTCTACTTGGGAGATTTTACACCTGGGAGCAGTGAAAAGAATGCTTTAAAAATATTATATATTAAACAGCTACAAAACTCATTGCAATTCATATTGTTAACTTTTGTTAATCAGTTCATCTTCTGCATAAAAAAAGCTAGAAATAAAGAATTGACTTCTTCCTTGCCCAGATTTTTATAATAAAAAACGTTTTTAATCTTCTGGTTTATGTAACTATTTCAAAGTTGGTGGAAGAGGATATGATATCTGCAACAAGTATAAATTTCAAGAATGCTTCTATTTTGCCATAAAATAATACTCTATTGAAAAAATAATACACTTAATAAAGAAGCTAAGGCAAATTGTTGTTCCTTGACGCTGGTGACCTCTGAAACTTCCTGAAACAGATTAAATATTATCATCAGTCCAGCCACCTCCAGATAAAATGAAATAATGATTTGTGTGCAAGCAGGTTACAAGAGACTGAATGGAAGAGCCCAAAAAGAGAGCAAAATAATTACATGACTGGCTTGAGAAGATAGAGGAAATAATGAATTCATAACAAGCAATAGAGATTATCCATCACTGTGTGCTCAGTTTGCAATTGCTCTGTGATTTAGGCACTTCTCTTGAACTAATTACTGAAGAAAGGAATGCTAAGGGTGTCTCTGCTTCCCCCTGTTTGAATTGAAAAGGGAAGTGTGCAGAGAAGCACATGGTGTGTGTACATAGGCTCACAACCCTTCTCCTCCAGGGGTGGAATAATGTTTCACTGAGACATCCTCCTGGTCATTGTCTGGGGTTGGGACAAGCTGCCTGCATCAGACCTTCCCTAAAATTTTTTCCAGGGCAAATCCAGGTTATGGATCCTGTAAAATGTCTCCCCTCTTTTTAACTACACTGAGTGGCAGTTGTATCTTCCAGCACACAATCTGAAGCAAGCTTTCCAATGGAAATGTTCTGAAAATACCAGGTGACAGGATGAAAACATCTCTGCCACAGTATATTTCTGATCTGTTAAATACATTGTATCTGGATCAATGCAAGTATACCAAGTGGATGGGAAAACGTTGGAGGTACACAAAATTTGTATTGTGCCTGTTAGATTTCAAATGTAAAGCAAGAGCAACAAACAGACAATGAGGATTTTAAGGAAAGACCTTTGCTATTGAGGTGGTTAAAGTTATCAAATGTAACAGAACACAGACAAGGTTGGGCCTTTCCTGAAACACCAGATCCTGAATGCAGAATGTCACCCAAAAGGCAACACCGATTCACAGGATTACTTGGTTCTCTCCTTTATACTTATTCTTCAGGTTTGGATTTTTCTTTCACTTTGTGTTGGCATGAGTAGTCTGCGATCAAAGCCAGATGATTCATGGAATAAAGGGAAGACTTGGATAATGTCTGGACAATGCTGGTGTCCTGTACAGTTGCTTATTTTAAGCGAACAAACATGATGGCAAAAAGAAGGGCAGGCAGGGCAGGTCCCAGTGTAGTATGGATCCAGGTCCAGAGGAGTCACTTTGCAGCCCCTTTTGTATCATTACATTTAATTTTTTAAACTCACCAAGATTATGTTAAGTACTAGGGGAAAAAAGAATAAAAAGGAAATGGCACTATTTTCCAGAAGACTTGATTTTCTTTTTTGTATTTGTACACATCCAAGGTCTTTTCTACCAGAGGAGATTCATGCAACACATATGTCTCTTCATTGCTCATTTTCTTTCTTTCCTCTCTGGTTCTTTGTCCTTCTTGCTAAACTGTGAATGGCCCTGTTGTGCAGCTCTGGGGACTCTGAGAAATGCGAATGAATTTCACAGTTGTAGACATTTTTACAGAAGTACAATCACAGTTCCACTGTCAAGCCTACACTGAACCCAGAGCAGGTTTATTAAACATGTAAAGCTGCTCCTTATCCTCTCTGTAATGCCTGTTTGGGGGTAAGGGGTGGGGGAAAAAAGCGCATGGATTTTTGATGATGGGGTGGTTAACAGCTGGAGCAGATGACTGAAAGAAGCCATTTTCCACCTTATCCTTCTCCTCCACCAGCCTTCTGATCAAGGCTTGATATCTTACTGAGGGATCTGTTGCTGTCACACACAAACTACCAGGCTCAGCACTAAATTGAGGAGGTGAATGGCTGTAATAGGAAGGGGCTCCAACTACTTGATCAAAGGGGTCCTTCCTCCTACCCTTTCCTTCAGTGACTCTATTAACAGAATACAGGCAATATTGTAGAGGATTTTAACTCAGTCTTCTATTAGCTTGTGAATCATTAAAAATGGTCTCCTTCAGAAATGTGGCATTTGGTGCAATTCTTGTCTCAAACAAGCTTAGAGAAACAGTTTATCAGTCTTCTAATTTATTATTAGAGTTCACTAAAATTTCAAAGAGTTGCACACTAGAGGAAAATAGCTTTTATATCTAATTGCTGAGATTAATTTACAGTTATTGGTTTATTAGGAATTTAAGTTTGTTCTACAGTTCTTCTTTCCATTAATTGCTCTACTTATTCAATTTTATATCTCTAAAAACCTAAGTTAGAATGATACATTTGGGTTCAAGACTCACATAGTTTACAGTTTTAAGCTTCAAGAGTAATAATCACATCTTTCAGATAGCACATTCTCACCTTTTTTTGCAAAGGCACTCCTCAGGTGAGAATCAGAGGATGCTGTCTCCTGAAAAAAACTCATACTGCAGGGAAATTATATTATAAAAGTGAAAAAAACCCTGAAGACGGAGGCAAAGTTAAGGCCACATGGCAGTGACTTACAGTAAAATACGTTACAGAGATAATGCAATTATTCAAACCCCCAGAATAATAAACCCTGGAACTCCTAGGGTAAAATTATATGTAACAAGAAATCCAAACACAACACAAAGAAGTGAAGAGTCAAATATCTAAGCAATCTTAATTACGGTTGGAGAAAAAATCTTTTAAATCTCTAAATAGCTAGAAGTCACAATGTTTGTTTGCCTAATATGTGATGTTTGTGTATAGATATTAATGCACTTGTGCTTTTGAAGATAAATGATACCTTTCCCCTTCATGGTCTGTAACTGAAAGCTCATGAGAAACCTCTCTCTGTTCTGCAGGAAAGAGCGAAAAAACCAACAAACGCTTAAAAATTTCTTAATCATCTCCAAGTCCACAAATGTAGAACTATCTCAGTACAAACTGCATGGTTTTGCCTGGTTACAGTCACCACAGTAACACCCATGTAGCTGTTAAATGGCTCATCTTCTGGAAAAAAGAAGAGGGTAAAGCATAAATTAGAAAGCAATATACATACCAGATACTGCAATGCATCACAGAAGCCTCAGCGGCACCATATGGAATCTGACAACTGGTCAGTGCAACAAGCACTCCAGAGGTTTTGGCTCCAGACTGGTACCTCTGCAAGCCCTGAAGGGGAAGAGTTAGAAGGACAGTTGGAGATTAGGGCCTCTGTGACAGGAGCAGCTGCATGGGGATGTGAGGACTGGAGATTCCTGAGCTGTCAGTAGGGCCGTGCCTCTCTGTCCTGCTGAGGACAGGAAGACATGAGCAACTGGGCTAATGGACCAAGGGCACGGTGTGCAAGGAGCCAGCCAGACCTGGCTCCACAGCAAAACTCTCCTAACCCCTCATGCCATATCAAACCTTGTCTATCCAAGAAACGGTGTTAAAATTGTTAAGCAGATCCTGATGACACATTAGGACAACAGCACAGAAATGCCAACACAAACTTCACAGAGGCCATCCAATAGAAATGGTGATTCTGCCAAGGGGTGGTAAGGAAGGATGTTCATAGGTGGTGTGAGGAACACCAGGTTTTGTAGCCTGGAACAAGGCCTGCAGAGAAAGCTTGAACCCAACCCCCTGCTGTGGCATTAACAGCTGTGCTTTCTCAGAATGACTCTAATAATTTGCTGCGTGTTCATGACGGAGATGTAATACTATTAATTACAGAGGCGCTGCTTGTAGCTCCTCTAGGCAAAACAGATGTTGTATGTTACACGCTCTGTGCACATTAGACTGAAAGAGCAAAGTATATTATCCCCAAACTTAAAGCACTACCTGAGTAAAATATTCACATGATAAGAGACTACCTGACATCTGCTAACTATTTCCTGGTACAAGAGTCAGACCACATAATCTTAACTTGGATCAGTGGCCAATCCTATTTTGCATTAATATCCCAAAGGCACACAGGGGCAGAGGCCTTGCTCTGCTGGGAATAAAAAGAAGCTGAGCCTCTCTCCCTCTCACACAATGTTGTTCATACTGGCCTGGTTTACTCACAAAAAGATGCAGTGAGCTGTTTCCCTGGAAAGAACTGCATTTCTAAAAGTTTTCGCTGGAACGAAACAACTTCCAGTTGAACCACAGGCTGAGAGTTCTCAGCCTGTGCTGCCATGACATTTCTGCCTGAATTATGAAAAACTCAGATTCCTTTAAAAAGCCACATGCTCTTTATGGTCTTGGGAGAAAAAAAACCAATATGGAGCTTTAACCACTGTCAGTTCTGCCCCACCACAGCATGTCTGAGACCAGCATTTGCAAAAACTCCCAAACAAAGACTGCAGATTGCTCTTGCAGTGCTACCTTTTTCCCTAGCATCCCCATGGAAGGAACATACTGAAGCCTATAGTAGACATTCTCACTTTAGGGTCTAGAACCAACTTGCTTATTAACTTTTTCTTGTTCAAAAATCTCATTGTCAGGCTTACCCAGACAGGAATTTTTTTTTTCCTTTGCCATTGTTAATGGATAACTCTGTCATGGTTGTTAAAAAGGCATACTTGGTATGAGTCAGCAAGTGAAGGTAAGGCGCACATGGAAGAGCTGGAAATTCTTCCTTGTTCCTTTCTGCCTGTCTTCTGAAAAGCCTGGTTTTGGTTAGCCAGATATTGGGTGGTGCTTCAGAGAAACAAGCAGGTAGGCTGAGGCATAAGCTGTCCCAGGAAGACAGGGGTTCATTGCTCCACCTGCTGCTAGGGAAGAAGGCTCAGAGCTGCCAGGCAGTAAAGGCAGCAAGACAAACTGAGAAGGAGAAAGGAGCTGAAAGTGAGTGTCATTGAGCCCACGGTGCCTCACTGTCCATTTCAATTATAAATTCTGCTTTAAAGTGTAATTTATTGTTATATCTCTTAAATACAGTGAATTTTATAGACCCTCTCCTAGAGCCAGCACTGTGACAGTGTCCAAAGGATGATTTTTAAACAAGTGGAGGCTGTGCACACATGTAGGGAGCATATTTAACAGATGTGCTGTAATGATGTCAGAATTATAAACTTAAGTGCACTTTAGATCTGCATACTAATAAAGAGATGCCTGTACAGGCTTCTGGACAACTCAGCTTAAAAGAAACCTAAAACCATCAATTTATGTCAGTGCAGAGTTTTGTTATCCAATTACATAAAGTATTAAATATCATAATTAAAACATTTTTGTCATTTAGTCATTTAGCTCATACAGATTTTTTTTCTAAGTTTAACCCTAACTCTTTTCACCTTATGCTAATTCTCCTGGGAGTAATTACTCAATTTCCACAGCAGTAATTTTGATAGCATAAGAGCCTAGCTCTCTCCATCATAATGAAGATTTTGCCTAGAAACATACATTTTTCCCTTTGCATTATTTAAAATATGACACATAATCAATGCCTGAAACTGCACAAAACTTTCTCATATGATAATTCTATTGATTTTTAAAAGAAATTATTAAACTAACTGTTAAGACCAAGTTCATGAATATAATCTGACTCTTTTCTTCCTCCCTACTGAGCAGGACAAATCAATCAGGGTTATGAAACAGCATAACCAGTTTTCTGAAGCTATTGCACCATTCTGACAACATACTAAATTGCCAGTTTATGCCCTGTTGTTCTCTCCTTGCTCTCTCATCCCCCTGCACACATCCCTGCAGCTCCAAACCACAACCTTCTCCTGATTCTTCTCTTATTGCATTGTACAGTCCCAAAAACCTCCATCTCCATTCTCTTTACTGTGCTACCTCAGTTTGCTACTCCCTACACCGTGTTCCTTTGCAAAATAATGAATGCAATTTTAGGAAAGACATACTGTATTTTTCCACATAGAGGTAGAATGCCAAATTGTGTTAAATGTCAAATTTCATTCCACTTCAATGACAGAAGCAAATCTGCTAATTGGTACCTCTGCAAATTGCTCAGACTCTATTTAACAACAGGACTTTAGTAGTTCTCTGCAAGGCAAAGCAGTCCCCTGGTAAAAGGTGAAATGGGAAAGCCAAAAGCCTCTCAGGGTTCCTCTGGAAGCAAAGCAGCTTCTCCATAGGGATGACTGGCTCTCGTTTTCTCTCATACTCTGATGCCCTTAAGACCAGAGCCATATGAAATAAAATCTCTCCCCATGTGAACTTGTGTATACCTCAATTTCCCACCAATGCCCTCATCAAGCAGCTGTCGACTTGTGCCACCGCTGAGAGCTGCTCCTGCACCCAAGTGGCTGGAGTGAGGAATCTCTTCTGTGGCAGAGGCAGTCTGGCAGGATGGAATCAGCGACAGGGGAGATACACCACAGGTATGTGCCGTGCCTGCAGCCAGAGAACCCAGCTCTTTATATTATAGAGTTTCTTGATGAAGGTCGTGTAAAATGTTTTAAGGATTTGGTTGTTTACAAGGGACACAGCAGCATGTGCGTAGGTCACAGATTATTCATTTCTGCAACAAGTGAGAAAAAGCCTTCAAAAATTTAGGTTCACAGGATGCAGATTTAATACCTTCTGCAAAATGCACCCTTTACATGGAACAAGAGATTCAAACCAGCAGCAGTTTATGCTGAAAAAATGGCTGAACACAGTGGAAGAATTACAGAATATACATGGCCTAAATCAAGACACACTCAGCAGCCCTAGCAGATCCATTACTTTCCACTCAGCAGAGTCACAAAAACTTCTTTACTAACAGAAACATTCATTCACAGCATTCCTAAGATCTATTGGTGTTTACAACTTGCAGGATTTTCCTGAGAGGAGTAGGAATTAGTGTGTGCCTACATTTGACACTGCTATTTCAAGTCCAAGACAGGTGACACACAATTTATAAATCTCCCTGAAAAATAATGCTGGTTTTGGAGGTGCATATATCTATTCAACAGCATGCAACTTGATGGCCTGAGAAATTACTTTCTACAAATTGTTTTATTTTAAAAATAATTTTTTATATATGCATTTTAAAGGCTTATTTACAGTAAGTATAATTATTAACTCTGTTAGATGCATGGGCAGATGTGCAGATCAGCCTACACATTTATCTCTCAGATTAATGTTATTTTAAGCTGCTTACATAGTTCCAAAATCCCCAAGATTCAGCCCAGTTGGTATGGCTCTAACAGGTGTAACTGGAACAAATGCATTACAGATCAGAACAACATCAAAAGTATTCAACAGGTCTGTGTTCATACTTAGGAAGCCTCTGTCCCAACATTTTAGGCTGTAGCTATCACTGCAACACAGGAGTATTTAACAAGTGCTGCCATAAGAGATTAGCAGATTCTCTTATATAGGTGAAACTTGATACACTAAACCCTGTAAAAGCATTTATTTTTGTCATGTTTAGAAAATAAAATTATGGCCTATCTTTGCTGCCTTTTAGGTGCCAAAATTCAAACCCCAGTGCATGCACCCAGCTCACATTAAATGCAATGAGAGATGCGAGACACTGCCCACTTGGTCTTCACAAAGTGAAATGAAACACAGAAAAAACAAAAAGAAAAAAAAAAGAAAGGAAAAAAAGGAAAAAAAAAGTCTGCACTTTTGCTAGAGATTACACAGCAACAGAGCCAGAGGTCAAACTCCAGAACCCTGACCACCTTGCCCACATGCTTCTGGCTACATTCACTGTGAGGAATTAGGCCAAACTGGGGAAGAGGCAGTGATGTTGATAAGAAAGTAAAATGGATTAGGAAGCAGTGACACAGTGGGTCAAAAACAGACAATCTAGGAAGAGAAGAGAAAGAAAATTTAGAATAACAGATGAAGAACACTGAAAGCTACCATAAGAAAGGAAATAAGGTGATGCAACAGCAAGTGTAATTAACAGGAGATGCTCTGATGAGAGTCATTTTTCAGACATGTTAAATAGCTGATTGTCAAAATATTTTCAGTAAATACACAGATGCTGTGCTTGCCTCTAGTAGGTGTATTTACTACAGCGTACAATGGCCTGGATGGTAGGCTGATGTTCAGGGTAGGAAAACTCTTCTCTTTACTCCTCATCCAGCCTAGCCCAAATCACATTTGCAGCTGCCTCAAAAATATTACCAGAGCACTTGGCAAAACCCAAAAGTCAGCTCTTATCATGCCCTCAGAGTTCAGAAAAGAAGAATTACTTTAAATTCCAATTAATTCCATATAAAAGCCATGTAAAGACTTGACACTCACCATAGGGCAGACTCTTCAAAAACACTGCTGAAGTTGCTGGCACTTTACAGCACACAGCAAACATAAGCCAGAAAGCTGCTGTGACTGTCCCAGAACTGGACACCTCACGTCTGGGTGACAACCAACAGCTCACCATTGGAATCCAGCATAATCAACATGGCCCTGCTTCCTAGGGTAGAGAGGGACTCAGAGCAGGAAAAAGGAATGGACCTTTGGGACAAAAGGAAGCAAATGTGGAAGACAGCACGAATAAGTACGTCTAACCTTCTGAGCCCTGTTTGTCCTTTTTTAAATTACCCAACACTCCAACAAGCTGAAAGACCAGACAAGGTGTCTTTCCCCACTGCAGGCCTATTTTGCATATGCCTGAACAAGGCCTATACATATCCTTATCCTTAAAATACTAAAAGAATTCTCCACTGGCTTCAGATACAACCATCTCTCCACCAAACACATCTTCCTCATTACCAAACCCTCTCCTTACATGGTTCTATAAAAATTTAAGCTGACACTTTCTTATCCCAAATCAGCATTTACCAAAGCTTCATTTTTAAAATCTGACTCTTGTGAAACTGCTACTAAGGGGGAAAAAATGGGGCCTTGGTCTCAGCTGTTGTACCTATGCATCTGGTGGCACTGACGAAGTTCAACCCCCCCAGGGGCCCCAGGACACATGGATCCACACAGCAGAGGGATGAATCCACTCCCATGTCATACAACAGTTCAACATCAGCACCAATCAGAAGAAAAATGCACACAGAAAAGGTTGCTTTGTCTTTTTTTCACCCCTCAGTACCCAAGCCTTTTGCATTCCCCTGCCCAGCCCCAATCTTGGAAACAGCCGTCAACTGTCCATGTATTCCATCACTTGACAACTACAGCCGTCTACAGGGATCTGCATCCCTGCAGGGCTGCGTCTCCCAGGGAGAATGAAAGAGGCAGAGAAGAGGCAGAGAAGGTGCATCATGAGCTGCGGCCACAGATCTGCTCAATGTGGTAGATATCCTTGGGACAGTCAGCAGACAAGACAAGAGGTGCATCCTCTGTTATCACAACATCATCCTCAATGCGCACACCAATGCCACGAAACCTCTCCGGAGCACTCGCATCATCTTCAGGGATATAAATGCCTGAAAGAAGAAAGGGAATTAAAACACATAACACTCTCCAGAACACTACCTTTCCCTTACTGCACCGCCAGGAGAGCAGGGTTGGATTTTCAGCAACATAATGTGAGCTTGATCCTGAGAATTTTTAATATGGCAAGTTACTCTTTCCCCTCACTCATGGCTGTTGGTGGGCAAAGAAAGAAAAGTGTCCCTCTGTGCCTACAGATAATAGCACATTAATAAAAACTTCCATAGTTACACCAGGCCTTTTCACAGTTCTTGCTCTCAATATTGCATTCACAATGATGATTTTAACAATGTTCTGAATAGAGAGAAGAGGCAAGCATTAAATATAAGTTTCCAGCTGACAGCTCCAAATCTAGTGACAAGCAGAAGGGAAGATTCATCACAGTATGCCTAATTTGCAAAGCTAAGTTGTGAATCCCTGTAATTGCAGACTGTAATGCTTGAGGCACACCACCAGTGACTGGTGGCAGGAATACAAAACCCAGCACAAGTGAATCAACCCTGCTCTTCTGCACTGCAGTTCATCTGTGCTGCACAGTCTGAGCTCTACTACTCTGCTTCCTGAGTTTATTCCCACTATGTGCTACCTTGGCTGTGTTTGGGAAGGAAATAGGGTTTTCTAATACTGTAATGACTTTGGGATGGGAATAACTTAAGGCTTTCCAATACTGCTCTAATTTCCAGTTTCACCAGAAAGGGCCTCCATGCTTTGGTCTGCAGGACCAACTAACTACTGAAAGGCAATGCTGCTACCCTCAGTGTTGCATGTTTTTGTCCACCACTGACTGCTTTTACCTGGTTCAATGGTTATCACCATGCCTGGCTGGAACGGGAGCGATCGGGATATATCTGGGGTATCGTGAACATCCATGCCCAAGTAATGGCCCACATGATGAGGGCAGTACTTTCGAACAGCCTAAGAAAAGACAGAACAAGTGTCACAGAGGGAGTTAAACACAGCCCAACTTGGTGCAATACAAAAGATAGGAAAAAGAGACAGAATGGTTATGTGCTTAACTAGCAGTCTTACTGCCATGACTAGGTCACAAGGGGCTGCCTTCCTTGTACTAGAACTGGATGGCCCTTAAAACCCACCAGCACCAGGTGCCTGTTATGAGCACATTGCAGATTGCCTTTCCCCCTCACTGAAAAGAACAGCCCAAACCCATCACCATCTCAGCATGTCAGGCAAGAGGTCAATTTGCAACTCGCTGAGCTTTGCTGCCCCAACCCTTTCCATCCCTTAAACATCCAAGCCCTGCATGACTCTCATCAGCAGACCCTCAGAACTGGCAGCAGTGGATACAGCTGCTCTGGGCTGTGAAAGTGGTCTCCTATGCACAGCAGAGCGAATGCTGTGCCGATTTCACTCAGTAGCTACAGAATGATTTTAATCCATCTCTACAAGGCACTGACACCGCCTCCCCCCGCACCATCCTAATCTCCCTCCCTCCAGAGCAGGAATCAGCGAGAACTCCTCCCTGCCCCACGCTCCTCATTCCCAAGGGACTGAGCTGCAGGCGCTGCTCCCGTCTGGCTGTGCTGCCACCTGCCGGGAGAATCCGGCACGACACCCTCCGTCCCCCGGCGGCAGCCATGGCACCGGCACCGCACACAACTAAATCCGGCAGGAACCTGTCCGGCTGCCAAAAGCCGTAGTGCCGTCACCTGGTTCCGCCATCTTTGCAGTACTGGCATCTGCAGTCATGCAGCTTTGCAGTGAGAGTGACCGGATAGACTTCTCTTAACTGCAAACCAATCCTATTTATCTGCAGGTTCAGCTCTACGGCAGACGTTTCCCAGTCTTGTTCATCAGGTAGCTCTGTCAATCCCAGTACTGACACAAAATGGTGCAGAAGAGGCAGCAGGTGGAATGACCGAGAATAGGCTGCACCTTTTGGTGGCACTGCAGATTTATATGATGTTAAACAGATCACAAAACTACGAATAACTGCCTGTAGCCAACTGTGGACCCAGAATCTTGTGCTAGTGCCCATGTCCCTATAGTTCCCTTCAGACTGTGCTCTAAAGCTGTTTCTGCACTGGCAAGTAGTGCAGAGCAATGGGAATTGATCTGCAGAGTGAAACAGCAAGAGCCAAGGAACAAATATTCACACTATGTGCATATAAGACTGGGGGTTACTTCAGACCAAATTATGCACCAAATGGTTGAATTACATCTTGGAGTTTAGCCCTGTCTCAGAGAAATTAATTCCTGTGCTGAGACCAGCCCACAACATGAATTAAAGCAGCGTGTGTCAATAATTAGAAGAGACATTTTGAAAGCATATTCCTGACCCAAACTAAAGCCCTAACACTACCCAAGGATAAAACAATCAGGATTAATAGGAGTAAACTAGAGTAAATAGGGGTAAACTAGAGTAAAAAACCTTGAAGTACCTTGAAGAAATGGCTGTCAGTGATGCTGCTCTCCAGGACACCCAAGTCTTTCAGTTTCTGTCCAATAAGGCTCAGCATGAGACTGTAGATATTTTCCAGACTCATGCCAGGGGAGCAGAGGCTCAAGCAGGACTTCTGGATATCCAGGACAGCTTGATATAGTTCTGCTTGGGGTTTGGTGAACCTGAAGACCATTGAAAAAAGGAGTATCTCACAACTAAATCTGTTTCCAGGAGAAAAGAGGTTCTGTCCCCAGAACCTATTTTGGGGACAGGTTCAGTTCAAGGACAGAGCAGGGGAAAATCAGAAAGCAAAGCAACTGTCTCCTTGTATGAAAGGCTAGACAAAGGATCACTGCAACATGCCCTTCAATGCACTGTGTATGGTTTCTCAGTTGAGAACCTAACCCCAAAGCAAAGCAAGGTGAAGCTACTGCAGGAAAAAGAATGCACTTGAGCCAAAACATACAGGAATCAAACAAAAACACAGCGACATCACACCAGCAAATTCGAAACTGGCAGAGCTATGTACCCATCAACTGAAACTCCTGGTTTTTTACACACAACTGGAGTCAGCCACAGCTGAATGTACAAAAGCCCTCTCTGCACTTTAAGCATGCTGTAATAGCTGAAAATAGCAGTAATCACACATATTCATGTAGTAATTAATGAGGCAGTGGGGAATACAGCTGAACGATTACTTTATATAATTTGATTACTCTGAAGCACCACAGAATGGGACATGGTAAAACTATGATTAAACGCACACTCAATCCATCAATTACTTAAGAACTTATCAAAATTCTTCAAAAAAACTTATCGCAGCATACCTTCCATTGACAGGCCAGGTACGTGTGATGTCACTCACATAGCAGGAAAATTCACATCCACCATCTAGCAAGACCAGTTCGCCATCCTGGAGAATAACAGGAAAGAATGCTCTGTGGGTCAGTCCAGCTATTAATTGATTTTTCTGTCTGAGAGCAGGAAAGGAGATTATACTTCTGTTTTACAACGCAGCTGCAGAAATGTGAATTCCTTTTGCAGAGTAATATCCCGGGTACTACTGTTTATAAATAGGCTATTCCAGTTGGATTGTTTCTCCGCAAGCTCATCCCTAACTGTTACGCTTCTCTAGTGTTTGAACTTCTAAGATGAAGATTTTGGAGTTAAAAAAAGGCATTCGCCTTGAACTATTCTGCTCTCTGAGACACGAGTCCAATTCACACCTGGATCGCTTACTCCAGCAAATTATGCCTACAACTCCTTTCACTAGAAGTTCCCAGCTATAGTGACTGAAACAGAGGGGGTTTGCAACAAAACCATAGGATTTCTGAGCTCCCCACAGGATCACTAACATTTACCCTTGTCATAGGACATGAGGACCCAGCAAAATCACTGTGTATCACAAAATCTGACAGTGTATCACTGCTGTAAATGCAGTGTTGAATTGCTCGTACCGCCTTCCCCGTTCTCTTCTTGGACTTTCTTGACTGCTCTAACATATCTTTCTGCATCTATCTGGTAATGAAGAAAAAACTTTGGAGATGTGAATCTCCAATTCACTTCAGCAAAACTGTTCCATATCAATTAAATCACTGACTACACATCCCCCAAAAGTCACACAGAAGAAACACAAAGGGCCAGGAACAAAACCACTGTCTTGCTTTCCCTCCTTAAAGGGACTAACAACAAATAGATAAGGAAGATGTTCAAAAAGTTTGGATTAAATTCTCTACAAATTTACACTGCATGTAGAGATTCATTCCACAGATCCATGACTGTGCCAGCAGACATGATGTGGAATGACAAGCCATAATTGCAGCATGTCAAGGGAAAGAATAAAGCAGCAGAATTTCACTGCTAACGCTACTTCCAGTGCTAGTTGCTATGATTGGGTACAGTTATGTGACACAAACAGATACACAGCAGATAAACCAGCAGTGAGCAGATCTCACTATCCCACTGAATAGACAGGCCATTAACTATCCATTTAAATTGTACTTTTTAACTTTTTCAGAATAGTTGGTTCAATTCTTTAAGGCAAATATGAAATTACAATACCTGTCATATTCCAAGCAATTAAACAAGCTAAGTAACAATTTATTGACTAAGGGAATTCAGCCTTTTGATTGTCCAGTAAATGCCTTATGCTGTGCTTGTCCTCTTTTTTTAAAGCGAAGCCCTCTAAGTAAAAGACTGAATGAAACATTCAGATATCACCCAAAGTAGACACTTTGTTAGCCTATTTGGAAACAAGATCTGTAGGAAGCAGCACACAAAGGAAGAGTTAAGTTTATGGGTTTAACCTCCTAATTAATCATTTTGGAAAAAACAAGTGACAGTCATTTAACTGAACGACTTTAACAGAAGCAACTGGAGTTACATCAGCATGCCTGACCTTGGATGACAGAACAACAAAGGAGGCTTCTTTCTGCCAAAAGCAGCCTGTCATATCTTTTGTACATTTGTCTCTGCAGATCATTTCAAGGTCTGCTAGCATGCCAGCTTCAAGAAAAGACAATGCTAGTGGGAAAGTTTCATCCTGTGTTAAGACAGAGGAAAAATACTCTCCTCTGAAAAGTAAATAGTGAGCAGAGCAGTGAGGGAATACTGCCCCTGAAAATACTTATCTGAATTTAAAGGCCTATTGTCAGGAAAGCTGGAGAGGGTTCAATTCAATGAGAATCTTCGAAATAAGACAAAACATGTTACTCTTCCACCTCTTGACATTTAACACTGATCCTTTCCCTATTTGTTCCCCTTTCCTGCTTTGCTGGGCTACATGGAACCAAAATGCTTTTCAGCTTCACCAGAGCAGGAATGCACTTTGCCCCTTATGTTGCAAAGCAAGGCCAAGCAATGCAATTGACAGCAGAAGATCCACCCTGCCCGGGCCTTTGCTCTGCCTGCAACAGTGGCTCCTCTTTTCTGTGAGGCCCCCAGCACCACAAGCTGCTGTGAGAGCAGACATGTTCACTAAATTATCTGCAACCTTGTTTGCAAGTCCTTGCACTGTTCAGAAAATACTGCAGCAAGCACCGAGAGGAAAGAAAGACAAGCCGAATCTGCCACTGACAATAAAATTAACCAGGGCAGGATTCTTTTCCCTTGCTCACATAAAAAATATGTATTTAAGTGCTTTGATCTGTTCAGTCAAAACAAACAGCAGCTAGGGAACATGTATTTGTGTCACAGCACTGCATTTCAAGTTACTGGACAGCACACAGGTTACCTTGATGAGCTGATTATTCTTCACATAGTGCAAAGTGTTTGATCTGTTGCCACCAGCAACAACAGGGGGATATGCCAAGATGTCAGCACCACGAGCCCGGCACTCGAATTCAAACTAGAGTAACAATTCAGAGAAGAGGAAACCATTAGTGCTGATTCAGGTGATTAACTGCCCTAGAACCATAATAATTCATGTCCTACAACAATTTTCTTAATTTGTACAGCACAAAGTGAAACTGGAAAGTGAGTGGACTAAATGAAAGCAATCTTGAATGTTCCAAGAACTCTGGAAAAAAAAGAATACAGAACAATCCACTTTTTCAAAGTTTTTCAAGCCTGTACTGGGGCTCAGGGAAGCTCTTTCTGGTATGAGCTGTTCAGTGCTGTCTCAAATGCTCACTACCTTGTCATACATCCAGGTGAGGATTTGTTCTTATATAAAGTAATGCTCTTATTTGCCATATGACTTCGTGAATTTTTGAAGATCCTGTATGTCAGCATGACAGTAGTCATGGTTTGTTGCTATCTTTTAAAATTGCAAAGTATCACCATATTTACAGCAGTACCTATTTTCATGACTGTTGGACTAAGAAGGTTTGAAAGCATGCGCTACCTTGATGTCTGAGGGGATAGAAGAAAAAGGCACCATAAGCCTCAAGATCTTTACCTGTCTTGAATGATGAAGCTGATGAAAGCGTGAAAATTAATAAACTTAATCTATAAAGACCCTCAATATATTAATAGCATGTCTTTTCTATGATTACCAAAATCACATGGGCCAGAACACCCCAGGATGCCTACATAGAGCAAAGGTTTTATGATCCTGGTCTAGACTGAAAAACTGATCTGTAAAATACACTTTAATTAAAGTAGTTTTTACAACTCCGTGCCATGTCAGCACAGGCACATTCATGTCATAACAGAGGGTCAAATCCTGCTGATGTTTCTTGAACAGGCATTCTCACTGCAATTCCTTACAAAGTTCCTTACCAAATGTGCAGGCCAATTAGTCCTTATTTTTTAACTGAGAGGCATCTAAACTGCTTCAAGATGGCTGTGGTAATCTGATGTAGTAATAGACTAGAGGCAAGAGAAGCAGGCTTTACAAATAGGTGTTATAACTACTTAAATTTTGTACAACAGACCTGTATTATAGGATCATGTAATAACTTTATCTCTGATTGTTTAGCAGGTTTTGCATTTCAACATAGTACAAAAAGATATCAACAGATAGAAACTTAGATAACTGCTACGCTCCTTAAATAAAGGTACAGGAAGTACAGCTGAAGAATTCCTCACACTGACTCTTCTGTGTGTGCAAGGAACCACAAGAGTTGGGTGAAGAAATGTGCTACAGTGGGAGACACATGATAAAGAGATCTGACATTTGTGGTTTCCTGGAAGGATAACCAACATCCAGCCCTTCTATCTCACTTCCAGCTACAAAACACTCACCTTTGCATACAGAAAGGCTTCATCCACAGGGGATTTACTGGCAAACATTGTCTCTGTGAAAGCCTATGAAAAAGAAGGGACATCCAGTTAGCAAGAGAGCCTGAACTTGAGGGAAGTGCCTTTTTTCCACCTGTTATCTTTTGAGGAAGGCCCAAAATCAGCTGGCCCAGAACCAGAGGATTTCACCAACTTCTTTGGTGAAAGTGCTGTCAAGACTAGAACCAGTTAAGCTCTATTCCCTATGAAACTGTATTTAGGGGATGATTAGCTTTTGGGGGAAAAAAAAAAAAAGATTAGATGATTGAGGCTGATTCCATAGTTTGGCATTTTAGAAGTTGTCTCACCTACAGATTCTCTCAGGTACAATAGGATTGCCTTATGCAGCTTTTCCTTCAGAGAAGGACAACCTGTGCCTCTCTTTTCTACTTGGCTATCTATTTTAATAATATTTACAAAAACATAATTGTATTTAAGGTATCTGTCAGATTTGTTTAAAAGTGGTCAATGAATTCAAAAGGTACTTCAGGGAGAAGGGGGAATGCAGACATATACATAGGAAACTTCTTCAAAAAATCCTGTTACTTCAAAATAAACAGAGTAGATGGGAAAGAAAATTATTTTGAAAAGCCGAGAGGAAGCTGGGAAGACAGTGAAAAGGCTAGCCCTGAACAGATACTGCTTCTAAACAAAGCCTAACAGCTGCTGGCTTGTCTTCAGTGGAGTCACGCTAATCGAGAGAATCTGGTATTCAAAGCAGTCTTCTCATTTCTCCCTGTCCTGTGGAGGGAGCCAAGCCCAGCCAGCAGTGAGACAGAGCAGTTCAGCAACAGATTAGACCAAAGCTCTCCTTCCAACCCATGTCACCTCATCAATGGAATGCACTGGTTCATTTGGAGAGCACACAACCCCATTACCTCTGCCGTCACCCGGCCAGCTATCTTCATTCTCTCAATCTCTGCAGGGGATTTGATCAGCCGAAGGTTTTGCACGAGATGTCGAATGCCCTGGATGCGGTTTTTGCTCCGAGCTTTTACCTCAGCCAGGGGCTGCATGTAGTCAGAGTGCAGCTCTGTATGCACTGGTTTTCTCAAGTCATACCAAATCATGTTTGACTCACCTGGAATACAAAACAAAAGCTGACACAGACAAAAAGAAATACAGAAATGTCCTCCCCATACTAAACTAACTTACTCCTCCTAAATGAGATCTGTTGCTGTATTAGAGAAAAATAATTTTCTCTGAGTCTACATTGACAGACTACAAAGACACTTTCACTGTCACAGAACACAAGCAATCTCTTCTAAGTTTGGAAGATTACCAATTCATAGCATGTAGATTTGACAAATCCCCACTTCTGGGCAAATACTGGGGTTTACAACAATCACTGAATATATGCATCTGGCTCAAATCCATTCAGAGTTCACGTGTCAAAGTTACACTTGTGTAAGCTAAGTAGCCATCACATCACAGCACACCTTCTGAATCGCTCTCCCATTCAGCCTGTCCACATTGTCGATGGAAGGCAATTTACCTTTTTGCATGGCATCAGGATCATTATCAACAATGCCTCAGAACACCTGGGGGAACGACTGTTTATTTCAGGCACTCAAAGATGAGCTTACTGAGAACAAACACATTTTACCCACAGTGGAAATTTATTCACAACATCAGTTAGCACCAACATTCTCCTCATGGGAACATTTTAAATGCAAATGAGTAGAAAAGCCATAGTGAGTCACTGCTGATGTCCACTCAAGCCCTCCTTCTTTGGTGACAGCAACCATTAGCAGGTGCTTACAAAAAGTGTCTAAGAAACTGGGCATTTATTAAAGAGTATTTCCTTTAGCTGTTTTACTGTTTTTCATGGACCTCTTCCCCACAGAATTACAAACTTCTGATTCCATTTTGATATTCCAAATCTTCCATGAATGATCTACAACTTAAAATGTGCCAAACCCTGCCATGTGATAACTTCAGTGTTCCCTTTGTTTTTAAATTAAGAAAACCAGCAATTAATCATTCACAGTCATCCTCTCTGTGCTTTCCCCAACTATACACATCTCATACCCTGCCTTGTTTTCTCATTTTCAGGCTGAGTGGGTTTGTTCAGCATATATCTCACACACATTTCATGATTTTTTTGATCATCCTTTGCCCTGTGACTTACCTATTTTCATGACATCCTTTTTTGAAACAAAGTAACTAGATTCCAAGATGGTATTTAATACTCAAGAATTCTCTCTCTAGTTGTGTGACCCCTCCAGGGTCACACTTGCCCTTATCATATTGTCACGAGCCTTCTTCAGCTTCATTTTATAATGCATTTAAGTTTCCCCTGTGTTATAAGTACTGAGGCTACATGGTGATGTTAGATGCAGAAGAGTATTTCTAAAGGACAGCAGTGTTTGTATTTCAAGGGCAAGTCATCATCTAGCTAAATGTGAGTGGACTAACAAACTCCCTGTGTGGATTATTTTCCAAGTCTATTATGAATAAAAAGCCTTCAAGTTTCCTATACCTCATCTGGTTCTAGCACTGTCAGCACAGTAACTCAGTCTTTCCTATCCTGTTCCTTAATATTTCATAGATGTGCAGCTGGCATTCACATGGATACACAAGAAAGTCAGAAATCTTCAAAACTACCTATCCATTGGTGGTCAACAAGCTAACACGAACTTCCAAGTGCCTTTGTCACAGCCATACTCCCTGCCCCTCCCCAAGTTCATTTTAGTCTTGAAGTGATGTTACAGACCACCTCCCAAACCTGTACCATTCAGACTCTGCAGAACACACCTCATCTCATTGCCCCTCTATTTTTTGTTACCTTTCAGCTTGGCCACCAAGTGCCTGAACTCCTCAATGGTGTAAGCTTCATCTACTCCTGTGAGAGCAATTGCCCCATCTGGGCCTGATCTGGGCCCGTCCCACAGCTCTCGATTTGGATCTCTCCGGGGCACAAAAAGTATGGATTTGTGAGATGGCAGCGCTTTGCCTGGAATGCTCTGCAGCACCAGGATGCTGTCAGGCTCCTGAAATCCACAGAGGTACAGGAAATTAGTGTCCTGGTGGAAAATATAGGGGATGTCATTGCTCATGTAGTATGTGGGGTTGGACAGCAGAATCACTGTGTGGTCCAAACCATCCAAGCCTTGGGCTTCCTTCTGGATCAACACCATCAGTTTGTGTCGGCGAAGAGCATATTCCACCTGTGACAATCCCGGGGTTACCTCTCCTGTGAATACAAAACAAATCAGATGGAGAAATTCAAGGCACTCAGAGTATTTTACTAGTCACATGCCTGATTCCTGCCCACTCTGTGATGCCTTATATGTGCATGGCTTCCTTGTAATCCCCCACAAGCCTTTCCCTTGCTCCCCTTCAGTTTCCATCCCTACAGCACATCCCCACTCAGTCTGCTTCTCCATCATGCAAAGACAGAAATTGGTTTTAACCAGTTGGATGCTGTGTTACATATTTCTGTGCAAAGGCAGAAATCACAAAACCTGGTAGATTTAGACAAACAGCCAAATGTTTGCAGAGAACATGTTAAAAAAAAGGGGAAAGGGCAAGGCAAACTGAACTTTGACTGCTAAAAACTGATGGGTTTTACAGCATCTGGACATTGAACAGAAGTCTGCCTCCTGAGGTTGAGCATTAATTTCCTCAGATAAAGCTAGAATGTCTGTTCAAATACACACTAAGTCAACTCATAAAGTGACTATTTCTAAACCACTAGGGGCAGACTGAGTGTCAGAGATTCTGGGAGATCAGGCAGAAGCACAAAGGTTGCAGAGTCTAACCAGTCACAAGATTCCAGGCAGAAACAAACCATGGACTGCATGCTGCTGTCAAGACTCCTGTTAAGGGAAGGGATCTTCTCCAGGGCATATGTGGCTTCTCTCAATATTTAACAATTCAGATTTTTCCACAGTTAAATACTATAATTCTAATAACACTAACTAAACAAACGATCTCTTAGATGAAAGTACTCTTTCAACTGCTCCAGTCCCAAAAGACACGAAGTACAGTAATCAAGATACTCACCAAAACAAGACTGAAGTTGAAACAACAACCAACAACAGCTGAAGTATGTATTTTTAAAATTGTGAGACTCCCTAATTATGATCTAAATTAATACAAGAGATTTAATCAGTTCTTTGGCTAACACCCTACTTTAACATAGATTGCATTTCGATAGTGTTTGTTAACTTTCCACTTTCATAATCTTTTCTTCCTCTTTCATGTATTACACAGTGATGATTCTAGAACAAAAATTGACATTCGACTTGTATTGCAAGTGGATTCTTGCACGAGTGCAGTGGGAGGGGGAAGTTCTATCCAGAATGTTTTTCCTTGACAAAGGGGTTTAAGAAAATTTTATATGTTGTATTTGCATTAAATTTTACACCTTTTAAATTATATCCTCAATACCTATTAGGTGTAAAAGTCTTTAAAAAGAGCCAAACAGACCCAACAAACCCACCACATTTATTTCACCCTGCAAATGCACAAATGACAGAGAACACAGAAACTGTTTTAATGCAATCTGGCCTCACAATTCTGCAATATTATACTGCAAATTTCCCATATTCCACCGCATTCCAGTCAGCTTTCTAACTGCCACAGTCCAGCGAATTTCAGAAGCTGCAATGGGGTGGAACATGGGGATACCAGCTGTCTTTCAGCTGTGAGGCCTGGAAATTCTCTTTGCATTAAAGGCATTTGCTTTTTAAAACAATAATTGCAATAAACAATGTCATACTATTTTAAGGAAAACACCTCTCCTTTATTAAATGGGAAAATACTATGGAGAGCTAGAATTCACTTCCAGTGTTCCAGCTGCACTTTAAGGAGTCAGCCTCATTTATTAGTGCCCTAAGCAACCTGATCTAATGCTGAAGTTAGCCCAGCTTTGAGCACAGGGGGAACCTGTTAACTGTGAGGTTCCTTCTGACCCGAGTTATTCTACAATTAAATACAGAAGTGTGTGTAGATAGATAGATAGATAGATAGATATATACACACACACTCATCTGTTCTCCCTTTATACCCACCTATGGAAGAACACAGAATGTTTTCCTGGACATATTCTTGAATATATTTTTGCTGCAATTCTTTTTGTTTGTTTTTTAGATTTAATTGTGGTCATCTTATGCCTACATGCTCATTTTCATGAATCTCAAAAAAATGCACAACCTCAGCTTCTCTTTTATCATTACTGTCTAACTTCATAGTCACAAGGTTCCTTTTCTCCTTTTCCTCATATTGAATACTCTTCTGAACAGGGCAGATTCTGTAGACAAGTAGTGTCCATCTATCAATGTCCCTCCCCATTCACCTTTGCTGAACTGCACCTTTACTTTGTGACTCACAAGACATGGAATATGAACCATTCTGACAGGTCAGCTTGCATGGAAGACTCCCTCTTAATAATAAACATATTTATTTGCAGGACAAGCCCCCAAAACGCCACTGCCACAAAAATTCTGCACCACCCAAGTAAACAACCCTGAGAACATTATGAGAAGAAAGTAAGAAGCTATGAAAGCCATCACATGTGAAGCCTATTTTTGGAATCAGTATCATCTCAGACAAGGAAATTAGCTACTAAATATAATTACTGGCTAATGAAGGTAATCATAAACAGCTGAAACCACAGACAGTTGTCAGCAAATCAATACACTCAGAAAAACAGAGACAAGAAAATGTCAATGACTGGCTCACACAGTGCCCAGACCTCACCTGGTTTGAGCAGATGTGGGTGTGTGAAGGGGCTGGGCTGGCCCAAGTACCGGTTTGGAATCTTCTTCTGCTGGGCAGGCTGGATGGAAAATCTTCGGAGAGCACATGACTTGCAAACTAGAGGAAAAGAAATGCACCATGTCAAGGTAAAAAAACCCCAAAGTTTTCCAGTTAGGAAACTGCAGAACTGTAGTCCACTCATCAGACTTTTAGCAGCATTCCTTCACTTAATGACATAAATATCCCTCCTTAACTTCTCCATTTGCTGTGTATCACAATAATTTATGAAACAATGTGCACACAACTCGACCAAATATTCATAGAACAGAGAGAAAGAAACAAACGTATGCTAAACCTGACAAAGCAGCAAGAAAACCCAGGAAGCTCTGTTGGTTTGCACATCCCAATTCATACAACTGGTGTTCAAGAGGCACTCGGTGCTCTCCCTCCCTTGCTTCCCTCAAACATCACAGGGCTCCAAGCACCACACTTGTATATTGTCTCTTCTTGATTATGTCTTCAAAAAATGTCACCCATCTGGAACAATTACACAGTTTTCAAGGCTTTTCCAGTTCTGTTTTTTACTAATAATGCTCCAAAGAAACCATCAAATAACACAGGTTTATACAGGAGTGTGATTTTCTTTTCCTGTATGGAAGATACCCAAGAGTTCCTGTTTATGCATTGACCTTCCATGGCAGTAGCACTTCCAAGTATCCCACTTCCAAGCCCACACACAACCACAGCAGGTGAGTTTTAAAGACAGCTACAAGCATGCTTCTGTGAGCTGGGGGTGGGCATGATAAGACAAAAATCTAAAATTAAAAATGAATTGTCAGAAACTTTAGAATTCTCAGTCACAGCATTTTGCAACTGAAGAACTGCTTGTGCCTGAATACAAATCATCAAGACGTGGAAGGAGAGGGTAGTCAGACGGTAAACATCTGATGATTTGGAAATCGGTTGCTGTTTATATTACTTACCGTGTACCTACCACAAAACCAGTATGTGCTGCTACAGCACGGCACAGGATTCTTAGAACAAATGCTATTAACTCTTCACTAGCATAAGCAAGCATAATACAAGCAAAACATCTGCTTTTCTGGTAGCTGAGATTCTGAGGCTTACAGCAAAACATACAGACTGTGAATTTGCTGTGGGAGCCAGTATAACTAGCCTCTAATTGCACATCATTTATGCATGACAACTAATAGTCGTAACATGAAGCGTTCACTATGTGATGCTTGGACCCAGGCAGTGAAATGTAGCTACAGCTCTTTGTGCAGTCTAGTTTAAAATTGGTGTTTCCACTGTTTTTCTCCACATACACAGCAGACAAGCAGGGCAGCTCGCAACGAGGCGGCACAGCGGGCATTAAATAAAGCAACGCCTTGAAAGCAGGGAGGAGCATTCTACACCGTTGCTTTATTTTTCAAGTTAGTGCCTGTTCTTTCCTAGGATTCAGCCCTGAGTGCCACCGCGCCGCCGGGAAGAGCCGCTTTCCCGCGGCCCGAGAGGCGAAAGCGGGACTGTAAGCAGCCATAGCCGGGTGTCGCGACCGGAGCCGCGGGCGCTGAGGGGGAGGAGGGGTGTCTGACCTGCGGCGCCGCGCCAGCCCCTGGCCGCCAGGACGAGCCCCTGCCGCGGGAGGCGCGACATGGCCGGGCCACGCGGCGCATGGCGGGGCCTCTCTGCGCCGCCGCGCCGCGCGCTGACACCATCGCCGCGCGCGGCCCGCCGCCAATGAGCGGCGCCGCGCCGGCTTAGGAGCCCCGGAGGCCGCCTGCCTCGGCCGCGAGGGGGACCCCGGCCCACGGCGGAAGCGAGCGACAACAGCAACAGGGGAGCGGCGCCGCACGGGCCGGAACGCAGCTACCAGGCCACGGCTGCCGCTTCCAGAACCTTCACACCGCCACGCCGCGGAGGGCCGGGCCCACCAGTGCCGTGGGCGGGGTCGAGGACTCGGAAAAGGCTGGGCGGGGCGGGCTAGAAGGTTCCACAGCGCTGCGCGGCACTTGTGGGCGCGCCCACTGCTTCCGTGGGCGGGACAATGTTTGGTGTGGGCGGAGTCAATTGCGGTGGGCGGCACCAGACCCTGGGGCGGGCGGGGCGGGCTGGAAGGTTCCGCGGCGGGTGGGCGGGGGAACGAGCGCGTCTGGGCTGTCGCCGTGCCGCCATGGACTCGCGCAAGCTGAGTGAGCTGCGGGCCTTCGTCCGGCTGTGCAAGCAGAACCCGGGCCTGCTGCACACCCCGGAGCTCGCCTTCCTCCGCGAGTGGGTGGAGAGGTCGGTCCCGGGCCGTGGAAGGAGGCGGCCGTGAAGGGGCGAGGGGGGAAGGGTGTTGTGGCGCGGGACGCGGCGAGGGGAGGGGGGCGTGTCTCCTCAGCGCTTGCCGGCCCGCGGGCGCGCCGCGTGGCCGGAGCGGGGAGCGCGCAGTGTCGCCCCCGCGGGTCGGGTCCGGTTCGGTCCGCGCTGCGGCCTTCCCGCCCTCTCCTCTTCCCGCCGGGCTCACTCCCGGCGCGTTAAAAAGACTCGTTAATTTTTTGTTTTGTTTCGTTAACGCTGGCTATTCCCATTGCAAAAAGCCTGCCCCCCGGCCTTCTCAGTGGCTCAGCTTTCCAGTCTGGAAAGCCCCAGAGTAATACTTACTGAGCTAATTCTCGCATTACGCAGCAGAGTTGGCTAGCCTGTCTTAAAAAGGAGCCGAGTTTGTGGGGAGGTGAGTGGCGTTGATTTTCATCCTGGCACCCCAAAGCACAAAATACCTGGCAGCTATAATTCCTGTCCAAAACGTGTTTTGCTCTTTGAAGTTTAGTGTCTCAAAAGTAGTCGAATTCTCCGCTCCCTGTGAGCCATTTAGGTACCTGCTGTTTACGCTGCACGTACTCTGTGTGAGCCGGGCCTGTCGTAACAGCTGCTTCTCAGTTAAAAATCCTCTTTGGGTTCCACCCTGAGCGCCCAGAAGCACGAGGCTGGAAGGGTTGCGATTGTTTGCTGCTGGCAGAGAACCCACAGAACCCCTGTGTTCAGCTCCAGTACCTCTGCTTGGCTTTTATGGCTGCTACACTGAGGAACTCTTAAGAAGTGAAGGACATACCTTCAGGTGCACATTTTATGCAAATGGGATTTAAAAGATTTTTATTTAGTGGCAAAGTGGGAATTGTTTTAGAAAATTTGCGTTAATCTGAATCAGCAGGGTTTTGTGTGTATAGGTGTATATATATGCACACGTATATGAAGAACTAAACACCGGCATTTCACAATATGTCCTGTAATGAAAATGGCTACAATGAAGTGTTTATTCGTGTTCTTTTACAGTGATATTTGAGGTTTTTTATGCATCTGAATAATACTGTGGTTGTAAAACCACTTGTATTTAACTGAACTTGGCTTTGCAGTACTGACAGTGGATGTACCTCTGTCTAGGAAGGAGATCGATGTCTGTCTCACCCTACTGCAGGCCTTTTTTCCTTTTGCTACTGCATAAAATACCTCAGTGCCTCACCCTGGGTTTCTTCCAGTACTTCTGTTGTGTAAATATGAAGGTGTGGACAGACTGCTTTAAGAGGGAGAGGAAGAACACTGACTTCTTTTGGTCAAAGAAAGTGTTAGGGAATGGAGAGATGACCCTCTGACTTTCTCCATGTTAATGGGGAGGGCTTTAATTTCCAGATAAGTTTTAGAATTTGTATTTGGTGCTTGTCTTATAAATACAGAAGTTACATTTAGAGCCATGGAATGTTTTTTACATGTAAAATCTTCACTGGATGTCTTTATCTCAAAAGTTAAAAAATACTTCAGAGCAGAACCTCCTACAGCTCTCTCAAGTTTTCTGGTTTTCTTCACGTATTTGAGTTCTATATTTGCCTAAATAATACACTTGGCTGGTGGTAGTGGTACCCAAATTACTTTCCATGCAAAACTGTCTGAAATTCTGCTGGGTCTCCCTCTGTCTTTACATAATAGTGCTGTTTGCAGTAGAACAATTAAGTGCATTTATAGGGCCTGATCATTCTTTGGAAGCTGCTTCAAACAGCATGACCTGCCTTCAGGTGGAAATAAACTCGGAAGCTCTTACATCTCTGTCTGGCTTATCTGTCTTAATCTGAAAGATATAGGTTTGTTTACCTAGGTAGTGTTATGAATGATTAGAATAATGACTAAATGATACTAAAATCCATCATTAAATTTTTCAACTAAAATTCTGCTAATCTATTTGATTTTTCCCCCTAAACCTAGGGATTCTAATTTAAATTATGCTAACTACTCATGAAGCCAGAATGGGATGCTTTATTTCTGACTAGCTGTTAATACTGCATCAGTAACCTTAAGTCTTACCTGTTTTCATGCACTTGTTTTCTAACCCTTGTTCTGCCTATATTTCCATAGAGGTTCTCTTTGTAGGGAAAGCATACGGTAGTGCGTGAGTGTGTTTGGAAAGTGTTTTGACATTCGTTTTATCAAGCCCATTTTTTCATAATTGCATAAAAATACAAATGTTTTGCTTGAATTATTATGAAATGAGTCATTAAAGGAAACACGTTTCAAAACCCTGCAATTGAACAAAGAAACAATAGCAGTCCTTAAAAATAAAACATAGAATCCCTAATTGATGAATAAGGCTTTTTGCATTTTTTTGTTGTTTTGTTTAAATAGGTTTTTACCCTTTTGAATTCACGGTAATCCAATTTCTCTCTAAATATAATTTTGCTGTCAATAATAAAAGTGGTTGCAGAAATCACATTTGCGGTTCTTCCAACAAGTCATGAACGTGACACTTCTCATGGCTGTGATGAGTGGAAATGTGCAGTCACTGTTGCAATGGAGTCCTGACAACCCCCAGTTGTTGCTGGCATTGCACTCTGTGTGTGTCTTGTGTGTGTCTGTTCTTTTTCTACAGCTCAGTACTCCCCTTTTCCTATGAGAGTGTCTCGTGTTTCCGTATACTGCTGAGGTTTAATACATTGCAAACTTTGCATATATCCCTGCTGTGTATTTAATCGTTGTAATCAAATACTGGCTTAAGAGATTTTAGAGTAACTTTTTTTTCATTCTGGGATTATAACTGTAGTTTAAATAGAGATTACCAGGATAGCAAAAATATTTTCAAGTACTGTGAGTGAAACTGTTTAGCCTTGGCAGTACATGAAATAGCATATTATAAAATATGCATGTATATTAGTAAACATTTCTCAAACTGATCTAAACTTGGATAGTTTTTGGAGGGATATGAAGAGAACAGAGGAGGCTGACTAAGTTGTTTCAGTCTTGAGGTGATTTAAGGTGTCAGACTTCAAACCAGCTAATACCATGGATATTAGCTATTAGCACTGCTAAAATGCTTTGTAATTTGTAGTTTTCTTTATGCAAAAGAAAAGTTCCATGTGGATGCTAAAAGGCAGGAACAGAGGAATTTTCCAGCTGCGAAAGCATTTGTGAAGTTTTTCCTTTCTCATGCTGTAGCTGAGAAACAGAGAAATCCAGCTTCTCACAGCTTCTCTGTGAAAGCTTTCGTTCTCATGCCAACTGGATGGACAACAGTAAATCGTTTCTACACCTGCAAGTTGTTTTGAGAACTGTGAAAATTATTTTCCTTCTTTAAGAATAATATTTGGAAATGGGTGTCTTACTGCTCAACCTATCACCTTGAGAGGTGGTGGGTCAGTAGGCCAATCATGTAATTTCTCTTTTGTGATCCATGCTATAAAAGATGGGGTTTTGGCATCAAAGGAGGCTTAGCTCTGCTTTGGCCATATCATCTGACCTGGACTTATGTTGTGATTTTGCCATCTTTCTGGGGATAACAGCGACAGTTCCAGGGCTTCACTGGATGGTCCCTGTAGTCCTCTCCTTGGTTTTTAGGGACTAATAGAGAGTTATGTGTTCTATTGTCAGCCTACGAGGGCAAAAATTTAGGAGGAACAGTTAGTTCATGCTCTGTGTTTTCTGCCTAGCTGGATAATGATTTCTCAGACTGCAGTTGTTTAGTCCTTGCAGTATAACTTTGATTAAGTAATGTCAGCATCCCGGGAGCTTCAGAACATGCTGGGGTTTGTCACTTGTTGGATTTTTTTTTTTTTTGGTTGGTTTGTTGGTTTTGGCTTTTTTTGACAGTTTTTCCTTGTAAATAAGAAGTAGTTTAGTGCTGTTTCTTGCCTTTTGCTGCAGGATGTGTCAGGATGTGTCAATCCTGTGCCAGGATGTGTCAATCCTGTCAACTCCTTTTCACTCTTCTACCCTTTCCCCCCCAATTCATCCCTATCACTGTCCTATCCCTCCTCATTTAGGTTTGTTTTCAGCATGACTCTGAGATGGTGCTGCTGACAGGAGGGAGAAAAGAGGGGAGAATGGACTGCAGTGGCTTGACTTAAGAAGCTATAACTTCTCATCCTTGGGGTGCAGTTTTATGTTGCACTAATTCCTGAAAGCAGATAGTCCTACATCCTTCCAGTTCCTCCTGCCCACCCCTGTTTGCCCGCCTCCTTCTCCTCTCCCCTGCATCCCATCTTGTGTAGGGCCCCAAGGATTTGGTTGTTGAGTTCATAGAATCATTTTTATTGAAAACCATCAGTAGGTGGAAATTTGGGGCAGGGGATGCCTGGGAATGGTATTCCTTGTGGCATGCTGTCATAGGTATGATTAGATCTTCCATCTAACACCTGGAGAATTCAGCCTCTTATTCCTGGCTGCTAACCAAAGTCGATAGCATGTGGAAGTTTATTCTGTATTGACAGAATGCTGTCTCTACAAAGACTGCTCCTTAATTGTAATGAAGGAAAAGCAGGAATATTGCAGTATGTAAGAGAAATGATTTTTTTTTTTCCTAGGCAGCAGGTTTATTTTAATTGCATAGGCCTTTTAGGCTGTTCTCTTTAATTGTTTGACCTCTGTTCAAAAAATAATTTTAGTAATATCTATAATCATAATGTCTAGTTTTGTTTCAAACATAAATTACATTTAAAGGAGAAAATCCATTTGAGCCAAGAGGCAGTTTTTCCTTGTGAGAAAGGGTGGGTGGGTGAAGGGTGATGCAAGTGAGTACAAGTCTCAATGGAGTTGTACAACAGACAGTGTGCATTGCACTATACTGAGAAAAGTGTGGGGGATGTGTACTCTGCTGCTTTGACAGTGAAATGGATCATCATGTTTTGTGTTACAACAAAAAGGCGAGATTATCAGGATTTGAATCAATAAAATACATGTCACTATTTTGATAATATTACTGTTTTGTTTTGTTTTTTCTCTGTTTTGCTGAAAAAGTATGGGAGGCACAATACCACCTGCTCCAGCCAATACCTCCACAGAGGAGACAAGTAAGGTGAGATATGAAAAATTTATCGTGGAAAATTGATGCTGACAAAATTACTGAGCAGCAGAAGGGGGAAAATTGCTGTCAGTTTTCACTCAAATGACGGGGCTGAATGTGGGAGTTCAGTCTGAAGCCTGCCCATTGTCTGTTGCAGATGACTTCTTACAGATGGCTTCCTAGTTCATTTCAAGTGTTATCATGCTCCATTTCCCTAATCCTGAATGCCTGATGTTCTCTGCAATGCAAATGCCATACAGAGGCTTGATTTCTTTTTTTTTTGTTTTCTCTTGTCTGTTTATAAACCACTTCTCTAGTCATTAGTGGATTAAATTATAATCTTTTCATGAGAAGAAATATTAATGAGCATGATAAGTAATGAAGTGATCAGTTGAACTATCAAATTTTTAAGGCAGTGTTGCGGAAGATGTTGTTGGTTTTTGTTATTTATTTTAAGGGAGAAAATAAATTTGCTGTGTAGATACTTACATCAGGATTTTTTCAAGTTTGAAATTCTTTTGAAAAAAAGATGATTTTTAATTTATTTAACAAGATAGTGGGTGCTGGAATTACTGGCTAGTTAGAGCTCTATGGAGGGATTGTGTCTATGTACTGAATATAGTGTGTGACACTAAGTATGAAGACAAGCAGCTTGTATCTGTGATAATAGACAGGATGTGCTAAATTATGGGATTTGGATGAAATTTAGTTAGAAGTTGATAAGAAAGCATTTGAAATTTTTGAAAAAATATTCTAAGTATGTATGGCAACAATCTCAGGCCTTGGCAAATGAAAACAATATTTAAATCACTATCATCAGCTTATTGTTGCCTGCTAAAAGGCCTTAGCTAAATAGTATTAGATTGAGAGAATTTTTGATCCAGAGAAAGTGTGAGGGAAGGCAGGAAGTGGAAGAGTTGGTTAGTAATCACTGCAAAACTGGGTCTGAATTGGGTGTTATTTGGATTTTTTGGTCTTGGTTATTGAATTACAAAATTGGAAGGACCAGCTTTACCAATAATAGAAGTTCATGAGCCCAGATTTGAGCTCTTAAATATTTGCATACATGATAGACTTAATCTGAGAGGAGGGAAAAGGAGATTAGTATCTTAAAAATAAAATGGTTCAGCTGTATAGTGATCTGACTTTTCTAATGCATTGTTGTTCATGAGAGTGGAAATAGAGCATCAGTCAGAAATAATGTGTACTTACAAGTATGTGTCTCTCTCAGGGCAAAGCAGAGGAACATCCAGAGGAGCCGGTTAAATCACCTGAACCAGAAAGTGAAGAGAGTGACTTAGGTGGGGAAAATAGTGACTTTACTGCATTTTCCAACATGAAAATGATTCTGAAAATCCTGTCTCTATAGATGGAGCTTAGTCTTGCTTTTTGTTTTTCCCCCAGAAATTGACAATGAGGGAGTGATTGAACCAGACAACGATGACCCTCAAGAAATGGGAGATGAAAATGTGGAGGTAAGCAAAATCTTTTCAGTGTGGCAGTAGGAAAGATAGAAAGAGGGTTTGAGTGTAATCAGGGATAGCAGCTGAGGGAGGATGAGTACTCTATTATCTGTGTAGCCAGCTTTTGTTTTGGCTCTTTTTTTTTCTTATTTTTTCTTACAGAAAACTTACTGGCTTAAAATCACAGTCTTTTCTTATTTAAGGTTAGAGTCAATCAAAAAGTTTAATGTGGAAGGTCAAGTCAGAAAATGCCAAAGAAGTTTATCAAAACACCCATGCAAACTAGATATGTAGAATTCTACAATTATTCAACTTAGATTTCAGGTGTTTTATAGCTAAAAATAATGTTGACTAATGTCTTCAAGCTGAAAGCAAAGGTTTTGTGGGTTTTTTTGAACTATGATTTCAATGCAAATTAAAATGAAGGTTCTGGAATTGGAAAACTGAAGCTTTCTCTTTTGGCACAGTCTTAGTGTGGTAATTCTGGCCTGGACTCTACAGCTTTTGGGGTTTGTGTGTGTTTTTCGTTTAATTTTTTTAGGTAACTGAAGAGATGGCGGATCAAGCTAACGAAAAGAAGATTGAAGCGATAAATGCTCTCAGTGAAGGTGATAAATTGTTTTTTTACTTACTCAAGGACATTAGGTTTGGTTCTCCTATTAAAAAAAGAAGATAGATATCTTGGACCATTTTGAATGCTTTCAAGAAAGTTTTGGGTATCCAACAAGAAGTATGTTTCCTCTATCTAGAACATGAAAGCTTCTTCAAGTACTGTTTTTCCAATGTAGCCATAATTAGGGAAAGGTGGGAGGGGGAAATGAGGTACTGCAGCATCTTAATTACGCATTGATCATTATAGTAGTTTCCTCCATGTTATGATTAGTGTCTCTAGTGGTTTGTCTTAATGCAGTGAAAAGGTGTATAATAAAGATGTGGCATTCTATTTGATTGCATTCAAAGTTAAATACACAAATTTAACTGGGTAAAGTGTCTCTTCTCAAGCATTAATTTTGGAGTTTGTACTTCAGTAGCATAGTGAGAGGGAGAAATTGGTTTTTCTTTGTTGATAATGTTCTATTTAAGAAGTGTCTGGGCACATAACACTGTAAGAAAGGTTTGGGAATTTGGATGTAATTTCATTACATAATGATTGAAATTTCACTGGTACCTATATTTAGGGGATCTTCAGAAAGCTGTTGACTTGTTCACGGATGCTATCAAGCTGAATCCTTGTTTGGCCATCTTGTATGCCAAGAGGGCAAGGTGAGTCATAAACTAGTGATTTATGTTTCTGCCTGTTGTGTTATTTTCCTTAAAGAGTCTAGGTATAAGGCAACTTGAGGATCTGTGTAAACTTAAACCACAGGAGGGAAAGGGTAGTGTTCATTTCATGCAGTTTTTTTTATGTTTGAGTCATCGGATTTGCTGAAGCAGCCATATAAAGAATCTTGATAATACAGTAAATAACAGAATAGTGTTCCAAAATGCATCGTGGTAACATTAAGGATACTTTCCTGTCTGACCTTCCAGGGGTACCCTCGCAGTCACACTCACACTGAGCTGGGACTGAAACCCCTTTGCAGCTACACACCCCATAGTCACACAGTCAGACCAGGTTTCCTTACTGTCTTGACCCTGCTTTTCCCACAGCAGTCTCAGATACCTGGATCCTTAAAATAATTTAATCATGGTGCAATAACAAACTAACAGCTCAAGCTGGTGCCTCTGAGGAGGGACCCCAAACAAAGGAAGCCCTGGGCTTTTATACCCTCACAGTCTGTGCTTGTGGAAGTCTGGGGTCATGGGCTTCTGCTGTGTCACAGAGTGTTCAGTCACCTGGCTGGGCCACAGGTCCCTGTGCAAAGGCTGGCACCAGTTCTTGCCTGGGACTCTCAGCACGAGAGTTCAGTCTTCAGCTGACACTGCAGCTGCACATGGAGCTACCTGCACTGAAAGTATTCCTCAACAATACTGCTTTTGGTGTGTGGAGATAGAATAATGCTGGATTAGAAACACTTGTAAAATCTGAAGTTTATTGTGGGATTAATATGATGATTGAAATGATACTCTGTTTAGATGCAAACTTAATTAAGAATCCTGTGAATTCTGTCCCTGTTGTACCTGCTAAATGAATTTGTTAGTAGACCAAACCTACTGCCTGTAGACTGTTCTGTTCAACAGTCTTATGTTTGAACAGGACACATCTGTATCTCAGCCCGTTCTCTACCCACCTTACTGCTAATAACATCTACCAGGCTGCAGATGATGCATTGGGAACTTCCTAAATTCATAATGCACAAACATCTTTATCTTCCTGATTCTTCAGGAAAGCTGGACAAGTATGTGTTGCAGAAGCAGATTTTTTTTTCCGTTCTTACGCAAAAGACCACTAACCATGGACGATTTGATAATTTAGTGGATCTTTCCCATAGCAAGGTATTATTCAAAGAAAACTTCAACTTCCATGAGATTAATTACTGTCCTTTAATTGTTCCATTGTAATACATCTTAACTGGTACTTGCCTTGCTGGTTTTTTCCTTTCCATATCAAAATTTTTGCATGTAACACCACTTGTGTACCTTAATACACTGTTGCTGTTGCCATCATAACAGTATTTTTAAAATCTCTTACAGTGCCATATCTTCTCAGGACTGGTATAGCAGTGAAAAATAAGAATGTTAGGAGAAGTTTAAAAGTTCCCTCAATTAGGTCTGTTGTAGAAAGAAATGAATAATATATTAGGATATTGTAAAACTTACCATGCTGATCAAGTGCTATGAGTAATCCATGGTTTTGCTTCTGGAGGGGGGGCTGTGTGTTTGAGAGACTAGTGGCTTTGTGGAGCCAGCAACGTTGGAATGGCTCTCATTGGTGAGGTGTAGCTTTGGGACACTTCCCTGACACCCTGTCCACCTGTTTGTTCCTAGAAGAAAGTGTGTGACTCTGTACTTGCTTTATAACAAATCTTAATAATGAAGTTACTTACAGGAAGTGTTGATAAATTGTTTTCAAGTAGATGTAAAAGGGAGATGTAGAATTAGATGTAGATGTAGAAGTTTTGACATGGAATATGTTGAATATTGAATACTTTTGTCAATTCAGGAATGTTTTTTAGTGTTTCCTTCAGAGATTTTTAATTACTTGAACCTCCTAAAGTACCGCTCTATCAGTTAGTCTGATATGCTTGTGTGTTGTAAAATTTTCAGTTTTTACATTGAACTGACGAGGATTGGGGCTTCTTTCTGAGTTTGTGTTTGTTTTGCTGCTTTTGATTTTGATGACTCATCTATATCTTTTTCCTCATGACTCTAGCTGTTGATCTTTGTAGCCTGCTGTCATGGGTTAGCATAACTCCTCATGCTTTCTTTGTGTTACTGTGTTAAAGACTGTGCAATATAGCATGCAGAATATTATTGTTGTTTTGTTCAAATTGCTAGTTGCCACTGGCTATAGACCCCAAGCACCATAGGGCTGAACTGTCCTTTGCATTTCTGTGTCTTCTCCTTCTGCACTGGTTATTCTTGCTGGCAGGACTTGAGTCTGAACAATGAATGCTTTCAGTTCTTGCTAATGATTCACCTACAATGCTGGGAGAGTGAGACTAAATTTTAGCAACTTTGTTATCGCTATAAAATCATTTTGAACTGAGCTCTTCAAATACATTATCTCACTAGCTTGCCTGTTAGTCACCCAAAATTATTTCCAGCTTAAGTTAGTAACTTGGTATTTCAATATGTATGATAAATGTTCTTGTTCCCACAGTGTTTTTGTGAAACTCCAGAAGCCAAATGCTGCCATTAGAGATTGTGACAGAGCCATCAAGATTAATCCTGACTCTGCACAGACCTACAAATGGAGGGGAAAAGCACACAGGTAATGAACTGCACTTGATAGTATCTTTACTTGGGGGAAACAGTTTTGTTCATATATTCTCTTTCTCTGTGTCTCTGAACTGTTTGTCTTGTTCCTGAGAGCAGTAGCCATGAGCCAAGAAACCATTGTGCTGTGTATGTGGCTTAGAGAATAGAAAAGATGGTGATTTATTGATGGCAATTTATGAGTAGTCCTCCTGGTACACTCATCCCCTTTTTCCCCCTCCTCCCCCCCATCTTCTAATGGCTTACTGCTTTTCTGAATAACATTTTCTAATCATTTGGTAAAGATTATGAGATCTAGGACTGTGTGGTTTATTTGTTTGGAGGTCTTTTGTTTTCACTTAGTTTGTTGGGTTTTTTTACTGACCTATAATTCTTGAACATTTCTCTGCTGTTCTTATTCCTTAGATCCTGGAGCTCTTCTACATAGTAAATTTAAATGCCATTTGTTGCAATTGAGAAATGTTATTAAGCAAATAGTGTAATTATTTAAAATGGTGTTAGGCATCCCCCCAACTATAGTTAAACTTTTTTTTTTTTTGAAATAGCAATAAATCAGAGAAAAAAGATGACAATTCTTATGGCCTGTATAAAAGTGGAAAAAGCAAATGCTAATCTTAGTGTGCTTCACGTGTTTAGCTAGGGTACCTTCTCCCTGTTAGATCATTCTTTATAGCAGACAATGACATGATCTCATGGAGAGTTTTTTACTCGTCGTTACTTCAAGCAAAACTTACTGTAAGGATATCAGGCAAGCAAGCAAGCGTCCTCTAGTGGTATTGTAGTGTGCAACTTAGTGAAAACACCATGATTATTAAACTTCTGTGCGTCCTTGTAGCTCTAGGTAAAAATTCTGAGTGATGCATGGTTAAATACTTTGAAGAACTGTTAAGTGTTCAGTTTTTCCTTCTGACTGTTGGTGTCTTCCCAATTCCAGACTTCTTGGCCACTGGGAGGAGGCTGCTCATGATCTTGCATTAGCTTGCAAACTGGATTATGATGAAGATGCAAGTGCCGTGCTGAAGGAGGTGCAGCCAAGAGTAAGTGGGGAGGAATGTTAAAGGTCTTCCCTGTATTTGTCTGAGTGACAAAGCTGCCTTCATGTTCTTCAATAGGCGTTGTCTGGAAGAAATGTGTTCATGTGTCTTCCAACACTTCAGACTGCAGTTATAAATACTTCTGTCTTCAGTAACAGCTGTTTATGGCAGTGTAGGGAAATTGAGTGTGTGGGGCTGGGCATGTAACCAAAATATGAAGTATGCTCCTTTTTAAAATTTTAAGAGAAGAATCTGAAGCAGTTGAAGTTTGCCAGGTATTTTAGAATCTTGACTAAAAACCTTCAGAAAAGCAAGAGATAACTGATAATGGATTTTTTTCCCCAAGATATTTCTGAGTTGATCAAAGCTTTGTCCTTAAGCATATTTTCTAAAGGAAGGATTTTGCTTTGGTTTGTACTTTCATTAGTCAGCCCCATGAGGGCAGCCTCAGCTTTGCCCAACGGGTTTTCAGCTGTTCTCCCATGGCTGACCCCAGCAATCTTCTAAGGAGGAACTTCTGTGTAACCAGTGTAACACTATTGATAGCAGGCTTCCTTTTTCATGTGTTTTTGCCTGTTACTTTGAAGTGGTTGACACACCACAGATGGCAGCTGTTGTATTGTATTGAGTTTACATAGGAAGTTTGGGGAAAGGTGGAGACTGCAGGGCTGGCCTCTTGTAAGGAGAGACCTGAGGCTGTCCCTGTGAGAGAGGGAGTCAATTCCAGCTGGTGCCGAAGTTGAGTGAGTCAGTGATGCCAGTGGTGCTTCCATGATAACATATTTAAGAAAGGGTTAAAAAATGCAGCATAACAGCTGTGAGAGGGAGGGCAGTAAAGAAGAAAAATATGGGAGAAGCAACCCTGCAGAGACACCAAGATCAGTGAAGAAGGAACTGGGAGGAGGTGTGCTAGGCATGGGAGCAGAGATTCCCCTGCAGCCAATAGAGAGGGTCATGGTTAAGCAGATTGTCCTTCTCGAGCCTATGGAGCTTCACAGTGGAGCAGATCCACCCTGCAGCCCATAGAGGATCCCATGCCAGAGGAAGTGGGTGCACCTTGACGAAAGCTGCAGCTCATGGAGAGTCCACTGGAGCAGGCTGCTGGCAGAAACTGCAGCTGGTGGAGAGAAGCCTACACTGAAGCTGGTTTTGTGTCAGGAGCTGCAGCTCGTGGGAGACCCATGGTGGAACAGTCTGTTTAAGCACTGAACCTTGTGGGGACAACCACACTGGAGCAGTTTGTGAAGAACTGTATCCTGTGGGGCAGACACGCTGGGGCGGGAAAAAGGTGTGAAAAGGGAGGAGCGGCAGAAGTACAGTGAACTGATGACAGCCCCCACCCCACTGTGCTGTTCAGGATGGGGGGAGGAAGTGGAAGAATGGGAAATGAAGCAGTAAAGCTGAACTTCGGGAAGAAGGTGGCTTTAGTTTTGTCTTTGTTTCTCATCATGCTGCTCCATTTTTAATGGGCAATAAATTAAATGAATATTCTCCAGGTTGAGTCTTTTTTGCCCATGATGGTCATGGGTGAGTGATCTTGTCTTTATTTCAAGCCAAGAGCTTCTCCACCTTATTTTCTCTTCCTCTCCTGTTGAGGAGGGGGGAGTGAGGGAGCAGCTTAGTGAGCATCTGGCAGCCAGTCAAGCTTAAACCCCCCACATGCATAAACATTCCTGTGTCTAACAACTTCAGCTTTTCTACCATGTCTTTGCTGTCTCCAGCAAAATGACAATAGAAACCATTTTACAGCCTTTTAGTCTTCTGTTTATGAGACTATTGATCTGTGGTTAATGTAGGTCTCAACTGGTTTTCATAAGAAGTATACTTAATGCTTGGCTGAGGAGGAACCACAGAAACAGCAGAGTATCTGTGATACGTGGATGTGTAGTTGCTGGCTGCATGGGAAATTGTGTATGTAGCTCTAGGAAAAACATAGCATCTTTTCATGGGTCATTTTCAAAATCTTAAGTAAGTGAAAAGGATGCATTAATCTAATTTATTCACTTCAAGCTTTACTAGAATTTTTTATTTTGTAGCACTTTGAGCTAAAAGTCTAAGTCAAATTCTAAAAACATTTAGTTAGTTTTGAGAAATACTTAGAAATAATGAAAATCTAAACTTTGGAAACTCTTTATGCTTCATTAAAAAGAAAACAGAACACTTACCTCTCTCTTAACGAGCCATTAAATGGCAGTGACATCAGGATCTGATAGCATGTACTGCATTCACTCTGTATCATTCCTGCTGCCTCCAGTGTACTTTCTCTGGCAGATACACTTAGGAATGATGTAGTATGAAATGAGTATCTCCTAGCTAAAATAAGTTGTATCAAAGCTCTGCTACTTATAAAGTAATGTTTTCCTTTAAAGAGTATTCTAAAAGAATACAAGAGTATCCGTTGTGGTAATAGTATCTTTGTTCTTGCACCCTGATTTTGGTATGTGTTTTTTAGTTACAGGAATGGTACAGAGTAACCATCATACACTATTTCTGAAATCATGAACTATTTTTGCAGTCATTTGTAAGGATATGTTCTGTTTTGAGGAAAGTGGTGCTGCAGTTAGTTCTGTCGTTATAATGAGCCCTGAGTGAGGAGCCTTGGGAAGATTGTTAATTCCTCTTTCGCTGGGGCTGTAGATTTAATACACTTGAGGAAAAAATTACTAAGGGGAAGCAAACGTCCTCCTCACCAGCCCTTTCTTGGTTTGATTGAGGAATTCATTGGTCTGCCTGTTGGTCTGTACATGCTGTAGAGGCATCTGAAACAGCAGTAACACTGTCTAAAAAGTGTGTGTGTATGCAGTGGGAATTCTTATTGTGCCCTTTTCCAGGGCAATTGCTGGTTTTAGCCCCAGAGAAATTGATATTTTAGCATAAAAAATATGAAGGGACATGGAATAATAACCTGTTCAAGTTCTAACGATGTTGCAAGTCCCAAAACTACTGCAAAAAACTATGCTAGAGTGCATGTTTTGGTGAATCCAGTCAGGGTTGAGTAGACATGAATAACTGATTGCCATGGGAAAGAAGTAGCAAATGGCTCCTAAAACAAAGAGCCTTTTAGGGTGTGAAATTTAAGAACTGGTAGAACCAGCTGGTTATGCTTACATGTGTTTTGTATTGAAATACATTGTGTGATATGCTAGACATGTATAGGAGCTCCTGGTATTCCATTGTGACAGGCACAGAAAATTGCAGAACATCGACGAAAATATGAGCGTAAGCGTGAAGAAAAGGAAATCAAGGAAAGAATGGAAAGAGTGAAGAAGGCACGGGAGGAGCATGAGAAAGCACAAAGGGTGAGTATTTAGGCTTTAATATCTCTTAATTATTTGGAGAGTGTCATAGTTATTTTGGTTAAAATGAATTACAGAGGAAAAAATGTTTTAAATTTTAGAGAGTTGGTTTCTGTCTTGCTTACTTGACTGGTAATGAAATCTGGAGAAGAGGGCATTTGAGTTCATCTGGTTTTATTGCTTGTGACAAAAACAGTCTCTGGAATCTCTATTAATCCTGTATTTCAAGAAGTCAGTTATTGTATGACTGTTCCAGAATAGTTTTCACTTAAAGTACTTATGTATCCCAGAGTGGGAGGTTTTAAATTCAGAATTATACTTCACTTCTCTTCCTCAATTCCTGGCACAGTTTGCTTTTCTTGCTTGCTTTTTTTTGTGCTTTAATTATATATTTTAATTTGTGGGGGGTGGGAGTTCTAAAAATACAGTTGGGAAGCTAAAAGAAATAGTACAGTTCGTACTCAGTAGAAACATACTCTGCATAACTAACCTGCAATCACGTACAAAATTAAGAACAGACAGAGCAATTTCTTGTCAGTGGTTCTGAACCACAGTAGAGTGCTTTGTTTATTGTGATAGCATATCTGCCTGAAACAGTCTCGGCTGGTTTTTTTCTCCTAAACCTAGCTGAGCAGTAGAAAACAGGCTGCATTTCCATTGTTTTTTGTGGAATGATGTGCTTTCATCTGCAGGAGGAAGAAGCAAGGCGACAGGCAGGAGGAGCTCAGTTTGGTGGCTTCCCAGGTATTTTATTTTTAAGCACCAATACTTGAGGTAGAGGTGGCTGTTGTTTCCATATGGAGTGTTATAACTGCTGTTTTTATAGCATTTGTTCTCAAGACACAGAGAAAGATCTTACTTCAAGAAAGATCTTGAAGTTTAGAACTTGTGTACAAATAACTCTTGGAGCACTAGTGGTAAGAGGGTTGGGTTTCTTTCTCTTGAGGATTGATGCTGTGTAGCAAGTAGAGCGAAGACAGAAATGAATAACTGGAGGATAACAGAATGAAAGAATTTAGGTCTGGGAAAACAAAAGAAGCATAATTTGCTTGATAATGTGTTGAAAAATGAGTATAAAAGTGTTTTCTAAATTACCAAGGTTGTCTTGAATCCATTTTGCTTAAGAACAGTAGTTTTCAAGTTGAAAATTTGGATTGAACATGAGGGAAGTCTGTGCTGGTTGCAAGCTGTTATTAAACAGAATAGTTTTTTAAAGGAGGTAGTGCAGATTACCTTGTAGAAAAGTTATCCTTCACAGCATCACAAAAATCAGGCTTTCCATGTTAGACAGTGAACTGGGGAGAAAAAAAAGTACTAATGCTCTTAAGATTGAGCTGTAGTTGAGAGTTGAGATAGGCTGTGTGCATGCTCCAATTGCATCAGCAGCCAGATAGAGACCATATGTGTTATGCTCAGCACAGCTGGGGAAGCTACTGAATAAAGATTCTGTAAGAGAACCTCAAGAATTTTGCTTCAGGGTTATTTTTCTTGGTGTTTTGTTGGGTTTTTTCCCATTGGTGGTACAATTTTTCAAAACCTAAAGTTCCTGCCAAATGTGGAATGTGTCTGGGACATAATACTACTGAGCTGCTTCTGCCCTAAGTTGTTCACCCCAGGCATTCAAACTCCTTATGTTCCTGAGTTTGAGACCTACCTCATTTAAGTTAACCAGAAAAAGAAGTGTACTCATTACAAGTCTCCTATTCAATTGGGTTAAAAACATGGATGAAAGAAGATGTAGGTCTTCACAGTAAGAGAAGACCCTACTTTCCATTGAGTGGACCAGCTGTAGCCCTATAGAAGGACATGGCTTTAGAGATGTGGCAAGGGCAGTATGTCTTAGTCTCAGTGAACACAATTATTGTATAGGTGAGTTAAATGTTCTTCATCATGCATTTTTCTTGTGTTGGATTTTCAGGTGGCTTTCCTGGGGCTGGAGGTATGCCAGGAATGGCAGGTATGCCAGGTCTCAATGAGATTCTCAGTGATCCCGAAGTTCTGGCAGCCATGCAGGTGAGTATTTGTTAAAGTCAAAGCTACGTGTTCGGAAAGAGAAACTGCCTAAGAGCCTAAGGGGAGGAAGGAAGATGTGACCTTTTGGATAGCGATGGGGTGCTTGCTTATTTCTGTTGTAAAATTCTTTCCTGATGTGTGTGACACCAGATTGTCTGGATTCAATGTTAGCTGTTTTGCAAACTAATGGAAGCTTAATTAAAAATCACACACACCCTGCCCCCTGTCTGTGATAGGCAAAACTGTGTGCCATATGCAGTTGTCATATCTTTTGAAAAACTCTCTCTCAAGTGGTTGTTTTCCACACATTATTATTCACTTGCTCATTTTTTTGAATGCACACACTTCGTAGAGGGATAATTATGCACAAACAAAAAATTGTTAATATTTTTCTAACACAATATATTATAATAATATTGTGATGAGAATTACCTTTCTCTTAGGAGATTAAATGTTTGAGGTTTTGCCACAGACAAAGTATTATTAGAATAGTTCTTCACTGGACATTTTCTGAATTCATATGCAGAAAGCTTACTTCCCTAGTGGACTTGATTAATTGCTCAATTAATTAATTGCTCAATGTCATGACTACTTCGACTCAAGAAAAGTATTTCAACAGATTAAATGGAACATATCTGGCAACATCAGTTTTAAGGGCTGGTGGGCTAGAAAAAAGTCAGAGCTATGTAGTCACATTTGCATTCTAATAATCAAGTATAAAACTGTCTTGTTTCTTTTTTCTGGATTGCTGTGGTTAAAGTAGAGTTACATATTGTCCTCAGCTCATTGAAATAAAGGCATCTCAAGGGAACCTTATTCAGTATGCCCTGGAATCATAAAAAAACATCACTTACCATGCAAAGGTTTGTGGGTTCATTTTCTTTATGGTTGCTGATGTTGGAAAACACACCTTTACTTGGACTGCCACAGTCAGCGATGTTGGCTTGCATGCAAACCATGCAGAAAGGGCCCTTGTGTTGTAGCTGTCTTCCTTACCTGGCTACTTCCTGCTGTAACACTGGAGTTTGTGATGAGAGGTTGCTGAAAACAGTGTTGAGGTGCAGCTAAATATTAAGTGCTTGTCATATGCCTTTAAGAAAACTCCATTGCATGCTCATTACATATGCCCCAACATAGGGTAGGACTCAGTTGCAAGAATGTGTGTTGACAGTGTTTTCTGATAATGCAGGCAGGCTTTAACATGTACAGCCTGTTAGCAAACCTTGAGTCTCTTACTGTCCTCTTTGTACCAACTTGGTATCTAGATATGATTTATTAGAACTTGATCTATGTCTACACTGCCACCTTTTCCTAAAATGTCCAATTCTGCGTTCTGGTCTTTTCCGAAGTGGCCATATAAGCTCTAATTTTAAAAGACAGTAGTTTCTACTGCTTGGCATCTGCTCAGTGCAGCTGTGGAATATGTTGATGGATAATGTTAGCTGGCAGCTATTATGTCTGTTATCTGAGGTGACAAAAAAGTCTGAACATACTGAATCACACAAGTTGCTCCAAAATTGCTTTTTAACTGATAGTCTGTAGAGACTTTTCGTAGTGAAGAGTTAGTGCCAAATTGGGAATATTCTAAGAGTGAAGGCCACCACCTCAGTCTCCTTAGACTTGCTATGATCTCATCATTTTGGAGACTATTCTCCATGAGTTAACACTGAAATGTGCCTGACTCTTTTAACATCTCAGTAAGCCTGACAACTGTGTGTGCCTGAAGACAAGCCAGATTAAACTAGTTATGCTGTTAACTTCATTTTGTTATCCATAGAAGCAACCAAAGAACCAGATATGGATGCCTGTGGACATGTTTAGGGAAATTACTGCTTGTCATTGGCATAAATCTTACCTGCTCTAGGTGACCCTGCCTGAGCAGGGGGGTTGGCCTAGATGACCTCCAGAGGTCCCTTTCAACCCTAACAATTCTGTGGTTTTGTGATCTCTGCAAATCACTATAAAAATTCTTTCTTGAGGGAGATTTCTGGTTCCATTACCTGAAGATTTATTTCTTCAGGATTTTTTATTATTATTATTTTTGCTCAAAGCAGCAAAACTTCTGTTGCATTTCTTTTCACAGCTTCTTAATGAAAGCAAGGTGTGACTTTTTGCAGTGACTTCTAATGTATGTTATTTTAGCTCATTTGCCCCTAAGCTTTCTAGTCTCCAGAAGAATTGACTGAAATTTTAGTGTGTTTTATTTTACTATTTTGCCTATCTGGAGGGCTGTCCAGTACTTTGTATCTTGCATATACAACAGCTTTCTCTAGACACACGACATTTGCATTTTGGAGTCAAGTAGAAGTGTTTTTTATAAGGAGTGATCTGTAAGGTAAACCTATGGACTCTTAATTTGACATGTAGCCATATGTTAGACACAGACTTCCAACAAAATGTGTTAAGTTAGAAAAAAAAAATAGTGATAACTTTTTTCTTGGAAGTATTATTTTTCCTTCTGCAGCTAAAGACTAGAGCATTAGAAAACTGAATGTCTCCCTTGTACCATTAATGGAATGGCTACCATTCCACCTTATGTACTGAACATTTCCCTAGAGAAATGTTGATATCCTCAGTCTTAACACTTTATTTTGATAATGTTGCTCATCAATGTGAAACCGTGGATGTTACAAACACTCTGTAAGGTTGAGAGTTTCCAGGGAGTCACAGAGGAACAGAATCATTTACTTGCTCTGAATTGATAGGAAGGTGAAACACATAGCATAAAACTGGATATTTAACATTAATTTAGGTGTGCTTTGACACAAACTAGTGACTAAGCTTACTCAGCTTTTTGTTCCAGATTCATATATAAGTGAAACCACACACTTAACAACATTACATTATCTTTATACTCATATGCCCTATTTTGAAATCAATTCAAGAAGTCTGAGGTTGTGAAAGTCTTCCTTTTTTGTTTGCGTGGGAATCCTGTAAAGTGGAGAGAATGTATCTAGTCTCTCTTTTCTGAACTTCAGCATTCTGTTTTCCATATACTTTTGGGGATTATCTTTTGTGAGGGAGACAACACAAATCCTCCCATAATACTGGACTCTTGGTTCCCAACGTATAAAATATGACTGAGGTGTGTGGGTGCTTTCAGTGGAGTCCACACCTTCCAAATGCAGTTTAGGATCAGAGTTGTTAAACAGCTTTGGACTGAGTCCCATGCTAGAATAGATACAGGATGGTGTTATTGTAGCACAGACAGCTCTGGGCACACTTCTTCGGTTTTGATGGTTTCCAAAAAACATGCCTGCTGTAGCAGTGGGTTAGAAGTCTAGGGAGCAGTGTATCTTTTGGTGAAAATACCTAAATGTCCTAGAAAAAACAGCAGATTAAATTACAGCTAACATCTGGGACTTGTATTGAACATAATAAACTGCTTGCACTTTTGTTGAATTAAAAGAAATTGGAATTTTTGTAGATATTGCTTATACTGAAAACATTTCTCCAGGGTGAGATGTAAAGTCGATACATACAGATTCCTTATATTCAAAACATACACATGTAAAACGAATAAAACCAGTTCAAGTTCAGTGGAAGCCAAAGGTGTACTAGAAGTATGGGAAAAAGGTATTAATGCTTCTCATACTAAATAGAGAAGATGGAGTTGTTATTTTTTTGGGCACTGACTTAATGGAATATGTGGATGTATTTATCAACTGCAACACAGTAGTGTGATGAAAGATAACAAGGTTCTCTTCCATGTGTGATTTCTCAGTGAAGGTGAGGAATGACTGGGAATTAGATGCATTTTTAAAAGCCAAACATTACCACATTGTCTGCTCACAACCCAACGGTTTCAGGCTTTTGCTGCTGGAATGAAAAAATGACAAAAGGATGAGTGTAGGACCTTGGGTGGGTTGGACGGTCGGGACGGACGGAGACGAGAGATCTCTGAAGTCAGATCTTGGAACATGCGGTTTATTGCAAAGGGCGTGGGTATAGGGGCACTGCTTAGAGCTGCCAGCCGCAGCTCGGAGCAGGCCCAAGAGAGCAAGAGTGTAAAAGTAAGAGCAAGTAGGTAAGAGTGGAGTAAGAGTGAGCGAAGAGGAGGTAAGTAAGAGAGTAAGCGGGTAAGGGAGTAAGTAGAGTGGTGGAGAAGTCCTTGTTACAATACAATAAATCATCTTTTGTACTGAATATTCTAATTTTCACTAGCCAATCTAATACAAGATACAAATCCTATAGCATTTACATACAGCCTATAAGAGTTCTTATATTACCATAGAGTGTTACATCTTAACTCCTAAAAACTACTCTTTGGACCCCTTCTGCTGAGCTAGTAGGGTCTGCTCTGACCCTTGGACCTGTTTGCAAGCAGAGGGTATTGTTCCATCAAGAGGGGATTACCTTCAGTCGGCCATACCATTGTTTTCCAGTTGTTCAGTAACTAAGACTTGGTATCTCAAAGGTGGCTTTCATTTCGATGTCGCCTGTAGTTTTCATATTCCCAAAATCTTTTGTCAGGCAATCATATTTATAAGGCTTTCCTGTTTCATCTTCCCCAACAGATGAGAATTAGCTGTTGCTCAGAGTAGAGTTATCCTATCATGCATACTACACACATCAAAATCCTGCCTCCTTCAAAATGCATTTGAAAGATGCCTGAACAGAAATAATACAGTAGGTGTGGCTGTGTTTGGTAGTTCCTGTTCTGGAAAAACACAACTCTTACCCTATCCCCCCTTGTCATGCACTGAACTATTACTGTAACAAGTTCAATAATGACTCTGGTGCCTTAACAACATACACTGTATTACTGGGTTGTCTTTAGAGACTTCTTGCCAGAAGTCTAATGTAGTCTTTTTATGTAAAAGCAAGATTAGATTCATGTGGAACCACATAATCACTTTTGTAGAATTGTTGTACAAATGCCCTAATTTCTTTTTGCTTTTTGTCCTGCAGGATCCAGAAGTTATGGTTGCATTCCAAGATGTTGCCCAGAACCCAGCAAATATGTCCAAGTACCAGAGCAATCCCAAGGTCATGAATCTCATCAGTAAATTGTCTGCCAAATTTGGCGGTAAACCATAAAATCCCTGGTTCTTAAAAATCATATCTGAATGGGAAGGATTGGATTTGGCTAACCAGTGTTGCAATAAAACAAACCATTTTACCTCTGATCTTCCTAAGAAGAGAAATGGGGTGTTCTAAGGAGAACTGCTCTCTAGCCCCAAGTATTGACTTTATTCAATTATTGGTTTATAGAACTCAAATTATATTCAGATGACCTAGTTTCAACCATCCCTTCTTGTCCAAGAGTTGCAACCTTTTATTATAAATTTAATTGTAAGTATTACAGACAGTTTTCTCTGAATGAGTACGCTTACAACAAATTGTAGTGTTCTAGGAGTGCAAGATAAAAACATGCTATTTTTTAAATTGCTCTCACTGAGCAAAGGGGAAAGAACTTTAACAGTTGAAGTCTGTCATAATCCCCTTAAGACAGAAAAATAGCAAAGGTGGGACAAGTCTGAAGAACTAACTGGATAAAGGAATTGTCTACAAATACAGATTTACTTTTTTTAATGGGTGACTGACTTTGTAGAGCTATTATCAGAATAATCAGGCTAGCTAGTTACACACTGGAACTTCTGGCAGTACTGCAAATCCTATATAATTTCAATCACCACAACTGTACAGCAAAGGTACAGTTCTATCCTTTGCACAAGCTGGCATGAAGTACATATTGCAGAGGCCACAGATGTTTTGTTACTTGTTCAGTTCTTGTCCAGCACCTTTACATAACATTTTATTTATCGGTCTGCGTCTGGGAGAGCAGCTTACTGTCTGTGCTTGTGCTCTTGTCCTTTCCCAGTTGGCAGGCCCTCTGCTCATCCTTCCTTGGGGCCATGCTTACCAGGTTGCATCTATTTGGAAACTTTAGGGAAGGAATCTTGTTCCCATCACTACCTCTGTCCCACTGAATCCAAGCCATCCAGAACATGTATATGCAGAGTTATAGGTCGGTGAAGGGGAGAATACCCAACAAAATTGCAGCTCTGGGTTCTGAATTGGTTTAAGTCCTTACATGCTCGCTGATTAAAATTTCTTGGTCAAAGTCCTGCTGTCTCTGTAGAGGTGATGACTCTTTCTTCACCACATTCTGTAGTCTTCCATCTTTTCTTGTAGCCTCTTGTTTAAAAAAAAAAAAAAAAAAAAAATCTGTTGTGGTTTCATACCTCCATGGTTTTGAGGCTTGTGATACGGAGGAGAAGATGAAGTAATTGGAACAGACAAAACATTCTTCTAACACATGCATTTATCAGCATGGGTATCCTTGAAGCAGTGTCTGTGCTGATGATGTTCTGCTGATGATGTTCAGTGGATTTGGCTACCAATAAAGACAGTTGCTTCTGTTTGTCTTGGCTAAAACATCTTTATGTGGGAAAAAATTACCATCGTTACCTGTTCACCACTTGAGTTTCAAGGTTTGTGTTACTCTTTTGTAATTCTGTATCTTAAGCCATAACTGATGTTACCATTTTTAAACAAATCTGGTTTAATGTAGGAACTCAACAGCAGTTACAAAAAAGTAAATTTCCAAATGCTTTTTCTCCTGCTAATGACCCCACACAGTGAAATGTGAATCTTTTTGCTTAAGAAATACAGTTCTGAATACTTCTCTTAGCCTTTAAAAATAAAGTATGGTTTTGGAAAACGCAGCCTCTTGGGTTTGTGTAACTTTCTGATAAAAACTATTTTGCTTAAATTAAATGTGGAAGTGCTTTAATTAAACTGTATATATAACTTGTGTTTTAAATTGGAACTAAATGCCTAAGGGCTTATCTTCATGACCAAATGAACTCAAATTACAGCTGTGTGTTGCTGTGTGCATGGCTTTTGGTCATAGTCTTGATCTCCCATTCCTGGGCAGAGATATTTGAAGTAGGTCACCCCCAAAATAGGCTGAATCTTGACTTCTGCATTCAGGCTAGTGCATATGTGTTGTGCACAAATCAGAGTATCTTGAATATAGGTTTATTCCCTACAGTTTCCTGTTATTCCATCTGGGCTGTTTGTATCTGTCTAGCCATGGGTAGTCAAAAGTAGGAAGTTACTCCTACCTAATAGAAATGGTCGTATCTGTGTCCTGCCCGCTTGCTTACACATCAGTTGCCCTTATTGAGAGTTGATTCAATGAAAACATGCTCCCTCATTTTGATGTTGGTGTTAGCAGTTTAGCTATATTATTTAGAATTCTTGTTCTTTGGGAATACACATCCTATGACTCCTTTGGTGTGTGAGCTTTTTTGGTTTTAGTGTCGCTCAGCAAGTAAATTGATGAGCTGTCTGGACCTCATCTCAGCTCCCTGAGTTAGTGTGTGGACATCTAAGCAGCTAAACTGGTTTGAACAGAAGTACAAGTGCAGAAAGCTAACTGCACAAGAGATGAGCAAAAATGGGAAGTTCCAAATGTGGTATGTAAGTAGCTAAAGGGGGAAGTTGTTGTTTTCATTGGTTGCTCCTGTATTTACTGGCAGCTGCTTCAGGCTATTTGTTCTGTTGCAGCACAGAGTAGGGGGTTGTTCTTGTAAGTGCAGTGGCAATAATCAGCTCTGCTGGCAGTTTGACTCTGAAAGCTGCAAGAGCGTATTGATGTCAACTAGGACAGAGTGCTGCCAGTCCTGCCCCTGGCTCAGGTGTGCCTTTCTGCCTTGTGCACAAGTCCTGTACCATGCTCTTTGGCTGATCCCATGCCACAGATTCAATGCAGTGACACAGCTGCGGCTGACTGGTAGCGGAGGCTCATAGCCTTGTTCCTGTGTGAGTCCCAGTGACTTCACTGTCCTCTGTGGTTCAGCTGCTGCCCCAAGGGAAAGCAAGTGTCCCCTCAGTTGCCACTTCTAGGCTGTTCTAGTTCACAGGGAGTCCCTTTGCATAGTAATGTGGAGAATGCAAAGCTTGGTGCCTTTACCAGAATTTTTTGGAAATATTCTCTCCCTTCATTGTTGGGCTATGAATAAATGGTATTTGTTGAAGTGGCTTGGTTTGTCTTTGTGGGAAGGCAGTGATTGGATGAGTAGGAGGCAGACTCTCAAAGTTGGATGAAGGCAGGTGGGACAAGCCTAGGTAGAACAGTGACAGGCCAGAGGAGAATGGGTCAATGAGTATTAAAAAGCCATGTAAAGGTAAAACCATGTTACAGAAACAGCTTTTTGCAAGTACTATATGTAGTTTAAAATATTTGTCTTTAAATGCCACCTCGTTTTTCTTGTGTGTTACTTTCAGGGCTTTTGCATAAAGCTCATACAAGCCACACTCTTGCATATGCCTGTACATCCCTCTTCTGTGGGATAGAAGAGCAAATAAGGTTGTTATGGGAGCTCATGGCACCTGCTGTCCAAGCAGAATCCTTCACCCATATGGGTGGGGGATTCTGGACCTAGCCAGGGGGAGCTGAAGCCAGGTTAGCTTTGGCATATACCTTTCTATGGATCATGGCGTGCTGCTGACTGGAAGTGTTTGGAGCCCCTTTTAAATCCCACAGGGCATGTAGGGATGCTGCAGTGCTTTCAGGGCTGTAGAGCAAGTGGGTTGTTGAACTGATGGTAGAGACTGGAGGGTTCTTTCCTTTCGTTTGCTGCAGGGCACTCTGACACTGGCAGTTATTGGTCCTGATGTGGATTGGTAACCTGGAGCTGGAGGGTGGTTCATTAGGAAAACAGTAGCAGTATTTTCTTCTGATGCCTGGAGAAAGGTGTCTCCTGAACTGTATTCAGAGCTCTGTAGGTGGGCCTCAACCTTGCTTCACACATGATGGAGTGAAGGCAGCATTGTAGGAAAGTAATTCTGGATTACCAAAGAGCTGAAGTGGAGTAAAAAATGGTGGTGTCCAATCAAATGGAGACACCTCCATGTTCAGTACCACAAGACAAATCATAGGAGGTCAGTAGTGTGATAAAAGAAAATGCACATACAGAGGAGGCAAGAACAGTTTTAATGTGACAAATGAAGCAAGTCAGGTGGTTGCTGGTGACTCTGTACTGTGGAGCAGGAAAAAAAATTCAAGTGACCGGGCTACAAGTCATTGATCACCTTGTGAATCAGAGCTTGGGTAAGTGATACTCACTTGATGTGATCCTCACAAACAGGAGCTTCATGTAAGACAAACCTTTCCTTGTCCCTACTGACTGGAGGTCCTGAGGTCGCACGGAATGTAAATACCAAGGACTCTCCTGTAAATCTGAATCTTGATGACTAACCAAATCCAAATGTTAATTTGTAATCTTGCTAACAAAGTGTTACTACTGTATATGTCTGCTGTACAAACACACTTTTGAAAGATGTATTCTAGATGGATGATCTCAGACAAGCTTGAGATCTTATCAATAAATAAATGTATTTGCAGAATGTGTTATGTCTCTTTTTGTTAAGTGGGTTACAACTTTGGCACCTTCATTGTTGTGCTGGATTTTTTTTAATGTATAAACATTTATTTCAGAGGCTACAAGGAACATGAGTTTCTACTCTATGTAAAGAAATTAAACGTGAAGGATTACAGGGTTTAGGTTAGCAGTTTATCTTGGAATTTCTTCCTGCAGTACAGCAGCTGCAGCGGTCCAGATGGTAAGCATCATTTGTATAGAACAAAGGTATTCAGAAAAACAAGGTACTTATTACTCAAGTGCAAAGTAAGTAACAAGGAGGTGAGGTTTAAAGCAGGTAATAGTAAATTGAATTCCATTATTGAAACATTTCGTTTTCTAACATTCTCACTGGTGGGTAGGAGTTACTAGAAATGAGTCGAACTTGCATTTTGCATTTCAGAAGGAAAAATATAACTAATATCATGTAAGAACCAGTGCAGTGTTCAATAAAATTAACTTTTAAAATAGGCTGAAGGTACAAGTTGTTGGGAAATCATCAGAATTAGATGGAAAAATATCAAAGTACTATATTGAGAATGAGGCGTCTGAGCTGCAGCCAACTGCACTGCCTCTCATTAGAGAAAATTCATTCTGACATTCAGCCGCTAGCATCTAGTTCTTATTTGGAAAAGAAAACCACCTGTTATTCAGATTTTTATTTCAGATTTTAAAAAATAGGTCTAAAACATGGCTTATTGCTAAGAGTTTATAATTAAAAATTAACACAACTATTCTACAATATGATTTGCCCTCACACTTTCTTGTGTGTTATCCTACAGTGAGGAAAAGTTCTTGAAAATGAATAGATTTTTCAGAAGCCATTTTGTAATCTGGCACATTTTTTCTCTCTTGTGTGAAAACTTTCCAGACCAGAAAAAGCAAGATTCTGAACTGGAATTAAGTACTAGCCTTTACCAAAAAAAAAACCCGCAAAACCCAAAAACAAACAAAAAAAACCCCACAAAAAACCCCAGACAAACAAACAAACCCCACCAAATCAAACAAACCAACAAAAAAAACCACAAAAAAACCCCTCATCCCCCCAAACCAACAACAACAACCAACCAACACCAGAAAAATGTGCATTTAGAACAGAACAGTTGCTAGACATTCGTCAAGTGCCTAAGAGAAAAACAACAACATCAAGGCAACAAAATTTGTGTTTGACCTAGTCTATGTAAAACTAAAGGTGGCTGAGGGACTTTTGGTCTAGTTAGGCTGTTGAGCAAGTACCATGATGGGAGATTAAATGTAATAATGGCAAATGCAAGTAATTTAAAATAGAAAGAATTTCAACTTTTCTGATGTCCCTGGACCTAGATGAAGTGCATAGGGAACACTCTGCATCCTTCCGTGGGCTCAGTCAAAATCTGGTCAGGCAAAGTTCACGCAGGTGTGCTTTTTAATATGTTTGTGATTACAATGCTTGCTTCTGGAAGAGGCTGGTTTTACCTTGGCCTTAATACTTAAGCCTGCTCTTGACAAGCTGGTGTGATCAAATTGCTCTATTTAATGAATTCAAATTGTCAGCACATGCAATCTTATTTGTTAATTTCTAGTTGCTTTTATCTGTGATGTACTGGGAGTATGATCCAGTTTATCCACCTTCTCTGAAAGATAAAGTTTTGCAGCAGATTCAGAAAGTTGTTTTGAAAGTAGTAATTAAGTTCTGTCTTAACATGTTTGCACTCTCTAATGAATTGAACTTCTAAGCAAAAATAAAGGAGATAAGCATTTCTGATTTTTTTAAAATTAATGTTAGAATAAGGAGAGTACTAGGGTAGAAATAGTTTAAGTTCAGAGTTTATTCTTTACTTGCAAAGGTAGGACACAGTGCAGAGGCAGTAAATTTGGCCTCTGGAGTCACCAACAGTATCCTCATTCCTTGTCATGAATCAGAAACAAAGTTTGGGTCAGCCAAAGAAAAACCACAAAGAATAAATTTTCTTAAGATTGATCACTTCCTTGGACAGGAACCTACAGAATTACGCAAGCAAGAAATTACGAAGATGCAGTTCATGCACAGAGAATATGTTTGTACTTGTAGTTGCTTAACTTAGTTCACTTCTTCCAGGCTTTCCAGTAGAATTGACAGATTTGAGGAAAAGTAGGTAACTTGGGCCTTCCGTCCTTCCTTAAACCCCACTTGTGCATATTATGTGTTTGCCTGGAAACCTGGTGAATTTGCAGCACTTCTGTGAAGACCTTCAGGCCATGCCTTCGTGAAACCTTTTATGTAGGTAGGTTTAGGTAGGTTTTTAGGTAATTTCTTTATTTTTTTTCCTATGTAGAATACAAGGCAAATCTTGTTTAACTTAATCTGTAGTGTGCCCTTGTATTTCTTGGACAGCTTCACTAGGTCTGTATGTTCCAACAATAAAGTAAGTTGCTTTAAGAATATTGCAGTTGTTGCATTACCTGTTAATACTCTTTTGCAATATATACAGGGCGTAGTGTTGTATTAAAAATATTGCTAAATGTAGTAGAAATAGCATAGAGTTATTTAGGTGCACATTTATGATGGAATTCCAGTCTGCAGTATAAACTGACTCTTCGGTGAAAGCTTCCCTTCACACAAGAGGGACAAAACCACAAAGAACAGCAGTAATGGGAGTCTGTGTCCTGTTTGAGGTATTTATTCTGAAAGCTCATGAACCTGATTGTGCAATCACTTTGCACAGTTGTTCCCTGGATTTGTAAAGCTGCTCCTGCCTGCTTTAGTGACAGGAGATAGCCAGTGCCTTGTGTACACCTTAATTCTAAATTAAGGTCTGAGTCTTTTGCATGCAGGAGTGTGTCACAGGTGAGTTATTAAAAGTACATCAATGTGGGTGTAACTAAAAAGGTTTTATTAATGATTAAACCATGATCAAAGATAATTGACACCTAAATGAAAAGTGAATGATGATAGAATTGTTATTAAGCAATAATTAAAGGGTAATTAAACAGTGATTTAACAATGCTTTAAAATAATTGTTAAAATAATAATTTACACTCTGGTTGAACACTCTACTACTTACTATACTTCTAATAATTAAGCTATAGCTAGATTTATAAAAGCTGCTGATAGTATACAATAAACTTTTAGGCTTAATGTAAAATGTCACTTACCTCATTATAGGTATCAGATGTTTGGTAAGGGGATCTTTCAGCCTCGAGCATTAACCTTAAGAGCCATCCCTGCTTGAGAGGGAGATCATTGCTGAGCAGCCTGCTGCTGTACAGGAGAGCTCAATGGGCTCACGGGGGCTACAGATGTTTATTTAGAAGGTAAAATGACTGACTCATAATCAGAGCCCCTTTTGGTGTATGTGCAGGTGTGCATCTGTAGCAGTTTCAGTTCTGTCCACTCCCAGCTCAGGCTGGCACTGTGAGCTCCTGATAAGAGAGGCCTAAACTCCTTTGCTCCTGGATAAGATACAGCTTAGGACGATTCTCGGTGTTTGCACTGCGGGGATGATTTCAGTCAGGCCTCCTTTTTGGTGGTGCCTGGACCAAAGTACTGTCACTCAGTCAGAAGGGGTGCATCCATTAAATGCCATATAATGGCATTTTCCATTATAAAAAAAAAAAAAGGGACTATCAGTGGTATCAGCACTGTATAAAAGAATTGTGTCTCTTAGGCTGCTGGTATCAGCATCTGAAGTCTGAGTACTGGGGTGTGCTGGAGCACTGCACTGGAGAAATGTTTTTCTCCAAACGAAACGCTTGCGTTAACACAGGTGACTCTGCCTCTTTATACCTGCCCTTCCTCAGAGAAGATAATGGGATTTTCCTCACAGAAGGGTAGAGAAGGGTCTGTTAATAGCTACCTGATGAAGGAACATCTTCTCAAAAAGGAATGGCTTACCCAAGTGTGTGATAGAAACTCTTGGGAAGAGTGTAATAATCCAACTACCCTGTCCTTGTTTAAGTAATGGATGGTATGGTGATTCCTACCACAGGTATAAGCACTAGGAGCTCTTGCAGCTCAAACAAGAGGCAGCTGGGAGTTGTGGCTGAAGAACTAAGACTTGCAATTATGAAGAAAAAGTTACTAAGTTATTCTTTCAGAGAGAAGGAAAGATGGTGGAGTAACAATAGGAACCAAAGAGCCCAGGAGTAATATGATACAAAGCTAAAGAGAACACTCATTCCTATCTTTACTTACAGTTTTTTCTCAAGTATAGGTGAAACTAATAAAAGAGGAGTGATTATTAACACAGGCAAAACCTTGAAGCTATCTGGAAACCAGTATATGGCATGAGAATGGGAAAAAACCCAACAGGATGTGAACAGACACATCACAAGAACAAGTGCTGTTATGAATTGTGGCATGTCCAAACTCATTTGATTTCCTCAGCTCCTTCATACTTGTGGAACCTCTCCAACATAACAGTTCAAGAGGAGGCTATAGGATTATTTATTTTTTCCCAAACTGTGTGTTTGATAGCCTTGTCTCTGTGTGCCCTAACTGTGGTGAGCCATGAGCTACCTGTGTCTAGTGCTGTCTTGCTAGGACTTCTCATTCCATCCTCAGCTACCAAAGGGTGTGACAAGCCAGGAGATGTTCTGTTTGTAGCAGTGTGCTTCGGCTGCAGGCTCTCAGCATGATGGCAAAGGAGGAGCAAGGGCTTACAGACTGGGAAAATGAGTAAACAATAAAATTGTTTAGTTTGGAAAAGATTTCTAAGATTGAATCTGACCACAAACCCAGCACTGCCACATCAACCACTCAACCATGTCCCCAAGTGCAATATCTACATGTGTTGTAAATACCTCCAGGGATAGTGACTCAACCACTTCCCTGGACAGCCTGTTCTAGCGCTGGCAACCCCTTCATTAAAGAAATTTTTCTTAATATCCAATATAAACCTCCCTGGTGCAACTTGAGGCTGTTTCCTCTTTTCCTGTAGCTTATCTGGGAGAAGAGGCCAACCCCCACCTTGCTACAACCTCCTTTAACGGGCAGAGTGCAATAAGGTCCCCCCGAGCTTCCTTTTCTCCAGGCTAAACATCCCCTGATGCTTGAACATGCATCAGGCTCAACTGGTCCGCAAGGAATAAAAAATTATTGTCTTGAAAAAGTGTTACTTTGAAGATACCAGACTTTAGGTAGGTAAAAGGGACTGTAGTTACCAAAAAGTAGAATCGGAATGTGAAGTTTAGTATCGCTCCTTCTTTTTAATTAAATGCTTGTGTTAAATGTTTGGGAAAGAGAATCACAGAATCCCAAAATGGGTCATGTTGAAAAGGGACCACAGTGGGTCATCTGGTCCAGCCTCCCTGTTTGAACAGGGTCATCCCAGAGCACATGATGATGCTTCTGCATCCTTTTCAACTCAGACTGTTCCGTGATTCTCAAGTGAAATTGCTTTAAAAAAACCAAACAAAAACCCCACAAGAAAACAGCCCCATTGCTATTAAATATGGCACAGGATTGTGTCCAGATGGTTCTTGAACATCTCCAGTGAGGGAGACTCCGCAACCTCCCTTGGCAGCCAGTTCCAGTGTGTGGTCACTGCACAGTAAAAAGTTCTTCCTCATGTTCAGGTGGAACTTCCTGTGCCTCAGTTTCTGCCCGTTGCCTCTTGTTCTATTCCTTACCACGACCGAGAAGAGCCTGGCTGCATCCTCTTACCACCCTCCCTTCAGATGCTGATAGCCACTGATGAGGTGGCCTTTCCTCAAAGAGAAGCAAAGCTGCTGGTGAAGACGCAAGGAGCTACTGCAGTTACAGAGGAAGGACCAAGAACGCATTTCCCGGGCACCTGACGCTGTGTTTCTCCAAAAAGCCTCTCAGGCGATCCCGGCCGCCTCCGCCTCCCCCGCCGGCTCCCCCCGGCCCCAGGGCCCGCGCGGGGCGGGGCCGCCGGCGCACGTGACAGGGCGGGTGCCATGGCGGGCGCGGGGGCGGCGCGCGGCAGCCCAGAGCTGGCCGGGGCCGCGGGGGCGCCGGGCCGGGCGGAGCAGCAGCCGCAGCCCCCGAGAGCCGCCGCGATGTCGTCCGTCGCCTCCTACGAGAGCCTGGTGCACGCCGTGTCCGGGGCCGTGGTGAGCGCGCGGGACAGCGGTGGGCGGAGGGCCGAGGGCCTGGCGGGGGGCGTGGGCCGCCGGCAGCCTTTGTTCGGCCGGGCCGGGCCGGGCCGGAGAACCGGCGCGGGGCTTGGTGAGGCTGGAGGCCGGCGCTGGGCCTGAGCAGCCGGAGCCTCCTCTGAGCCAGGGGGAGCTGCAGGGACCTGCCCCTCAGAAAGTCGGCTTGACGCATCTGGAGCTGGGCATCACTTCAGCGGTGACGATCTAAGCCTCCCAGAAGCTCAGGCAGAGGGGCAGCACCTTAGCTGTGTAATCCGAGAGCTGTACCAAGCATCGTCCTCGTGCCACGGCCTCGTAAGTGCTTAGGAGTTTCGAAGGGTGAGGCAGTGCATAGGTGTTAATCAAAATGTACAGCGAGCGCAGTGCAGCCAGAGGAGGTTTGTGTCGGTTACTGAATTTAATTTTTCATGTGATGCTTGTAAATTGAAAAGTCACATTTAATCTATGTAGATTTCCTAGTATGCCCAGCCCTTGAGTTTTTCCTTTCAGAGTGCTAGCTCTAAATAGCAAATCGGCCTTCTGCTTCCAACAGATTAAGAATTTTAGTGCATGTAGCATGTTGGATTGGGCATACTGTCTCCTACACGTCTCCTATAGGATGAAAGTTGCCAAATGTTATTGAACAGTAAACACTGGGACAGGCTTCCCAGGGAGGTCATGGAGTCTCCCTCTCCGGGGGCGTTCAAAACCCGCCTGGATGCATTCCTGCGTCACCTGCTCCAGGTGACAGTGCTTTGGCAGAGGGGTTGACTGGGTGATCTCCAGATGTGCCTTCCAACCCTGATAATTCAGTGATTCTGTTACAACAGCTGATTCTAAAAAGGGGAAAAAAGACTCTAAGGGATGTTTTGGTTTTATTATAAATCAATACAAGATTTTTGTCTGCTCTTTAAATACTTTTAAGTCTGCTTGTTTAAACACCAAAGGCAATGGGGATTTTGTTTCTGCTTTCAAAAAGTGGAGCTCTCTCAAATGAGCTCATTATTGAAATACTACCCATTTTCCTTTTGCTGACTTCTACAGAAGTCAGTGATACTTTCTAGACCTTGCTGTTAGCTTCTCACTTCAAATGCAGATCGCTGTAATCAGGTTGTGCCCCTGAAAAAAGTTTGTGGCGTGAACCAAGCTTATAAATCCAGCCATAAACCCAGTACTGTGTTGAGCTGATGCATCAAAAGCACGTGTCAGACCACAACGTGATAACTTTTGTTTGTATTCTAATATACTGAAAGTTTGTATACCTTCTAGGCAACCTAGTCAAATTTGAGGTGAAGGAATAGTTTTGTGAATAGTAAAAAAACCTCCAGTGCTTGATTTCCTGTGAACTTTAATTGAATTACATAAGTATTCTTTAACTCTCCATGTAGCTAAAATAAAATTTTCCTGTTGTAAAAGCTATAGGGATGAGAATTTTATGGCAGTATTCTAGAGCAGTCAGGCTGCTTTGTTGGCTGAATAGTGGCTGAAAAATAGTATTTAAATTTTTTAATATGTTTTAAGTTTTTTGTTATTACTATTTTTTATAAAGCCAAGCTTCAGGCTGTGGTCCTGCACACCTCTTCTTGGCAGCAGTCACCTCAGGCCATTTGTTCCGGGCACCTCGTGGCTACTGCACAGTTGTTTATCTGGTGCTGTGACTGGTGAGTGAATTGATGGGGCTGAAGAAGTAGCCCAGTGGAAAAAGTAGTTTTTCAGCCAGATCAGTTTCTGTGTCTGCATCATTGTGTAGGTGCCCAGAAAGGTATGCTGCCAGATTGGAGGAGACAGGGGTGCAAATACAGTTGACCAAGAGCCTGGGATTACGTGAACCAGTCTGTACCTGTCCCTGTGATTATTCAGTGGTAATGTGACTTGGCAAACTACCGAGATCCCGTGCTGACAGGGAGGTGGTGGGAGGGCTGACAGTGAAGCCTCACCCTTCCAGTAGTGCAGGGTAATCCATGGCAGCATCTGTTCCTGCAATCAGTAGTGTAACTTACTTCACCTGCTGGTTTCAAGTGCAATTTAGCAAGGAATCTGAGTCTGTCTCGAGGGCTTCTGTTGTTTGGAAAGGACTGGTCCTGCTCATCCCTCTTTTCATTTCTTCTAGCTGTGAAATCCTGTCTCCCCCATATGATGTTTCCAGCAGCCTCCTCATCATGTAGTTGAGTTGTTCCATTTGTAAACCCAGGAGAAAAGTAACTTGGCTTTTCTATTTCCCTCAATTTAGCAAAAGAAGGGGAAAGGGTACAAATTGTTTTTTATGTGCAATGACCTGTTAGGTCAGCTTAGTTATCGGATGATGTTCTCTTGAACTATAGTTCCATATAAATTTTAAGCCAGTTTGACAGTCAAACACTGGAACAGGTCCTTAGAGAGGTGGTCAGTGCCTCATGCCTGTCAGTGTTTAAGAGGCATCTGGAAAATGCACTTAACAACGTGCTTTAGCTTTTGGTTAGCCCTGAAGCAGGGTGGGGGCAGCAGAACTAGGTGATCACTGCAGGTCCTTTCCAACTGAAATAGACTATTCTGTGTCTTGTGTCCACAAATCCATTGTGTCCTGTGTGACGCTAGCCAGACTATTTCCTCATTTCCATTTCCTAATTTTGAGTGCAAGTGTGTGTGTGTGTGTGTTGCTGCTGTGTGGTGCATTGCATTGAGAGTAGGATTCAGGACAAATCTCACTTTGGGACGATGGAAGCAGGATGAATTGAGCAGGGGAAAGCTGGAAGTTGTAGTGACTGCAGTCTTGTTCCGTGCGTAGGTGTAGCTGCGTTTTGAGGCTGTCTTCAAACCAGTGGTAACACAGCTCTCATTAGGAGGAGTATTATGGATCTTTCTGGCGCTTTTTTGTGCTGGCATTGACCTTCTAACTGAGATATGCTTTTTATAAATTTTCAGTAGATGGGTTCATTAATCCACTTGCTGTCCAGCTGGGTACATGGTAGGTGCTGAGAATGAGCAGACACAGCACAAGTACATGGGAGAGCAGAACCAACCATTTTGGCAGGAGCCCAAACTAAACGGGTTAAAATAACCTGGTAGTTGTGGCCAAGCCTTTCCTTTCGTCTGCTACCTGGTGTTACGAAAACTGTTTTAGTGAAAAACAAAACTGGAGAAACCTAAGTCTGGTTACGACTTCGACCCAGAGTTGTTTTAGTGTGGAAACACCACCAGAAAAAATAATCCTCTGTTGCTGATTGTAGAGATGAGTCCAAGCAGGAGGACGTGCTCTGGAGCTGGAGTATTTCCAGAGGTCAAAGCTCACTTAAATGTATGGCATAAGACAGCTCTAGAAGAGCTCAAGTCACACTGTGCACTGTACTTTAAACACAGCATTGAGTGACTTGCTGTGTCCCAGACCTTCCCACCATTTAAACTGTTTGCATGGCTGCAAATGGAAGAGGTGCCACAGCTTTAGCAGCCATCTGATGCATGGAAAACAGGTTTACACCAAGCCAGGGCCTTTTTGAGGCTAATGGGAGGTAGAGAAAGTGCAATATGTTTGTTTTCTGATGCCTACTAGATTAACTCTTAGGCTTCAAAAACCTTCTCTTTTGGCAAAAGGCTTTTAATGGTTTTAGTTTTAGCTTGATCTAATGCAAGAGCGACACTGCCCCCACCCCCATTTGTAAGTATGGGAACAAAAAAATGTGTTATGTCTGGAATTTATCCCCTTTTTAAACTTTCTCAGCAGACTGGTTTGTGGGTGAGAAGTGAAGTGCTACAAAGAGTCTAGCAGGCACTGTATAAGCAACTGATACACTATATAGCCAGTTTATTTTGTTTTTCAGGGCAGTATGACTGCAATGACTGTATTTTTTCCTTTGGATACAGCTAGGCTTAGACTTCAGGGTAAGTGTCAAAATCTAGTTTCTTTGTACAATGGTGTTTCTGTTCATCCTGGCCTGGGCACTTGTAAGGGTGGTTGTAGGGGGATGTGTTTTACGTGAACAGGAGTCTCAGCTGTCTAACATTAACAGCATTTTTCCAATTGGAGGTAATTCTTCCTTTTGAAAGTTGGGCAACCTTTTAATTTGCTGAAAAGGCTGTGTGATCTGTGGACAGACATGGCTTTTAAATGATTATCTAAGACCAAAGAGAAAAACAAAGATGTGAGATTGTACAGGATTATATTTGTGTGTTGTTGTTTTTGGCTGCTGAGAACACTTCAAAATTCAGGGGTAATATCATGAAAATCAAGTCTAGAATTATTCCTGAGGATGGTTTAAAGGGAAAAATCAGGGTCAGAACTGGGATTAGGAATATGTAATATTTACAAAAATGCATCTGGGTATAAACTGTGTTGTTCTAACATTCTATCTTCTAATCAAAAGTCACAGAATCACCAAACATTTTAGAGCTATGACTAAAGCTCCATTAAGAATTGGAGTGAGATCATCAGCCAGGTCATCAGAAGTATGTAGCTGAGCAATGAACAGCTTTCAGTGCAGGAAGAGACTGTTTTGCTAAGGCTTAGCTGTTTGCAGATGAACTGTAGGGGATTGCTCTGCTGCTGGTGCTACTCTGGTCTCCAAGGAATAATTTTGAGAGAAATTAGACAGGTCCAATTCTAGCCCTTTACCTAAGGGGAACCTGCCTTCAGTTCATGTCACAGCTATTAGGAACTGGTAATTACAGATACTTTGAAGCACAACTGAACCTGCTAGTCTGGGGAAGAATAAAAAAAAGAAGTAGTCTTACCTAGCAAATGAAAATAAGGAGAAGTAGGGAATTTCTGTCCTTTATGAGGAAGAAGAAACATGAGCTTGCAGGGTATATTCAGAATTGCAAGGATAAGGACTAGAAAAAGAGTGCTAAAAATCTGAATAATCTAAAAGTTTGATTCTTCTGTTTTCCAGTTGATGAGAAGCGGAAGTCAAAGACAACACCGGCAGTCCTTTTGGAAATAATCAAAGAAGAAGGCCTGTGAGTAGATGTTAATTTTCTGTTTGTCTTCTTGTAGACAAGCTCTAAAACGAATTTGATTATGCTTTTAAAGTGGAACACTTTGCCTCTATGTGGACAGATTTTTATTCCGAATTGAAATGTCTCCACACAAGTGTGATATGACTTGCATAATCTTACATGTTCATCTTTAGCTAACTAAGATTAACTTTCTTGAGCACCTTATGCAATTGATCTGTTCAGTGATGTAACTGTGCCTTCATTAGTGAGGTAGCTGTGCCTCCTCAGAAATGCAAATGTACCTTCATATACCTGATCAACCAGCTTTGTCTGCCTGGATTCTTGGGTGTGTCTATTTCTCATAACCAAGATGAAATTCCCAGACAACTGAGCCACTTTCAAGAGGAGAATTGAGACATGTTTCCCAGTTGGAAGGTTTTTTTCTTCTCCCTAGCATGTAGAAGTAAACAACACATGACACTTCATGCTAGTGGGATTCAATATCTGTCTAAAAGCAGTTAACTTTCAGCAGTGCTGTGCTTTAGTATTTGTCATAGTCTGAGCTGAGCTGGCTGGGAAAAACAGTTGTATGCCTGTCCTTGTTAGCAGTATTTTCCTAACTGAATCCCTGGAACTCCTAAGTAGACTAGAGCTTCCAGGATATTAAAGCTGACAAAAGTTTAACTTGGCCCATAATGCTGGGCCACCTTTGAACTTGGGCAGTTGTACGCATGAGGAGTTCTCTGCCAGCTGATCTCTCTTGTTCACATTACTGCATTACCTCTGTCATGTGAGAGTGGCAAGTAAACTTCAATTAAAAAAAAAAAGGAAAGAAAAAAAAGGAAATATAAAGAAGTTAACTGAGGTGGAAACACTGCAAAAGTGGTCATCCTACTTTTCCTGTGAAACAGAAAAATCAGTAGCTCTGACAAGAGAGGAACATCGCTTCTTCCAAAGGTATTGGGAAGGCCTGGCGAAGCAATGGTACTAATTTAGAGATGTGCCTGAAGTAACACAGAAAGCCCAAACAACAAATCTGAAATGTGATGTGAGATCATAAACATTTTGTTCACATTAGCTTGTAGTCTTGTCTCATTACCATGCTTTTGTGAGACTGCTTCTCTCATCTAGATAAAGCAAATAGGTTGAGCTAAAGGACTTCCTGCTGAAGTTTATCAAACAGCTTTGCTTTCTTCCCTGCACTTCCGTTGTTTTCTAGGTGATCTAGGTGAAAGGTGTTCATTAGTGTACACCAAGCTTTTCTCAAAGTTGCAGTGAATCATGGATGCTACTACTGACAATTTAAGTCATTAAAATAAATTCATGGGTTTTGTTTTAGTTTCATGTTTTGTACTGTAAGATGTTCCATTTGAAAATCATCAGAAGTCATTCTTAATAAATCAACTGAGCCCAAACTAACATTCTCAGTTAGAGGACATGATCCCTAGAGGATATTTCTCCCTTTCTTTTCCAGCACAGAAGAGATAGGTAATATAAGAATTGTTTTAATTTAGTTTATGAATAACTTCATAGTCAGGTAATTTGTAATTGTAACTGTATGGTTAGTTAAGCCTGTAACTTCAGAAGCAGTCTTCAGAAGGTGTATTCCCAGCTACATGGGAGGGAGAGGCACTTGATGGATTTGAGACAAAAAGGTAACATTTACATTTTAAGAAAAGTCAGATGTGGTGTTTACCAGCCTTACACCTTTTACAGTCTTACTTGAGATCCTTAAATTCTGTGTACTGCCAGTATTTTAATGAATACTAAAGAGCTTCTGTAACTACTGCTGCTGGGGTGATTTTTTATGCTTTTAACATAATACCAGCTCTCTACCTGTTCTGTGCAACTCCAGTGAAGGTGTGTATAATTATCTTTTTTTGGATGTGTTGTAGAATGTGTTGGGAATGTAGAACAAGCTATTGAGGTGTCCCTGTTTTACAGGATCATCAGGCCTGTCAGAGAGGGGAGCTTTGTTAGTCAGCTGTTACGAAATCATTCCTAAATCAAGATAGCTTTAGATGATATTCAGTTTTTTATCTGTGATTAATCTAGTTAAATTTAACTAGGTAATGTCTTTTTCTCACTTACCTGGCTGATTTGCCCTAGATTTTACCGTAAGGCATTTGTTGGAAGTTCTTCCCACCTGTGTATCTTGTGTCCCAGGCTACATCCTTTGGAAGACTCTCCTAGGTGGAGAATATGAATTTCAGTAACTAGTCTTAAATGTTTAAATTTTGTGTGAGAATCCAGATACATTTTTTCCTTACTCAGGAGTTAAGTATGGTTTTTTTTACCCTTGCTGATAAAGACATACCTAGTTAGCACTTCATGTAGTATAGAGCGCTGTATCTCACATAAAATCAGCCCGATCACATAAATACTATGCTGATTCTTACTGTGACTTTTTGCTCTCCATTAGGTTGGCACCATATCGAGGGTGGTTTCCTGTTATCTCCAGCCTTTGCTGCTCCAATTTTGTTTATTTTTATACATTTAATAGTCTTAAAGCCCTCTGGGTCAAAGGTCAGCATTCAACCACTGGAAAAGACTTGGTTCTTGGGGTTGTTGCAGGTAATACTTAAAAATCTCCATTTTGTCAAGAATTTATTTTTGGTATATGCTATCTAATGATTTTCTTTATGAAGTCCTTTGGATGTCACACTGAGTGCTCACATGTCCCATTGTATGCAGACCTGCTTCTTTCTGATTGCTCCTCTGTGTCCTCCCTACCTCCTAAAGAGATGCATAGACCATTCCTGTTGTGAATTCTGGCACAGAGCACAGTGCTCTTGTGGCTTAGGATGATATTTGTGTCTCGTGTGGTGCTTACCAGGTATTTAAGCATCATCAGTAAGATGCTGAAGACAAGTGGCAGGGAGAGGTGATAGTTGGGTTTTTTTCAGAGGAAAAGATATATGCCATTTTTGAAATAATTTCAGTTGCTGTAAGTAAGAAATTTAATGTAACCATTTGGGTGTCAGTTTTCAGACTTAGTTTTAGGTTGTCACCTGACAGTGACAGGAAGTTCCTAGATATATGCAGGTCCAATGGGACCATATGTTCTTTTTTATTCCATCCTCTTATGTGGATGCTACAGTGCCTTCTTTGAAGGGATCATAACATTAGTGACTTTTCTAGCAAATCCAATGTGCAAAGTTACCACTGTGGGCCTTATGTTTGCCAGTAATATTCTTCAGGGACTATTGCTCATGTGAATGCGTAGAAACAAGCTGATTTAAAAAAAAAAAAACAAACCCTGTAAAAAAGACCTCTGGGTTTGGGTTTTTTTTAGGGGGTGGGGGGGTGGTTGGTAGTTTCTTGTACTTTCAGTGTAGGTATAATGACTGGCTGAATAGCTGGTGGAAGTAAGGAAGGAAATTCTTAAGTTGGTTATATGTCTGTGGTAAAATTCCATGTAAGTATATTTTGGAACACAGGCTGCAGGAATAAGGTACAAATTATCATTTACTTTTCCTATATGTTGTGTTGATTTTTTTTTTTCCTTCTTCCTACCAGAAATTTCAGTAGCCATGTGAATCGGGGGGGAAGGGGGATAAGAAAACATTTGAAACCTTCTGTTTCTGTAATCTTGCTGTGTTTTGCATTAGGAGTAGTGAATGTACTCGTGACCACCCCTCTCTGGGTAGTGAACACACGCCTGAAGCTGCAGGGAGCAAAATTCAGAAATGAAGACATTGTACCAACCAATTACAGAGGCATAATAGGTAAGCACCTGTTGTTGTCTTCAACCAAAGAGAAGTTAATGAAATAAAATATATCAAGGACTTTGAAGACTTTTGTTCATGTAACTGGTTTCACCCTGTAATCTCTGCCCTACCCTGTCACTTTGCAGTTGTTGAGTCTTACAGGGAGCTGGACGTGGCTATTTATGATGGTAATTAGGAGTGTGCACTCCTGTAACTAAAATACCTATTGCAAGGGCAGATATGTTATCATACAGATAATGGGGCAGTAGTGAGCCCCATGAAGTGGCAGCTGGGAGTCTGAGTTGGGACAGACAGTCTGAAAATTAAACTTCACTCACCTTTATCTCTTAATCACTCACATGTTCAGGCTGTCTTCCTTTTAAAACCAACCAACCAAATAAATATTACTGTAATTTTGAAGAAGGTTTGGAAGACCTTAATGTGGATGCCACACTTGGGAAAAAAAAAAGAGGGGGTTGCCTGTGCTGATGATGAGTTTTATTTATGTTAATGGTGATGCGAGCAAGAACCTCCTTTGTCACTGCCTTTCTGTTAACTTCTGGATTAAAATGGGAGATAAAAATGCTTGCATAAAAGACTGCAGTGGATTTTTATACACTTTGTGTATTAGGCTTTAAGAGTAACTTCTCATATCTTTTATATTCAGAGTTTTGTACTCAAAACATTAATGATTTTTTCCCCCCACCTTTTATCTCAGATGCCTTTCATCAGATAATACGAGATGAAGGAGTCTTAGCTCTGTGGAATGGTACTTTCCCCTCCTTGCTGCTGGTCTTCAATCCTGCCATACAATTCATGTTTTATGAAGGCTTTAAACGAAAGCTTTTGAAAAAGCAGCTGCAAGTGAGTATGTTTTGAGGCCAGATGATGAACATGCTCTGTTATGAGACAGGTTCTTTGATATGCATCACTTGAGCAAATTCAGAATGTAGGTTTGGTTTTGGTTCTTGTCTTTTTGAGTGGTTTTTTGAATTAGTGTGTCTAAAAAGGGTCCAGCATCATGAAATGAGATGGGAATCTTTCATCTTCCTAGGGAAGAGATTCCTGTAATGAATTCTTCTACCTGTAAAAATAAAACTGCTGTCCACGTTTGTTTGCATATGTTCACAGGTCTTGATTTAAAGTAGAGATTTCAATTCTAATATATCTTCTATAAGTATTTACATACTGACTGTTTTGAAGTCTGCTTTTAACCCTTTTTGCAGTAAATAACAACTTTTTTTTCTTGAAGATCTCAATTTTTCAATATAATTTTACCAAGGATGGACACTAGAATTAAACATAGCATTACAACCATGCCTTCCTGATTCTCTAAATAGAAGTATAATCACTTTTCTGTCTCTGCTTTATAGTCCTCTTCTTTTTCCTTATTCTTTTTTGTCTATATCACATATAGCATCTCAGCTGAACTCATGTTCCTTTTATGTTCCAGCAAACTGAAAAACGTTCATGTTACATTTTCAGATAATGTCATAACATATCTTTAAGATGTGGTGCTTTGCTGTTAATTTGTGATTTTAGAATGTTAGGTCATACGAGTATGTTACCAAGCCATCTAGTTTTTCCTCAAGACACAGTGAGATTATTTTTACATGAGATTTTGCATCATCAGTGAGGCGTGGACTTTTTGCTGTCTTTAATTAATAGTGCAGCTGTAGCTCTCCTTTTGTGCTTTATGGATCTACTCAGTTACATTATGCACAATACATTTTTTGAAGGATGAGCTTAGCTTCCATCTGCATTGTTATTTTCCTGTTGGTTAATAACATATTTATTTATATATTTATTTCCTGTGGGTTTTTTTAATTGCTTAGTTCCACCTTAAATTGGGGCATTTTTTTGTCCGTGATCAGTGAAGAGGAGAAATACTTTTTTTTTTCACCTAGCAATGGTAATTCTTATTTTGGACAACATTTTTCTTCCTATTTGGTCCTTTCCTGATTCTCTTAACTATATCAGGTTGACCTTGTGTAAGATGTGCATGCATGAGCATATTTTTAATTGCAATCAATATATTTTAGAATTTATTTTGAGCATGTTTTGATCTGGGCACCTACTTATGTTCAGTGATTAACACTGTTAGACTGAGATGCACTGTAATCAGTATAGGCTGTAAGAATGTATTTGGTGTATCCTGGAGCAGAGTGGGCTTTGGTGCTGAGGATGGGCTTCAGCAGGGGTTCTTAACTAATAGGGAATGAGATTTTTAGCCTATAGCATTGAGACTAAAATTCTACCTGGGAGCATAGTGATTATGTCTCAGGAATACAGAGTGATGTTCAAGGAATCTTTCACTGTCACCTTTTCACAAGTACCATGTGACTTTTTAGTTTCACTGTTGCAAAAACTGAAATGCTTTTTGATTGATGGTATGTTAAAGTATCTTATCTTTTGCCCACTCTTGGTGCTTTAAAGTGGTCTGGTTGTATGGCCTTTTATCAACCATGTTTTAGTAGTCTAGTTATACTGAGAAATGCAAAAACAGGTAGAAGTTACAAATAAACTTAAGTTGTGGAAAAGTAAGTTAATTGAACTATAACCAACTCTTTAAAATTATAAGACCCTGAGATTTCCTGAAATCTTTATGCCAAAGATCCTTAGATAATCTGGTAGCAGGTACCAGTACAGAATCCCCAAATACAAATGGGTAATTGGCTGTTTTGGTAATATGTGGAAGTAAATCTATTCTTTATCTCTTGAACAGCTCACATCTTTGGATGCTTTTGTCATTGGTGCAATAGCCAAAGCAGTTGCCACCACCCTCACTTACCCTCTGCAGACAGTACAGTCAATTCTGCGGGTAAGTAATAATTTCATTTCAGGGTAACTCTGCCTCTGGCTTGGTCTGTATCATGGAAGCCTTGTTCACATGGCTTGTTTTTGTTTGTGTTAATGGACCCTTGTTTTGGGAGGCATTTTTCCCAATGCATGTCACTGATTAGAATGTCTCTCCTCTTTGGTTTTGATTGAACTTGGTGTACTGATGGACATTTGTTTCAAGTAGCTGGTAGGATTGCCAGCATATCGTATTAGTACAGTGCTTCATGGAAGCTGATGCATTGTGCTGCTTTTAGACACGACAAAAATGTACATTTACTTCTTGGAATATAAAGGGAAAATGTGTCAAGTGGGAAATTAAAATTAAATCTTCTAAAACCAGTCTGTTTCCAGATGACCTATAGTAATAAAAAAAAAGTTCTATTCATAGGCTTTGTTGGTCAGATGATGGTCTGACCTTGTCAGTGTCCAAAATGTGATTCATCAGGGGAAGCTGAGCTCCCTCATAAATAATATCTTTAACCACTTGCCTGGCCGTGTAGGCTAATTGTAGTGGTAATGGAAACACTTACATTTATTCTTACTTGCAATTCGTATATGTGCTGGATAATAATGCTGCCTTCAGTGTGTACCAATAATGTTGAAATATTGACACAAGACAAAACTGGGGGGTAGGATGGAAGGAGGAGACCTGGCCATGCATAAGCATATTCTACTTCAATTTCTGTGCCTTAAACCCTGTTTTTGTAACAGTTAAATATTAATAAGTGTTTCCATATGAAATATATTTTCCTAAGTAAGGAGAAGCCTTAACTTGCCTGTATGGTAAAGCCATTGTGTATGTTCTAAAACTTGGACAGATTTGGAGAATGAGTTGAATTGCTGAAAACAAGCCTTCCATGCTGAGGGTATCACTTTTCAGACTTCTCTAATAAGGGAATTTTCTTGTTAATTGTTCATCTGGAAAAAGTAATTTTCAAGCAAGTTTTGCAATTATTTTTCACACTCTAATTAGAATGGAATAAATGTATCTTGATTTTTCGTAGCCTGTAACAAGATAGTTAGGTTGCTGTATTTCAAAGCAAGAGGACTTGAATATATGTACTGTGTAATTTTGTCAGCAGTCATCTTTTCTGAAGTTTTCATAATTTTGGATCAGCTGAGCTAGTATTTTCTTTCAATGCCTTACCCTGTTTTAACAGCCTGGACACATCTCAGTAGCTAAACTAATAACACAGACTTCTGTTACTGGAGTGGCAGATACAGAGAAACATTTAAGCAGAAATAGCTCTGTTTGGATAAGTTGCAACATCAGTCTGGTTTTAATTTGTGATGCAGTTTCTCCTGGTGTGAAGGACAACTGGAAGGAAAGTTGGAGTGCTCTGTTGTAGCCTGAGCACTGCACAGCAGTGCAGGTTTCATGGGGCTGCATCCACAGAGCAGCTTCAGCCCTTGTTCCTTTCCATGGTTCTGAGAGAAGTGGTTACAGTCTTGTGGCTTCATGTTTTCTTTCTCCTTTTAGCTTTTTGAACAAAATTCTTCTGACTCTGGATGACAGTGTAAAAAAAAGAAAAAAAAAAAAAAAATTGCCAGTCCATCCTCTCCCTGTGATGATGGGGAGCACAAGAACCTTGTGTCGAGTTCTGCAGTCACTAGGGGTGACTTCTGTCCCTTTGCTCTATGAAAGAACAGCGAACAGCCAGGACCCCTGATCACATCTGTCGAAGATAGCAGAAATGTGTGTCTGTGACATCTGTGCTGTCCAGTTCAGACTTGCTTTACTTTGTGATGTGTTTTCTAATCTAAAGTTGACATTGTTCTAGTTGATGTTTTTGTCACTCACACTAAGTGATGTTAAAAAAAAGGGTTATGAGTAAAGGCTCAGTATTTTCAGAACTGATATTCTGCATTAAAAAAAAAAATATATATATATAGTTGCAGGGGTTTTTTGGAAACAATTTTAGCAGATTTACACAGAGACTAATATAAGCTCAAAATAATTCATATAAACTTACACATCATAACTAAGTTCTGTCATCAAAGTAGTACAGGACTTTTTTTTTTTGACCTTAAACCTTTAGAAACTTACTCTTTTTTGAAAGTTACTAGGGTTCTTTGTAATAAAGTCTCTACACCTTCACCTCCAACTCTGGCACAGCTCTCTTCTTGCTGTCATATAATGAACAGTTATCCTGTGTAATTGACAGTCTTGTCATTTGGTATGTCTCTCCTTTTCAGTCATTAAAACTGTGTAACACTGGTGTTACTCATTATACAGTGAAACTGTTTTTTAGCCTATGTGTCAGTAAAGTGCAGATAAATTAAATTTGCCTCTGGAGGTACAGCAATACAATTAATGTTCTCAGTGATCCCAGATGAAAAAGTTCTGTTTAAAACTAAGGTCTCTTTTCTCTGTCACAGTCCCTTTGGGAAATCTTCAGTAAACACTGAAGTGTTAACATCCTAGTGAAAAACTAATGGTTTTTTTCTCTCTTAATGAACCTATGTTTGTAGTACAAATATTGTCAGTGGTGGAGAAGAGAGGAGAATGAAGCACCTAATTGTGGTGTAGTGTGGAAGCCTATGAGTAATCTGGGCAGTGACTGACACTGTAACTTGGAACCTAGTTAGCAATTTTTTGGGGAGTGTGTCTGAGTCTGACAATAATTCTTAACATTGATTTATCAATATCAAATGGTTAGTTGTTGATGAGAAGATTGTGGATTTTGAGTGCATATTTACCTAATGATGGGAGATTTCCACTAGCATTCTGCTGCTGCTGTTTCCATCCAAATTATTAAGATACATAGTAAAGAAACTTGTATCATTCTAGCATTTTCTTAAAATTTTTGAACTGCCTAGATCAGCTGGTATACTTTACCTACTGTCAATGGTAATTTCTTACCCCTAAGAAGTAGCAGTTGCCCGAGCATGTTCTGGGAAAAAACTCACCCAACATGCAGTTGCTCAAGTTCACCTTTCTTAGCACAGAAGCTTAATACAGGCTTCAAAAGCTATTAGGCTGTGCTGTTACAGATAAAAGTGTGCCAACTCTTGTATATTAATAATTCATAGTTACAGCTTGCTGACAGTACTATTGACCTGTATCAGATAAAAGTATCAATGAGTGCTAGAAAAGGAGTTGCTGAAATTGCTAGTTTAACTCTTGAGGTATAAAACTACAGCAGCAGCTATCATGCCTACTGAGAACCAGCTTGGGGATAAGCAAGTGCAGTGAGTAAAAGAAATATCATTCAGGCCAGGTAGGTGGATCAAACGATTTTTAGTTCTTCCACAGCAGTTCACACATAAGTGTTTGCTCCAAGACCATTGCTGAGCAGATAAATTTTGTGTTCAACTATGCAATCTCAATGCAGTAATGATTTGCAGATGTGTGAGGGTCTGAATCTTTGCGAAGTGAAAGCTGAGAAAGCTAGAAAGAACTTGTTTTGAGTGTCATATCCCTATTAAGACTGCAAATTATGCTTTTGAGATCTTGAAAACTGCTTCTTCCAGAGCAAATGAAAGAGAGGTAATGTGGCCTTTGTTAGAATCCATCTTAAAACCAAAACAAATTACAGTAGTATGTACAGTTTTAATGCTTGCAAGCGTGAGCTTTGGCCTCAGTTCTCTGCTGATGGCAATATAACGTGGAAAATGTTTAAAGAGGTTTAGAGTAGGGTCTCCAGATTTCATGCATGTATGGTGTTCTCTGCCAAGCACAGTGGGGAAATAGTACAGCAAAATACTCTTCCTTTTTTTCAGTTTGGACGCCACAGATTGAACCCAGAGAACCGAACACTGGGTAGTCTTAGAAATGTTCTTTACCTTCTTCAACAGAGAGTGAGGTGAGCTTTCTCATTTTATTTCTGCTCCCATGATATAGAAGACTTGAGTATTACTAATATTTGGAAAATGTTGCTGGATCTGGATTTTGTTTCCTTTTGCCTCCCTTAATTTGAGTCAACCTGGTTTTTGTAATATATTGTAGAGTAAGCTCACAAACCCAAATTCCCCTGAATGCCTGTACAGTAAGTGGCATCAAGGATACAGATGGATAATAAATAATTCGATTCACCTCTCAACTTGAAAAGTAGCAGGTTTCTTGCACAAAAGACCTTAAATTTCTGCAGAATTTTTTCTTTAAAACATGATTAAACATAGCTGGCTTGAGATCAAGAGTGGGTTTAAGATTCCTACAGTTGTCATTAAATTGTGATATTGATTCTTCTTTGTAGTGATTTACTTACAGAAAGCTATTCATACTTGTTTTCTTGTTTGTTTTTTTCTCCTTAGGCGTTTTGGATTAGTGGGACTTTACAAAGGCCTTGAAGCAAAGCTCTTGCAGACAGTCCTTACTGCTGCTCTTATGTTTCTGGTGTATGAGAAACTGACTGCTGCAACCTTCACAGTCATGGGATTAAAGCACTCACGCAGACATTGAAAAGGAACCTATGCCAAAGAGTCCGGAAAACACATTCCGTTTGTGAGACCTGGCTGGGTAACAAAGGGTCCTCACTTTCTCTGCTTCTCTTTTTAGCCACCTTTATCTCCAGTATTTGGAGAAATCTGGAATATGCTCTATAGGACCTGTTGCCACAAATTCAGGGATAGCCCATTCCCTATTGTTCTGTGGACTCACTGTGTTAAGAAACAAACTAGAGACCTTTTTAAGCACTTGACATGAAATTTAAACTATTACGTGATTTGGTTATTTGGTTGATATTCTTGGCAAGAATGATTATTTCTCACTATGCTTTCTTGTTTGCCCTCAAATTGTCCTCAACTATTCTTGTCTTTACCTTCTGTCAGCAGCTGGTGGGGCTGGTTTTGTGTTATTTTCCTTGACCTGTGTTTGTCACTTTGTATTTGGTTCATTAAAATAATTCATAAAGAATAACATTTTTGGCATGGTTTTTCTTTACCTTCAGGTATGTTTGTGGCACAGGATCTGAACTGCTGGAATGGATATTACAAGTGAGTGGGCAATCTTGTCTTCTTGAATCCAGCTATTTTGAATCTTGAAAATTTTGAATGCAGATACTGACTAGATAGGAGGAACATAACCTCTTGCTTTTTCAAGCTGAGTCCCTCAAGCTGACTCAAGAGAACAGGCTTGTTACACAGAAATACGTGAAGTATTCTGTGTATCACGTATCACATATTCTTCCTTGTGAGAATATGTGAATTCACACCATGTTCTTATGCAGACAGGGAGCACTGCCCCATGCTTCAGAAGTGCTGTGCCCACTCAAAAATGTGATTTGTTTATTTTTCCACTGATATTCCCAGACCGTAAAGCCTAAAAGTCATAACTGTTGTCCCAGTTAATGTACATGTGTGTTCATTCTGCATAGTTCTGGTCAGTCTTCCTAGACCCTAAAATCCCAGTTAAATCCTGCTCTGTCCATTGTTAAGTTGGCAGTAGGATTTGTTCTGAAGAACCATCTTCTGTTGGAAGTATTGAAAAATTTCGTGGCAGTTTAACACCGAGAATGTCTGGGAGAAGACTTAAGTGCTGCAGGAAATACATTACTAAGTTGCAGAATGGCATCTGTTTCTGGAGTCTCAGTTGAGTCAATTTTAAGTATGAAATTGTAAAACAATTCTGCAGATAATGTCTTTTGAGCAAGAATAAAAAGCCTTTACACCAATTGCTTCTTTTAAGAGTATTGAGAGTATCTATACAAGAAGAATGCCCTTAATCCAGTGCTGGTTGACTTTCAGTCCAAGTAGGATTTCTATAGACAAGTAAGAATGAAAAAATGCAATGAGCTGTAGTTATACTTTGATAAAGAATGAAAATGTAAGACTGGAGACCTCACCACTGGAAAAGAATGAATCACAATTCTGAAAATTTCAGTGAAAATACTTTTTTTACTGAAATGAGGTGCCCTGTGGAAAGCTATTTTGCTGTCTTTTGGGTGTTTTTAATAAGAAATTTGGAATCGGTAGTATGGCTCTTGATAAACTATCTCACCTGAAAATTCCTGCTGTCAGAATCATTGTGGGTAACTAAAGTGGTTCTCGTGCCAGTCTGGCTGAAATCTGCGTGGCTGCCAGGAGCTGGAGTTCAGCGCCTCGGACTTTTCTGGTCTGTGGTATGAGGGAGCAATTCCTACAGAAATATTTTTCTGGTTGGTCTACCTATAAGAAGAAAGGAAATGCTTGCTAGCATTTACTAGCCAGAAAATGTCTATCTGCCAGTGTGGATTCAAAGGGATAAAGTATTTCCTTTTTGCAAAAAAAGCTGAATAGAGAAGCCCCGTGTAAAGGAATGCTGGCCTTGGCTGTGTCTGTGTTACCATTAAACCTGGAACAGATGTTTTTGCCCTAAACTCTCTACTTGGCTCTGCTGACCAATTATAATAAAACAGTTTCATAAAGGAATGAAAGCAAAAGCTACTGAAGCTGGGAGCATCTCCAGTCTCCTTTTAATGGTAGACCTGTGGCATTTAAAATGTTTTTTGCTTCTGCATTCTCCAGTATCGATTTAGACATTAAACTGAAATAACTGAAAAACTACTTAACCTTGTGTGACTGAGCCAAAATGCAGATGGTTGAGGAATTATTTAGTCATTTGTTCGATTGGCAGGCAAATGTTCGTGTTGTAGCTGGTACCCCTACCTGAGTTTTCTCAGGTGTAGTTTGAACAGATGATGACATTTCTGTTAAAATTATTTAGGCATTGGTGAGTATTTTTGGGATTAAAAAGTCCATAACTTATCAAAGCAAACTAAGAAAGACTATTTTTAATCTTGGTACTGGAGTTGTAATTCATCCTTGGTGGAAAATACTGTCCAGAAATAAAACCTAAATACAATAATTTTACTCTGTTTTAAAATATATCTACATAAATTGTTATTTCCTGCTGTCCTCGTCACAAGCAAATGGCAGCTTCAGGGGATGGTGTAAAGACATGATCCAGCTAATCAGGCTCTGTAGATTGGTCATTTCACTGGAGAAAAATAGTTGTAGGAGAACTAATGACACAGTTCCTGTCAAACAGCACAAAACATACAAGTGTTCTTTTAGACACAAGTGGCTCCTAATGGACATGGTTATGGCAGTTGAAGCTGGAAATGGAACATGGAGGCGGAGTATGAGGTGGTGTGGCAGAAGCAGCTCTAGGCACAAGTACCTGCAGTGACAGCCTGGGTTGCCAGTGCACTGCACTTCTGCTGTGCAGTCAGTAGTAACTGTGTGTGCCATCCAAAAATTGTGTAAATTCACTTCTAGAGAACTTAACAGAAAATATTTTCATTCTCATGTGAAAAACAGATCTTCTCCCTGTATTTTTAATACTATTTTCAAGAGAAGAGAGAAAGGAAAGATGATTACAAAAGACAGCAACAGAGAGGATCATCTGTCTTAGCCAAGTTCCGTCATGGATAATTCTGTCCTTGGCTCAATTTAGGAGATTTAAATTTAATCCTGTGCTGTTCTTTCTCTTTCCACCCCACACTTTGACTGAAAGTAGGAAGCCCCTGTGGCATCTTAGAGATTGCAAAGCAAGTGGCTTTTCAGGAATCTGTGATCTTTGGGATGAATTCTGCTCCAATTTGTATTCCAAACGATGTTTCTTGCGATTATGGGTTGCTTGCCTGTATAGTAGGGCAGTATTTAACACATTTTAGCTCATTGGTTAATGTTATTCATGTATATATATACATCTCATATATATCTATATATATCTATATATATCTATATATATATATATATATATCTTGTGGATATATATATATCTTACAACAGAAATGCTGTTCAGTAAGCCTCAGTTAGGAGGATGACAAGTGATAGGGTATAACATGTTCTTTTTGTCTTATGTAATGTTGAATTGCTGAGTGCTGCTAAATAACAGTATTTGCTGCCAGAGCTGGCTGTACTTTGCTGGAAGAGTCTCTCCATGAAACGATTTTCTGGCTGCACTGAAGAAAGTTATTAAAACCTGAGAGCTGGAGCATACCCCTTGCGGGAGGAAAAACAGGATTTACCTCCGGTCTGACCAAGAGGAATAGAGTCTGCTGCACTGCAAAGCTTCTTGTCCAGATTAATCCTTCCTTACACGTCTTACTTCTCACCTGCTGAGGAAGGAAAAGGGGGAGTACTGACCCTGCTTCTTGCTGGACTTTTGTAGTAAAGGCACATAAACACAGTCCATTTAGAGGAAAAAACAGGTGAGCTTTCACAACTGGGATATTCCTTGCACAGTCATCTGTTGAAAAAGGTATTCACTGCCATCGATGGAATTATTTTTACACCACATATCAAAAACATTTCTCAGCTGATGAGCACGGGGTAGGGAGAGCACAGGGCTGTGGGAGAGAGGGAGCTATATGGGAGGCCCATAGTGTTTATGCCCATTGTTGGGGTTTATGTCTTCTTTTTTTTTTTTTTAATCAATATGATTTAAATTAAAGAAGAATGAGGATGGATGTGATGAGGAAGATGGGTATTAAACCAGTTGTTTTTATGTAATTGTTTAACCACCTAATCTAAAAAGCTGAATTCTGTGTCTGCAAAGGGTATTTTGTGAGCATTATAAACCTCCCTCTGCCTTTTGCAGTCTTTCACAGCAGAAACAGAGAGGTTTTAGGGCATGGTCTGATGGTCCATGTGGGCTAAAGATCCCTCTTCAAAGCAAGTTTTCCTGGTACAGAGAGGGGCCGGGTTCATCTCTTGCATAAATAAAGCTGTGTATGACTGCATGGTCTGTACAGGGCTGTTGATGCTGACCTAGTGTAAAACTTCACTAGTGTGTAACATCATATATAATTTACATAATATTCATAGCTCACAGGTTTTGATAGCACTAGATAAAAAAGGATAGCTTTAGGATTCAATGAACAACAGCAAAAGAGCTTTTCTGAGCTAGCGCTGCACCATGCAATACACTGCCTGCTACAGAGTTATGTTAACTTCTTTATTTTTCCTTTGCTTTGTGTTTAAGAGAAATGAACTCCAGAACTTTCTGGAAAATAATAACTAAAAAGAGATCTCTCCACCTTTGTATTTGGCTGACAACAGTTTTCTCTGCTGTTTGTAGCAATGTAGTGAATCTGTCAGAGCAGCCTGGAGCACAGCACAGCCACTTTAAGGTAAGGGGCAGAAGCTTCTGCAAAGATGGATTTGTTTCTGTCCTCTGCAGTCAGAGAAGTGCCAGTGCAGTTACTGCAGCTGGAGGACAGGGAAGAGCAGGAATTTGGTGGTGGTCCAAATTAGAAAGCCCAGCAAGACAAGACTCCCCATAGCTTGCAGCAATGGAAATGTGAAGTTATAACAAGGCCAGAATCTATCATCTGTGGGAGATTCTCCAGCACATGGCCAGATCCTGGCGTAGCACTTGCACAGTGGAGCCCGGCTCACGGGGGTGCTATCGCAGCAGCAATCAACTACACGGTTCACATCTCCATCTCAGCTGTACCAGTGGTGAGAGGCTTCATTTCTATAATCCCTGGCTGAAAACTTGGGTGTATATTCTTTCGGAGATAGAATGGTCTGGATAGTTGGGGGGGGTTCTTGCAGAATACCCCATTACTCAGCACTTTTCATTTGCTGTGTCACTTCCTATGACTTTTCAAACCAGCTGAAGAAAATAATGTGTGTCTAGGTTGCTGGTGTTTTCATTGGGATTTGCTGCCAAAATTGCTTAAGCCATTTAGAAAGTCTCCCAACTGTGGCAATATGCTAGATTGTGAGACAGTCACTGATGACACTGGGAATAGCACCTCAGAGAAGCAGATTTTAACCACAGGAAAATACTCTTCACAATGTTGTATTTGTAGCTTTATCTCTAATTCCAAACACCAGATTGATTCACACGTGCTGGGCTCAGGGATATGTATGCAGAAGGGGCCTGGGATCAGCCCGGGTTTATCCATACATTTTTCTGACTTCAGCCACTGCTCAGTTCACACTGGGGGAGTTGCAATTGTTAGTGCCTGTTATCCAGCTGTCGTCACAGTGCACGTTGGTCTTATTCTTAGTAACAGCTAATCTCTTCTGTACGCTTACATCCACATATGGAGGATGAGGTTGGGGTTTTTTCCCAATAGGATTTATTTCGAATTAGAGACAAATGCTGGCCAGGCTTTGGCTGGCTTCGCTGTGGATTCCTTGCTGAAAATTGTCAGTTTACAATTCTTGGCTTGGCCTTTCTGGCCTTCATCTGTGATGGAGAGAAGATTTCAGCATGTCTGGCTGAATTCAATGATAGGGCCTCCCCTAATTGTTTCATTGTCTCAGCTGAGTGATGTCACGTCAAGGCCCAGAGTTGCTGTTTTGAGCAGAAAAAATTTCCTTTGTCCTGTTGTTTTGGGAAGTTCATTGTTCTTTTAATGTCCTTGAGGAGTCATGGTGACTTGTTGATGCAAAGGTTTTATGAAGCACTGTCTTTCAGGAATGCTTGATGTGAGAAAACTAATTTGATGGATTTTTCTCATTATCTTTCCTCGTGCACATGTCCATGGAGTCCCAAGCCTCAGAGTCACCTGCTGCATACAAAACAAATGTCTTCATTTCTTTTGAATTATTTCTCCTAGGCTTGCTTTGTGGCCATGAATCAAGAATACTTTGGCACCACAGTTTTCTAGTTTTGAAATTCCCAGGATTACAGAAGGCAATGTATGAGGGTTTTGTATTTTTTTCACATGACAAATTTTTATCTTACTCTTTCCATAATATTTTGAAAGATACAAGTTGGAGATTTCATATGATGCTTTCAAAACTCTCAAAGTATTTATCAGGAATAAAGCAGAGTGTTCCAAGAAAGCTGAAATACTGTGTTTAGTGAATACATTTAGTGTTTTGAAGATGAAATAGGAAAAATTTCTCTTTTCCTCATAAGCAGGGAAGAGGACAAAGAAATGGAGAAAGAACTAATAAGATTTATTTCTTTGTTGCTTTTCTCTGGAACAAATACATATAAGTTTTTTCTAAACTTTACTTTAGTTTTTTCTAAAGCTGAAGGAGAAACATTCATGGAAGCCCTTTTGTAACAGAGGGGCAGACTGACCTCACCTTTGAGGAGGTGTGTTTTATTTGACTGGCCTTTTAGAAACGCAGTTTGACTCTGGAAGCCTTGTAGGTCCTGTGTGCAAGATATTAACTGCTCCTGTAGTGTGTCACAAGCTTTCATATTATTTAAACCTATAAACATATGCATATCTGTATACATAAAAGCTGTAATAATTTGTGAAACTCAGCACCCTGAAAGTCAGCAACCTATCTCATTCCTCTTCTCCATAAGTCTGTTTGATTCCTGCGGAGTTAGAAGGGGCTCAACCCGAGGAGCCGGAGGGCAGTGCCGGTTATTATTTGTATTTTTGGTGTGTTCTGTTTTCGGTGGGCTTTGGTGTGTGTCCAGCGAAGAAGGCGGCCAGATGCCAGGAGGTGGCAGCCAAGCCCTGCTGCCCTGCCTCGCTCTCCCTCGCCGCCAGGAGCCCAAGCAGGGACTTTCTGTGAGCCAAAAGAAATCAAATTACAATCGGGAGATTTGGAACTTTAGCCTAGAGGGAGGGCACACGAGAAGCTGGGAAGGAGGAGAGGGTCAGTGCCATTCTGTGTAGAAAAGTAGTATTTCCTTGCTGGGTGGTTGTGGGTGCTTGCCTTTGGCCTATGCTGGGTGCATCCAATGCTGCTTGTACACATTGGCAAGGTTAATTTTTTTCCTTGGTGTCATTGTTGCATTACAGTGAATTAAAACCTTAGGTGAACCTCAAGCCTTTGTTTCAATACAGGCAAAATTTTTGTTTGTTGCCATGTTAGAACATTAATGATTTGAATGTGCTGCTTATTGCCTTGAATGCTGCTGGGGAAAAAAACCCCTCTAGTTTGAAAAACATGTCGAATCAAAGTGAGGGCCTGTTTGGTGGGAAGAAAAAGAAATAGCCAAGTTGTGTGCTCCAGTGCAAGACATTTCAGAGGGGAGAGTGAAACCCATGGCGTTACATGAAATGGAAAAATTAAGTTGCAAGAAGGAAGAATTTGTAATGTAATTGTGGCAAAAGATTGTCTGAATTCAGGCCACTCCAGGGATGTGGTGGGATGGTATTCCCATATTGCTGCCACCAACACCAAAACCTGCCATCATCATACTTATTTCATAGATTTGACATGATTCTGTGAGACAAAATGAATTACTTAGGCTTGCGGAAGTAGATGTTGCTCTGCGTGATTGTTTGCATCTTGCCCGTGTTTCTTACTAGCACTTGGCTTAAGGACATCACTAAATAATTTCACGGTGCCACCAAATTCCATTATTTCAGTCTCTGCTTTCTGGTTTGTGCAACTGAGTCCCTGCCAATGACCTGAGCCTTGAGCATTCCTTCCTCTGCCCAGCTATGACTTCACCACAGGTCTCCTCCTGCCTATATATACTCCTCTTTTTTTCCTGAGGAGTTACTTTCCAGTTGCATTAGAAGGTCAAAGGTGAATGACAGAATGGGGCCCCATCCCTGTGGAAAACATACTTTTTCAGTTGTGAAAGCCTGTGTGATTTGTAGAGGGGCTGGAGTCACTGACTTCCTCAGTTTGATGTGACAAAGACGTCAAAGCACTGTGTTAAGAGAACTGTCTCTTTGCAACAAGAGCTGCCCCAGGCAGCTACCTCTCCAGTTGCTTTCAGAGAGGAATTCAGGTTAGTTTCCACAGGGCAGTGATAAAATATTCTATACTGTTCCGGTTTGGCCAAATTTGGCTCAGTTCAGAGGCATAGAAAGGCCAATAATTAATTTCTGGGCATAGGCAGCGATATGGGATACGCATCATAAGGTCACCCCAAGACATATACACAGGAAAAAATGGGGAGGAAAAGTCAAAAGTCGTCTGTTAAGTGAACAACACAGTGACCTTGAACTGCTTTATTCTGTCCTGACAGATTGTAATGCTCTGTCATTTTCTCTTAATGGAAAGAAGTGTGTGGTTCTGGAAGGCAAAGGAAGGGAAAAATGATGTAGCCGACGAAGGACACACTTGTCAAAAGGCTCCTTTGCAGCACTGCTCTACAAACATAATTAATGTTAAAACAGCATTAATGAATCTTGACTGTCCCTTCCTAGCTGCTGGAGCAGCTAATGTGATGTATGATATGACACCTGAGCATGAAGCTCGGCTTTCCAATGCCACACAAAATGACATCCAGCCGCCCTTGGCAGGGGATGGCAGCAGCGACGCCGCGGCAGAGCCTCCCCAGACTCTGCTCAGCCAGCTGTCCTCAAGAGCAGAGGCACTGGCTCCAGAGGGACAGCTGTGGCACACCAGAGAAAGTTCTCCTGTGGGGGGGACCTCTTCCTGGTTACCTCTCCTTCCCGACCATCTCTCAGCACAGGTGGGATGAATTGCTCTCTACAGTTTCCTGGCTGCAGCCCTCTGCTGAGGGACCCTGGAGCCCCTTGGCCACTCTCTAAGCAGAAGTGAAGCTGTGGCCTGCGGCCTGAGGATGATGGGTTCCATTAACTGGGACCATTGACTGGTGGCTGTGTGCAAGCTGGGCCATGTGATTTAGTGGGTGCAGGCATTGTCCAGCCTCCACCTGTCTCTACAAAATGTAGCATAGGGCATACAGTGCAGTTTGCTCCATGTGAAGAGACCCTGAGTAGCTCCTCTAGAAGGTCTGGGGGCCACCAACCTCAACAGTGTGGGCTCTGTGATCTTCCAGATGTCTTAGTGTGGTTCAGATCACCTTTCCCAGGTGTCTCATGCTGACTAGAAAAGGGAACATGTGCTCGATTTTACAGCAAATTGTGTTTTTCTGTCTCATGATCTGTAAAATGGGGATAACATCTGACCCCCTTCTCGTGAGGAGAGACCTTTATGAAAGTAATTTCCTTGTTCAATGCTTTGGGGTTAATGCAAATGCCATGTGAATGTGACGTGTTTTTAAGCTGGAAAAGTAAGCGGGCTCAATGCTGACTTCTGAAGTGGTCACTGCTTGACACAGCACCATCATCTTGCAGAGATGTGGCCAAATCAAGTTCAGAGCAGGTTATAAGCCAAACAAGGTCTGTCTCGGAGAGCTTACAGATCAGGTTTGCTTTCAGCACCCTGTCTACCCTGCTAGTCCCTACTGACAATACAATTACCTGAAAGGAGGTTGTATACAGGTGGGCATCAGTCTCTTCTCCCAGGTAGCAACTGACAAGAGGAAATGGCCTCAAGTTGCACCAGGGCATGTTTAGATTTAATACTGGAAAATTTTCTTCACTGAAAGAGTGTTCAGGTATTGGAACAGACTTCCCAGGGAAATGTTGAAATCACTAACCCTGGAAGAGTTCAAAAACTATGTACATGTGGTGCTTAGGGGCATTGTTTATTGGTGGCCTTGGCAGTGCTGGGTTAATGGTTGGACTTTTCCAACCTAAACAATTCTATGATTCCATAAGATCAAGGAGGGATTACGGCTTGATGCTCACATACAATGCATTGCTCCAATCTAGACACAGCTGCAGAGTATCCCCTCATTCACTAAGCACACCGTGAGAGATGTGAACCCAACACACCTCCTATTTCTTCTAACCACAGGCGAAGGTGCTTAGAAAATCACCAGGAGAGGCTTTGAATAACCCAGGTCAGAAGTTTAACATGTTTCTTCTCATGGCTGCAATGCAACTTGTGGCTGGGGAAGTGTGCTGAGACCTCTCAGCTGGTGGGGGATGTTTTTGGAGACCTCCTCAACCTCAACACTCTGCCCAGAGATGTCATAAGCACAGGAATTCCCCCTCTGACTTCTGCCTTGATTAGCCAGGCTGAGTTGTTTGATGCAATCAGCTGTTTCTGGACAGGAAGCTACACTGTACCAGCACTGTTGCCACTGATAATGATTTATTCCTGCCCTGTCTTGCAAGGAGTCTGGTAAGAGAAGCCAAAAAACGTGGGAATATGAAAGCTGCCTTCCTCCTGGTCTCCTCCTGATTGTCCTTTGTGTGGTGCTGCATCTTATGGCGTGTTTGTATTTTCTGTCTGTCATTGCAGTGATCACTACTATGAAATATAGGTAAAACATGTTAGAAATGCAAGTATGGTTTAAACTCACAATTGTTTTCAGTAGAGGAATCCTGGAAAGGTGAGTTTGGCACATTAGTCATGCAGAAGATATTAGAGATCTTCCTCCTAGCTCTTCTACTGAGAAAGGATCTGGCAGGAATGAGGACTGTCTCTATCAAGCCATTATGTTATAGTTCTCTCTGGTGTTGATCATTTAAAGAGATGCAAGCAGAAAAGGAAAGAAGGCCTTCCTTTCCTTTTTCTATCTTCACTGTACAAGTGCCTTCTTGTCATGGTAATAGGTGGGAACCTTACACTTTAAATACTTTGCAAGGGAAAGCAGTTGTGAAGTTCCTGGTTTACTTTCCCATGTGTCACTTTGCTGGGATTGATACTAGGCAGAAAAAGGGAGAAAACACAGATAGTAGGAAAGCAGGTTCATTCTCAATGGCTGGAGTTACGTGTGCAAAATAGGGGTGTAATTTTTCTCTCTGCTTTGGATGTGAGGTTGGGATGAAGGGGAGTCAACTGGATGAACTAATTCTCTTCAGGAGAGAATTAGTAGTTTTACAGAAAATGAGTAGTCTTTTCCTTTGTCCTTTTTCATAGTAGATTCATAAAAAAACCCCCAAAAACTTGGGAGCTAAAATATTTGGGCATTTTGCCTGTGGTTGTCCTTATCTGGACTGTCACAGCACTCAAGGGAGCTGCATCATTTAGATGGATCTTTTATAAGTCAAGTGGGATGGAACAAGGGGCGGCTTTGGCCCAGGAGAGCTCAGCAACAGCAGTGCTCCCTACTGCTTTTCCCAAGGCGAGAGCATATTCCCAAGGATAGCAAAGGGAAGACCCCACTGTGTGCAGCCAGGGAACAAGTTCAGGCTTCTGAGCACTCACACAAGCAGCTAATGGACAGTTTTCATTTGCCACCACCCTGCACTCACTATTGATGTTTCATGTCTGATATTGAATGCATTTCCCTTCCTCCCAGGCTAAGCTGGGGCAGGTGACCTGGGCAGTCTGTGGTACAAGGGAGCAGGTTGCCTGCAGGTGGGAGTTGAGTGGCTCCCTGACCTGAAGGGAGGGGGATCATTATCTGTCCTGCCTCCTTCCACTGCTGTCAGGCAAGCCTTGCCCCTAAGGTGGGCCACAGCCAGAAACATCTGAAAACTCTTAGCATGGGTCAGTGGTTGAATTCTAAAACTTCACATGTGCATCAGAAAACAAAAGAAAAATAAATCTGTGGCTTCTTCTGTAAGAACACAAAAGAGCTTGGGGTTCTTGTCTGGAGTGAGAGCTAGTCTTGTGAAATTTGGGCTGTTTGGTGAAATGTACTGGATTGGCTCCAATTTGTGATGCTGATTGAGAAAAGTTGTGGGATCAGGCTTGATTTTTCAAGGCAAGTACCTCTTGTTCTGATTTAATTCTCAGGCAGGTCTCTGAGTTGAAATCAGACAGCAGCTACACATCTCGTATCAGACAGCATATGTAGGTCAGTGATACAAAAAATCCTCGTATTAAAGAGTGTGTGTCCATCACTGATACAAAATCCCTGCTGTGTTGTTTAAGCAGTTTTGAAACACAGAATTACTGTGGTGAGTCACACACATACAATTTCCACGTTCCTTCACAATCCAGACCACTTCACCAAGGCAGAGGGGGAGAAGGTGCCACTGCATCCCTGTGAGCCAAAGCATGTCCAGACAGACCAGTTTCTGGTGTTCCTGGCTGGGATGGGCACGGATCCACTTCTTCCTTATGTGAAGGTTCCTGCACCTCATGGTGGTTTCATAATACACTTTCAGGGCCTCTCAGTATTCCCTTTGAGATTCCCGAGTGATAGAAGAGGAAAGAAATTCAGCCAGGTTTTGTTTGCACAGGAAGATATTCAGGAGCAGTTATCAAAATTAATTTCCTGAGTGTGTAATTGCAGGAACAGGCGAGCCCACGTGTGCTGTTCAGGTTAAGTCATGTTATTCTTTAATTCTTGTCAGCTCTCTCACAGGCAGATGTGTCCAGGAGGGGCTGAAAACCTCACAGCAGGGAGAGCCAGAGGCTCTTCTGCTGCCGATACATCTGCTTTTTTTAGGGCCTTTCTTTTCACAGCTCATACTTTCTTTACCCAAGTTTAAAAAGAAAGAAGACCAAACAGCCCCCAAAATGAAAAAAAAAAACCCCCAAACCAAGCCAGCCTAAATCTTCCTGGAAATATTCAAACATGCAGAAAACTAAAAGAAGTGGAAGGCAACCAAAGCAGCCCTTCTGGAGACCAACGTCTAATGCCACCATCAAAAAATTAGCAGTGACACCCTCTCCTGCACAGGCAGGGATGAGTGTCAGGCTGAGCCACAGCCTTGCATTTCATCCCAGCTGGGAACCTCCCAGAAGAGAAGGGCTGGGTAGAAGTGGCACACTGTGCTGCCTTGAAGGTGAGCAGGCAGATAATCTGTGGTGAAACTTGCTGCCATTTCTGTCCCCTGCTTGTACCACAGCCTGTCTGCTGCTGCCATCACCTGCCAGGTCCTGCCTCTCACCCCAGAGGCCCTGCAGAGGTCACCATCATCATCATCATTTCCTTCCTGTGCACTGGTCCAGTAGCATCCCAGCCTTCCAGAGCAGCTTTGTGAACAGACCCCAAAAACACTGCACTGGAATCTTGAGTGAGTATCCTTCCCTTCCTTTCCCTTCCTGACCTTGCTCCTGGCGGACTTTCTGTCCACCTCATCCCTGTGTAGTTATCATCAATTCCCAGTTCCTCTGTGTTCCACAGCCTCGTGCCCCTCGCCTATGGTGTTTCTCACTGGCTGGCTGCTCCCTCAGCCGACCCCAGCAGCACCGGTTATTTTCAGGTTTGGAATGTGACACCCATGGACATGCACGTCCACCGGTGGCCCAGAGAAGTGCGGATGGGTTACAGGTGCAAATGGATGGGCTCCTTGTTCCGGGCTCTGGTGTTCAGGGAGAGGTGCCCCCCTCTTTTTCAGTTGTGCTTCATAACAAAAGCCCTCTTCACCCATCCTCACCGTCACTCACCGCCTCCAGCATTTCACACCCATATGGCTTTGCTTCCTCCTGCCTCCATCCCAACCCACCTTCCTACTAATTCTGCTTTGTGCTGAAATTTTGATCTCTTGGGCAATTGGCAGCTGCACCCCCTCAGTGTGCCAGCAGCCCTGCAGCCAGCGAGAGGGATGTGCTTAAAGAACAGTCCAGCTCTGTTTCAGCAGGTGTCAGACATCCTTAGAGCACAAAAGCTGTTGGTGAGGAAGGCACCGGGCCGAGAGTGGGTGACAGGAGAGAAGGAAACGAAGTCACGTTTTTGTAGAACGTATCACTTTCCATTGTGAGTACACACCTGAGTACGGGTGGGCGAGAGCCTACAGAGCCCTTCAGAGGAGGTGCTGCAGGGACCTGTGGCAGGGATTGATTCTCTCCTGCTCTTCTCATTCATCTCCCCTTTGTTTTCTACTCCCTCATTTTCTCTCCCTCAGCTAATTTTGTGCTGATTCAGCTGTTTTGCCAGGAACTCAGGCTGCAGTGCCAGCTGTGTCTGCCTCTGTGTTGGGACCTGTTCCTGCTTAGGGGTCCTGCAGGAAGTGAGTACCGCACTGTGATTTCTCTGTGAGTTCCCAAAATCTCTGGGATGCTCAAATCATAGAATCATGGATGGTTTAGGTTGGAAGGGACCTTTAAAAACCATCTAGTTCAACCTCCCTGCAATGAGCAGAGATGTCTTCAACTGCACCAGTTTGCTCAGTCCCATCCAGCCTGACCTTGAAAGCTTCCAGGGATGGGGCTTCTACCACCTCTCTGGGCAACCTGTTCCAGTGTTTCACCACCCTCATTGTAAAAAACTTCTTCCTTATACCTAATCTAAGTTGGTTGTCCTTCAGTTATCCCTTGTTCTATTGCAACAGGCCCTGATAAAGAGTTTGTCCTCATCTTATTCAAGGCTCACTTCAAGTGCTGAAAGGCTGCAATAAGGTTTCCTCAGAACCTTCTTTTCTCCAGGACTGGGGTGGTCGAGGTGCTCCAGGGGCCAAGCTGCTGCTCCTTTGCCTCCTCTCTGCTCCCTCAGCTCCTCTGGGAGCAGCTATGGGCCAGGGTGCTGGAGGGGACCTGCTGGCCAAAACCAGTTTATTTTTTCTGCTGTACTGGGGCAGCTGCCACAGGACCACAAAACCTCCTTGGAGCAGCTAGACAATAGCAGAGAGAGTTTGTCAGGGTGCTTTATTTTATTTATTGGTAATTTTAGCCATTACTTCACTGATGAAGTTGAATATATTTGTTTAAATCATCTTTTTAACAATAAAATTGAAGGTTGTTTCACAGAGAATTTTCCTTTTGTTCTTTGCTCAAATACTCCTGCCCTTTGGCTGTTACTAGTTGCATCCACAGATTTCTAAACAACTTAATCTGTGGAAATTAGAGTTTATGGGGAGGGTCAAGATCTAGTACATCTGAGAGCAATATTCCTGTCCCTTTTAAACATCATTAATTTGTATTGAATACAGGAGTGTGTAAACAAAATGCCAGCTGTACAGCAGAGGATAAAAATTGCAGGGCAGTGAAGCCAATTAAATCAATTGCTGCAGGCTTTGCCTTTCCCTTGTCTCGTGGGAAGGGCTGGGTGGGAAGGCTGGCAAACAGAGGTGTGGGCAGAAGGACACAATAATTGTCCTCTGTATTTTAAAGGCACATTGTCACCACTGCATCAGATACTGTCACCAGCCTTCAGAAAGGGGCTAAGTTGCTATTTCAGCTCTCAAGCCACTCTGCTTGACATATTTGCTTTCAATGCATCAGAGAGTTCTTCACATCCAATTTTGAGCAGTCAAATGGTCTGACTAGCTTCCAAAATAGTGACAAACTCATAATTTTATTAAGAAAATCTATTTAAAACTGAAGGGAAAGGTGGTTGTTCACCTGTCTGAAAAGACTGCTTTTCTAAAACGTAAGCAAGCACGTAAGCCTCTGTTGCAGTGGGGATCCTGCAACATGCATATATCACACCAGGAGTCCCGTGGAAAGGAAATATATATGGACAGACAGATTCTTGCTAGCTGTTTCAGAGATGTTTATTTCTCCAGCCGCATGGCCGGAGCTCTGCTGAGGAACTGTTCCAGTCACGGGACCAAGGGTCCTTCTGCCCGCGCAGGGAACACAAACCAACCAATGGGAACGAGGCTGAGCAGGGGCAGGAAACCCCGTGTCTGTGCCCTCAGGGCCCCTCTCCCAGGGCTACACGGCGGGGGAGGGACCCCAACACCTCACCCGTTTTATTTTAATAAAAGGAGAATGAAAACAACTGGATAAACATAACAAGAACCGTTTCAAGACAAAACAAGCCACCCTCCTGAGTCTTTAAATGTCCAATCAGATTCTGTGGAACATCTTAGGGCTGACAGAAGGGAGACAGAACTCTGAGCATGCTTTGTGGGGAAACTGAGGCAGGAGAGGGTTTAACTTCTTCCCTCCCCCTTTTCATCCCCCACTCGGCATTGGAAAGGGATTTTTGGGGAAACAATTGGCAAAAGCATGGTTTTGTGAGGGAAACCATGGATGAAAAAAGGGATTGGGAATACACTGGGGGTAATAGGACATAGGGTAAAAGGGAAAGGTGGGATTAGGAAAGGGAAACTGTAGGGGGGACTTACAATAGAGATACTGTCTAACATGACTACGATTTTTTGCATATATACTGCCTTTTACAGGAACACCATCAGGCCCAGTGACCTGCGATGCTTGTAACCCTTTTCTCCCTAGTACAATATTAAATTCCACCACCTCTCCATCTCCCAAGCTTGGGATCCATTTTTCAGGGTTATTCTTTTTAATAGCAGTTCTATGCACGAATATGTCTTGCTGGTTGTCACACCTTGTTATAAAACCATAATTTTGCTTAATATTATACCATTTTACTATCCCTAAGGTCTTAGTTACTATGATTTTTTCCTTTTTCCGAGTGGCTGCTGTTTTCTGTCTCGCTCCGTCTTTGCTCTCTCTTTCAGTCGCTCCCGTGTTGGAATTCTCGGAGCTGCTGGTGCCTGCGCGCTCTTCCCGGGGTCGCGTTCGGGGCTGCGCGGGCCGGGCCGGGCCGCGCCGCTCAGTTCTCCGTGCGTCGCCTCCTCTGGTCGCAGCTTCGCTGCCGCTGCCGGGCGCTGCACCCACATCTCGGCCGGGCCCCCGAGCGATGACCCCCTGCACCCTGCTCCAGCGCGCGTCTCGGCTGGGCGCGGCTCCGCTCCACCGCCATCGCCGCCAGCCGCCGCCCGCGTGCCGCCCCTCTCGGCCGGGCATTCACGGGGCTCGCTCCACCACGCGCTGTGCGGGGCCATTCGGGCACCGCCGGGTCCCGCCGCGCCTCGCTCCGCCACCGACACTGCGGCTCGCGTGGCTCCGCCCGCGCGCGGGAACTGCCTCGCTGCTGCTCGCAGAGCGCTCGGCGCACGTGGCCTGGGCCGCACGGTCCCTGCGCCAGGCTTCCCTTCGCCAGGACACAGCTGACACTGCTCAACAGTCTCGGTAACTAAATAATATTCACGAAAATATTCTTCCATCGGCATATATTTTGACTCCAGTATTAACTGTGTCCAAACGGTTTTCCAAAAGCCCTTCGTAAGAATTAAATCCCAAGAAACATAGAAAAAGTTCTTAAACAACCATGCCAGGAAGTGTTTCAGTTCTTTTTGAGCTTGAATCAAGCTAAAATTTACAAATCGTTGTTCAAGAATCATTTTAAGTTTAAGATAAATGTCCATATGCGGCTCTGAGAGCCAAGAGTCTTCCCACGGTTCCTCCATAGTTTAGATATGGAATAGCAAAGCAAAACCAAGAAGAGGAATCCAAAGTTTCCAGGGTTTACTCACACAAATCAGTCGCTTAGGGATCGGGGATCGTTCTGCTCTCAAATCTCCACCATTTGTTGCAGTGGGGATCCTGCAACATGCATATATCAAACCAGGAGTCCCGTGGAAAGGAAATATATATACGGACAGACAGATTCTTGATAGCTGTTTCAGAGAGATGTTTATTTCTCCAGCCGCATGGCCGGAGCTCTGCCGAGGAACTGTTCCAGTCACGGGACCAAGGGTCCTTCTGCCCGCGCAGGGAACACAAACCAACCAATGGGAACGAGGCTGAGCAGGGGCAGGGAACCTCGTGTCTGTGCCCTCAGGGCCCCTCTCCCAGGGCTACATGGCAGGGGAGGGACCCCAACAAGCCTCCCCTCAGACAGTGTGTGAGGTCCCTGCAAGAGTGGTACTATTTAAGGTTATTTTTGCAACAGAACTTGCAGTTTTGGCTTCTTCAGAGGTTCTTTGGGATACAGAAATCAGCACTTTGTCCTGCAGAGCTGCCCTTCACTGCAACAGGGGAGTCACCATCTACCTATTCTCTGGGCTACAAAGATAGAACAGTATCATGGAATCATAGAATCATTTATGCTGGAAAACACCTTTAGATTATTGAGTCCAATTTTTAACCCAGCACTGCCAAGTCCACCACTAAACCATGTCCTCAAGTACCATACCTTCACATCTTTTAAGTACATCCAGGGATGGTGACTTCACTACTTCCCTGGACTGCCTGTCCAACTGCTAGACAACCATTTTGGTGAAGAAATTTTTATGAATATCCAGTCAAAACCTCCTCTGGCACAACTTGAAGCCACTGTTGCTTGTCCTGTCTCTTGTTACCTGGGAGAAGAGGCTGACTCTCACCTTGCTGCAACCTCCTGTCAGGTAGTTTAGAGAGTGATAGGGTTTCCCCTGAGCTTCCTTTTCTCCAGGCTAAACAAACCCAGGTCCTTCATCTGGTCCCCATAAGATTTGTGTTCCAGAGCCTTCACCATTGCCCTTCTATGGACATGCTCCAGCCCCTCAGTGCCTTTACTGTAGTGAGGAGTCCAAAACTGAACACAGGATTTGAGGTGCAGCCTCACCAGGGCTGAATATGGGGGGATGATCACTGCACCGGTCCTGCTGGCCACACTATTTCTGGTACAAAATGTCACAGCCAATGTGTTTATGACATCTATTTTTGAGCAAAGCTGCCCACTGGGATTTTCAGCCCTCTGTCACCGGCAGAGGTGAACGAGGCAGTGCTTCCACCAGGCATGTAGCTGGCTCAGATGTGGTTCAGGGGGTCCATGTGGTTTCTCAGTGGCTTTTCTTCATTTGCGTCAGGTGACAGGAAACTCCCAGTGGGTGCAAGAGCACGCCAAGGGTTTTTGGGACACTCACCTCTTTCAGCTCATTTGCTTTCTTTTTTTTTTACTCCCTCACTGTATCTCAGACTGAGCTGAACAGGACGTTGGTTTTGCATTGCGTGAAAGGAAGAGGTCACCCTTGAAAGGAAAAGGTTTCCCTTGAAATCTCTTGCTGTCCTCAAGGGCAAACCATGTGGGTGGGTTCGGAGTGCTGGTGGCTCACAGCATCCACCCCACAGCAAACTTGGGTCACTGATAGCTGAGGTTCTCCAAAGCCACCCACATTTGGGTATGGACAAACGGTTCCTCAAGCTTTCATCTCTTCCCATAAAGATTTGTCTGGTGCAGGCCAGCTGGCTTCTACACCAAGCCCAATTCCATTTATCATGCCATGTGGGACTGCCAACAGCAGCTGGTTGACATAACAATTGCATTTCCCAGCAGTGGAAATAGTGTTTCCTGTTGCCCATCTTTCATTCCCGTAATCCCGAGTGGAGGCTTTTGCTCTCATTTTGTTTTATTTTCCTCTTGAGGAAGACATAAACACATTTCTTACTTTCCTGTTTGGAGCAAAGTGGCTGAGTCAGCACCAAAACCAGCTCTGGGCGCCTGCTCATGGTGAAGATGGGAAGTGTATGACTTGGGGTAGCTGCCGAGGGTCACCTAAATTCCTTCTGCTCCTAAACTCACCTTCCTATGAGCTTCAGACTGGGCTTTGAATAGTCACTGCCCATCCCTGCTCTTAGGCTCCCTGACAATTTTCCCTTGACCTCTTAAGCCTGAAATGCTCTGTGTAGCTTCAGCCACTGCTGGCAGCTGGCCAGTCCTGTGAGCACCACTTCCAGCCAGCCCTCCAGAGTCCCTTTCTCCCTCTGAGCCCTTCTGCACCTCAATTTTTCCAGTAAAGTCTCCTTGTCTCCCCAACAGACAATGAGTTTTCCCCAGTCTTGGAGACCCTCCAGCCTCTTGCTGACTCTAGGGAAGGTACTGCCTGCTGTGGCCAGAGCCTCAGCCAGTGAGGAAATTTGCTGGCTTCACAGGCAATCAAATTTCAGCCTGCTCCTTTCAGAGACGCCTTAACCCTGTCAACTCTTCCCCATCCTGGCCATGTGGATCACAGGGCACACCAAGTGCTGGTGTGGGCAATGCCACGAGGGAGCGGCACCGTCTGCGGGACCCCTCCTCCCTGGCAGCCCTTCAGCTGTATGGGGGGACATGGATGGCTACAGGAGGCAGGGCATGGCAGCCAATCCATTGGCATCACATTTGTGTCCTCTCTGGGAAAACCTTCAGGCTGAGATGAACAACTTCAGCCCAAAGAGGAACACAGCAGGCAAGGGGCTGGAGGGAAGTTGTGGTTTTATAATACTAATTAACAGTGCTTCAGGAAAAAGGGCAAATGGGCTTTCAGGTCCCTGACCCCAGGGATGGCAGGCAGCACTGTTTGTCCTGCAGTCTGTGAGATATCCCCTAAACATCCCAGGAAATCTATTTGCCAGGTCCTGGGGAGCTGAGCTCAGCATCACCCCCCTTTTCTCAGTTGTTCATTCCCCACTTTGAGCTGTTGCAATCATTTGCATGGTCAAACTGCTGACAGGCATCCTGCCTCCCAGATCTCACCGGTTTTATTTTGCATGTGGCATCCCCTGCCTGAGTGCTTTGTGTCACCTGGCCAGCAGCCAGGCAGAGTCGGAGTAGGGGCAATGCAAGGATGGGAATAAATTGGACCCTCACCCTGGCTTAATCCTCATTGAGGCATTTAATGACGCAGTGCAGGGAGCAGATCTGATGAAAAAGCTTTCCTGTTTGTTTTTTTTTAAAGCTCTGCTTAATTTTATATTTTTCTAAACGCTACCTACTCAGATTGGTTCTCCGTGGGAGCAGACAGCAGTGTTGCTACAGGTGGCACAATGAGGGTGGCTTCTCTCATGGCAGAGCCCTCCTGCCAGGAAGGAGAGGCCAGGGGCCCATAATACTGGGTGGAAAATCAGTTTATGAAGGAAACATTTTCAAAATCACCAACCAAACTTCCTACATGCACGAAGAGACTGATGAACAGCAACATCATCAAGCCTTTGCAGCTTTGTTTTCCACTGCCCCCATCCAAGAGAAACAGAGTACCAAATGCAATCCCTCAAGTATTGCTAATATAGCAAAACGGCAAGGACAGGGGACACAGGACTGGGAGGAGAGGCAAAAATAGCCTGGAGGTGTTTTTCTGTCCACGAGGAAGCAAGCTTAGGCCTGAAGTAGTGCTTCTTCTCTTCCCAAACAAGGAGTAACAAGGACCAGCTCTTCCTCGGCTTTGCTTGATGCAATCATTCCTAGAGAGGTAAGAAATTGCTGGGTCTAAGGGGAGAGAACTTTACTAGGATCTCTTGAACAGGTTCCCACTCAAACAAGGCGTGTAAGAAAAGGCCAGCTGAGTCACTGCTGTGGGAGAGGCTGCAGCCAGCAGATAAAAGGTCTGCATCACCAGGTGCTGTCAGAATGAGTGTTAAATTAAGTGTAAGAGAGACACGTTGTGCCTAAGGCTTAATTAACTGTTCCCTTTCACCATGAAAGCTTGCACTCATGCCTTTACTATGTCTCCTGCTTTTTAACTGAGTTCTGACTATCACCAGCTATTTAGAAACAATATCTGCCTGGGGTTTAGCCACGTCCACATGTAAGCAGCTCTTTCAGGGCTGTGGTTGAAGCGAGTGGTGAACTTCAAAAGGACAACCTCATTTCACCAAGTGAGTAAGCAGAGCTTGGGCCACAGGAGGCTCTGAAGGGTGGGGTAGCTCTCAGCTATGGCAGCACTGGGAAGCCCAGAAGCCAAGAGGAAGCTGAACTGCAAATAGAATTGGGGTCTGTGGCTGTGATATGCTGGAGAGGTTTAATTAGGGTGTAGCACTGTGGATAACACTCACTTCTGGGAGTTTTTGTATTTGCAAAGTGAATTTACCAGAGAAATCCTGTGCAATGACTGTTTCCATATTTATCTTGAAAACTTGACCTTTCATTGCTGCTTTCTGCCCCACTGGTCCTCTTTGGTGGCACACAGAGGTCCAGGTGGTCTCGATGAATTAATTTCCCCTCCCTCAGATTTTCCCTGACTGTTGCTGCAGCTGGTGGCTCACACAACTGTTTCTGCTTTATCACCAGAAGCTTTCAAGGAAGCCAGCTTGCTGAGACCTGGATTTCTGACAGAGAAGAAAAAATCTGAAGGTAGGAACCGCTTTTTAAAGAAGTCTTTGAGTAGTGAAATAAGTAGGGTCAGAAAGGCACCCACCTTCTTTTTTTTTCCATGTGAAGATTATCTCTGAACACAGGAGCAGATACAATCAGTGGATCCAAGTGGGGCAAAAACACAGACAGGTTTCTCCATGCTCACACATCCATGCCCAGGGAGGGCTGGTCATGCTCATGGTTGCCATCTGAACCCAGGGGCTGCATTTTCCTGAAGGGCTTTTTGTGGCAACACCCATTTAAAGAGATCTAGCTGTCTTTTCCTCCTAACACCTTGGGGTTTTAGCCTGGATCAGTCCTCTGTTGGGGTTCACAACTCGGGTCTATAACCCATCATGCTCGTGCTGCAGAGGAGGTGGTGGTTGTGCTGAGGTGCAGCTGAAGGAAGGAATGGCTGGAGACATAAGGGGGAAGCAATGGCTCCATGAGCACAAGCATTACTAGTGAGGAACCTGAATCATGAGATGGTGGCCTCAGACTTCTGTCCAGAGTTAAATTGCACAGGCTGTAGAAATAAAGCCACGGTGCTGGGTCTTTTCCCCCAATGACCCCCAGTGCCATGCCCTTCCTCAACAGGGGGGCTCTGAGGCCAGGGACAACCCCCTGTTTACATCAGTGGGTTATGGAGCTCTGCTCACAGCAATCCAAAACACAAATAAGCAGGGCCTGAGATGGTCTGACCTCATTAACACCTGTGTTTTCCCTCTTGATAGCACTAATAAAACAGCTCTTGAGCTGGCAAATATAAGAACACTCCCATTATTTTGGGCAGTGCAGGGTTTTCTTAGGATATGGATGTCTGAATAGCAAGAAAAGGCACACAGTCACATTTGTTCCTGCTGATTCTGGACTAGGCTATGTCCATCTACTTCCATGGTCATATTTTCAGTGACAAGCACGATTACCACCATTGATTCATTGGTGTATCACTAGCAGCAATAAAAGAGGTGGGTGCTCAGAGAGGATGCCAGGTGCTCTTTCTCCACACAAGTCATCCTGCTGGATATCCCTTGTCTTTTCACATTGCTTCATCTGCCATAAAACAAAAACAACAGCTAAATTTTGCAGCTTTCTGAAGGTACATGGATATGGCTCCTCCAGTGCCTCACCTAGCTATAAAACTGCTGACCCAGCAAGAGGAGCAAGGCCACATCTGATTATGAGCGGCACAGGGAGGAAAATGCTAATGGCTGAGTTTGCCTAACCCTTCCTCTTAGCAAGTCTGATTTCAAGTTGCTGATAGCATTGACAAGTGGTGTGGGCAGAAATTATCTATGTTGGGTGTCTGTGTGTGACCTGTACTGTCTCAGGAAAACTTCAGCTAAAACAAGACAGTCATTTCCCCGTATCTGAGGGAAACAAGCTTTATTAGCGTAAAAAGAAAACCACATCCTCTTTCATTAAGATTTTCTAACACAGCTGTGCCCTGACTTCAGACATAAAGTTAGTCTTTCTATTACCCTCTGCTCCATGCCTGTTGTGATTACAAGCCATTAAATAAAAAGAGTGATGCTGTCTTGGTTCCTACATTTCCCTCAGCACAGGCAGGCTATGTCCCCAAAGCATGTGCCATCCTTGAATGGAATAGAACATTCCTGGGAATTGTTCCTCCCAGCTGTAGGATACTAGTATGTCACTGGCATTATTTTACCTGTTTTAGATATTATTGTAATTATTACATGCTGTTATATTAGTAATGATAATAATGTTAGGGAGACATTGTTCCTGATATGTTCAGGGGTTCCAGTATTTCTGTTCAAGTGTGGGATTTGGGTGTATGTTAGCAGAGCAGGTTAAAAAAAAGGGTTAAAACAAAAATCAGGACCTATAGGAAAGGAATCAGTGATAGATATCTGGCACAAGAGGTTAACAAACAGGATCTGAAAAGAGAGAAGGATGCAGCTTGGGAGGAACAGCATGGCAGGATTAGGTGGCAAAACAAGAGAGGAGATTTAACCTGCCTCTGTGTGCTTTACCATCTGAGGGGTCAGTGCAGTTCATTCCCCCACCCTACAGCAGTGAGGCAGTCCAGACCCTGTCCAGCACCGCAGCCGTGCTGTCAGCCCGGGGCTGCCGTGCCGAGCAGAGACAGAGCAGAGCGCTGCCGGCACGTCTCCCTCGCCGCCCGGGGCTGGACGGGCTGCGGGCCCTGGCCCGGGGCCAGCCGGAGCCTCTCCCGCAAACAACACCCGGGCGCCACTGCGAGCTCTGATTCCTGCTCTCTCGGGGGCCATGGCAAAAATCCGGCCCGCAGGCCTTGTCTGAAGAAAGACTGCAGACGTTTGTACGTGCTGGTAGTTCCTGGGCCTCGTATGTCCATCTCGTAAAACAGACCAAGGATTTTCCCAGATAAAAAAAGACACATCTCTTGGCAGAGAGTCACATCTGCAAGTACCCGAGAATGAAAACATCCGGAGAGTGCTGCCTTTGAAACAAAATGCCCAAAAGCTCAAAAACATGGAGGGGAATGGAGAGTGCCATCACGGCAGCACATTCCTGTCTCCTGCCTCCTTCCTACCAGCAATCATTAACCATCCCGGGCCAGAAGCCAGCAGAGAGGCGACTCCTGAGCTGGATGCCTTCATCCCAGGGACGAGGGCAGCAGGAAGGAGAAGAGCGGTGCCTCTGCACGGCCTGGCCCTGCCGGGGCCAGGCACAGTGGCATGGTGCAGGCACTTGCTGCCCGGCACTGTGCCCATGTCCTTTTAAACTTGTCATCCCACTTTCCAGCGGGAACCCAATGCCGCCTTCTTCACCAAAGCATAAACACAGAACAAGGGAACAACGAGTGCTCATTCACTGCACGTTTGTTTGTTTCAAGACCCAAAGTTTATATAGTTTAAAGCTTCCACATGCCACTTTCACTGGTGCCCCTGCAGCCTGGTAACTGGGATGTGACGGAGAGAAATGGATGTGGAGCACTTTAGCGTGATCTAACAGCAGAGCTATTTGATCTGGGGTTTGGCATGCACTGAAAATGCCAGTGGTTAATGGACTGTGAACATGGTGCAGCAGCTCTTTGCCTCCCTGCTGGCGCAGGAGTCAGTGTTTCGTAAAGCTGAAGAGGATGCTCTCGTTTGCAGCATCTGTCCCACTGATCTAGTGACCAGCCTTGCTTTACTACTCATCTATCAATGCACAGCCAGCAATACACAGATATTTCTAGCCTTCATTTTAAAAAAAACCTTCATTGAAAAATAGAAAAGTCTGTCTGGGAAGATCAACTTTGATCTCTGGTTTTGACCATTTGCCTGACTTTAAATTTCCACGTCTTCAAATTTGGTTTAGCTCCTGCTACAGTTTTCTAACACAGTGCCTAAATGTCTATTTTTGTCTGAAGTTTTAACATTTCCTCTACTTAGACTGAATATGTTTTATTGCATCCTCTAAACCCCAGGGACACTCCAGTGAAGAGAGAGCACTGTCAATGTGAAAAGCAGTGGTATTTTCCCAGTTTCAGACCACTCATCTGTGCCAGACTCTTACCCAGATCAGACACCATTTTTTTCTCTGCACTTAAAGCTCACCAGGGACAGCAAGACACACACAAAAAAAGAAATTAAAAAAAGCATCAATTCTGTAATAAGAAGACAAATCATTCTTGTCAAATGTATTTGTCTCCATAACGGGAAGAAGTACTTTTTATAGGCTTTTTATTTTAGACACGGAAAATCATGATGTATCTGTCCTCTATGTGCAGTGCCCAACAGAAGATTGTACCATTCACTGTATGCGTCATTTACTCTACGTGCCAGGTTTCTGCTGTTTTAATTTACTGCTGAGGGATTTCATCCTCTTCCTTTTGGGGATTGTTCAAATCAAACAGCGATTATTGTTGGCTCCTTCCATTTTAGGCTGCCACCATCACCATAACTTTTTGAGTGGCTTCGATACAAAAACCCACAACAAGAGTGAAGCTCGCAAAGAACTCAATGTAGTATCTGGTACTTTTCCTCTTCCAAAATAACTACTTGGAAGAAAGGGTTTGTTTGGTTTCTTAGGCTTTGTACAGTTACTTATTTTAGGTCGCTTTATTTAGTTTATATTTTTGTTCCTTGTACTGAGCCAAAACTTTCCTTTTCTCAAATTCACTTGGGTCCTCATGGCTATCACACTAGGACCACCGTAACCACTCCTCCTTCTTTGACACTTAGATCCTCCAAAGCTTTGTGAGTTATTATCATCATTCTCTTGTATACATATTCTTGTCATTTGACCAAATTATACATGGGATTTGTTTAAACATTTTAAAGCATGGAATCACCAGGGAAAATCAAACATCCCTTTTGAAAGTCCTTTCTGGACTTCAGGTACCTGTTTAGGTCCCTTTATGCCCCCTTTAGATCAGCCACTTCTACTTTTTGGCTTGCTATCTGCCTCTTGGCAAATGGGAGGTCAATCCCTGCCAGTCTTGGGCTGCTGACCTGACAGAGAGACCCAGTGACAGCTCTCACGACCCACTGAGTACAGAGAGGGATGAACCAGCTCAGTGCACAGCCCAGGATGAAGTGCACATTTCAGGTGCAAGAGCAGATGAGGATCAGAGGGTGTGTGTGCCCATGGCAGCAAATGACACCGTGCCCAGAGGAGACCAGACTTAGAGCAATTGTGTGGCTCACTTCACCCTCAGATGGGCACTTTGCTGGGGCAGAAGAGATTTAGTCTTTCAGAATATCTGCATGCAGGTAGTACCATGTAAAGGTCACTACAGGACACAGCCAGAGCAGGGAGATTGTATGTCACAACCTCTGGCACCATCAGGATAAGCCTGCCATGGAGCCAGACCAGGGTAATATGCCCATGGAAGGCAAATGATCAAGTCAGCAAGAAGGGACTTGCAACATCTTTGGGAGAAAATTGGTAAACAGTGGCTAAACATCAGCCTATGTATGCAGCAGTGAGAACAGGGGTGCTGGAGAACTGCTGACATCCATAGCAGGGGGAGCAAACCTAGGGTCCCTCAACATGCCAGACCCCACTGCCCACACACTGACAGATTTCAAAGATTAAGATGTCTGGAACATGCTGGCAGCAGAGAAGGTTGGATTTCTTCACTACAGCAGAAACAGCAATAGAGATGCAGACAATATCCAGGAAATAGATGATGCTCAAGATATAAAGTTGGACAATATTAACCTAGGAGATTCTCTGAAGAGTAGGTTGCTGTGAAAAAAAGGAGCATAGTCACAAAATACAGATTTAATACCTTTTTTTCTTATGTTTGGGAGAGAATCGAGTGGTTGAAAAAATGTGTCAGTCACTTGACCTCTATCTTCATCTGTCACATCGTGTTTTTCTGCCAAAGAAAGTGGCCTGAAAACAGTCTTTGAAATTCCAGCTCATACCTTTACTAATACGCCCCAGCAGTAAAAAACATACTGAAAAAATTACCCCCTGCAGGCTACTATCCTATCTGTGACAGAAACCAGGAGAAGATTATTTCCAGAAAAGTTCAAGAGAAGAATTCAAGAGAAGATAATTTGCCTACAGAAGTAATTTCTAATCGTGGGCTTTCTGAGGTTGCTCTATGGCCTGAAGCTAGGTGGATTTTATCCCTCAAACATGAAAGAGAGAATAAAAGTAACAACCTCTGATTATCCTCGTTTTCCCCCTCTCTAATCCTACTTAAGCTGACTCTTGCTCTCAATGACGGTCAGCAAAAGTCTCACAAACAACGTTATTCTGTAGTAAATAAATTTCCTGTACACACCCAACATTATTCTGTAATAAACACGTCTCCTGTTATCCACTTCAAAATGCATCCCTTTTCGGGTTCATTGAGTCCTCATTCAGTATAGGAGCAATCAGGGTGCAGCAGAGCACCTTGACAGACTTCAGTATTTTCTGCTTTTCCATTATGTTCTCTTTTCTGAATTTCTCCCTGTAAACTAAATAATCACAGGGTGCTTCTGCATAGCAATATCTCCGTCCTTTTAATCATATTTGTCCTTCAATTCCAACCTACACCCTTTCTCCAGTGCAGTTTTTTTGAAATGAGATGCCCCTGATATTTCAGGCAAAGCTGCCTCCTGACATTACATACTGGCATCGCGCACATTTCTGGAGAAATCAGCTCCGTGAGAATGCTTTATCATCAGCCCCTTTAACCAGACGTTTAACCCTGACAAAGGGCTCCCTGGAAGCAGAAGGAGTTGTGGAGTGTCGGTATCCAAGATGCTGAGCAGTCCCCAGTGCTAACAAACCGCCCCGGGGCACTTCCCTGATTTGCGTGGGCTCCATCAGGAGAGCCCTGGCCAGGAGCCCGTCACTCTTGCTACACTGCCAGCAGCTGGAAGAGCTTTTGGTGTCTGACGGGCAGCTCTGCCACACAAGGATATCTTTCTTTGGTAGCAAATTCAGCTGCTCAGTTTCAGCGTTGTGCTGCAGCAGGGGCAGGGGAAAGTGGAAAACAGCTGCACTTGAATTTCATTCCTACTTCCTATGTTTGTGCCTCTTTGTTTATCTGGGACACTCATTCCTGGATTGGTTGTTTTGTAGGAACATCTTTGTCTGAGAGAGGCTGCTGCTGCGTTCCCCAGGCAGACATGTTTTTCATTCTTTTTTTTTTTTGCCTTCCATTTGATCCTTCTTTTCTCAAGCATAAATCAGAATACTCTAATTTCTCTCCAGAGCTTTTCCCTCCACTGTTTTTAATAGATATATTTAAATCACATTTTAAAATGTTTCTTATCACAATTGTAAATCTTGTTATTGAGGCTGGAAGGCTGAATGTTATGTTAACAAGCCTTACCCAGACTAGGGAGAGATTTAGAAATACCAGGTGTGTTAGCTGGGTAGAGGTAAACAGAAAAAGGTAAACCGAGGCAGAAGATGAGGCTGCACTCATTTTGGTGAATATCAGCGTATTCTGACATTGTGTTGCACAATTTCCCCGTGGTCCATCTTTTCTCGGCACTGCCAAAATCCTGCTCCAGAGACCATTTAATGCAGCTAAGCTGTGCAAAGGTGATTGGTCAGATCAAAATGCCAAAGGAACTCTTTCCCGGTGGATGGTGATTATTTTCCTCTACTATTTCTGCCTTTGCAGTCTGTTTGCTTTGAAGCCTGTGAGGTCATGGCAGTGTCCAGTTTTATTGAGCCTCTAGGACAGCACACTCTCTGTCCAGCACCTCTCCCAGAGAGTGGGACCCACAGGGCAACTCCCCCAAGCTCTGAAAATAGCTCTGAACTTTCCCAGCCTCTGCATGTGTTCCTTGGAACCGCAGCCCTGCTGGATGAGTCAGCTCTCGCAGGGTGACATCGCAGCTGAAATCAGACCTGGGCTTTGCAAAGAGAAATCCAAAGATCCTCTTGTTGCTTCATGGGAAACATCTACATGAAGTAAAGATGAGTGTGTCACACACTTCCTCTCCCCATGCTGATTACTCACCACTCTGGGGAACCCCCAGGGTTGTGTGGGGATCAAATCTCCTCTTTCCAAATCCTTCAGCTGCACCTTCTCTGGCAATGAAAGATGGAGAACACAACTCCTTTGAGAGCAGACTGTGGAGTCAGAACAGCAGCTGGGAAGCAATACAGTCTTGATGAGGATGTGCCAAACCAGAGTGGACTCCAGCATCTCTTTTTTCCAGCAAGCCGCTGGAAAAGGAGGCTCTATCCGAAAGACTGGTCTGGCACCAGAAAACCTTTCCCAGCTTTCTCAACTGTTTGGTTGTCACAACCTCTTGCTGCACTCCATATGCCTCTGTGGAAGGGATAAAATGACTTCTGCAAATGTCATGATAGGTATAGAACGACTGGGATATAAAACCAGACACAGATCTTTTCTCCAGTTAGTCGCACAATTGTATCACTGGGATATTACCAATACACAGTCTCCGTGGTTCAATTCATCATGATTTAGTCTGAACGGTGAATGGCAAGACAGACCCTTTAAATGTAATGCTCTTTTGAGAAAATTATCTCTTCTGTGGTCTTGCTTAAAAATAAAAGGCTAGGAAAAGGGTACTCTGTCAAAGTTGCCTCAGATGTTTCCACAGCACTTTCAAATCCAGTGTAATGAAATCTGTTGCCAGGTAAATAAAACCAGTGTGGAAACACTTACTCTTGCCCCTTACTGGGACGTGAGTGGCTTTGCACTCTTCTAAACGCAGATGTGAAGATGCCTTTCTTGGCTCTTGAATTGAGGAAAGAACTTTCAGTTGCTGTCAGGAGAGTAACTATGGTTTCTTACTCCCAAAGATTGGAAATGCTCACTCCTTACCCTGTAATTCTCTTATCCTTGTTTGGTTGATAGCTGTGCCTGTCTTCCTTATGCAGCTTTTTGATCAAATTGCTGTAATTTAGCAATCACTTCACAGGTGGCAGAGACTGTAGACTCCTCTCTGTTCTTTGAAGTTCCTACTTTCTATTACAAGTCATTGCATTGCAACCATATAGATCCCAAACATTTTGCAGTTGGAGGCCAGAGTCACAAGACCTGGTAGATCAGAATTTTACCCAAGATCGTAGTGCAACATGGAAGGAAGAAGCCTCCAGAAGATTCTTCCTAATGCCTTACCCATTCAGTGTGCAGATGAATAGATCAGTAGCACAAGCTGCGATATAATGTATGTTAGAAAGGTTATATTTGTAACATCTGAAAAAACATTTCCCCTCAAGCTGAAAGGGAAGGTCAGTGTCAGATTAGTGCTTTTGTGTGTCACTGTCTGTCGCTGTGGCACTGTAGGAACAGACCTGGGAGGCAATGAACCGATATTAGGAAGTCAGTCCAGGGGAATGGGCAGGAAATGGAGCTTAGGGACCCATGACAAACTCCCCTGCTGCATAGTTCTCCTCTGATTTTGGGAAAGTTGCATGCACTGCTGGTGAGTCACAGGCACCCAGACGATGTGAGTTTGGCTCCATCTAAGGGAAGCAGTGAAATACTACAAAGCCCCAGAAACGAGTTGGTGTCTGTTCCAGTCCTTTCGAGCCAAAAGACGATGGCCAACCTTCACCTCTTCTCATAAACCACAATGTAGCTTTATCCGTGCACTTTTGAACCGATGAGTTTGTAAACTCTGCTATTTACTACGGTAATACTTTTCTATCTATGCGGGTCACAACTTGGAAGTCAGCCTCAGGTTAATGATTAATGTATTCTTTGATAGAAGACACTAATTATTAACCCTGGACTCTGATACTAATCCACACACTTTTTTACGAGCACTTACACTTCCCCAAACAATTTCTTTATTGGAAATTCTCGCAGTTGATATTTGCCTAAAGGACATACTTTTAAAAAGGAATTCAGTTTCCTTTGCTCTGTTTTTCCTTTATGTTACTCTTTCTTTGAACAGCTGAGCAGGCAAAATCCTCTTTTCTTGTAAAGGGCACATAGGAAGGTAAATTCCTTGCCCAGCAAAGCTTAGATTAATAGAAATACGTTGGCATTTACCAAACTGAAACTGCTGACCCATTTCAAAACAGAAAATCCTTAGTAAGATAGGAAAATGAGTGTCTCTAACATTTTGAACAGTCTATGAACTACCTCTCTAAGATGTTTATGTCCTTGCCCAACTCCTTTCTCAAGAGACACTTATACTGTAGGGATTATAGGACAGAAACCAACCACTGATGTGCAGGTCATGGAAACTAAGAACGAAACCATGTAAAGAGCAGGATTCAGTTTAAAAAGTGAAAGCAACTGGCCTCACTGAAGGCAAGGAGTCTTGTTAGGCACTTTTTCCAGTTGTCTCTTGCTTGTCAGGACTTGATTAAATAAAGCTGAGAACACACCATCTCCTACTAGTTTTACAATGCAACCCTGAAGTCAACTTTAAAGCTCTCCTGACACAGCAGGACTGTGGCACCACCGTTGGGAGGGTTGCAGCAGCTGCCTGCTCAGAGCTGGACCATTCACAGCCCTCTGCTTTCCATTAGGGGCCCAATCTTCAGTGTCTACAGCCTACTCCTCCTCCTGCATACCCAAACGCATGCCTGAACTCCAGTACTTCTGCATCCTCCTATTCCTTTCCCTGCCCAACCTCGTCCGGTGCACCCTCCTCCTCAACCTCTGCCTTGCAGCCTGTGAGGGAATTGCAGGCTCTGGCTCGAGGCCAGCCAGGGAAGCTGACCTGATCAAGTGATGGACAGTGCTTGGTGTGGTGGAAGGGCTCCTCCAGCCCTGATACAGACAATAATGGCCCAGCACAATCCATCCACACAAGTGCTCACCAGAGGTGCTGGGGTAGAGGTGCTGCAGGGGTGGCTTCCCTTGAGCTCAGGTCAGTGTCTTCTTGCAGGAGCCTGGCCACAGCAGCTGGTGTACAGGCTCTGCTGAGCCCAGGGCTGGCAATCATCCCTGTTTGGCCAGCTGCCTCTGGAAGGAGCTTCCCAGAGCCCTGGGAAGTCCCTGCACGCTCTTGCTTGTGTGTACACACATGCACGCGTGTGAGGACCTGCTGCTGTGGTCTGTGCAAACCACTGGAAAACCTGGGATCTTGCCGAGCTGCTAAGATGCATGTTACCAGTCAGAAGCCAAGATAGCAGAATTCATTACTCCCCCAAAAATGAAGCTGGACCAGTTATCTGTGCCAACAAGGTTCTTTCTCCATCAGGAGACAATTTGTCCATCAGCCTAATGCCAGGGCACTGTTAGGCATGTTCTGAGTTGTTGGGTCATTAAGGTTTCTGTAACAGCTTGTGGTTTTAAGCAGAGTCATCTTTAGATGGCTGAAGGCCATCCAGACTTTAATGTTAAGCACAACATAGAGCCATTTTAAGAACTTTATCTTTAGAAACACTCTTAGGGACACCCTTTACTTTGTTCTCTTTTGATTTTTTTCCCCTCCATTCTTACTTGCTTTTCTTTAAAGAGGAAAAGAAATCCAAATGCAGAAGTGAATGTAATGCTAAGTCAATGATGACTAAGACATCAGGTCAGGAAAATCAAATATTTCTGTGCAAGGTTCCAAGCTTAGTTGTTCATGGTAGGTGCCCAGAAGTAACTTAATTTTGTGATTATGAAATGGAGTTCAGAACTGCATTTAGAATCAGTCTTACGGTAATGGTATTGAATTCTATTGAATTCTGTTATACTTCACTGGTGCCTTCTTTGTTCAGTGTAAACTTTCATCTAACATTAAATCAAATGGAAGTAATTTAATAGACTTGATTCGCTGCCTTTACCAATACTGCAGATGTTCTCATGCATTTGTTAATAAAATGTGAATTTAGTTAATTCATTATGAGTCTTAAGGAAATTGAAAGCTACTGAAAATAACTAGGCCTTCAAAACTAAACCAAAAAATATAGCTTGCATGTAACATGTGTTCTTCATTTGTCCCTGTTCCTGGTGGAAACAGAAATATTTTAGGGAGAAGCAGAATTATTTCTTTATGGTTTCCCCTACTGTATATTTATCAAGGCCTATAAACACCTTTGAGGGCTTAGAAAAGCATAGTAGTACCTACTGAAAGCAATCTGTAACACGCAGGTTTGTAAATCAGTAGAGACCTTAGTGACCAATTGGTAGTGACCAGTGAAACCTACAGACAGAAATGAGGAGAAATGCTTCCATCTCTTAAATGTTCATCTATTTGAAGGCAGATACAGTGAGCAGGACTCCAGCTTGTGAACTGGAAATACGGGCAGAGCTGTGAGCTTTGCCAGTTTGTGGTATGCCCTTGGACACATCATCTGTCCTCCCCTGTTCTGTAAACAGATCTATTAACAAGTCTCCTAAGCAAATGATTTCAAGAATGAGCCACACACCATTGTTGCTAAAATTGGCAATGCAGAACAGGAAGACATCTATGCTCTCTCATTCACTTGGACCATTTGTCTCAGACCCCTAAAGAGCTGTTAGAAAACATGGGAGAAAGGAAGGTGAATATTCGTGATTTGTCATTAAACATGAAACTCCCAGAATTACCATCATGCATGGGAATGTTTTGTGTTTTTGACTCTATTGTTCCACTAAACTACCTCCGGAGGGCTAACCCTGTCAAACAGCAGGGAGAAGAATTATGTTACTTTGAAGATTTATGTGCATAGCCAAAGCTGAACTGGATCCCTGGGAATGAAAAGCAAAAAGCTGTAAATGTCAGGATTGAAAACTAGGGCAAGATAGTGGCTGACTGGCAGTAACTGGCTAAGAATTTGGTTCTTCTTAACATACTTGTAACATCAAGCTTCTTATCATGAAGTTCACAGATTAATTGTACACTGCACAAACATTTTTTCCTAACTACTTCACATACATTGCTTTGCAGTTATATCATGTCCTCCAGTTCTCTGACTATATGAGAGAATAAGGAAAGGCCAATGACGCCTTCTTTATATCACTTGTTATTGTATACCTCGCTCTTTTCTTTGTTTTGAAAGGTGATCCTGACTTTTTCAGCTTCACAGTTGGAGACAATCCTTCACGGAGCATTGTTACAGTCTCTGTCATGACTCACGTCCTTTTGAGATACAGTAAGCAGGGGTGAGAACATCACTGCAGGTAAAGTGCACTTACTATTTATAACGATACTATAACACTCCAGCTATGGTCCTCTGCCCTGCTCTTCAGGGATGCCATCATTCTTCTATTTTCTGCACAACCTCACCCCAGTTAACCGAAGTTTTCATTATGGACATTTCACCCACTTGCACCATTTATTTTCCTGGCTTTGTACCACATCAAGAACCTTCGTGCCTCTCCAAGAGAAGGACCAGACCACCTTGTGAGGCATCCTCCTGTTCAGTCACAGGTCAGGCAGCGAGAGCACCACAGTTCCCATTGTTGGTTGCTCCGTGATTTTGAGACTCAGGGACCCCTGAAACCGCTTTTCACACATGAAAGCGTGGAAAAGTTGGAGAGGCATTTCACTCAAAGATTTCAGCTGGCCAATCCCTAATTTCCAGTAAACTTGCTTCACTGAATATTATCTTCCAATTTAAGATTGCGACCGTCCGGCGATAAAGCTGAACAATCACCATCCTGCTGCATTTAGCTTCCTGCACTTAAGATCCAGCCTCTGACGGGAACCCCCCACTCCCATCCCAAGGATTAGGGGTGGGCGGTGCTGGGCGAAAGCATGGGACAAAGGAAGGTAAATATTCCCGACTTGTCCTTAAGCCTGAAGCTCCCAGAACTGCCACGGCGCACGGGATGTTCCATGTTTTCCACGCCCCGCGCTCACTAGCGCACCGCCACACCCCACCGCGCCCATAAGGGCGGCGCTGCGCCTTTAAGGCCGCGTCCCCGCCCCTCCCCGCCCAGCAGCCAGCCCGCCCCCTCCGTCCGTCCCTCCCGCGATGACCTCACCTCTGCCTTCCGATCGGCTGTGCGCCCCGCCAGTCACACCGTGCCCGCCCCTCGCTCCGTGAAGCTTCCCCAGGTGCTCGTGGGCCATTGGCCACTTCCCGTGCCGCTCACCAGCGCCTCTGCGCTCTGACGGGCGGCTCCGGCGGGGGGCGGGCGCTTCCGCGGTTGCGAGGCGCCGGCCGGCGGTGGCGCGGCCGGGCTGCGGGAGCGGGGGCGGCGCCTTCTCCGGCGGGGACGGGCACGGGCGGGCTCGGGCGAGATGGAGCCGTGACCAGGTGAGTGCGGAGCTCTGGCTCGGCCGGGACCTGCGAGGCGGCCTCGAGGATCGCCAGCGGCAGGGAGAGGGAGGGTGGGCGCGGGCCCGCCCCGAGGGGCCTCCCCGCGCTGGGGCACGGCCGCTCCCCGCGGGCGCAGGGCGGCTGCGCCCCCTCCGGAGCCCCCGCGCTGTGTCCCCGCTGCCCCGGCGCGCTCTGCGCCTCTCCCCGCCCCTCCTCGCCCTCACGCCTGGGAAGGGTCCCGGGCGCCTCGCGGTCAGCGGGTCGGTGGGGGGTGGTTTTGGGGAGCTCTTTCCGGCGTTCGAGGCCGGGCAGTGCTGACAGGGGTTCTCGAGGGTTTGGGCAGCAGCAGCCGCCTTCTCCTGCCATCTTCACTGGGCTCCCTTGAGCGGGGTTGATTTTCCCCACTGGGAGGATGCTTGTCCGTGCTGTGGCTGGGTGCTTATTTGAGGTTACATCCGTGTGTCCCAGCTGTTTGTCTTCCTCTCTGTCACTGTAAAATCTTGTATCAAAGAGGACTGTAATTTCACATCGTCCCTGATCACGGATGAAAACTGATAATTCTATGTGTGTGTCAGTGGAAATAACCCTCCCGAGAGCTTTGTGATATGCATCTGTGTAGCCTTATGCTGCATCATGCAAACTTTGTGTGCATACGGTTGTGTGTGATTCTGTTTTACCAGATGAGCCTTGAGTGAACTGAATAAAGGGTTGCAGGTTTGCTGCTAGCAGTTCCTTTCTGGTATCGTTTGTCCAGACAGTATCAGGGCCCGTGCTGTGAAACTGCATTTTAATCTCCCATCCATAGAAAATAAATTTTGAAGACATTAAAAATGTTTCTGTTTAAGTCTCTAGTTTCTTTTCTGTGTCTTGGAACCTAAAATGTGCTTTTTGTTTCTTGGTAGGAGCTGAAGACACAGCTCTGAATATTTGAAAAATATAAAATGTAGCTATTCTGGGTTGAATGGGTATATCCCAATATTCTGGTTTTATTTCAAATTTGCGTTTGACATCAGGGCTAGTCGTGGCATGGCTGACTTACTGGAAGTGTGTTTTCTATTTGTGTGTTGTTTTTCAGGTAAAAATACAAATGAGCTTCCACCACTGATTTCAAAACACATCTTCTGCTTGCACAAAATCCCTCACTGGGTTTCTGTAAAGACACTGTCAAACTGGTGGAAGTGTAATGCCTTTAGGTCTTCATCAGTATTTCCAAAAATATTTCAATCATTACTGAATATGAAATGGAAGGGACACCCATTTGTTCCCATTTGCTGCAGTGATTTAATGAGTGATCTAATAGTTGTGATTAAATAGAATCTAATAATAGAATTTAAAATAAGTGTATGATCTGAAGCTGACTGTGAACTCCTTTTCTGTTCTTTAGATTTGTGCTTTCTGCTGAAAGGAGAAAAAGAGTTGGGGCTAAAAGCAAATGCCTTAAGCTTTCCACAAGTAGGCAAATTTGCCCTTCTTAATTAGCAGATATTAGCTTACTGAGCCCTTTCCAGTCCTTTCTCAGTTACAATTTAGAAACCAAATGTGATTTCAGGAAAAGAGTGAAATATTGCCAGTTATAGCTTCTTGAGCATCGTACTGTTCTGTACAAAATGTAAGCAATTTGCTGGTTCCAACAGTTGTGGAAGCAGCTTTAATTTGTTTAATTAAGGCCATCCACTCCTATGATCATGTGGGAGAAGGCTCCCAAATCTTCAGGCAACAAGCAGATCATGAAATAAAATGCAAAGAAAGGGAGTACAGAAGACATTTTGACATAGAACTAAGAGAATGTGGGATTTTTCCAAAAGCAGTCTTTAATTTTTCCTCCTCTTGAATATGAGATAATGGGAAACTCTTAGGTTTGAGGAGGAGTGCTTGCTTGCTTGTGGTTTTTTTTTTTAACTATGACTTCTACTGGCATGGCAAAGCAGCAGCAATTTTCACAGACTTTCGTACTTGAACCTCCAGGTGAAATGTACATTCAGGCAATCAAAGTACCCCTTAATGATGATGATGATAATAACAACAGCAATCCCTACTGGATTTCCTTCACTGTTGAGCCATGATTAAATTCCTGTATGGTATTTGATGGAGAAAACAGCAGCTGTACTAGAGAGAGAGAAGTATCAGAACAAAAAAGGTTTGCATGTTGGAGAAGAAAGCAGATAAATTCTTAGGATGTGTCAAAACATTATCACAAGATTAATTGTTGCACTCATTTGGAATGTGCAGGGTGTCTCCTTATATGCTTTTTACCCCAAAAGCACAATTTATAGCAACTCCAACAGTCTTCTGTCTTTAGTCTCTATACTCAGCTGTCCTTCCTGTGTTGTAGATCATAAAATTGGACTATCTCAATGTCTGTTTACTTACTGATAACTCAGTATTGTGATTAAGATTCCTTTTGAAGAGTACAGTTGATTTCTTCCATGTAAAAATGGTAATAATTAACAAATCGTATTACAGTTATATTATAGTTATACAGGACTCTTCCTTTAAAGTTGTTTTTTTTTTTTTTTTTCCATTCAGTTGTGTCCTGAGGGTCAATGTCTTTTCCTGAGAAACTGTTGGAGAGGAAGCAGAAAAAGCAATTGCTCAGCGGTCTCAAACTGTCAGACACCTACTCTGGGAAAGCCAAATCTAATTATTTCCTGTTGGACATATTGCTGAACTGAGACTGCAAAGAGAGGATGTGGTTACACAGACATTTCTTTTAGTGGTGGGGCTGTCTTAAACAGCTCATATTCCCATGAGCCTCTTTTCCCCTCCCCACCAGGTGCTCAGTAGTGAAGTGGAGTCTATGGAGCTACATGCTAGGCCAGGTTAGAGACCTGATTTTTAATCTGGGCGTGTTCTATTCCTCTCCCCCTCGGACCCCCCAAATAAAAGATGTGGGAGAGCTGCAGGAATGCATAGCTGGAGTGGAGGAGCAGATCACTAAGAGCTACAGCTAAAAGGAACTGTAGTTAAAAACTGTTCCTGTGGTTCTTCTTTTATGTGTGGGTGTCAGATGAAATAGATGAGTTTGTGTGAATTCAGAAACTCATTTCTTTGTCAAATACTCTGTTCAGTTCTTCAGGGATACTGTGTGTGTGGTTAATGTGTATGTTTTACCTTCCAACCTTTGAATGCTTTCTGGAGTGCAAATGCTGTTACGTGTCTTCTTCAGGGGAAGTGAATGGCATTGGGGTGAGGACAGTTTTCATTATCAGTCTTAGATGTGCCACATTGGTCATTCAGCACCTTCAAATTTTTAAATGTGGGTTGTCCTTGCAGAGGCCAAACAGTGCATGCAGTATATACAGAATCTGCCCTCAGTTTTATACTGTTTTAAGATGTGAAGAAACAAGGCTACTAACAGTATTTCGCTTCCTTTGATCCTTTCCTATTTCTTATTCAAGATACTTATTTTCCACACAGATAAATTTTTGAATTTGTCACTGAGTGAGGTAATGTAATTGTTTAAATTAGTTTGGTTTATATTTCAGAAATTGATGTAATGAATTTGGTTTGTGCAGCATTCCTTTCCCTTTCACTCCCCCATTTTCTTGTGTGTGTGCAGCATCATTATTCTTGTGCAAAGAAATATTTTGGATTTAGGCACACGGCCATATTGATAACATCTCTGTAAGAAGGTGAAATGTAACACAGAGTCACAAGTATTTTTAAATCTTGAAAGCTAAAGGCTGAGCTTTTAATTGGAGATTTCTTTTGCACCTTAACCTCATGCCATCCATCTGCTTTTGCTCTTCTACTACAAACTACAGTGTCAACTACTTCTGCTTATCCTTCTTAATTTACTTGTGCTCCTATTTCAGCTTGTTTGGGCCCTGCTGATCCAGAAAAGCAGGGTTTGTGTGGAGCACAGCAGAGGAAGCAGGGTAGCTGCTGCTGCATGTGCCAGCGTGTTACTTGTTAACAGCTGATCACTGGGGGCTGCCTTTTTGGCACTGAAAGAAAAACTTTCTCCTGGACATGGTCAGGAGTTGCTGCTGCTCTTGTCTTTGCTTGCCATGGGTGCATATTGAAATGTGTATGTACCACAGTGCAGGGGCCCTGGCATAAGCAGTGCAGAAATTTCCCTATTTTGCCATCTTCTAGTGAGGCAAATAAATGTGCTGACTACACATCATCTTCAGAGTGTCTTCGTGTTAGGGGAACAGGAGACTGAAATGGTATGTCTAGTTTTGTGAAATGAATTTCGGTCTGGGACAGTCTACATCACAGATTGTTTCAACCTCAAATTAATGTTTCCGGTAATATTTGGCAATTACAACTAGTTATAGACACACTAGGGAGGGGATGTGTGGTTCCTTGAGTCCTACCCTTCCCGTGGTTTAGTGGAGCACTGAGGATATGTCTTCATTGCACGACTGGTCCATATGGTTGACACCCTGTTTAGGCTTACTAAGATGAGATCATCCTTTACACACAAAGATACCCATGTTATGATGAACTCATTCTCTCTGCAAATGTTTACATGTGTGATGGTACAGCTCTGAGCAAAGAAAGATGAGACAGGATTCACTTTCTGTCAATTACAGGGAAGCTTTTCCTCCTTCAGAAAGAAAGTTTTGGAAAAAAACTTTGAAAGACTCTACTTGAATGATTTCCTTAAAAAAAAAAAAAAAATTACTACTATTTTTGCCCTCCCTAGTGATCTTTATAGCAATACAATTCCCAGCAGAATGTGATTACAGTCCACACTGTAACTTAATTTCTATTCCACTGTGTAAGATGGACCCGCACACAGATGAGAGTTTTCTCTGAGTGACTGGTAGGGCCGTGTTAATGTTAGGCCTAATGTAACTGTCCGAAATTTGCTCTCATATGTCCTGTTGGACATGATTTACAGGAGCAGATAACTTGAGTCTGAATCTTTTCAAAGCCTCCATCTGAGGGACAGTCTGGGTGTTGGAAGGATGGGATATGAATTCTGCCTTGCCATGTTCTGAGCAGACTTACGAGTCATGTCAGTGAGTTTCTGTGTTGTTCAGACGCGCTGAAACTCCAAGTCACCAGTGAAGGCAATAAGCCGTTGTAATCACTGGAATAGCAGCCATTTGGCTTGAACATGTAAACACTGACATATAAACTTTTCCATTGGATGGAGAAGTTTATCAGCAAGATGAGACTTCTGCATTTCTTAGAGATGACACTATTTTTTCTTCAGAAAATCTAGGACAGTAGAGTTCTGCCTGCATTGACTGTAGTGAGAGGAAAAAGGAGTGTTGGAGGAATGTTTTGATTGTGCTGTGAGCAAAGAATAGCAAAAACAGTTTAAACTGTGGAATTTTGCCAGAAAATGTTTCAGTTATCAGATTAATCTTTGCTCACTCACTGCAGCATAGAAGGAGCAGTAAGGAGCTTGTCTTCCATTACAGTTGTAAGGCTGTTCTGCTAAGTATTTGTGAAGCTTGGCTTGTTAATTTTGAAGGCAGGGTGTGTCTGGGTTTTCTGTTGTTTCGTTTTGAAGCTGGATTGAAATTCCACAGAGTGAGTGAATAAGGATAACGATAGGAATATATTATACCTGCAGCATCTCTTAGCTTAATAGCACACACATTAGAAAAGAAATTGACAACTGTTCATGCCTATTGCAAGCCAGTTATCTCCTATTTGGGGTTCAGATCACTAAGCAGTAAATTGCAGGATGCAATACTTTAACCATCTCAGACTGAGCAGGAACTTTGTTGGCAAATGGGACTGAACGTTTTAAAATTGACCTTTTATTGGCCAGAGTATCTGGAATAAAACTTGAGTTCTTAGTAGAGAAAGTAAGAAAAATGTCCGATGTCCAGAAGGATGAGTTCTGCATGGGAGAACAAGGATCTCTAGGCACCTGAGAAGGCTAATGGAAGTTTTGGAAAGTCAGGAGAAGTAAATAAGTTAAGGCAAGAAAGTTGTTGCAATAATTTGTCCTGTTTGCTGAAGTGCGTGTTTGTATGTTCACATATATGCACCTTATTTTCTGAAAGAAAGTGCTAAGTTTTTGAAAAGATGCCAAAAAAATCAGTGTATGTGTGTACCATATTGTGCCAGGTGAGATGTCTGTCCAGGCTGGTGTTTTGTGTTGGCTGGTCGTTGACTATGAATGCCTTGGAAGGGATGTAGAACTGGGGTGTAAAGGGAGATTCCTCCCCTTCTGCTTCACCCTCCCATCTGATTAGGGATAGCTTGATACGTTCTTCAGACCTGGGGTATTCAGCAGTTTGAAGTTTTCTGGAAAAAAAAAGCACTGAAGAAAATACAAAGATTATTTTGACTGGGTGTGGGGTTTCGCTTCTGTAGAAAATTCGCAGATTCCCTCTACCAGGATAGGCAGATCAGGAAAAGACTCAGTGTTGGACCTGTTTTGAGTCAATTGAGATTCTGGAGAACATGGATCTTAAGTGCTGGAAACTAAATGCAGCAGCATGGTGATTGTTCAGCTTTATCAGTGCTGTTGCAATCTTAAATTGGAGGATAATATTCAGTGAACCAAGATTACTGGAAATTAGGGATTGGCCAGCAGAAATCTTCAAATGAAATGCATTGCTAACTTCTCCACGCTTTCATGTGTGAAAAGTGGTTTCAGGGATATCTGAGTCTCCAAAAAAAAAAAAAATCCCGAAGCAACAGCAAACTAAAAAATAAAAATCCCACTGAAAACCAAGCTATGCCAAAAACTTGCACTGAAGTCAAGATTTAATATATGGATAAATTTCACTCACTTATAATTTGTGATTTAAAGAATCAACATCATCACGATTAAATTTTGATGTTATGTGCTTAATGCAGTCAGAAGAATGTTTTAGCAAAATTGTTTTGCCAAATTCTCTGGTACCTTGTTCATCCTGTTGGAGTAGCAAACTCTTAACAGTGGTTAATTGTTTACCATCTTTGTGGAAGACTTTCCTTGACTTCTTGAGGCCTTTTTGCCTTGCCTGTTAGAAAATCTAGGATCTGCAATTCTGTAAAAGGTACACTGTAAGTATATACTTCATTGCGTAGTCTTGCATCATTATTATGTTTTAATTACAGTTGTATCAGTTTGACTGCTTTATTAAAGAAAAGTAATTACTTATTATGGGTTCTAACATTAAATTAATTCAGTAGTTGTAAGTAATTCTAAATATTGACTTGATGACAAATACTGTAAGAGGTGGCAGAATGACTTTGTGATTCTGTGATACAGCCATGATTAATGTGCCCTGGCACATTTTATTCAGAGAAAAATAGAAATATTCTCTGGAAGGGAAGTCTCTGAAGCAGTAGTGTCCTTACTTCTTTTTTTCCATTTGTACCAGTATTGTAAATCCCTTCTCCTTCAAATTAGAGGAGTTAAGTGGAGGAGAGTTGACCAAGTACATATGCAATTCATTACCTGTAGCTCCTTCTGAACAGTGTAAACAGAATAAAATTCTTTTATTTGTTGGGGATCAGAAAACTCACATTTTGTGTTATGCTGACTATCCAAGCATTAAGCCTAATCAGTCTAATTGGTCTTATTCCTTCTGATGTTGAAGTAGTAGATAGCTTATTCTATATATGTATTTTTTTTTAATTTTTTTTCCTTTTCACTGGAACTATGTTAATACTCATGTCCAAAGTCCATCTGGTCTGAAGTTTGTATTTGGGGAGGTGCCTGTTTCTTTTTTGTTTTATCTTATTGACAAAATATCATGGCATCTCGACTGCAGTTCTGTGCTTCTGGTGGGTAGGAAGCCCTAAAGTCTGAAAAGCTCGGAGGAGGAAATGGAATGGAAACTTTGATGATGGCGTATTTTTTTTTAAAGGTGGCTAAGGAAGTAGGAGTGGAAGCATGGCAACTTCTGACCCTTTTTATTGCCATTTGAGACAGCAATCTTCCAGAGCCTCCGAAGTAATTATCTTCTAGTTAGGTACTGCTGTGTACACCTGTTAGAACTGTATTGCCAAAGAAAATGATGTGTTACTTCAGTACATTTGTGAGTTTTTAAGGTGCACGGGATGGTTCTTCTCCCCCTCCTCCAAAATGGAATTCCCATTGCTGTCTTGACAGATCTCTGTAATGTACTTTTATCTTTTCCCTGTTTTTGTGTGGATGGGTAACCTGCTGTGATAAGCTAGTTATAACTGTCTTCAAGTTCTACTATCCAGTGTTTAAGAATGATTTCAGTACACGGACCGGAAAATTGAGTGTATGATTTGGTGAATATTCTGCCTTAGTAGATCTCAAACAATGCATTCTTCAGAACTGACAAAGCAGCAGTCCTAAAATAAAAATTCTGCTCTGCAAGTAGCATGGGTGTGTGTATATCAGCATGGCAGTCTTGATGGTATGTCAATCCAACTTCTGTAGTGTGTACCAAATGAATTAGAGATTCTATTTAAAAAGAATCCCAGATAAAGGACTTTGCTCCTTACTCTTAAAGGAGAAAATGGGCTGTGTTTGGTTTGTTTGGTTGTTTGTTTTTAAATCTCTGAGTATTTGTGTCCTGTTTTCTCTTTCAGTGTCTGGGGAGAGAGCTGCTGGCATGGAAGTGAGCTGGGTTTGTCCGTGGGAACTGTGAGTAAGGTATGTATTGTGTTCTTTTTTCTGTCTTTAGTCTGCACCTTTTGTTCTTAGGTTTTGAATTGAAAATTGCTTGTAGTCATTAAAAGTGAGGGATAGTATTGTTTAGAGATAAAATATTTTGAATTTGTTTTAGTGTCAAGTGTGACAGCTGTGCAGCAAGGACTTTATAGTGTTAAAAGAGTATAAACAGCACACATGTCCACTTTTCAGTGCTGCTGAGCAATTAGTAAGACTTGTTTCAAAGAAAGAAGCAGTTGAATTTGGTTGAATTTGGTATCCTATGAATTGGGTGAACACCATGTTCTTTACTCACATTGATTAGATTTCCATGTTAGGGAGCACTTGCTACTTCTTTTCAATAAATTGGTTAGCTTAAACAAGACAGTAGTATTGATCTTAGCTTCTCTATGAATCACTGAAGAAAGTTCTTACCTGTTTTCAGTAGTGGGGAAACCCAAGGGTGGAAAGTCAGCTGTTGTAAGGGAAAAAGGGAACAGAATATCTAGTAAATCAATTGCTGGGCATTCCACTTAGTGAATGTCATGTTGGGTAGCTGCATTAGAAGGTGCCAATAAATGCAAAGAAATTTGAATCCTACACCCAGTGTCCGTTGATGGGAAGCAGAGACAAAACCAGTTGGTTTAATTTCTGTAGACAGTTTCATGCTGGCATGACTAAAGAATGTGACTGGGGTCAGAAAACTTCTTGCAGACTGTTTCAGGCTTGGTTTTACACTGTACTTCTCATGAGGTGACTGAAAGCTGTCATTTTTCAGTGGGCCCTGCTCTTCTGGTTTTTTTTTCCTCTGTTTGTTGGTTTAGGGTGGGGTTTTTTTGTATTTTTTTGTTTGTTTTCTAATGAGATCTGAGGAATCTATGGTTGCATGGTTCAGGTTGCTATCACGATGGGCAAATAAGCATGTTTCAAGGTGTAGCTTTCCATCAGAACAGCAAGCTGAATTGACTTGCTCTACGGCTGCAGTGTCACTACTTGAAAGAGAAGGTGAGAATTTCAAACTGTGGTGAGGTGATACAATATGGACATACAATCTCAGTCACAGCCCGTGGTCAGACTGAATTAGATAAAATGTGAAACTACTTCCTCAGACACACAAAAGTAAGTTGCCAAAAAACCTTGCCAAAAAATCCTTAAGATTCTACAGTTTTGCAGTTTTGCCTGCTGCTTTGTGCTGCAATGCGTGTTTGTGCCAGGAACTGAACTGACTGAAATTTAACTACCTTATCTTTGTTTTAATTCTTCTTTTTCTGTGAAAAATTTATAATTAAAAAAAATATTTTCTTTTATTTTAGTCTAGATTTTTCCCTGAGCTGTCTTTCTTGCCTTGCCCAAGTCACCACTTCATTATGTCCTGTCATCCAGTTCTAGACTCAAATTTCAAGTTTTCTGTCTGAAAGCGTTTCTACTGAGGTCTTCCTTCCATGCTTGTCTTGTCCAATGACTTTCTCATCTCAGTCTGCTCTAAATCCATATTCAGCAAGAGTTCCTTCATACTTTTTCAGCTGTGATTTTCCAAGTCAAAGCTCACATCTGGCTGCAGATCATCAGCATTCCCTCTTCTAGTTTGCTGTAGCCTCCCTGCTTCCATCGGTTGTAGGCATCCACTGCCACATGCCTTTGCTGCTAGCTGAATCCATTGCTTCCACTACTTGCCCCTATGGGGTGGGGAGGAATGCTTTGCCTTTAACATGAAGGAAATTTTAAAAGGTGCATCAAACAGCAATTGCAAGGAAGCCAGCCAGTCAGAAGGTGGTGGAAAGCAGGCAGTCTGTTCCAAACACACTGCAGTTCATATCATGCATTTCTTTGGGAGCAGCACAGGCTCAGACAGCTTGCTCCCTTTCTCAGCTCCCTCTGTTTTGCTGGCATAGCTGTTACTGTGGCCATGGTGAGCCACTCTGGAGAACACATCCTCCTGGAAAGAAGTGTTTTTCTCTAGATAATTTTTCATCTGGTCCAGTACATGTTGTCTCTCTAAGATTTATGCTGGTTTCACACTGAGGAAGGTATGAGAGTGGGAATGTGTAGCAGGCTGCCTAAGTTGGCACTGCTGCTAGATATTTAAGTGTGCTCTTTGACATTACAGTTAAGTTGATCTTTCAGTGTGCTGCTCTTGCAGAGGCAGGTCAAACCTTTGCACAGCCATGCACTCCTGCTGCTTCCTTTGCATCAGAGCTGGTGATTGTGCAGCCACAAGGCACGGCCAGCCAGCTGACTGATCTGGGAAAAAATGGTTTCTGATCTTTCACAGAGTGAATCGTCTGCTGGTTCGGCTGAGCTGAGTCACCCCATGGGTGCACAATCATTAGACAAAAGGAAAGCAGCAGGAACCAACAGCTTGGTAGCAGTAGGCTGAATTCTTCTTTTAATTGTGATGTTGAGCTCTATCGTGGCCAAGGTCTAATATACATTAGCGTACCCACTGACACATGACATCTTTTTTGCTCTCTTTTGTTCTTTGAACTTCAGCAGAAATTGTTATTTCTTCAGTAGCTATGATCTTTAGTCTCACAAGCTAGATCATTCATTCACACACTGAGTGGTATGAGAGAATTAGGTGTCTATAAAGGATTTTACCAGTTTGAGGCTTAATGTCCTCTGAAATTAGAAGGATGTCCTCATTCATGCTCTGAACAAAAGTAAGAACTTCAGAAATTGGTGAAGAGTTCATTTTTTTTTTTTTCAGCAAGGATTGTTTGTTTTAAATATCATTGCTAATCTTCAAACTAGCTTTGGTATTATCAGTTCTCTGTGTACCCAAAATTCCATGAGCTTGAAAGCCACAAAGTTCCTCCAAATAAGTATTGAAGAATGAAAAATATTTCTGAAAAAATAGCTGGAATGTCAAACTACATTTCTTAGCTTGCTATTTGTGGGCTTTAAGAAATTAATGTTTAATCATTTTTCAAGACCTCTTAAAAAATTTCTATCACTGCTGGATGGAGTGAAGGAAATGTTAATGTTTTATGAAGGAAATATCTAGGGCTTGAGAAATATCATTATTGATGAGTGGTTGTTAAAATCATGTGCAAGGCTGTGTTTGTCTACACCACAAATGATGCAGTTGATTGCTTTGGACTAGACGTGCATCTTTTCTCCCTCAAGTCCTCACGTCTCTAGACAGCTGTTCATGCCTTTTGTCTGATAACATTTCTTGCTGGCCCAAGCATATTTTGACTCTTGTGCTGCTAGATTTGTTGGAGGTGGTAGTAGAGAGAGAGAAGAGGTGAAGATTCAAAGATATCCTCTGTTACTGCAGTGTTACCGGCACAGTACACATACAGAGTCCGGTTCTTTAGCTCGGATAAAGTTGTGCTCATCTGTGTTTTACCAGCATCTTCATTCCCATGTGTTGCCATCTTTGCCTTTATAATACAGGCTTTGCAGGGTAGTGGCTTGTGATCATGGTAGAATGGACAGTTTACACCTCCAAATCACTGGTTCTAATCCAGAACAAATTTGGTTACTTTTTGACTGCTTTTGCCCCTCTGCCCGTCCCTGCTCCCAAATACTGTGAAAGTGAAGGAAGCTGATGACAGATTCATTTTGCAGAACTCAAATGCATGTGGAATGTGTGTGTTAAGATAAAACTCCATAATCTAAGGTGGCCTCTTTTTAGTGGTCTGCATAGTTTGGTTTCTTATGGCGGTTCCTGAAGAAGTCCTCAAAACTGTACCTCTTCCAGGATACAGTCTTTGTGATGTTTGCCTCACTGCTGACTCTACTGTATATTCTTTATGGACAGTGTCATCATGTTAGCTAATTCTGCCAACAGTTGTGTGCCTAAGTTAAGCTGACTGACAGGAACTGAAATAATTTTTTCAATACAACTTTATAGGTCTTCCTTTTGGTGACTCTGATATCTAAAGATATCTCTCACTCTGATTGTTATAACTTCTCAAGCTAATGTGGTGCCTCTGCTCCCACCTGCTGAAAACTTCACTTCTCCTGGGTTATTCTTTTAATTTGTGATGTCCTGGGGGGTATAGTTGCTGTTGGGCATGTCATGGTATTCTCTTCAAGTCTTCTCGCTCATTTCAAAGATTTGTCCACTTAAAACCACTTTGCCCCAAGATTTGTCTCTTAGCTGGATGATCTCAGCTGGCATAATCATTTAACAGAAGGCTGCACTTAAGTTTAAAATAAAAAAATGCCCTGTCTACTCAAAATAGCCCAGCTGCACACACATGCTGTTGCTGTTAGGTGCTGGAGGTTGCTTAGCAATTCTTGAATCAGTAGGAAATTGCTATTGCCCTGGCAACTTGGTCCTATAATGGAAACAAGGGAGAGCTGTTTAGAGAGGTGTCCTTTCTTGATTTGGGAATTGTATGTGTTCTGGGTTTTTTTCCCGGTGCTTCTTTGATTTTTACTTATTTAAAAATTTCTTTTATGTTTTAATTTGAAATATGTTTACTGTATGTTTTACTCTGGTTATTGAGTTTTCATGTAAGGGAAGGTGACAGTGTTCCTTGGTTCGTTTAAATACTGACTGTCAAGATCTTAATTATGAATATTGCCAAAATCATGCAGAGCCATAGCATGCTCTCAGGAACCAGGAATTTTTAAATTATGTTCATATAAAACACAAAACCACTGTTACAACACTACAAGCATGAACCATGACGCCTGGGGGGAAATGGATCTGAGACATCAAGAGAAACAGTGGACATTACTTGTAAACATATAAATAATCTTTATCCATTTCTAACTTCTGAAGGCATTTAAATACTTCAATTTCAGACAGACAAGACAGCATCAATTTTGCACAAGGTATAGGATTAAGAACCACAGCCATTAAGAATTTTCAGAAAAGTATTCCCTTTATCAAGCCTGCAAACTACAAAGACTAAACTGCTCTGATGCTTTTTTTACACGATAGCTGTTTAAGCGCATCCTCTTGCTATTGCAACACCATATCACAGTAAACACACAGGAAACCTGATTATCTTAGTCATTGGTAAAAACAGTATTCCACTTTGCATTTACCATGTGACAAAATTACTCATAGAAATTCCTCTTAAAGTTGCTCATCCAGAATCACTGAAGGATAGCTCAAAGCCTGGAAGGTGAGAGGGAAACGAAATGGACAGACATGTACAGTATGGAAATCTGTCTGCCCAACAGTAAGCTAGTGAAAAGTAAACTGGGAGGGGGAGAAAGGTTTAGGATTAGTTTCCTGTCATTTTAGCTCCATTAATCATCCCATCATGAGGGCAGACAAGCACCAGTGTTGGCACAGGGAAGCAACAAAGGCATGCATCCAAGACCGCCCCTTTTGGCAAGAGCTGGCTTAGATCAACTTAGCTGTATCATACAACCACATCCTCTGGTTAGACACTAAACTGGCACTGCCAACAAAAGGAGCAGTGGAGCCTGCTCATTCCTCACCTCCTGTCAGCCAGCACAGGCTGAACCAGATCAAGAAACTGATCTGTGTTCAGTTTGACCTGATCATATACACACACACACACACACACACACACACACACACACACACACACTACTAGTTTTAATCTGCATCTGTTGCTGATGTGGCTTGCCAGCCAGCCACGCAAAAACTTGGTTATCATGAGGGAGAATAAGGCACAAGGAAGTAAAAAAGAAATCAGGATGGCTACTTTTGGTAGCAGTCATCTTATTAAATAGTTTAATCTATCCAACATTTATGTTGGATATGGACACATGCACTATGGTACACAGCTGTGTGTGTAGCTGGCAATGGCCTGGGGAACTGACTTTATTGAATACCCAGGAAAAAATGTCTGGTTTTCAGCTAAATAAGATTCCCCAGTCGAAGAAGGGACAGTGTAGGGACAGAAATGAGCAGCTGGACAGTGGAGGACTTAAAGGTTGCTTAAGCTGATGTTGCTGCTGTAGAACATCTGTGGTATCACAGCCACTCTTGTCCCAGAAGCAGCTGGCCTGAAAGTAGAAAAATGCCATGATAGAAAGCTTTTGCCTGGTTAGGCAACAGATACAAATCCTTGAGGGTACTTACCCTGAAACCCTTATTAAGGATAAGAAATACTTGGTCTTAATACTATCCATCAGCTTCTGGATGACTCACTTAAAGATCATGGCATGGCACATTTCTCTATGGGAAAGTTTCTAGTCTGGTTGGAAATGACAGGAGAACAAACACTGTAAAATTTTAATTAGGTTCTAGATATTAATGTGTGTAACTATCTGATTGATCATTCTACAATGACAGTTATAGAGTGGTATAACTGTCTGGGAAGTCTAGAAACAGACTTATGTTGGTTGCAGGAAAGGATTCCATGTCTTTCACAGGACTTCCAAACATTGTAGCATGAATGATTATAAATCCTCAAAGCATCTTTCAAATCCCTCTCTGCCCTCATCAGACTTTTAATTGAAAACATTTAAATCAAACTCATCCAATGATAGCTTTTATTGTAATCTTGAGGACTGGATGCCTTTTTTCTTTTTTTTCATGTGGGGATGTGTTCCATACTAAGACTTGGCACTGATCTGAAAAAGAATTCTCTTTCCCTTAGGAAGAGGTTGGATGTTTGGATGTACTAATGGTATAATCTGGTTCTGTCCTTGTGAAGTGCCAGCACAAGTGCTGGTGGTACTGCACATCAAACAGGGACCTGATATAGCAGGAGTGTGAACCAAAAGACTGGCTTTTACACCTGGGTCGGTTTTCTAATTGGTTTAATGTGTGTCATTGCAGAGTCTTGTTCTGGTCTGAAGTGGGAGGTGATATGGAGTAAGGAGAAGACAGGCTTACCAAAGGCAATAGTTTAATGGTTAACCCCAGTTTAGTTTTATTTGAGCTGCAGCCCTTCTTGGACAGAATTGTTGTCCAGATTGTTTGAGATGCACAGAGTCAGACTGATTTTTTTTTTTTTTTTTTTTTTAAATTTTGTGGCGGTGTTCCACTGTACCGTGCTGGTTCAACTGTGCCATGTGTGGAGGAATTGATCCAGATGAAAGATTGCATTTCAGCTGGATCAGCTTTCTGATACAGTTCACAGTATGGCTCTACAAGCAGCACTTCTGGCATAATTCAGGACATAGTGGCAGAGCAAGAATGAGTGTCAAGTCAAGTTTTGCTTAAGCTGTGTTCCTTTGATGTGGGACAAACACTGACTGACATGCCAGCTAGGATTAAGATACCTTCCATCTGTGTCTTTTTCTGCATGAGTTAGGAAATGTGCAGGTTCAGGTACAATTGTAGATAGTCCAGCTACTGTGATGAAGTTTCATTGGACAATTTACTGGAGGAGCTCTGGTTTGTAATCCCAGTACTAATTAACATGGTTTGGTACGGTGTTGCTCAAGGTCACATAGCAAACTGGTGTGTGAGCATGGGTCTCTTGCTCCTTGTTGTGCTGTAGCTGGCTCTGCTGGACTGCTTTTACTGTGGTTTGGTACCCTGCTTTTCCATAAATGATGGAGTTTCAGTAGTCTGGCTAATGTCAATATACTGATTAGGGAAATAGATTCTGTTTTACAACACTGTTGTTAAAGTGGTGTTTGAAATGTGATTTTCCTAGTTCATCATGCAGGTTACAAATTCCTCTTGAAAAGAAAATCCAATATGTTTGAAGTTCCTGAAGACATTTTCTGTTTACCTAGTTGAAGCAGATCTTACATATTTGAGACATGTCAAGGTTTTTTTTCACCTTTTGAGAAGAGGAAGGAAATCTTTTTTTTTCTAGAGTAGATTGAGGAGGGAAGGTTGAGAATTCTGCCATTCCGTATCCTTGTGGAGTGAGTGTTAGCTATGTCTGTCACCTGTTTGTGATTTCAGGCCTGGCTGCACTTGTGCTTCTGCATGATCTGACCACCATGTTGAACTAGGCAAAGTGTAATGTCTCCAGTACGTCTCCTTCCATAAAGCAGATTGGCTTTGGCTCCTCTAATGTGGTGACAGCAGCCCTTACCAGCCAGCCTCCTAACTGGGCAATTACTCTTCCTTTTAGCCCCGTTCCACAAGTCCCCCATCCTACAGGGACAGGGCCTGAGGCCAACTATATTGGTTGTGTTTTAACTCTTTCCAGCCTTTGCAAAGGTTGTTGTGGTGTACCAAACTCTGTTCTTTTAAGTCTGTGGTTTAAGGGTGTGTGTTTTGAGGTTTTCTCTATCCATTGTTAAGAGAAGGGCATGATGCCAATTTTTTCTCTTTTCAGATTACCGCTACAATTTGCTGTCAAATGGATATGATTCTATGTTTGCTTTGGACAGCAAAAATATCAGGGAAGGGGTAGGCACTTTCTAGCCAAATTTTAACTGAAGTAAAAGCAAATACTTCATATGGCAGTAAGGTTTGGCTCAGTCTCATTTGTTTTAACAAGCACCAGCTTCGGTTGGTGGTTTTTGTTGTTTTCTGCTTTTTTTCTCCACCCTTCTTTTCTTTGCTTCCGTTCAGATCATGACATAGGGTTCTGGGAATGAATATATGACAACATGGATGAAATAATGTTTTCATTACCAGTAAATTCTTATTGTTGCCTTAAATATACACTGAACACATTTTTGAAACAAATTTTTGTACTACTTATAACTTTATTCTGGATATTACAGAACAAATGTTGCTAATCAACTGAAATACGCAAATGGGGGAAGTGACTATTTGAGCTCCTTTGTCAGCTATGGATGTGTTGATGTTGTCACACTTATCCAGGTTAATTATGAGTGTTAAGTGGGGAATACTTAATAAAAAACTATATTGTTAAAATAGTTGTTTCAAGTTTGTTTTTTGATTGAATTCTGGAGGATTATCCTGATGGTTTTTATTTAGGTTGTTTTACCCGCATCTTTTTGAAGTTTGAGGTTAGCCTCTGCAAATACCTTTTGCTTGCTAAATTACAACAATGCAGCAGAGTCTTCCAAGATTAGACTGGTTGAAACAGCAGCATGCTAAGAAGCAGGAGACTTCCATCCTCATTAATCAAAACCAAATATGATTGCCTTGTATAATGTCCGTTACTGTTTAAATGTTGACACAGTAACCATTTCACTAGAGACTTACAGCTGGTTTGTTTCTGTTTAAACTACTGAACAGAAAAGAATTTTAATTTGAACATAGTAGTGGCTTTTGAATACTTATTTAAAGAATTATGGAAATATAATAAAACTTTTAAAAATCACTTATTTCATTAAAGCCCTTTATGTATTGCACATTTTGGTTACTGTAGCTGAGGTTTGAGGCAGAAAAGCTTTTTTGTTTATGTGGAATATTTTTCTTTTATTCATTTTCACTGACTGTAAATGGGGAGGAGAGAATGGAACAAGAGAATTAGTTTTTGAAATGCAGTTGATTTTTATCTGAAAATCCTCATTTGTCATACTCAGCTGTCTTTCCAAGTTTATTATGAAGGATTACTTTACCTGACTGGATTTCAGGTAGACTGTTGTTAAAACACTGTTGCTGATATAAAAGGACAGTAGTCAAGAGTTCAGCAAGGTTCCAAATAGGCTGACTTCACTGCAGTGACTCAGTCTGTCTTCTCAAGACTGGGTTCCTAAAACACCAAAAATGGAGAATGTTCTCATACTTTCTAAGAAAATTATAATGATCTGTAGCTTCATCAGTAGTTTCTGTGGTGATGCTGTTGGAGGTCTATACAAGTTTTTAAACTGCTGAGTTGAGCAAGGTTCAGTGATTCGTTGGATTTCAATTGATAATGATCACACGAACTCAACGTGTTTCTCTATAGCATGGAAGACACCACGTCGAACTGGGCATATGGCTAAGACTGTCATGTGAGATTTACGGTCTATATTTTTCTGCTTTGTCTTGCAGGTTGCCATCACGAAAGCCAAAGTGGATTTCTCCGGCGTGGTGTGCCTGCCCCCTTCCGTCATTGCTGGAAATGGGCTGGACGGAGGAGGGGCTGGCGAAAATGAAGATGAGCCGGTGCTGGTGTCGCTGTCAGCGGCCCCCAGCCCGCAGAGCGAAGCTGTTGCCAATGAGCTGCAGGAGCTCTCCTTGCAGCCCGAGCTGACCCTCAACCTCCATCATGGCCGGAACCCCAACCTCCCTCCACTCAGTGAAAGGAAGAATGGTAAGGGGTGCAGTGTGCTCATGTCTCATGTAGCGTGTCCTCACCAAGAGGTGGTGTCACGGTACACGTTCTGATGACAGATCTGCGTTTTATTGCTTCTTACTATGTTTTTCTGGTAGGAAAAACTAATGATTTAGAGTTGACAAAACCTATTTACACTGTTTGATTGGAAGAATTGATGTTAGTGGCTGTGGAAGTTCCACAGAGTTCCAGTGATAAATGCTTTATATTATTATGTTAGGTGAATACCAGAAACAGCTTCCCTGTACTTCGTGGTGACTGAGTTGTGCAATGCTGAGACAGTCAGTGAAGGGAAGTGATAGCTCACCTTCAGTCTGTAGCCATCTGTAGATTCTTCTTTGCCACCTTGGTCTACACTTACCAAGAATGAGTAACCTTCTCACTGCAAATGTCTGATAGGTTCTTTCAGACTTCCTGGAAGGAGAAGCAAGACCTAGAGTTAAAAATTAAATGTCCCAGTAGGCCTTCTGATCCTAGAGTGAGAATGGCCTGTGTATGTTTCAAGTTGCAGGTACCTTATGGGCAACTATATAGTGGCAAAATACAGGGTCACTCAGTGACCAGAATTCCTGGCTTTTAAAGACTGTTAACTGCCTGAAGCTCAGGATCACCAGGCTGCCATGAAAGCCTTTGCATGTTCAGACTCATCCTCTGAGAGTGATGAAACCATTTGATACGTGGTGGCTTCTGTTTGTGAATTCCTTTTGGTGATCTCCCTTCACCCCATCTTCTGGGGTATATGTTGGTAACTCTTGGCAATATGAGGGTCTTGCTACAGTCTGAATTCATGCTATCACCTGCAAGGTACTGTGGATTTGAGCATGGTCGAGTCCTGTGCACCTTACAGTGTTGGACATTATGGAGTTGCATGGCACAGCGTATTAGAAATGCTGGGGAGCTTCAGAGTGGCTTTATAGCCAAAACAATGCTTATGGTAAAGTGATTTAGAATATGTGCACTGAGGACAGTAATTTGGATTGAAGGGGTACCTCACTTAACATGGCTGGATCTTTATCTCCAGAAAATGACCATGCCTTTCTCTGAATAGTGTATCAGTATTTTGCAATTTGGAAGAATTGATTAACTTAAATTGATTAAGTGTTGGGTTTTTAAGAGGTTAAAAAGAGTTTCCTCATTCATATACATTATACCATCATTATGTGATCACAGTTACGTTTACAAAAAATGGAGAAGATAGAAATGGCAATAACAGAACAAAAAACTTCTAATCTTTAATGTTTGCAGTCTTCTAAGATAAAATACAACAGATGGAGATAAAGGTGGTGATGGTGAATAGAAGAAAATTGGAATTTTAGTCAGCAAGGTAGACTGTGATCTCAGTACATCTCAGCTAATGGTAGACTTGGGCATTTTATAGTTATGAAGGCAAGGAAGGATTTCAAATGGAATTTAATTGAGATAGCATTGAAAGTGATAGTGAGCTGGAACATGGGAAAAGCATATGAGCCTTTGTTTCCAGCACCTGACAGCTGGCCACCTGAAGGTGACATTTTGATTTTTACATCTTAAAAAATGAAACTTTGAGTGGTATTGTTATGCTCAGAAGAAAGGATATTCTGGTACGGGAGCAAAAGTCTTCACTGGATTCAGTTGTTGGGATAAGTTTAAAAATTGGTATTTTGGGAATCTTTTACAGAAGTAGATAGTTTTCCTCTATCAGAATAATGTTATTTTTATGGACTCAGCTTTGAAGCTGTGTCATTTTGGGCTGCAAATCTGCTTGACTGGAACAGGTAAAATAGAGTTGTGCTTTAAAAGTATTTGAAAAGGAGCACCTCTGCCCAAAGCATTTGCCAAGGAAAACTAGGATATTCCCGGAAATGACTCATTAGGTGGGTCTTTTCAGAGCTGATTCTTTATCAGGGCTTAGCACAATAGTGGGAATTTTACTGCCGGAGGGGCAGCTTTTCAGGCGAGGCATAAAGTCCAAAGTCCCTGAGCTAGATTACCTGAATATTCCTTATCTTTGGAGGTACACAGGAGATACACAATGCTCTTTTCTCCTAGGCTGCAGTATTTTGTTGTGTGCTGTTTGTGTGTACATTCATTAAAGTACTATGAGAGTTAAAAGTTCCGTTGAAATATGGTTATTTGCAAACTGTCACAGCATAAAAGAACACTTGGTTTAGTGAGCTGTTAAGAAATTTAGCTGATGCATTTTGAATGAATAAATGTCTTCCTTCAAATGGGAACTTCTTCGTTATCTTGGGGTGGAGGTTGCACAGCTGTTGAAAGCTGTTGAGCTTGTTAAAACTCCTTTTTAAAATATGGTATATCTTTGTTGTTGTTGTGTCCTTGGCTTTAAGCATGTTAAAAAACGTTCAGAGATGATCTGCCAGTTGAGATGGCAATCTGCTTAAATATTTGAGCAATCCAAAGTGGTTGTAGAATATATCTTGTGCAGTCAAACTGCTTCTGTGACAACTTGCCAAATTCAAGGTATGAGGAAGATGCAAGCTGAGTGGCAGTGGGAGGGGAGGAGGTGGTAAGAAAGAGACTTGCTGGAAGCTGCCTATCTGTGTCAAAGGGTCTCCTGTTTGCAGTTCTAGACAGGCACTGCTGACTCACAGCTGAACTAACTACTTAGCTGAGAGTTTCTAACAGATTAACTCTTTCTGTAGCTTTTGGTAAACAGACTTGGCTTATCTGTAGGTATCTGTAGAAAAGCATTGCATGGGTTTGTACAGTATCTGTTGTGACTGACTGTGGTTCTGGAACATAAACTATTAGCTGAGTTAAAATAGCAATTTCTTTGGCTTGTGAAGCATCATGGAATTATGTATCCCATGGGAAAGCTGGGAGTGCAGTCCTGTATACGCATGCTGCCATGTGCCCTAGGACTGCAGATGGCTTTTAAAATTTTTTTTCCTTCTCTTAGAACTGAAGAGCAGCCAGACACAGTTTCTGGGGCTTTTTTAATTGCTTTTGGTTTGTTTCAGATCCAGACTTCTCTTCATATTCTCCCTTATCACAGCTATGCATTCTCCTTGTAGGCGTGAGTACCTGGAAGGATAGGTACAGCTGGACACGGGTGTAAAGACCTTGAACAACCTGACTGAACAGCTGCTGCTAAGTTACACAGTTAAAATGCAATAGAAGATATTAAGGGTATAGAAATCCAGTATGAAGCATTTGAACACAGGTAGCTAGGAAACAATTTTTTGTCACTTCAGTGGAAGGACACCTTATGTGGTAAGGTGTTAGTAAATTATTTTGACAAAATTATTAGGTTCTATTCAAACATCAAGCTTAATGGGACATTTAAGGTGTAGTTATTTAATTTGTGTTTCAAAGTGAGTTTTCTAGTCCAGATTTACATTCCTTCTCTTTTTCTACCCATGTTCATCAAGGCCTCAACTTTCTTTAACTATGAGAGATGACCTGTGACCAACTCATTTGTTGCCACACAAGCCAGAAAAAGACCATACTGAGTCATCTGAAGCTCTTCAGTATATCTTGATTTTTCTCAAGTCACCTGTACTAAGATGCCAAGATAACTTTTCCCAGCCCTTAGGGCAGGATTAGAACAAGTCCCTGATGAGTGCATTTACAAAAAAAAGAGAAAACCCCCAGCTGATGAGTATACAAATCCTAGGTAGATTGATAATTTCTTAAAAAAAAAAAAAAAAAAAAAAAAAGTCCTTCTCCTTCACCTTCATTTCAAATTATGGTAATTGCTCCACTAGCTTATTGACTCTCTCTCTTGACCTGTTCCCCCCCGATGAGTTCATAGTTATCTTTGACCAGGGGTCATGAAAAACATTGTCTAAGAACCCACGGGCAGTCCTGGTTTCTTCTCACTGCAGGCTTGTTGAAGATGAGGTAACATTCTTTCCAGTGAACTGTTGCATTTTATGATTACCGGTTTGGACGGAACTTGCACCAGCTTGCCAGTGTTTGGGGTTAACTTGATCTGGGATAGTTGCCTTCTACAAAGGCAACCATATGTGTTGGGGGAAGAGTCTAGTTGGAATGTGTGGAATTTCAGTATGATTCAACTCACATAAAAGGCATGTGCTTTAGGTATGGGAAGGTACTCGTGTTAGTGCTGTACAAAGCATAGGATAAATAGTTGCTACTTAAGCTGTTGATTATACTCAGAAATTGCAGAGCTGAACTTTTAAAATGGTTCTAAAGAGCTAATTTAATGCCTGTGTTCTTATGCCCATTTACTACTAAAATACACGAGTATTAGGGGACCTTATTTTGTTTTAAATAATTGTGTAGGTGATTTGCTCCTATAATTCTTTTATTAGGCTATACATTTCTACCTTCCTCCTCTGCTATCCCTTTCCCATTTTGAATTGTCATTACACTGAATACAGTTAGATTCAAATACTTCAAATACAACTTATTGTAGGGGTTTGGAAATTTTATTATTGTCTTCTTGTTACTCTGACTTTAAAAACATTAATAATGTTTTCTTAAAATCATACCATAAACTGTCCTTTTAAGAAGTGAATTATGTGACTCATGAACTCATTTGAGAAGCTAGGCATGTTTACTTATAAACAAGGATGGTATTTTATTTCTGAGAAAGGACTTTAAAGAGATAAGAGTATTCTGAAATTGTTTTCTCAGTTTTTGTGGTTTGGCGTGGGTTTGGGGTTTTTTTTTGGTTTTTTTTTTTTTCTTCTTCTAGTATATGTCTGCCTTCTGGAATAGTGTGACTCGAAGTTACATGTAATTACCAAGGGGTGGTTACTGCATCATCCAGAACTTAGATGTGAAGAAGATTAAGTTTGTATTGTAGCAAAAGGACCAAGACAGAAAATATATAGTTTTCTCTGATCTGTCCTTCACACACATTCCAGTGAGACTTGCTGTTTTCTCTTGTGTGAGAGTACGGGGAATGGTTGTTAGAACAAAAACAACCAGTCTGTCTTGGATAGATTTGTGTTAAGAGACTTTATGTCCCACGAGACTATAAATTTAGCGTGCTGTCTGATAGAGCTATGAGATCCAGAGCATGACAGAAATGACTGGCCTGTTACTGATGGGAGCTACCAAACAACTGAGAAGTGGTAATCTCCATGAAATATTTTAAACAAACTTTTAAATACTGATGGGGGGGGGAATAGTTGAGCTGGAAAGAATAATGCCAAAGGCAGCTTTAATGTCATGGCTTTAACAAGTTAGCTCTCAACAAAGTTTTTGTTCCTTATCAAGTTAACAAGACTAACACCCTTCTACAATCACTGGCTTGTACTATTCCTCTCCTTTCTGTTTTTCCTTTCCAGTTTCTCTCTTCAGTTTGCCTTGAGGTTTCAAGGTTCAGGGCTGATGGATGAACATTAGACACATAATTTGATAGCTGTTTAAAAACCATTTCTTTTTCATTAATTTAAACTGCTTGCTAAACAAGTCAAGCTGTTTTGTCTGTGTAAGGACTTCTGTTGCTGGTTTTGCTGTTTTAAGTGTTAAGGGTAGTAATGGGGAAAAGAAGCCTGGCTGTTTAAAGGGAGAATGCCATTCAGCAGGATTCTCAATCTGTTCTACTTGAACAGAGAGCGGCTGCTTCACGCAAGAAAGATTGCACTATTTCACAATAGTCAATTGCTGTTAGTACTTAGCCAAGTGAATCCTAGCTTTGGGACCTTTACTGCTTCTGTAATGTGTGGCTTTCTATAATTAATTTTTATTGGAATACTATCAGCCACTTCTGCAGCTGTAGCTCTCCCCCTACCACAGTCGATACATTGCCACGAAGTATAACGAAGAATCTCTGTTGGAAGACATCTGGTAGTGCAGTCTTCATCTTCCTTGCTGGTCAAATAAGCAACATCCTGGTTAATGCATTAAATTTCATTTGCCCCTTCATGGTCACCGACAGTGCACACGTGCGTACTTCAGGGTGTTAAGTGATGTTCCTGGACACTGTGAAGGATTTCCTTTCCACTTGGGTCATACTGCTTCCTCTTGTATTTCCATGTATCATAACAAAAATAAGCATACCTTCTGCTAAAAATGGATGTTTTCCTTTATTTATGATGCATATGAATATTCAGGGTAGGTGGTAAAATGACTTATTTCTGTCACTAGTGTCCCTGAATTCTCAGGTTACAGTGCGCTGCTGCAGTTCCTTTTCATTGAGATTGCACAGCAAGAAGGAGCATTTTAGGCCTGCAATTTTTGCCTATTCTAGCTGCAAATGTAGGACTGCAAAAAAAAAAAATTTGAGTTCGGGAGAAACCCAGATGAGCTGATTCTTGTCCTTTTACAACATACTGCTGATGTAAGGGGTGTGAAAATCAGATAAATACTACAATATCACTACTCTAAGGGATTTTCCTGCATTTTTTGAAGCTGCTAAATGAGGTTTTGCTGCCTCCTTTAAAGTTCCAGATGTGTTTGTGTGTGGGAAGGAAGATATGTTGCTAAAACCTGTCGTGCTCTTCCCTCAGCAGTTGAGCAGCTGTCAGGGAGTTCTTGTATCTGAGTGCTAGAGAAGTCCTGAAGTTATTTCACATTAGAGGGGTCAGCAAATAGGGTGTCAGCAGTTTTGCACATACAAGTACTCATTTTTATGCATACCATTGTGGCTGGAGAGGGATTCTGACTTGCTACAAAGGGATTTAAAACCTGAAAATTGGTCTGTATCTTAGATGCACAGCTCAATATATTTTAGAGCTTAGTACAAATATATGCAGTTACTTAGATGACCTAAAGAGAAACGATGATGAGCCTTGTGGAAAGATGGGGAATAAGGGAAAGATGCTCTGGGGACAGAAGTGTTGGAATTAGTTTGTTAAGATAATTAAATTATCTGTTGGGCAAATTACTTGAGACTCTTTAGAGACTGAGACTGAATTTCCTTTCAGTTGGGAGCTGGAATTATCTAGTGAGGAAAAACTTAATTCTATTTTTATCTTTTACTCAATAAATACTTGACTATAAAAGTTTTGTCCACTATCCCAAATAATTTGCAATTGATAGTTTGGATGTGGGAAACAAGACTGAATTTTTTTAACCCCTAGTCTGGTTGGATGGAGGGTGTGATCCATGGTGGGAAAAGTCTGAGTGACAAAGGCCAGTTTTTTGTTTTTAAGAAACAGACACTACCATCTCTTAGAGTAGCTCAGATTTAGAGATCAGCAAGGGAAATTGATTAGGGGAGTAGTTTAATTATTGAGGAAAAAGGATAGGCAAAGGCTGAAGAAAAGTGACTGATCTATCAGCAGGATGTATATGACTTTGGCCATGTTTCAAAGCTGAGGATGTCTGCATGTTTATGTTAACATTGTGTCTCCTTGTCCTTGGAATGAAATTGCCTCATCAGCAGAGCCCCTTAGGGGACTGAAAGTCTACCCAAGACGTCATCGTCCTCTTATAAAAGGGGAAAAACTGCCAGTTCTGGTGTGTCTGACCCCTTCCGACCCCTCCCTTCGACTTACAGAGCATCAAGGGGCGGACTTTACTTCTGCAAACTACACATCTTGCTCTCCCTTTGAGTATTCATTTTTCTCCTAGCAGTAATTTGATCTTGGGCTGTTCCAGCTTGCCTGTGGTGAATAAGCAGAGAACTGCATATTGAAAGACTTGAGTTTTCTCACTAGGCACAGTTTTCATCATATAAGGATGAGCATTTCATGCAAGTTTTGAATGAGATTAAAGCTGAGAAGTCCTCTTGGATTATTTTTTTTTTCTTTAACATATCTGTGTCTATATAAAGAGAGGTCTTTGAGGGCTTGTAAGTGTTGAGAAAAGGATCAACATGACACTGCTGGAACCAGAAATGCAGATGACAACACTCCAATCAGGTATCACTCCAAACATATCCTGTGGTTAAATTTTGCTAGTGAATCATGGTTGCTGAACTATATAGGAAGTGCCAGGAGGCTGTGTGACTTTGGATAAAGACAAATTAGAGAACTGCAGTGATTTCATGTTCAGGTTGCAGATGGGTACTTTTTGGATGTTATACTGTTCAATTTAGAGCTTCATCAGAGATAAAATGATCTCTTTTTTCTTCCCTTGTTGGTCTCCAGAGTTAAATTTACGTGGCTTATGAAGATTAGAAAACTCCAGTCAAAGCTAAGACTTGTTCTAAAGAGTTGTTCCTCTGTTTAGCTTTTGACTGATTTATGTGGTTTTGCTGTTAATTATTTTCTGATTAAACATATTCTTGATACTTTGGAGAGATTTTAAATTGCGTAGTTTGGGAAAAACTCTTACTTGAAACTTTCCAATACTTGTTTCATATCTTGAAAGTCTGTTTCCTTGAGAATGACAATGGTATTTTGTTTACATGATTGCGTTGTAAGCACTGTGGCCTTTTTGTGATGCTGTGCTTACCCTTTAGATAAAGACAGGATTGCATTTCTCACATGTAAGACATGCTAGAATGAGAATTATCTGTTAATGGGAGCATGATATACTTCTATAGGGCAGTTTTATCTGAGGCTCTAGGACATTATGTAGTTGTGAAACTTAATAAATATATGTAGAGATATGAATGACCTTTGCTCTATGGATGGCAGCCATAGAGACTGTAACCTTGGTAAGATTTCACCACAAACTTGTAGTAGCCTAGGAGTTTGGGTTTCCGTTTGTGTACTCTTAATCTCTTGGGCAGCACTGTCTGAAAAGCAGTACATAGGTAATGCCAGAAGTGTGAAGACAAACTTGTTCCTGAAAGTAAAATGCTTTTTCTTTTTCTTAAGTAATGAGTGGGAAAGAGACAAGTAAACCAGCAATTTCTTAGTTTAATATAGGGTTTTTTAATGTTCTTTTTAAGTATCTGTGAAGATTATATATGTCTATAAAGGTCCTGTATGACCTTTTTTTTATAGTCCTGACATACTCTTTGTTGTTTAGAGAGCCAAAATGTGGTTATTTTCTCTCTCCCACTGTAGACAGGAAAGACAGGCCTACATCTTATGTAGTGTTTGTCTCAATTCAGAAGGGTGTTTGTACATAATACATCATTCCTCTAGTTGTACTCTTGCAGTCTGTGAATTTTGGAGGTAGGGTTTAGACACTAAGAAGGTGTTTGGTATTGAACAGGATGCAAATGGCAGAATAGTATCTAATCTGGCTTTGCTGGAAAGAAAGCTCTTATGTGAAAGCCTGAAAAAAGATGTTGACTTTAACGTGCTTTGTTTCTAATAAGTTTTTTAATTTTCTTTTTCCCCCAAACAAGGAATAGCCATGGAATTTACATTTCAGGGTAATTATAACTAAATTTGTGCAGTATATTCTCAGGAAACTCACATAATAAAATAACACTTGTTAAAATGAAGAAAACGGCCTTCGTATTAGTATTGCTTTTTCTCAAAGCTTTATTTGTGGTTGTGTTTCTTGTCACTTCCAAATTATGGGAACTCCTGAGGCTTTCATTTAATTCTGAGGGTGAGAGTTTCTCCCACTAAGGAGTACTTGTATGGAGCTTTTGCTTAAATCAGCTAACCCTAGTCCTAGATTATGCAGTGGTATACTGTAACGTTGAGGCAATTTCCTGGCAAGCTTACCTTACCTAATGAGGAATACAGATTTATTGCACCTCTTCCATCAGTGGTCACTCTCTTCTCTCCTGGATCAACTACTGCTGGAAAAATCTTAAGCAAGAAGCAGGCGAATGTTTACGTAAATGGATTCTCAAGATGGGTGGGGAAATGGAGTGTGACAATAGGAACATGTGCATAATAAGTTTTAAAGATCTGTCTTGAATAATGGAAGTGTATTACAAGCTTCTAGATAAGGAAAATAGCTACTTGATGGCAAGACCAATTTGTTCAATTGTCATATTTAGGGACTTCAGATGCTCTTGGTGGCTGCTCTTGTTTGGCTTAGTGAGGTAGTTGTATGTTGGGTAAACTGAGACTTTAGAGGCTGAAATTGGATCTCCTGTCTGTTGAGAGCTAGACTGAGGAAATGAGGACGATGACTTATCTGAGGAAAGACTTAACTTCTCAAATCTTCTTGGTCCTGATGTTCATCTCCAGAGGCCCTACTGGAAAGATGGAAGCTGGAAACAGTGTCCCAGTCAAGTCATCAGAGTTTCTGAACTGCCACTGAAGAAATAGGAGAATCATGGCCTAAGCTGGGTGAATAAATTATCCTGGTAGAGCTTGCACTCTGTAGACCAAAAGTTCTTCAAGACTGCAGGTCAGGAGGCTGTGCTTATTTACTGCTTGGGTATTAATTGGAGTTGACTCACAAAGTAGCAGTATCTGAAGCCATTGCTGACCTAGGACATAGTGTTTGTATTCTGTGTTGGTGGGCACATAAAAAGCAACTCCTTTGATACTAAAGATGAGAAAGCATTCTTAGTGTTTTGGAGAAAGAACTGAGGAGGACATTACAACTTTACTCTTCTGGGAGCAGAATAGTTTAAGCAGGGAGGGACTGTTTCTTCAGAACAAAAATAACTGAAGCAAGAACAATATGAACAGTGAGGTGTACATTGTATTAACCAGAAAAAAATTAAACATGCCTGTCAAACTGAAAAAAAAGGAGGAGTAAAAATACCAATGTGAGTGGTGACAGCTGAGGAAGGAAAAAGTAAAAGTGAAAATCAAGCTGAAAAGACATTCCAAAAAGGCAGTAGACCTAGAAAAAAATGCAAAAATAAGACCAAAAAACCTGCTCTATTTGACATCTCATTGGACTACCGAACTTATTTAAAGAACTGGTGTTACTGATCCATCATTCAACAAGCACACGAACACAGTGGTGCGAAATTCTACATTCGTTTTCAAGTGTGTAGTTTTGGAACCAGCCCTGGGCCAGTTTGTGTGTTGTCATTCTGTTGACAATGAAGCCGATGTGCAGATCTGTACCAAGCTCTTAGCAGTGGGACATCCCTCATTAGTGTTTTTTCTCCAAGAGTCACTTGGTCTTTTTTGCTGCCCTGACTCTCTCAGCATCAAAATCATTTGTTTTCTTTATATTTATTTGCTGATTCCAAAAGCTTGCTGTTTCCTTCCCTTTATCTACTTCAACCTAATCTCCCTATGTAGCCTCTTTTTTTTGTTCCCCTGAAGCCTTTTTGTTATTCGTGTCACTATCTCATTATCCCATGTAGAGACCTTGCAAATTCTTTTGCTGTTGGTCACTGTTCAGTCAGGATATGGACTAAACAGTTTTTAATGTGCTCTGGCTTTGTAACAGACTGGCTACTGAAGGAATGAGTCATGAATATTATTTTTCCTTTTTCTTTTTTTTAATGGAGAGGCAAGAGTGCTAGAAGCATACGTTTTTTTGGACACAATCTACAATTCAGTAACACTTCAATGTTTTTGAACTGCCATATGAGGGACTCATGCAACTGGGGAAAATCTCAGGGGTCTTGGTGTGCTGCTGGCCTTTATATGCAGATTTTGTGTTTAAGTAACAAACACAAACTTTCAAATAGAATTTCACTTTCTTTTTAATTTTAGTTGTTTCTGTCACAAGTCTCTTTTTGTGGCTTCTAGCAGGTGGCTGGGCAGAAGTGTGCCTGCAGTACTCATACAGAAGTGCAATCAGCCAGAGAGAAACCCTAAATTTCAGATCGTTTTTTCCTGACGTTTTGCATGGATGGATAAGAGTTATGACCACTTAGAGTCATGTAGAGTCTAACAGTGCATTGTCAGAATTAATGGATGTTAGCACTTGGCCAAATGGCTACTTCTGTTAATGAATTCTATTTCCTTATGGTTTTGCTCTACTTAAAACCTTTGTTTACTGTTCTGGGTAGCATTGGTTTGTTTTGGTGCACAACACTGTTGTTTGCAGTGTCTTGGTATAATTGTCCCATTTTAATCTGAACTTCTTTCTGTGAGCGTACTGAAAAAAATTAAGAATATTGTTCAGGATAGAATAGCCTATTGGATAGCATCTTTGGGTTTTGATATGTTTGTTCTGCTGACCTGCTGAAAAAAATCTTAAAGTCTATTAGAGATCAAGGCAGGTATGCAAACCCAGAAGCAAGTGGTTCTAAACTGCCAGAAGTTTGGTTTAGATGAACAAGAGGTTTTTTTCCATGCATATTTAGAGAATAAAAGAAGAGCTATTTTGAAGTCAGCACTGTAAATGAGCACAGAAGTAATTTAGTTCTCTATAGTGGATAAAACTTGACTTCTGTGGTCTAATTTGCTTTTCATCCAACTGATTCTGAAAAAGGATCAATTCTTTCAGCTGAAAATTTGTCATTTTGAATCAAATGCAAAAGTTCCCTTATTTTCTGGGGAGAAGTTGGATTTTTGAGCTACTTTAATGATTAGGGATATATTTAATTTAGGAAAAAGCAGTGCTGATCCCTTCATTCTTTCTTTCAAAACACAACTTCCAGGCTCTTTTTCTTCCCTCTTTACAGGATTTAAGTTGAAGGGCTTTAGGGATGTCAGCTGCTAAACTGCTTTTAATGGGAAGAAAATGGACAGACAGCCTATCTGTGTATTCTTAGAAGGGAGATGTCCCCTTCCTCAGCTCTTTCAGGAGTGACAAATGTTGGAGCTGCAGTTTGTGGTTGATGTTCTCTTTCCTGTTTTAAAGAAATTTAAAATTCAGTATTGGCTTTTAGTACACGAGGAATGACCTTTCATTGAGGCAGTAAAGTGCCTTCTAATGTCATCTTGTCTTTTTCAAGCACCTGTTACAAGGATTTTTTTTTTTCCCTTGCTGTTGTTTTCATTTCCTAATGAGAGGTTTTTCTAGTTGTGAGGTTTTTTTTCCATTTCATTTTGTTTGAATAGTAGAACTTTTATTTTTCTTCTCTTTTCTTCCCCCCTCCCTCCAACTTGGAATTTCAAGATTGCAATGAGTTCTTGAATCAACACAGTTGGGATTTTGGTTTTGGATGGAGGGTGGAGCTGAGGAGAAGACATTCCTGGCTCTATAGTTTGCATCATCACTACTTTAAAAATAGAACTTTGATTTCTGGTTGGAATCTATGGCATTTGGAAATGTAGCCTTTTGTATCTAGGTAGCAAGGTCCTGGGGAGCGTAAAGAGTTCCCTGGTTACTGGTACAGCTCCCAGAGTGTGTATATTCTGAGTAGTGATAAAATGACTCTTCACTGGCTTTTAACCAGAATCCTGCATGTGATTCAAAGACTGAACAAAGTTATGTGAGCCTCATCGTCATCATGCAGTGGGAATTCTTTCCGAAGCAGCAAATGGGATGTTCCTGAAGTCAGCTTTAAATATGGAAATTTTTGTGCCAGAGCTACAAACTGCAGAAAGTTCTGGGTTGGCTGTTATAAGATGTGGAGAGAGGAGTGCACAGCTGTAGGCTACACGTTAGTGAGTTATTCCATTCATGAAAGCTTTGAACATAACCTTTTGCTACATTTTATCCCTGTGATTAACTATAAGCAAATCACAGTGTGGTTGTGTTAGCCAAGCTAGAGTTAAAGGATTGTACTGAAACTAAGTATATAAGGGATGCTTTTATTTTTTTTTTGCTTTTGGTGTCAAGAATGACAGTGTACAATGAAGAGTACTCATTAGAACCACTTAGTTGAGCAGTACCTATTTCTACTGACAACCTTAAATTTAAACAAGAAACTCCCGGAAATCTCTTTAAACCTGAAGTAAGTATTTGTTGAAGCATTAAATCATCTTTTGAAAATAATACTTTTTTTCTCCATCTACTTTGAGAATACTCTGTTTATTCTTTTTATACAGCAAGTGTTACCCTATAGGTTGAGAAAGAGAGAGCAGGAAAAAACACTCAGGCAGCTTTTTGCCCTTATCCATTCTGTGAACTAAGATGAACTTGCAGGGGGGCACGCACAGGCTGCACTTCTTCTAAACCAGTAAAAATGTGGTAGACACAAAACAATTATTCACTTGACTGCTTTGTCTCCTAACCCCTCTTATGGCTTCAGCTTACTTTAAAATAGAGCTACTGAGAAATAACTTCAGGGGAGTGTGTGTGTGCATTTGAACCAGTTTCCAGTGTACACAGTAAGACTGTTATCATCATACTGCAATTTTTTGTATCATTCACCAATTGTTATTAAAAACAAGATGAAAGTTTAAAATGCATGTAAAGTCATGTCAGGTTTTATATGTTGTAACTGTAATCAAAACAGAGTCTTCCTTGCTGTGAAATTAATGCATTATGTATAATAGGCCCTGTTTAGTTGTTGTCATCATTCTCTGTGAGTTACCCACTCAATTATGTGATGAATATGAATCAACTTTTTTTTAGGAACATAGTTCAAGTGCTTTGGAAAAATGAAGTGAAAAAGAATTACTTTAATCAGGTTTTTTTTTGGGGTCTTTAGGCACAATTGTATAGAAATTATTATTGATTATCTATGTAGGCTCAGACTGATAATTTTTCTCTGTGACTCAGGCAGATCACAGACATCTTCGTGGCCTGCCACTCATTTAGGTTCTGGATTAATATCTGAACGTGTGCTATGCTGAATCTCTCTAAACTGGTATGATGATTATACCACACCTTCTTTGCCTAAAGGGATACACTGCAGACACACATCCGTTCTGTCTCCCAGTTACCTGGTGACTCCTTGCTATCCAGTGTTTGCCAGATTTAAGAGATGACTAATATTTAACAAAGTGCTCAAGTTTCCATGCCTGTGTGATAGCAGAAATTTGCATTAGTGTTTATAATCAGGATTTTTTTTTAATAATGGGATCCATGTTCACTCTACATTTTGATCGTAGGCATTAAAGTACAATTTTTTTATGTCTAAGCATCAATGTGAATCAATCTCTAATGTTCTAATGTGTGCCCAGAGCTGTATAGATCAGTGGTAGGGATTATAGGTAACTGCTGAGGTTTTGGGAATGTCTCTGATGTTACTGTTTGATGTTATGTGGAAGCTACTATAAATAAATTTTATTATTAACCTGTTTGCTGTCTGCTTTTACCAGTCTCAAATGACTCCTGCTGCACCAAAAAACCCTCCAAAACCAAACAACAAAAACCCACAAAAAACCCACCCCAAAATCTGAAGTAACCTACAGCTTCATGTTGCATCTGGATTCTCCTTGCTGCTGAGCTGCTGCACCTCACTTCAGACTTACAGCACCCTCTGCTGTTCTGACCTTAGGGTTCTTCCAAGGAGAGACTGGCACTTATTCCAAATTGTCTTTTCAAATGGAGAAACCTCAGCTGGTCAGCTCGAGGCAGTCTGGTTTTTCGTTTGTGTCTAAGGAAACATGAGCCCTACTTTATGGAGGTGAAACTAGAATCTTAATCTTAATGGAAGAAATATTGCTCCCCTTTCCCCTCAATTTCTTGTCAGGAGAATTTTACTATCAGAATCAATATAGAAAACTAGTTTAATTACATTGGCACAGCTCCCTTTTGTGATTAACCTTAGTGTGGTTTAAGAATGCTGTATAATTTAGCAATAGTTTGAGTAGATAAGAAGTCATAAAACGAATGAACTGGAATTGCTCTTCAGGGTTGCAGAGCCCCCTCCCCTGCTGCTGCAAGTAATCAGGTCATATACTCCCCTACATAATTTTATCAAGCACCACTTTAAAAAGTGTTAGATTTCTCACTCATACTGGAAAGCTGTCCTAGAATTTCTCTCTTTGGTTAAAAATCTTCTATTTTTCAATATTAAATGTGCATGTATGGCAATGGCTTTCAGTGCAAATAACTCCTCCTAGTTAAACTGATGCAAACCTTAATGTAGGCAAAATATTTTCCCTAGAAGAAGCTTTATCTACTTAAAGTATTCTTAAAGTAGGCAAGTGCTAAAATAGTATCTGCTAATGTGACCTGCTCAATGTTTTTTTTATATCTTTCTATAGTGATACTTGTTTTAAATCAGATCCTCTAAGTAATGTTAATGATGCTTCCCAGGCATTATGCACAGCATTGGATTCCCAACAGGATATGAACCTGTTTAATTATCCCATGTGAAAAGTAGGTTGCAAAATGTATTTGTAGTTTTTTGTAGTCTTCCATTTTCTTTGCCCTGTTTGTTTTTCCTCAAAAATGAGCGTATCGTAAATAAAGAACTTGCAGCTTCCAGTGAAGCACAAGCAGCCTTGATCAACCTGTAATGATAAGTGACCTTAATGAGACTTTTTTTTCTTTTTTTTTTTTAATTCTGCTGGAGAAACTCTGGTTGAAGCTGTTGTTCCTTGACTATGTTTTTCAATATTTGAGATTTGGACTTTGTGTTCACTGATGTCAACTCAAAAACATGCCTTTTAAAAATAAATTGAGTGGTTTTGATTTATTAAAGTTACTATGTGACACTGAGGTACCACAGATTAAAAATTGCAACTCCCAAAACATTTGGTTCAGAAAGTACCTTGAGCTTGACTTACTGCAAAACACTCCCAAAACTTACAGCCTTCAATGTTCTTTCACTAAAAACTGTAATAAACAGAAAACACTTTTCAGTATAGCTTTGCTGATTTCATGTTACCTCTAAATAAGTAAGAACAAGATCCAGATTAGTAGACTCCTTATGGAAAAGCCTCTATTGCTAATCTTATCTTGAAAACCCAGAGATTAATGAGTTTCTGGAATATGTAGTGTATGAAAAGTGGTATCTCAGGCAAGAAAATTTCAGCCCATTTAAAAGTCAAAGCATCTTTTAAGTTTAAGCTAGAAAATTACTGGCAACTTTAAACGGACCAAAAGAAAACAGCAATTTTAAGCAGACGTGCAGTGCTCTACAGAATTTTGTTTTGTTTGTTTGCTTTTTAATTTATTATGGTTTGTATATAGTGCAAAATATGTAATCTCAATTCTGGGATTTTTAAAAAAAATTCTGTTCTTATGCTTATTTTTCTTCTCTTTGTCCTGGGCTTTTGCATTATGGTGGCAGACAAAGTGGCTGCTTTTACTAAGAGACTGCTCCACTCCTCCCAGTTTTCCTCGGAGAGAGGCAGTCACTGTTTGCTGTGGTTGTTGATCTAGTGCCTGGGAAGAAGGAGGTTTTTTTGGACCCCTTCCTCATCTCTCTCTTGCTAAGGGAGCCTGCGTCATTGAGAAATGTTTAACCTTCTGGCCCTGAAGCAGGGCTGGAAACTTTGCTGCAAAATCTAGAAGCTAAAACTGGATCTTGAAAACATTATTTATGTGAACTACTTTTTCCTTTGATTTAATTGGGACAGGAGATTGCAGAGCTTGATTTAGAATTTTGAGTAGCAACTAATTTGGAGAGTTAGCAGGGGGGAAAATAATTTCTTTAGTAAAAAATGGTGAGTAACTGATTTAAGGGAAGAGGAGAGAAGAGCTGGGGGCAGAAAACGGAAAAGTGTGGGAGGACTGAGTGGAGGAAAAATGTCCTAAGATCATAATTCTAGCATTGTCGAGTACTTGAGTAGTTCTTTCTAACTTGTATGAGGAGGCTGGCTGTGCATAATTTTATTCCTATAACATAAGCTGGTTGTGGAGAGCCAGGGGCCTAAATTGTGGTGGGAACCTTATTTCCGGGGGGTTGATTTAATAGCAGATACAGCTTCTTGTATAAGTCTTATTTTCCCAGACTGTCCACTTTTTTCCTTCTGCCTCCTCCCCCATCCTGGACCATGGGGGTTCTTCTATCACTTCTGCAGAATTTCCAGATGTCTGGCTGCCCTGCTGGAACTACGCTCCATTAACTGAGAGGGAAGAAGACATTCAGAAATCCCAAACATTTCTGCAGCATAACCATAATAAGTCTGACATATCATGAAACTGTTGTGCTTGTGCTAATTAAGTATCTAGTGTGCTTGTAGTACAAAGAGTAATCCTGATGTGCCCACAGAGTGTTGATTTTATTTCACATGCTGTGGCTATCTATACACAGCACATGCCTGTATGTTTATCTTCAAGATACTCCAAACAGAAATGTGGCAGTTCTGTCTCTTGGGGCCCAATCTCTTTATGGTAAAGAGATTGAAACTAAAATGAAGAAGCTTGACTCAAGGGTGAAATAATGAAATAACAGGAAACAGTTTAAATGGACCCAATGATTTGTCATGACCAGTGGGAGGGAGGGGAAGGGGTTGTACTTTCCTTCACTCTTGTTTTGCAGCAGCTCAGTGCATCTGCTGCTTAGCCCCAGCTAGCTTGGACAATTGGACTTTCTTGTGAGAAGTCTAATTCACTTTTGTAAAACAAACCCATTAAAACCCCCTCACTTTTCTGATGGATCAGTGAGCCTAATTAACTCTCTGAACTTTCTTATGAAACCTCTAGAGCCCTCAAAAAGAAGGAATGATGAGACGATAAGGCTAGGTTATTTCATCTGGCTTGAGTAACGCCACTTAAACTCTGTACTGAACAGTGAAGCTGAGGAAACTTTGACAGTTTCAGCTCTGAAATCCTAAGTAGAGTGAGAAAATTACTGAGCTCTAGCTCATGGAACCTATAAATGGTGTCAGTGGCTGGGTAGTAAGTCCAGGAGACAGAGAAGATTGGACAGCAATATTAAGAAATTGAATATTAAGAAATACATTAAATTAGAAGTGAGTGATTTTTAGGAGAATATTAAAAATATGTGCATTTGCCCAGTATGAGGTTTGTCATGTTAGAATGTGCTTTGTTTTTACTCTGAGGTTGCTACATATCTATGAATGGACAAACAAGTCCCTGCAAGAAGGGTGGTTATGTATCTCTCACAGAATGGTTGAAGTTGGAATAAAAAAAAGAAGTCATCTTCCCCAACCCCCCTGCTCAAGCAGATTCACCTAGAGCCAGTTGCCTAGGACTGTGTTCAGATGGCTTTTGAATATCTCCACGGATGGAGAATTCACAACCTCTCTGGGCCAACCTGGGACAGTGTTCAGTTGCACTACACAGTAAAAAAATTCTTTCCTGATGCTCATAGGGAACCTCCTGTGTTTTGGTTTGTGCCCATTGACTCTGGTCCTGTCACTGGGCATCATTTGAGAGAAGTCTGGTTCTGTGTTCTTTGTACCATTCCTTCAGGTTTTCAGATGGATAAGATCTCCAGTATGACCGTGTCTCTCCTGTCCTGGGGTACAGAGCTTGAGCCAGCGCTCCAGGTGTGGCCTCATCAGGGCTGAGCAGAGGAGGAGGATCACCTCTCTTGATCTGCTGGGAGCATTCCTCCTAGTGCAGCCAAGGATACCTTCCTTAGCTTTTTTGTCCAAGGGCACGTTGCTGTCTCATGTTCAACTTGGTGTCCAGTGAGATCCCCAGGCCCTTTTCTGCCAAACTGCTTTGTGACCACTTAGCCCCCAGCATGTGCTGATGCACCCTCTGGGCCCAGCCAGTCAGCCAGTTTTCAGTCCAGCTCACAGTCTCCCCACCTGACTCATACTTCCATCAGCTTCTCTGTGAGGGTCTTGCAGGAGACAGTGCCAAAGCTTCACTAGGTCAGGGTAGACAATATCCACTGTTCTCCTCTCTTTCACCAGGTCTGTCTCTCCACACTGTAGCTGAAACCTAGAGACAGTTTTGCTGTTGTGCCCAGGGAAAATATTTTCTGATAGGAGAGAATTGTGGGTTCATAGTAAATTCTGCCTTACTATAGCATAGTTGCTAAAAGTAAGCGTATGGCCATGTCTGTACTGTTAAAATTGGCTTTGTTCTAAAGAGTTTGTTCTTAAGTGACTCCTGTTAAGCCGGCTGTTAGGTGTACTGGCAGTGAGCAGCCAAGTCCTGTCAGATCATAACGACTGGCAGCTATATAAAAACCATCTTTTTTTCTTTGCATATTTGTCTATTCAATTAGATCATCCACCTGTTTGCTTTTATGCAGTCCCGCTTTCATGGTCCCTCTCGTGTCTGGATTCATAAAATAGATTCAGTAGCCAAGGAGGGAAGGATACAAGTGTTTCTAATTCCAGACACACAGACTCTGTGTTATATGTAAATCTCTCTACGTGTTTTAACCCAGTTTGTCCAACCAAAGGGTTTTTTAATAGATTTGAATTGATTAGAATCCATGAATATGAGGTTCTGACTGATAAGTGCTGGCAGCTTATACCAAAGCGAGAAATGAACATCTTAAAGGGATGTGAGGCAGCTAATAGAAAATAGTGACTGAAGAGACTTTTCTGCATATTGTTTCAGGTGAGCTTATAGATTTAGGAGGCAAGCAGAATAGAAAGCTTATGTCTGAATCAGAGCATCATGTTCCAAGCACGCTTCCCCTTAGAGTTATAAGCACTTAGGCTACATGCCTTCCAATGCTTTTAGGCCAATTGGTGATTAAAACTCCTGAGATTTGGCAGGTTTTACTGGGAAGAGGATACATCCTCACAGTTACTTGTCTTTTTTCTTTGCTTTCAGGGCTGAATTACCAGAAATCTTGAATGTGAGATAAAAGTAATTGAAAGTAATCATGTTCCTTGCAAAGGAGGCCTGTATCTTTGCCCACCCAGATCAAACCAAATGCAGTATGTTATTGTGCTTTCCCTACTTCTCTAAAATATTTTCTGCCTTCAAATTTTGTTAGTGATTTTAGTATTGTGGGCACTTAAAAAAATAGTAGTCTCACATATGTGGAAGGGTCTTTGAGGCAGAGGTTTGGAACATGGATATGTGCTGGCTAAGTTTAGGATATAAAACTACAGCATTAATTTTTGTGGCAATTCCCAGTACGCTTGAATTTACGTTCTGATACCAAGCAGTAAAAGCAGGGTAGCTCACCCTGGTTTTCACTGCAGGGAGCTCTTGTCTGTGCAAGATTGCTATTTCTTGCTTGAACTTGGATTTTGCTGAGCATTTGTTTCCATCCAGACATGATTCTTCTCAAATGCCTGAAAAAGATGTATTGTGAATGTTTTAGGTCACTTGAGGTTGTTTAGGGAAAATGCTGTGTTTTGGTTCTGTACCTGTCAGTATTGTGACCAAACCACAGGGGAGAGGCACAAATGGTGTATGAACTGGGTGAAGTTACAAATTTCATATCAAGAATCTGTCTTCTTTTATAGCCTTGAAGAGCTTTAGGTAAAGAAAAGTAAACCTGTGGTTTGGTTGATGCAGAATAGGATTCACTTAGAAATGTAGTCTATGGAGAAGGAATGGTAATACTGTCAAAACTATATCTTCCTAAAGTGATAGGCAAGTGAGTCCCATGAAGACATTAAAGGACTTCTTCCACAATAGCATGACCAGAATATTTTTCCTGCCGATCAAAAGGAGTAATTTAGCAGTATCCAGGTAAAAACTATCCCAAATCTAGTCTAAAATTCTCTCCTTCTTGAGACTCATGCTGTATGTTGTACTTAAGGTCTGAAAGGTCTGCATGTGTGGAGGGGGCATGAATCCATACAAGACCCTGGAAGTTTTTTCCAGGATCAGTTTGTCCATATCATGAGTTTAACTGTATGATGGTTGTGTGCCTTGACATTGTCTCAGTCTTATTTCATGTTGTAGCTATAGATTAAAACTCAAACACACTGTACATTTTTATATTGGAAACAGAAAATCAGTTGTTGAAACCACCATGAGAACTTGAGATTGGCATTGTTAAATCCAGGGAATAGCTGAATTTCAGCACTAAAGGAGGATTTTGAGCATTTGACATTGGAGGTGATTTATAGATTTTTGGCAACACAAGAACTGAATTTTACATTCTAAAGAGAAATTTATTTTCTTTGTCAAATAATCCTGACAATAGCATTTTTTTTACTGTGGAGTGAGGTGAGCATCCATGATGATGGAAAAGGAGGCCACTACTTTTAGTGGCAGCTGACCACTGAATTGGTTTAGAGGTCTTTGTCTCCTTCACCTCAACCAAGCCTCCACTACTACCTGATTGTGACAAAGGACTTGAACCACTTTTAGAGAAAAAGTTAAGAGTTGAAAAAACCCCACATCTAAAATTATTAGGATTGGCTACTAACTTATTAAATGAATGGGATGGTTTATAGTCTTTTTAGAATTATGTCTCTATCAGTGTGTAGTTTTTTCAAGTTGTGAGGAAATCCTCTGCAACCATGAGGGGAAGATAGCCTTAAATGAAAATCTAGATTCTGAGATTGCAATTCTGTATCAGATTGACCAAGAGTAATGGTCACATTAAGCGTCAACGATGTTGTTACTGCCCATGTAAACAATGTGTTTGGAGAAGGAAGTAGCTTTCTGGGCAAAAGTCACAATCCTGTAATGAAGGTTTACCTAGTAGCAATTCTGCTAGTATAAACTGAGAAGTAAATGAAGGGTTTGCTAATCCTTTCACAAGCAGTGCGTGAGCACAGAGTACAGCCTCTCTTGTTTAGGTACTTTAAAAATAGACTGCATTTTCCAAGTGTTTGCAGGTAACCCTCTTGTGCTGTAAGCAGGAGGGTTTGATAGAGAAGAAGCCTTTTATTGCCAGACATTTAAAGGATGTGGGAGAGAGAAGTGCAGGATAGCTTCTGCTCAACAGCCACAGGAAGCAGTGACATAACTTTTCAAACTCTTAGACATGCCTTAACATGAGGGGAAGGGTATCTTCCTCCTGTCCTTTCTCAGTTACTCCTTCCTAAAGACAATTTGCTGTTTTAAGACAAACTCAAATTGCTTCCTTTTCCACTCTATCCTGATCACTAACTCCCTTGGTCTGGCAGCCAGAACTTCCTCTGTTTTTCTGCTCTTGAGAGCAAAACCAAATGTTTTGGACTTTGCTGTTTTCGCTTGTTCACAGTGGTTTAAATTAAAGTCTGGAATATCTGTAAGAGGAAATGTTTTGAAATGTTTTGAAAAGTCTTGTGCTCAGTGTTCTCCACTGGTCACAGTGTATACTCACATGTCAGTGCTATTCACTTAAGAGTTGGACTCGATGCTCCTTGTGAGTCCCTTCCAACTCAGTATTCTCTGTGACTTTGTGTGTGTGATTCTTGCAACCTCTGGGTGTTCCTGCCTGTCTGCAGTGGTGGGGGTGGGGAAATGCACATCTGCACGTGTGTGAGCACATCTGCTTACCCCTGGAGAAGTTGAAGTTTTCTGGGGAGCATGTGGGCGAATTAGCAGATTAACTGTAGGCAGGAAGGCTGATAAGAACAATTTTGACTTGAACCTTGAGTAACTGTCTCTGGCTTGAAACCTCTGACTCTTTTATAACAAGTAAACTATTGCTCTTAGGTAAGAGCAAGGAACTGTTACTTCCTTTGGTCTAAGTAATTATTTTAGATCAAGATGGGTAATAGCTGAACTAAAGGAATATATGGAATTCTGTTGTGATTCCAGCTGGAGCAGCTCTCAGTTAAGCCTCTCTACTGGAGATACGCACCCCACATTCGAGATGTGGTACTTGATGTGTGAGTTCTCACTGTGAAGCTCGTTGGCTTAGCCAAGGTAATTTGAGCTAATCTTTCTAACTTTGCACTGGAACACAGTGAGAGCATTCATACAACCAGTTCTGGGGGCTCACAACAGGGTGGTAACTTGAAGAAGGGCTAGTAACTTTGAACTATAAAGAGGTATGCAACAGTGTTTGCATCTAACCAGAATTTATCAACCAAAATGGTAGAAATAACAAATAAGATGTGCTTGGATATGTGTTTTTAATTTACTTGCTTGTTTTTTTTGGGCTTATATGCACAGTGGGCTGTAGTTGTTCGGGAACTAGTTATAAAACTTCTTTCTCTTAATCCCTCTGCTTTTCTTCTATCCTCTACTGTGAAGTTTTCTGTCATGGACAGAGTCCTTCCAGTGCTTTGGTCAGAGAAATCCACCATTTTTTCTTCTCCGGGCTAGAAATCTCTACTTGAGCAACACCTTTTTGTAGTCAAGGAGTGTATATGCAGCTTTTTAGAGCACAGCATTGACAGAACTTCTGTCAATGGTTTTCTGGATAAAATCCAACTGAATTAACCAACTTGTCTTTAAAAGTTGCACCATTTTCTTTGGCTGCACAGATTAGACCTGAGCAGATGTAACACTAACATGTAGTAGTATCAGGAGCATGTGCTACATAATGCTTTTGTTTGGACATGATCTAGAGTAGTACAGACTTCTGGACCATTTCCTTCAATTTATCCCACCCAGCTTGCTCAGTGAAGTGGGTCCTGCAAGGAGGAAGGAGGAGAGGCATGGTCCAGAAGTGAATCAACGTCTCTGCTTCCCTTCCTCTCCCTCCTTTCCCTCTTTTCAGCCCTTGTAGCAGTATTTCCAGACTCTCTTTGCAACACCGACATCTGAGTTCCCAGTCTGGGGAGGGGAGAGGTGGGAAAATCAAAAGTTTTAGCTTTGTTGTGCCACACTTTGCTCCTCAGGTCTGCAGAGCCTGGGAGAGAGGCAGGGCTGAGTTACTCAGTGCTAGCAGAGGGGGATGGGATTGCTGCTGCTGTCTTTCCACACCTCACTTACCATGTTGACTTGCCTTGCTGGTTGGAAACTGCTTATCTATGGAGTTAATCAAATGCAGATCAGAGTTGCATTCCTTGGACTGAACTGATTCTTCTTGGTCCAGTGTTTTGCAGATAGGGATCGAGGATTTCATGTGCTGCGTGTTTTCAGGGAAAGGCAAACTGACATCTTGGCCGAATCCCAAGGAATGGAGTGGGTGGCAGAGTTTATATATGGGCTGGGGGTTGATTTGGCTCTAGCTGCTGTGTAAAGTTCACTTTGACAGCTGAAAGATGCAGAGAGAAGCACTTTCAGAATTAGAGACAGTGAGGTAATGAGAAAGTGACATAGGAAAGGAAGTGGAGGGGGGGAGGTGGGGGGAAGGGAGGGCTCAAAACTCGCCTTGACATCATCTGATAGGTTTTCCACCCTGTGCAGCAGCTATTTTTATGCTTTCAACTCACAGTAATTACAGCTCAATGACAGCCAACTTGCCAAAAGCAGGGGTGGTGGTATATCCCAGAGTGGGTTGGAGGACTGAAGAGCAGCTCAAAAGCTACAACAAAAGTCCAGGTTCCCAGGCATGGTTCCTGCTGCTGTGACCTATTTTTACATGTGCATGGTGGTTTACCTTTGGCTACCTGTCATGTCTAGGAGTTTTCTGAATGCTGACTGGCAGCACTAGCTGTCACCAGCTGGTTGAAAAGATAAGAGTAGGTAAATTTCAGGCTCTTCCTGAGAACTGGAGAAGCAAAAATGGACGGTGCTCCCAGCCTCGCTTTTCTTCCTCTTCCTAAAGGTCACTGTTGGTGGGAGGCACTGTTGGTGGATCCTGGGAATATCCACTCAGCGAACTCATGTTACATAGATGTGATCCCTAGCTGAGAAATAAGCAACACATGTGGCAGTGTGAACTCTGTATTTATTTTGAAGTATAAAATGAATTGAGTTGTAAGACTTCAAAGCTTTACAGTGATGTAGTGCAGCATTCTATTATTTTTCCAGCTTTTGTCTGCTTGCTAGAAATCTCAGACAGATCTTCAAATGTAGTGGGCTCATACTTCTTTCTTGGGATTCATCTGGCTTAGACCTTGACTGAGATCTCTCTCATGTTGCCTGAGTGAGCATATTTTACAGCTGTTTGCAAGTTTTTAGTAGTACATTGTTTATATTTCATCACTAAATTATGTGCATGCAGATGATTGCAGGCATTGTGTCCTGTGAGAACATTATTACTGGGGGAAAGAGGAGAACCTGCATTGAGCTGCAGAGAGGACTGGAGGTGAAATGAGGAAAAAAATACACATTTGAAGGTGGTGGTGGTGGAGATTATAAGCACATTTTCTATCTGCTTATTAATTTGAATTTAAAAATGCAGTATTTTTTGGGGGAAAAAACTAATGATGCGGATTTGTGCTACAGCTGAGCTCATCCAAGGTCTACCCTATGTCAAGATTGGTGTGTCCCCTCTCTCCTTTTCCTTGGCTTTTCAAGATAGAAAGATACAAGAAGAGAAAGTTAATGAATTAATTAAAATTGTGTGTATTTGAGGTACCACTACCTACTCACTACTCACAGTAATGAGTAGGTAGTGGTACCTCAAATACAAGTGTTGTGTTCCATGCCCACCAGACCTCAGAAGGAGCAGCATGAGTATCTGTGCAAGCTGTGTGTGCACCTGATGCAGCATCTTGAGGGAGAATACATCCCCACAGTCTGCATCTCATTTCACACTTGAAAGTCAAAGGATATATGGCTCAATTGATGTCTCATGGATAGATTATGAAAAATGGGCCTGATGTTTTTCAGATGAGAAATCTGTGGCAAATATTCAGGTCCCCTTGGTAAAGGTGATTGTTTTGCCAACAGCACTTCTGCCAATTCCAGGGTAAAAGTTGTGCAAGACACTGTATGTTGGGCGTGCATTAGTGGGGTTGATCCTACTTTCCTGGAGTGGTTAAGCAACTGAAACTGTTGTTGGAATCCTACCTCTGCTGTGAAATGGGTTTTCCAATCTCCCCTGCTGATTTCCAGAGTAACTGTCAAAGTTACTTGTTCTTACAGTGCATTGATATTTCTGTCCATGTGATTGTTGATCAGACTTTCAGATCTCTTACCAGTATATCAGGATCCAGTAAAACAAATTAAACTTTTTAGAGCTTTTTTGATGCTTATAAACAAGTGAAAATGGTATCAGTGTTTCATACAAGACAAGTTGCTCTTGGCCCTTACTTACCTGTTAGAGTCCATGTTTTGCAAGGGGGTACCCCACAAGCGCTTGCTCGTGTTGAAGGTATCCTCCAATCTAGGCCCTTTGGAGTTTATCTTCTTACAGCATGGAGGACATTATCCAAGTCCTTTTCAGAGTGCTGTGGCCCAGATAATCTGGATAATTACTCCTTCTTTTAGAACACTAAGTAATGCTGTGGGACAAATTTGATATTGTAAGACAAAATTTTAGATTATCTTCCTCAGCACATAAAAGATTTATCTACCTACCATTGAGCCAGTCAAGTGTTTTTCTATCCAAGCTGTTTTCTGCATAGGAAAAAAGAAAGGTATGTCTGTGTACATATATACAGCTCTGCAGTAGTACATTGAAAAGACCAGATCTTCATCAGTTCTCTAAGTTTTCTTCATCAGAACTTGAACAACGTCTTAGGGCTGTTTTGGCAGTACCTGGGTATTGGCAGGTTTGCTGGATAGAGCAGATAGCTAGCGTTTCCCAGGTTTTGTATGCTGTAGTGACCTACTCAGAGGCCCTGGCTGGCAAAATAATAGCAGGTTCTGACCTCTGTAGCTGGATCTTGTCATTTTTACCATCCAGATGGTATACTGCTTGCCAGGAGAAGTAGAACTGGGTCTGACACTGGATAGTTGTTCTTCAGTTATTGCCATAATTATGGGACCTCTCTGCTCAGAGTGTCAGGCCTGACTCAATGTGCAGTTTTGTGTTGCTGCTGAAAGGGGGGATCTGGACAATGTGTTTCTTTATCTTCTCCTTCATCCTGTCTTTAGCACTCTTGTGGTGTGCTGGGTCTGTTTCCCAAGGCAGCTCTCCACAGTGCCGTGACTGCTAATGCTCACACAAAAACAGGCTCATCTATTTATGCAGTAATTTGACCTTACTGGCTAAAGTTCACTGTGAGACTGAACCTTCACCTGACTCTTACAAATCCTAAATTTAAGATGAAAATTTGAGTATATGGTGGTAATTCAGGAGTAGTGCAATTACAGAGCTTTATATTATCACCAAAGGTGTTTTTTCACTCATGGGAACATTGGAGTTTGGATTCTCTCCTGGGTAAAGGTTGAACATTTTGAAGTAAGAAGAGTACTGTTGAAAGTACTCAGAAATGTCACTGATGCCATCTAGCATTTGGTTGAACACTACTTTTTTTAGATATTAGTTTCATTATTAGAGACAATTTTTCCCTGTGATTTTAATTCCAGCCTAGCTTTATAAAATGGCTTGAACACCTCTCAAACTGTTTGAAAATGAGAAATTTTTGTCTTGATTGGGATGGGAACAGAATATGAATTGGAAACTGTTCCTGTAGTGTTTAGAGTATTCATCTTTTTATTTTGGTAATGTCCATGTGGTTATTGTTGCTTCAGGTGTGTAGGATAATGCCCATTGCCATTCATCATTTTTTTTTTTTTTGAAAGACACAAGAATACCTGTTTTAGTGTAATCCTTGGATGACTCTCTTTTCTTTTTTTTACCTCACCCCAGACTTCATTGCATCTCTTATGATTCATGCTTAGCAAAATTAAAAACCAGCAAAGCTACTGGCTGTACTGGTGAGAGTACCCCCTGGTTGTCGCTCAGATGGAATGTGTCTTTCCCTGGCCACTTCCAATTCCAGTACCATGCTGGGCAGTGTGTACAATCAAAGTTTGTCAGCCATATGGCATCTGTTCATGATGCACATGAAATAAGCTTGAGATGAGGTGGCTGCCTCCATACAAGCACAGATTCTGAAGTTCTAGTGCTTGCAGTAGAGGGTTATTGATTTGGGGCTGCAGATTACCTTCAGGTAGGTGTTTCTGCTCGGCTGGGAGAAAGGATTTAAGGGAAGAAGGGATGAGAGTATGTGCTTGTACAGAAGTAGCCTGCTGTTACCTATGCGTGGTCTCAGAGCAAATGCATATGAAGATTATGCATTATTATCAGTATTATCAGTGTTATCAGTTTGGCTTTCTCCACAGCTAAAACTCTTGTTTCTAATGGTTTAAGCAAGAAGGGAGAAAAAGCACGTGGCTTCTGCACTCAGAGCAGGGGTATTCTCCTGGCTGTGTGCACAGCGTGCTTACAGTCGGGAGATGCAGGGGCAGAGAGGGTACTGCTCAATCACATGATATTGCCTGTCTGGCAGGTGTCTGCAGTGTGAGTAGAGAAACCAACTGTTCACTATTTTGGGTGAATGAGGTTGGCTGTTACTGCAAGTGGCCCCACAAAGAAGTCCACGCATCTGTTGATAAGCAGTGCTCTGCATACTGGGTTCCTGAATGCTTATAGCTGCTTGCTGAAACAGTGAAGTTTCTGTCTGAGCTTTGAGATCGTAGGAAGAAAAATTTTGCCAAGAGCCTTGCTAGTTTTAATCTTTAGATGTTGGCTATCAGGGTTTGTCTGTGCCTACAGAACCTCTCTGTTCTGATGCAAGCACAGCCTTGGAATCTAGCAGTAAACTGATCTTTTTTTCTGCTCTACCGCTTGGTGCAGTGACCGAAACCTGGTAGAGAGGGATTGCAGTTGGGTCTCTTGTGAGGTTTAAGAGCCCCTTCCACTTGCTTGGGACGCCTCCCGTGTTACAGAATCTGCCTTCAGGTCCAGGGATTTCCTCTAATATGTTGGATAAAGCCAAGACACTCCAGCCTGCCTATGTTGGGATTGTGCCGCTTGCAGAGACTGTGTCAAAGCAAGGGAAGAGCTGTTCAAGCACGTATCAGGATTCATACCACAGCTTACGAGAAGGTTAGCAGGCTCTGCTTTCTTTGTTGTAGGCACTGTATAATTCATTTTTGGGGGTTTTATTTTGGGTTTTTTTGGTGGTGTTGTGGGGTTTTTTTCCCTCTCGCATATTGAATCTGCCTGTTTTTTTGTTTTCTGGGCAATAGTCCAGATTTTGGGTTTCCCACTGACTCCTGTGACCTCTTGTCCCTGAGGGTGCCCAAGCACGTCACTCGACAAGCCTGGAGCTCTGTATGTAGTGACTTGCAGTGCTGGGACCTTGAGACAATTTCACTTGCATTTGGAAGTTTTGATTTCAAAGTTAAGATTTCTTCCTCTCCCCTACATCTGTAGGCCACTTGGGAGCAATGTTTTAAGGCTGTTTCATTAAAGGTGTAAAGGCTTGTTCTGAAGTGGCAACTGCCTTGAAGAAGATAAGAGTATCACGTTTTAAGTTTCTGTGTGTTCTTGTTTTGAAAGCATGCAAGGAGTGTGGTGTATATATCCAAATGTGATTTTGTTTTAATTGATGGTATTCTCCTGCAAATATGTGTGACTTTTTAATGAGGATTTAACAATTCTGAAAGATTATGTAGACAGAGAGAGGTCAGATTTCAGGGAGTGATATCTAGAAGGAAAGAAGAGGATCTGGAGGGATTGAAGAAGAATGAGAAGATGAAAACAGGCAATGATCCATTCATAGTACGTAGCATAATAAATATCAACAAACAGGAACTGGGAAAAGATTACAGGGAAGAATGGCAGAACATCACAAAAAGCCAATGGCAAGTAGCAAGGTTTATGTTTTATCAGAAATACTGGATCTGTCTAGCTACAATTTTAGTAGGAACTTGCAGAAGGGAACAGTGATCTGAAGTACAGTGGCCTCAGAATAAGGTGATGACTGATTTTAAGAGCGAGTAATGTCATCTGAAAGGAGGGGAAAATAACCTTCTGACATTTTGGACAGCAAAGTAAGATAAAGATGGGGTAGGTGTTGAGGACAAGAATCCAGCTAGAATAAGGCCATGTTTGTTGCATAAAAGATGGCCAGTGTGTGGAAGAGGATTTTAGCAGTTGCATTTAGAGGATTTTTTTCTCTGGTATGTAGTCTCGGCCTGCTGAAGCTGCCAAACAAAAATGTTAGGTTTCTGCCCCCAATTGTCACTCCCCCTACCAAGCCTATTTAACATCTATCAAGAGCTAGCTTGTTGCTAACTTTTAAAAATATTACTATTTTTGTTGCATGTTTTCATTGGAATATTCTTTGTTGAGAAAATATGGAAAAGGAAAAGAAAACTGAAGTCACCGTCCTCAAATTCAAGTTCAGGAGTTACAAATCCATTAGTATAGGCAGTGTTCCCAGATTTCTTTATCTGCTTTGGAGACATAGAGCTGCAGCATATCAATCTTCAGAGGAAAAAAACAACCCAAAATTTAAAAAAGCCAGAACTTGCATCTGTCCTGTATTTGCAAGCATTGATTTTCACAGAAGGTGAGCACTTTGCATTTGAATGTGCCAGGATGCATCTTCCATCCAGTCACTAAATATCACAAGCTGTACAGCGGGATAACATGCACAACAAGGAAAAAGCAATTCTGTCTTACTTTAACCAATATAAAAAGGTTTGTTGCTGTCTCAAGTTGAAGTGAATTAAGACCATTGAAATCTTGTATAATTCTGGTTATTGGAAAAGCTGTGTTGACTCTGCAAAGTCCAGCAATATCATCAGCCTGCCCCATGGCTAATTCATGATACTCTAATATCATAGGTGATGAGGAAAGCTGCTTTCCACCAGCTACCAGATGAAGGTTAGGGAAGAAAAATAGATGCTGCCAGCTTCTTTCCTGTCAGATGAAGAAAATAATAACCCTTTAGCTTTGCTGCTGCTCCATTCAAGTCTCCTGCAGTCTCGGGATGCCTGTTGTATTTATGCTGTAGCATGCCCTGTGTTTTGCAGAGCCAAATCTTACAGGCAGCGGAGGAAGAGATGCACCCACGTGTAAACCCTTCCAGAATTAGCATTGAGCTGAAACTAATGACTGTTGTCTTAGATTTTGGTCCCCCTAAAAATGGGACAGCTTAATTTTGTTGTCATCAAGACAGAGAATTCATGCATTTGTCTTCCTCACTCTTTACCACCTCTTAATAAAACTGGGCAAATAAGGGCTGTCTGTATTAATGCTGACAATGCTCATATCTATTCTCTTAATGATTCTCATGGGAAGCAGCTATGTGGAATAGACTACGTCTTGCTTCCTGGTTTCTGGAAAACAGATGTCTCCTAAATCTGATTTATTTCTTCTTTTGAATTAGGACTTGACATTGAAGTTTGGGAACTGGTGATCCTTTCTGCACAGAAATGGTTTGACATGCAGAAGTCAAAGAACTTAAGCTTGTATTTTTCAAAGTGTGTGTTAGGGCAGTTATTTGCAAAATTCCTAGAATTCAGGAATCCATAAACATGTTTTCTATTCAAGAATGCCTTGGAATGATTTAGTTTTCAAATACTAGAGCCCGGTTTGCAGTTCCTAGATCAGTTAGCACAACAGTATGGTAGCCCCTCATGAGAGATATGAAGAGGGAATTGCAGAAGAGTACTCAAAACCCAGTTAGCATTCACGTGAGTTTAGCTTAGAATTAAGTACTTCCAAAACTAAATTCCAACTTTTCCACTTCTGTGCTGCATCTTTAATTTGTTGCTCTTACACTAAACACTTTTTTTTTTTGGCAAGTCCTCCCTTCAGAAACATTCAGTGAGACTCGGGGCCTGACAGTGAAACTCACCTGTCTTTTTCCAAGATTTGTATCTCCGGGCCCAGACACAGGAACAAGTTCCTGCATGCCATCTGATCTGCACGAACTGTGTGCACATTCTTGGTCCACAGCAAATGGGAGGTAATTTGAGTTAGCTTAGCCTTTGATTAAACTATTAATATCTGTTCAGTACTTTGAAGAGATCAGGAGTCGTGCAAGTGCTGGTTAACATTTGGATTTCTTCAGGAGTAATCTAGACCTTACCGTCATTACACCTGTGGGCACCTGAAGGTCCAGCTGGCCCATGGCCATACCTCATCGAGGAGGGGTCAGGAAACCTGCACATGTAGACTCGGAAGCTCTCAGTCCCAAGGAGATCCCCAGCAAGAGGGCAGCCCCTGTGCCCAAGGCATCTCACAGGAATGCAGAGTGACATTTTTCCGTAAAGGGTGATCTGTGTCTTCCTGCTTCAGAGTGGACCTGAAGTTGCTGTGGGAGATGCATGAGCAATGGAAATGCATGGATAAACAGTGTCAGAAACCAGTCACAAAACACACAGATGCCTTTCTGAATTATGGCCTAATGCATCCCACTGTTTGGAATTATTTATGCAAGTAGTGCTCTGACACGTTAAAACACAGAAAATGTGTTGAATGCACGAGGAGCTGATGTGCTGGCATTTCTTATGGCAGATCCAGAGGCACACCAGACTCCCTGTAGCCTCTTGCTGCAACCACAGCCTGTGACTATGCTTAAAAGTAAGAGGTGCATTGAAGGTAAGATAATGATAATTTATGTGAAGTGGCTTGAAGTTGTCAATTTAAGGGTCAATTTAACTGTCAATTTAAATTTATTTTTACTTAATAGCCAGTGTGCCTTGTTTGACTGTGAGGACTAGAGGTATTTCAGGGTATTTGTTAACTCTGTGACATGAGTGGGAAGCTTGGGGAAAGGGTTAGCACTGAATGATCAGGGTTTTTGTAAGTCAGTTGTTATCAGTGGAAGAAAAGTCATAGCATTATCCCTGGAGCTGAATTCACATGTTTTTTCAGTCTTGATGCGCTAATGTGTTTTTGGTTTTTTTGGATATGACATGTTTTCCCCTCTTGCAGTTTACTGAACTATTCCTGTCAGTGTAATGATCCCCAGCTGTTGCTTTAGCCCTAGCTATTTTCATGCTGGGAATGGGAAGAGGAGGAGGAGTGGGACAGAGGCTAACTTGTTTACCACACTATGATCTACTTAATTTGTCAAAAATGGCTGTTACAGTGCTTTCTGTAGTGCAAAGTAATACTAAAAGGAAAGAGTTGCAGACTCTTACATCCTGCAAGAGCAAGGAGATGTAAGGACTCAACACATGCAGAAAACGAAAAAGAATAGAAACTGGGTGTGGTGTGATGAGTACAGCTGTCAGTAGCATTTATGCAGACAATGCTTTGAACTAGTAATGATACCAAGTAAAATTTCCAGTAAGTGCTTTCCTGCCCTGTCAACTGAATTTTCCTCACAGTTGAACTGAGCTTCATATTCAGTGGCAGTGGTGCTGAGGTACTGATAATCCCAGCAACTTGGAAACATACTAATAAAGCTTGAAAACACTTGTGTGGCTTTCAGATTGTTGATTTTTTCATAATTATCTGTTGTTTCTTTTTTCAAGAAAACATCTCTATTTGTACTTTTAAACAGCAAATGACTGATGCTTAGACTTCCCAGGAGCTGTTGAAAAGCAGATGCTTTTTTTGAAAATGGAACTATGGTATTTAAACTCAAACTACTTCCTTTGCATCCAGAAACAACTTCTGGAGTCCTTGTCCAAGGATGAGGGTCAGTGACAGGAGTGGGTTTTCCTTCTGTTTTCGGATCCACCTCAGGCTGCCTGTGTAAATTTTTCTCGGTGGTTTTATCATCCACAAGATCTGTCAGTAGTCACCTCTGATTTTTCGTCGTGCTGTCACACCTGCAAGTCATTGATCAACAACTTAGGGAATATCTATACCAAAAATAAGTGCCTGCTTAGATCTTTCATTTCGTGCCCCAACTCCCATATGTCCAGTCTTTTCTGAGCATTGAATTACTGATTTTGTCACCTGCTGCATCAATAAATTTCAGTCCAAAATGCAAAACCAGCACATTTTTTGGTAAGAACCTCTGCAACATATGGTAGAAAATGGGATGTGACTCCTGATGTGGCTTAGGTTTATCAAGTTAAGATGTGTAGTGGGCCTGTGGGGCAAATTGTGCTGCTTTTTCTTGCAGGAGGCTCTGCAGGATATGTAATCTGCCCAAGGGCATTAACATGGAGCAGAATTCATAGTTTCTTTCTTTTACTTGGGCTAATGAAAGTAGATACAATGTTTTTCCCTGGCATTATGTAATATTTACTAACCCAGTATCTCTCCAAACTACGAGCAGACCTGCAGTAGCTGAAATACATTGCAATATGGTGATTGCTAAGAAGAACTACAAAATGTTTTTTGCTCATTGGTGTATTCAGGAGAGATGAGATGGGTAGTAAAACTGTGCAGGTGATCTTCTGTCAGAGTTTATTGTGCATATAATATAATCAACATTCTTTCAAGTGAACAAAGATTTTAACTTTCCAGCCTGCAGTTCTGCCATCTAAAGTTATATTGGCCTGATGCAGCTAATAAGAGATGTGAAAGAAGTTGATGATAAGGAAGAGGATATATTGCTTTGGGACTTAAATTCTTTTCAAAATCAACAGTGAAAATCCAGACTTTCTAGACTATCTTATTTTAAAACCGGCTTTCGGAAATAAACTGTAGAAATAAGCTGTAGAGAAAACCTTTTGTAAAAAGATAGCTTTTTTGGAAAGTTTTCAGTGGAAGTGCCTGTGATGGACTTTTCTCCATCATAGGGACAGGAATCATGTGTTGCAGTCATGCTTATAAAGACCTCATTCTGTGGTCTCCATCCCCAAAGGCAGCTCAAAGGCCTGTCACCATTCTGAGGGTATTTCCCGTAACAACTCTGCTCTACCAGCTGACACATTTAGCATCTTTTTGGTAACCTTCCTCACTCAAAAACGCTTGTCAGGCACAAACATTGTGCTGCCCAGCTGGGTTGCTGGGGGCCGAGCTGAGTAGTGCTCTCTGGGTGACAGAAGGAAGAGATCCACTTTTGACTTTCTCAAATGGAGTTTCTGTAGCTTCCCGCTGCTCCATGTTTCTCCAGTAGTAAGTGTATGGAGACTATAGCTGTGTTTTTTGTAGGAATGGAATGTGGCAGGAGGTGTGTTCTTTGGTTACACACCTCTGCAAATTTCACAGCAGTGCTGGAAGCCAGAATACAAGCCAGAAACTCCCTTTGCATAATTTGATCAGTATTACGAGCAACATGTAACCTATCCCTGGAAATAGTTGTGTGTTTTGTTTCTTATTTTGGTGGATGTTCTTTTTAATCACTTTCACTTTCCTAAGTATTCATGCCTCTGTCTGTGTTACACTTAGGTGTGAAGGTCCTTCTAAGCCTGCCTGCAGCCCTTTTCCGCGCTCTGATGTCAAATTCTCCCTCTTCAGAAGCAGAAGATGACATTTTAGAAGTAGATGCTAAACTACCTTTGTGTCTTCCTGAGAGACTCTTTTACTGCTGCTAATAATACCTGTCACACTGACTGCAGGCAGTGTAGAATGAGGATTGTATCTTCAGGACTGACATGTGATGGTGAATCTTAACTACGGCTGCAAACGCTGTCCCCCGCAGCCAGCTCCCTGCCTCATTGCTGCAGGCAGCGACAGAAGGGAAACGTGTCTGCCCTTCACTTGCTTTTGTTCAGGATATGAGTGAAAGCCCACCTCCATTACCAGTTGGAGAGAATCTTGAAGTGTGTGTGGTCTGCTGCTGCTGGCAGTCCCCTCTGTGCCCTTCAGCAGAGGACTGAGCCAGCAGTAACATTCTAAACGTCTGCAGAATTTATGACCAGTCTGAAGTCAGTGGTCATGCAGGCCATTCTGGACTGCTAGGTTTTTTTGGTTTGCTGATTGACCTGTTATACAGAATTATATTAGTTAAATATTTATAGCTATGATAGTACATTAAGCCTCATAGCTCGAATTGTTCAATGCTGTAGATCTTCCCTCATGGAAAAAACCACAGTAGTCAGTCCTGGAGAGGTGTAGTCCAGAGTTTTTTTGAAAGAAAGTAAATGTCTATCGAGAAAGGAGGTAACAAACAGTAGATAGATGTTGTATCATCATGGTGCAAAGATTCTGAGGGACTTTGATGTGCTTTTTATGTGTAATGCAAATTCTGGGGATCAGCTTCCACACTGGGCTGCTGTGGAGGAACTGATTTCTAATGCAGAGTAATATGATGACCACAGCTGAATCTTGCAACGTTTTTACAAGTAGCAACAGAATAGAATAGAATAAGTACAAATAGAATTTGTACTTAAACCATAAGAAGGTGTCAGACTGTTGGAATACGGAGGCCAGGATCTTTATTTAAGCCTCAGATGCCATGACTGTGGCCTGTGTTCTTTGCAGAGAAAACAGCAAAGATGTTTTTAACTACCATGCATTAAAGAAATATGGTAATTCCTTGTAGTATCCACCTGAAATTCTTGCTAAGAGAGAATGCTGGGGCTTGGAGAGAAGCTGGTAAGAGGAATGCTAACTAGATAGGGAATGCTCTGAGTCTTCGTTTTGCATGTAATATGCACCTTGGACAAAACCACTGTTGTTTCATGTCCCATGAAATAACTGTCAGCACAATGAACTGGCTGAAACTGGGAGATACTCAAGCTAGCTAATTTAAAATTATAAGGCCCAGCTTTCTGAGTTCCCTATATAACTAGTTAATTATTTCTTCTAAAGAACTGCTGGTTTTGTATTTAAATTTGCATACTTCTAAGTAATTTTTTTTACTACTTGTGGAAAAACACATATGCTCTCATTTGCATTTGGTTTCAGTAAACCAAAGATCTTTAGGTGGTTTTAAATCCGAAATGGTCTTGGAAATACAGAATTATTCCATGTTTTAGTGGAAAACCCCAAAACACAGCTCATATGTCGAGGTGTCCCAGCTGTTGCCACAGAAGTTCTGTGGTGTTTTGACCATTAGATGATTCCTGTGAGGGGGACTTTTAACCTCTATCTGTAGAGGGTGCCCTGTGGCAGAAGGAAGGCTGAGTCACTGGGCCAAAACCAGTCTCTCAGAAATGTTTGAGGAAGTTTGTGACCTTGATCTATGAGGCTGTTTGTGCACTGGAGCACTCTGCTGTAGCAGAAATTGAAGTATGGGAGGTGACCTATGAAGGAAAAATATTCAACTATGTCTCACTTGCTGCAAGAAGCATAGAAAGATTTCCTCATCAATTTTAGTGTTATAAACATATCTAATCAATCATGTGTGTTTATGGATGTGTCTCGGCATTGTCTCAGTGCTTGATTTTCTTTCTGCTTGTTAGAAACCCACAAAAATGCATTCCTCGAACTCAGAATTTTAAATACAATAAAAAATTGTTCAGATTCTGACATACCTCAAAATGTTTGGTTTTTTCTTTCTGTATAGTTTTTCAGAAAAACTCCCATGTATCATCTTTATGGAAAATGAGCTGGTTGAAACTCTTTCTTCTTATAGGCAGAGATACCTCTATCTTTGCAAGAAAAAAAATGAAGAGTTTGAACTTGTGTTTCCCTTGTGTAGCTTGCCTTTTGTACTGTCACCTTAGTAGATAGCTGTAGATCTAATTGCCAGGATATATCTACCTATTCCTTCTTCTTTCTTCATTTGTCCCCATCTGCCATGTCATATTAAATTATGGGCGAGAATTTCTTTCTAGGGTCTTCTTTGCAAGCTGGTTGAGGGCAATGTTAGTTCCTCCTTATTCATTTTTTCATGGAAAAATACAAATCACTATAGACTGTGACTCAAGTTTACACAGGGAGTTGGGAAATTCTCTCTGTTTTTCCCTCCTCAAGACTTCTCTTCCAGCTATAAATAGTAACAATGGATATATAGATGGCATCAACAAGTACTGATTACAGTTAATATTTACTGTACTATGATACCAGTGGGGTCAATTTTAGGTAGACCTTTCTGCCTAGGTATTTTGTTACAGGTCATCTTGTTGGATCATGCATGGTAGCCAGATTCCATAGATATGGATATGTGCCTAGTTACTCACATGCTTAGTTTTCACCTAACCAGCACTACTGAGACAAAATGATTTTATAGGAATCAGTACCCTGCACAGAAAGCAAACCAACTTTTCCTACTGACTAGCTTGTTGTGCCTTTTTACATGTTGCATATCTTACTAAATATACCATGTTACGTGTATTTCAGGTTAATTTCTTAAAGTTGTAACAGTTTCAGCAAGTGCTGAGATGGATTATAGGTGTACCAAAACTTTATGGTTAAGACTGAGCTTTTATGTGTTCGGTAGAAACACTTATGTACTAATAGTAACAAACATATCTGATTTTAAAATTTTAGTATCCAATAAGACAAGATTGGCTTTGCATTAAAAAGTAGCAGTGAATAAAATGGCATTAAGTCCCCCTAAATCTTACATGTTTAATGGAAATGGCAGAAGTTAAGTTATGAAGGAAGAAGGTAAAGGTAAATGCTGTAAAATGCACAGCAACTGCTAGTCTTAATTATAAATATATATGAAAAGAACCCTCCAAAGTTCAGCATAACTTTCATGGTAATAATCAAGTTTGCATTTATTTGGAGTCATATACATGAGTAGCTCCTGTGAAATAAGCATGTTCAGTGTGTGCAGTATTGAGACTGAATCTCAGAAGTAAAGAAGTAAACTTCTAAGGCTGTGAACTGGCTCTTTCTCTGGGATCTGCACATTTTACCACCAAAGCCAATGCTGACTTGAGCCTTGGAGAACCACTAACAGGAGTAACTGTTCTGTCCTGTCTGGAGCTTAGATCATATTATGTCTTGGTACTTGGAAGGAGCTACTGGTTTTGTTTGTTTTATAGCACCGTGTCCTAACAAAACTAAAATTGCTGTAAATGCTGGTTTTATCTTCTAAATATGGTTTTTAATTAACATTAATGCGATTTCTGCATTTATCAAATTTGATATTAAGCCTCAAAAATGACCTGCTGAGGTAGCTTGTTGTTCTGTGCTCTGTGTGAGCTAGCTACCTTGTGGTAATATGAGGATGGAAATAGATCCTTTTACTTTTGACTGTGTACTTCTGTTTTCATATTCTTTGGGGAATTCTGTAGGTTGGGATTTATGATTCTGCTAAATTAACTGTATCAAAGAATCTATATTTGTCTGTCTCCACTAAGAGAACTACTTAATGCCTCATGACATTGACTCATTAAAAGATAATACAGTATTCCATCATCCTTTGAAAACATCTTTTTAAATTTTTCCTATTTTGTATTTCTCTCCCTGTTGCATCTCCCAACAGTAAAGGGCTATTGCCCTGAACCTGTTGTTTTTTTGTTTGTTTGTTTCTAGCCAAAACTAGTCTTCTGGAACACATTCATATAGGCAATCAACAGGCATGTGTAAGCTGGATGCCATGTCAATGATTTTATATGACCCAAGAATATTTTGAGCATTAGAACCTTTGAAGAGTGTGATTTTATCAAGAAACAAGCCCTTCTTCTTCTGAGAGTGAGAGTCAGTTAATTTTCTCATTTCCTTGTCTTTTTGTGTTCTTAATTGACCAGTCACTCCTTTTTCTGTACTTTTCAGCTCCTTTTAAAAGCTTCTGGGCATTTGAGAGCCTGAAGGCTTTTAGAAGTGCTGGATGGAAAAAACCAATTCCAGTGTGATATGACCCACGCTGCATCCTTGGATTATTGCTAGCACATACACTGTGAAATATTTTGAAAGTTATTGCTTTGGAGGTGAAGCGCCTGTTCTGTTTTTTAAGAATCACTTGATAGAAGGTTTAGGTCTACATCAGGTAGAATCATACTCCTTTTCACATCTGTACAAATGTTTAATGCTTTCATAAGCTTCCTAAGAGGATAAGAAATAAGAGGTGGTTATGAAAAAAGTTTCAAGTCCTCTATACAAGAAGTGCCTTTGATGCAGCTGTGTGGCTTTTTTGATTAAACCTCCTCTTTGGCTTTGTTCCCAGAATCATCTCTTTTGGACAAGCACAGCTGGGTAAGGAGTTGTCAGTATTCCCTGGACTGGTACGAGACACCTTTCCATCTCAGCATGTTGCAGCAGGACGTGCTGATTTCTGCAGGGCTGCAAAGAAAACCGCTTTTATCGCTCTCAGAACCTGCAACAGGGAGCTGCTCCTGATCCCAGTTTTGTTTCCTGTTCAGGATATGCTTCACAGAACTCCTCTTTGGGTGTATGGAGAGTGGTCCCAATCCTACTTCCCACAGGGGGAAAACCACAGCATGAATATAAATAAGTGGCTTTTGCCTCTAGTGTGAAAGGTTCTTGCAACAGTTGAACAGACCAAACCAAATTTTCTTTCTATGCTTTACCCTCCCAAACTCCATTTTCTCCACAGCATGGTTGCTAAGGAAGGGCAGAGGAAGCTGCCTGCACTTTAATAGCAGCCGTTGTTGTTGCTTCAGTAGAGAAAAGAGGTAGTGGAATGTGAGATAGTCTCAAATAGTAAAGAAATAAACTTCTGCTTAACTCTCCCTTTGTGCAGGCTTGCTTCAAGCTATTCTTTAAAATGCATTGAAATGAACAGAACCGTATGGCTGCTGCTCCCAACAACAGTGGATGCTTGCAAATTGTGAGGATCAACAGTGTATCTGCTGCTTCTCCTTCACGCCACAGAGGGACACGAATTTTTGGCATCCGCTTCCCAGGGTAGCAAACTGTCATATAATCCCTGCAGTTTGGGTGTCATTTACAGTCTGCTTCACTTAAATGCTTCTCTGTTAACTGCACAGTCTGCTTAAATGCAAAGCCAGCATGTATTCTCCATCAGCAGTTAGTGGATTAAAATGCTGTTAGGCTCAGAAAATTGCCTTTAAAAAAGGCCCAAAAAGTTAGCTTTTCTTTGTTGGTAACGCCCATTCTAGCACATTCTGTGTAGTGCGGGGTGTGTTGTCAACAGCACCAGAAAAATGCAGCTCTAAAACAGAAAAAGCAATCCTCCTCAGCAATTTAAGTTATTGAGAATTAATTTTGACCATTGTATACTCACTCACTGATCATAAACTATCACAGCTGATTTTTTCTTTTAGTTTCTTGTGGACGCTACAAGTACTTTGGTACACTAACAGCCCTTTGCTGCTTTTGTACAGAAAGGTGTTGCAACTGGAGTTTTACAGATGCTGCCCTTGCTGGTGAATCTAATCTGGCTTCCTGTTGAGGCATGAAAAATCTAATGCAAGTCAACATTTGTTTTGTAAGCTGGCACAGCTGAAAAATGCTCAGAGACCATTTTTTGGTGTGAGACCATTTTTTGTGTTCTTACCACCTCTCCAAGGGACTGAATTCAGTAGGCTGTAGCTTCCACAGAAAACAACAGCTGGTGTGCTGCATATTCAAAAGCTGAATTTGGCATTTGCTTCTGGTCAAATGTGACTATTTAATCAGAAAGTAGGAAAAATATTCTCTTCTTAGTGTAATTAGAAGGGCTGCTGGCCGAGTGGTAAGTGGAAAGGTGGCTTCATCCTTCAAAGCAGTAGTTACATGGCACTGTGATATTTGAGTTAGAGGCCCCAGTTCTGCACAACCAGCTGTGCCAATTTTGTTCAGCAAATACCCCATGCCATCAAAGTTGTCTTTTATTGTTGCATATTATAATTAAGTTGGTTGCATGCAGGCCATTACATACGGTGTTAAACACACTGGACTGAAAAATTGGAAAGTATGTGTGGGCTGCAAATGGTGGCCATGTGCCACATCTCCTTAGTCCATGGTCTCTGACCCTCACAAAGTAAACCTAGTCAGACCTGCTCAGTGCTAGGCCAGTGAAAATTCTCCTGAAATACCTTTGTCACTACAGAAAGGCAGAGGTGTTCAACTAACTGGCAAGTTCCCATCCCAGCTTGTGCTGTATTAGTGCTTTCTTGTGAATTAACAGGGTGCTGTAGCTGCTCAGTGCTTTCAAAATGGGCTCTGCAGAGGTGCTGAACAATTTACAAATAAATGACTGTGAGCCCTTATGAGCATTAAATTGCTTTTTACTGCTTTTACTTACGCTTGCACTTTCCTCAGCTTAGATAATGAAGTTAGACTAATTTCACTTGTTCTTCAGTAGTTTCTCGTTCTGATCACATGGTTTATTGATTGGGCTGCAAGGATAAATTCTTCTATCAGGCAGACTGCTTTCACTGAATTTACAAAATTGATAAATCACGTCTGTGAGCATACAGCCTTTCTTATTAATATGCAGTTTATGTCTTGCACTCTCCCATTTTGCATGGGTATCCCAGCCCGAATTCCACAGAGTTCTGCCTCCCTCAGTCCCTCTATAGAGTTTCATTTGGCTTTAGCAGCCTTCCTTCCTTCCTGCTCTGCACTGCTGCTCATGCTGTCCCAGTTGTAATCCACCATATGGCTGTGCTTAATCGTTACCTTGGTTGGGTGACCTTAAGTATCGCCTGGGATTCCTCAGCAGGAAAGGTTTTGTAGAAATGTGAGCACAGACTCCCTTTGGCAGTAAGTCTGTATTGAGTATAACATGCACAAGGTCTCACCACAAGCTTGCAGTTCACAGCCCTGTGCTTCTTCTTTCTAGTTTTCAAAAAACAGGAAATGCAGAATATTTTTTAAGTTTATTGTCTCAAACCTATCCTGGTATGTGAGACAGTTTCTGAAAAGAGATCTTAATTTTATTTTTCTCTGTTGAAATGCTGAGATGCAGAATCTGCAGTCTAGTTTCTGCAGTAGTTCTAGTCACATTACTAAATGCAGTGTGGTTTAGAAATAGAAGGGCTTTCAGATATCTATGTCTAAGGGCAGGCATGCTGCTGCAGATTTAGGTGATGATCTGCAAAAAACAACTTAGCTCATCATAGATATTTGTTCTTGCTTCTGCTTACTACTAATGCACCCCTGCACTACCACCAGAGTTGTAGCTGTCCTGAAAGTGCTTATGGGTGCAGGCTCTGTATATTATTTATGTGCTGTTGAATCTGAGCTGCCACCAGCTGTGAGTAGCTGGTCCTGGAATATGCCTGTGGCTGTTGAGAAAGTTTTATGTTAAGATGAACAAAAAATAATCATGACATGCTGTATTTTACTAACTCTGGTGACAGTAGCTGTATCACAATATTATTTGTCATTTAATACATCTCCCAGCACCGCAGTTCTTCTCTACTCCTCTTAAACTGCAGTGGTCCTCTCTCCTAGCTCCCAGATTTCTCTGGAATGTTTTACTGATCCTTGGAACAGTCCATTTGGGATATAAAAACATTGTTCAAAATTTAATTGGGAACGTTTCATACTTGTGAAGTAAAAAAATTATGTCCAGTTTTGAGTGGGAAAAACTGACAAGCATACAAATCCCACAGAATATTGCAGATAGTAGAAGGGTAACAGTTTGGAACTTATTTTGTAGCCAGTAGTTATGCACTGCCTTTTATATGACCTGATTTATTCTTAACTTGAAAATTAATTTACAGGTTAAGTACAGGGCTAAAGGAAACAGAAGATTGTCCATTAGTGATTGAAAGACTTACACTTCAGTTTGTCTTAGAGTAGCTTTGAATTTCTCTGGTCATTCTAGACCTTTGGCTGAGCTCCATGTGCAACAGCCTTGGATTGGTGCTTGGGACATCTGTTAATCTATATATAGGATTCACACACTTGCACATGTAAACAGGTGATCTCCTAAATATATGAAATGGCATTGGGAACTCCAAGTACTTAGTTAAGCCAAAATGTATTCAGGAGTGAACTGAAATAATCCTTTTTGCCTTCTTCCCTGCCACAAAAATAAGCTGTATTGGGAAAAAAAAAGTACTTTATGGCAATTATAACTCGTGCTTAATACGTATTTATATACATTCATAAATCCCGGGAACTACTTAGTCTTATAAAAAGGGTCTTGAAAATGACTTTTTTTCTATTCTCCAGTTTAAGTCCTCTTGACAGTTTCTTTCTGTCAAGGGATATAGGGTTTAAAAATAAAAGGTGCCTATAATGGGGAGAGAAAACGGGTAGTAGATTGTAACTAATAAAGAAATAAGATATATTTAGAAAATTCATAAGGGAGGCTGCAGTTAGCAGGAGAATTTAAAGTCATTTGATGAAGTCTCTAGCAGTCTGAGATTCATTTCTGATAATTCTGGGAACAGCAGGGAGACTTCAGAAGAGCGAAAGACCAATAACATTTTGCATCACGGGTGATGTAAAGTGAGTAAAAAATGGCTCATCTGCTATCACTTCCAGGAAAAAAAACTATGGAAAATTTGATCAAGAATTTAGGTGGTGTAAGAATAGCAGTATAATCACGCTGATCAGCTTTTTGGTTTGTGAAAACAGGTCCAATCAAATGTGATTTTGTCATTTGGATTAGTGAAATTTGGTTGCTAGGAGTTTTGTCTGGGTGCAACAGATTTTCATAACATCTCTAACTTAGTAGTGTGGTGTATTTTGGTTTTAAGAGGTATATTTGAATTTAATGAAGTAGTGCTTAATTGGATTAAGAACTGGTTGTAATCATAGAAAGCAGAAAAGCATTTCTGGTTGAGATCAGCCTGGTAGAGTCTGGAAACACATGCAAGAGATTGTAACAGTGTGGACAGAACAAATACTAGTGGAGGAATAAATAATGACATTAAAAAAAGGTTTAGATCATGTAAGCCAACTGAGACAGTGGAGCAAAATGCGCAGTAATACAGATGACAATACAGGTGTGCACCCAGGAGCAAAAAATGCCAGCCACACCTGTGTGGGGGAGTTTTTTGCTGAAAATCCCTGACTGGGAGGTGAAAGGTAAAAAGTAGGCGTAGTTAGAAATGTGAGGGAAGGTAGATGGTCATAGCAAGTAAGTGGCAGAAAGGGCTAACACACGTTACTAGATGTGTAAATAGGAAAACGTGAGTAATAGTAAGATTATGTACACTTAAAGCTGGGGAGGTGGACCTGATGCTGTAGGTCTGTGCCTTGTCTGTATACATTTAGTAACGTGCTAATTTAGGGTATGGCTGTGAGTCCCTAAACAGCTCAGTAGTAGAAGTAATGCCATGCAGTGGGAGTTAAATGGGCAGAAATCACGTAGTGGCAGTGTGCTGTTGGAAGGATGAAGTCTAACTCCTGCCTTCAGTGCTGGCGAATACCTGGTGTCCTACTTGTTCCACTACAACTCCTGGCTATGTGGTCATCCTCTTCAACTTACCAACACAAAAACTGGTGCCTGTTTTGACTGGGCTGCGGTCACTGTCGTGTCAGTGAGTCCAGCCACCAGTCAGGGGGACATGAGAGGGGATGGGGGGAGTGAGAAATTTGACACTGTCTCGGCAAGGTGTTAGTTAGATCAAGTGCTTCTGTAGATTTGGGGTTTGTTAACCTCAGAAGCAATCCAGCAAATGAGAAGCTCTGTGAGCAGGCTGGCTGTGAGCTGTGTTGGCCCTCACGCTAGCACAGAAGTAGGAGTGCGATCTCATACTGGGTGGGAGGAAGAGTCTGGACCTACCACTTCTGTTTGCAGTTTCACAGCCAAACGAAGGGCCTGTTCCTTCCCCTCTGTGTTCACTCCTCCTTCTTCTGGCTCTTGGCTGATCCCACACAGAATTACCATGGTGCTCTGTACATCCTCCTCCCCTCTCTCACTTCCATATACTAAAAGAAAGTAGTTTCCTGCCCAGGATCCATATAGTAAGAAGTCATAATTTGTCTTAAGAAACAGAAGAGAGGTGAGTTGTTTGCACACTGTGCACAGAGGTACGTCCATAGGTAGGAGGTACTTTTCTCAGTGTCATAAACAGTTTCAAAGAAAGGGACATCAAGAGTCAATGGAAGTGGAAGCCAGACAAATCCAAGAAGAAAATTAAGTGTGCGTTAGGGTGATTAGGTGCTATGGAAACAACCATAGGAAGGAAGAGATGGATCTCTTTTTTTATACATGTGAAGACCAGAACCCTTATTGGAAGATGTATCTTAGTCAAATGCAAACTGCATAGGTTGAAAGAAACAGGTAAAATGTGATGATGTCTGTAAGTAGACAAAGTGGCATCTTCTTAAATTTTTTGATCTCTGCTTTAGGGATTGTGCAGTACAAATTTGGATATAATGTATGGAGTTAATGTACTGGACAAGCAAAGTATTTAAGAAAGGTGGCGTAAGGGTTATAATAGGATTGCATTATTAGACTGTAGAGCAGTTTTGCTCTGTAGTGGTTCCACTGCATTTGTGTGGACTTTCATTATGTGGACTATACAAAAGGCATTAGCTTGACAGAGAAATTCAAATTAAGACCGGGGAGATGAGATGCCTTGCCATTCATTTTATAATATGTGGAGTATACTTAGGAGTTTGGGCTTGATTGCAAATGGGATTCAGTGATACTCAGGTTATCCTAATTTGAGTCATGTGTGTGTCTACACATTCATGTGAATTTTTTCCTCAGTTTCGAAAGGTCACTTTCATATGGAAGCTGTCTTTGACTGTAAGAAAAATCTAGAATTTGAAAAAATCTAGAATTTGCTTTGATTGTATAGATTAAAGGGAAACTGCTGTTATAATCTAAATGTTGAAATTATGACTATTCCAGGGATTTGCACTAGAAAAAAAGCCAGCTAATTGCATTTCACACAGGTCATGAATATGTTGAATATGCTAAAATAAATAGGAAAAATTCTAGTGATAAGGGGATTCCTTTTGCAGTGGAAGGACACCTCTAGACGTATCCGTGGTATTTCACTTTCACAAGATGTTTCTGAAGGTGAATTTCTGAGCTGAGGAAGGAAATCAGCCTGGTAATTTAGAGTAACGACCAACAATTTTGACATATCGTTTAATCTGCACATAGTAATTAGAGTTTTCAGGAGTCATTAGCAGCTGGAGTGTCACTCTGTGTTTATTGGAGGACTGTCAGCTGGTGTTTCTCTTTGTTTGTTTTTTAATATTAATGGTTTGGAAAGCAGTTGGTGCTCTAGAAAGAACTGAGAAACAGGCCTGGCTTTGTGGATTTTTATCACCCTGCCAAGACCCTGCGCAACTTCCTCTCCCCCTGGCTGCAGAAGCCTACGGAAACCTGACTGCTGGGGGCCACTTCTGCAATTGCAGCAGGGCAGGGCAGCAGGGTGGGAGGGGGGGTCTTTTCCTTCTGCTGCTCACCAGTGCCTTGGCATCCAAAGAAGAAAACAAGATGCATTTGAAAATGTCTCTTCAGTTGTTTCTTGCACTGATGGATTTCCTTCTCTCCCCTCTCTCTGCTGTCGTGCAGTGCTGCAGTTGAAGCTCCAGCAGCGACGCACGCGGGAGGAGCTGGTGAGCCAAGGGATCATGCCGCGTAAGTACCACTTCAGTTCTTTGCCCTGGTGTTTTTATGCATGTTTTTTGGTAGAGAGTGGTTTCCCATATGATTCGAAAGATCGGGTTCTCTGCTTCTGCATGGAAAACATCCTATGTAAGAGCCCCACCCTGGGGACCAGCCTGGTCCTTCTGAAGTGTTGGTGCCACCTCCGATACTGAGGAAGAGGGTAATGGCTGCAAGTGCAACTGTACTGCAAAACTTGGCTTGCATTTCTTCACGGTGCACAGTCTTCTGGAGACCATGCTATGTTAGAATTGCCTTGACTCCTGCTGGTAATCACTCTTCTAACAGGCTTCCTGCCTCTGCATTTTCTGTTCTTACAGTGTGTCAGCTCCCCAGACCTCTGAGGCACTTTTAACTTTGTGTGTATATACTCCATAAACTGACCAAAACCAGGCAGTGTGTATAAGATGTTAGCCAACAAGGGGCTCTCTTTTATGTTTGTAGCTAGAAAACAGCTAGGAAGAGCCCTGTGGGCATCAGCCATTGCCCTTCTTGCAGGGGAAGGCAAAATCTGTGGAGGTAGAGAACGTTTACTTTTCTGGGTAAACAGAGAGGATCTACCCTAAAGCCAAGCTTTCACTGTCAGATTAGCGTTGGAGAAGGTATTTTTCTGTTTTGTTCTCCTCCTTCCCCCAAAAATGCAAAAAAGGTATCTGACAAATAGTTTTGTCATGCTTTGGTACCTCTGAACTAGATGACTTATAGGTAACAATTTGAAGCAAGACCACACAGCATATGTTTTATTTTTGAGGTCCTCTCAGTTTCACACAACAGCTGTAATAAAAGGCAGTGGATCAGGTATGTGTTTCTTCTTCTGTCAAAAGCTTTCCTGCTTCCCTGTTTCAGAAGCTTTAATTGGAAGATGGTGTAGTAATGAGGATTTTCTCACTTCTTCTGTTTCTGGGGTGCATGCTGTAATATGACACAGTGGTGTGACTTAGACTTTGCTGAGGGCTGAAGGTTAGACTGTCAGCTCCTGCTCTGAGTGAAGAAAAGCTGTCAGCAGCACTCTGTCAGCTGAAGTGGCTTGCTGGATGTCAGTAATGTTCTCAAGAGGTTTCTGGGACCCCTGCTTAAAATTATGTTACCATAGCAAAAAGAAAAGATTATCCTGTCTGGATATATCCTGTCTGTTGTCTATTTTTTAACCTGGGGAGCTTGTATACAAGCTTCTACAGAATACACTTACCTGCTTTTGGATGAAAGACTAGTGTCTCAGTGACTGGGCCTTTTTACTAATGCTTCTCAGAAGAAAATGTTCCTGACTTCTTTGTGGTCTCCTGCTTTAGGTGGATATGTATGCAAATACTTTATTAACTCATGTTCAGTACTGGCTTTCTTCAAAGTGTGGCTGGCCAAGCTTGTGATTCCTGAGAGGGGTCTGTTTTACAGGCCTTTTGAAAATGAGGCCCTTGCAAGTAATTCAAGTAAGGCGTCCAGAATAATTAGTGAGTCTTAAATTTGTTTAAAACATAGCCTAAATTACTAGTTTTTGCAGATTTGTGCCCTTCATTGCTTCGTTTATATCTCCTACATGTGAGTTTTGTGACAGACCAAAGAAAAACACTCAGTGAAATACCGTGAAAATACTGGCAACACATGAAAAGGTCCTTTCTGCAATGGAGAAAATCCACTTTAGCACATCTGTTCTAAACAGGATTTGAAATTAGTTCCTCACAGATAATGGTATCATTTACCCATACCTGCCAACTGGAAATAACTGAATGTAGGGAAATGTTTAAAACATAATTTGCCTGGGCCATTTTTGAGGAGAAGATCAGATGTGAGATAAATTGTGATACTTAAAACAAAAGTCCCATATTTGACCTGAGAAGTACAGAGGATGACTAGGGACCATGTTCCTCCAGAAGGCATCTCAGAGCCACAACAGCTTTACTTCTACTTTCAGGAGTTCCTGGATACACATTTTTACTACTGCTAGGAATGTGCAAGTATCCTGTATTCTTTCTTCTCTCTGGCCTATACCTCTTGTCTGTGAAAATGTTTAAGTACTTAATCTTGTCCTGCTGTCATCTGCTACTGAACATGGCTATGCTGGACTCATGTGTCCCTCTTGGGTTTGTTAGCCAGGAACCAAGCCCCACACAGTCCTTTATGATGATTCAGCAAAAGTATAAAAGTTGGAATCCAGAGGATGGTTTGGTGCTGAACTAAAAGAGCTGGATTGCTCTTTCCATGTCAAATGCTAGTTGGCTTCTTTTCTTTCCTTTATTTTCCATCTGGAAAGTCTTAACACTCTTGAGAGAGCCGTGATGGCTGCAGTTCTATCTGCATTACAGGAATGTGCTTTTGAAATGAAGTTCCTGATTGCAACTGCCTACTGTACCTTGCTTTGCACCATAAAATGAAGTTTGAGAGCTGGATTAAATTGGAATGAAGGTAAAGTGGAAAATATTCTGCCTAGAGCTAATATGCATCCAGCCCATGGCACCAGACTACAGCTTGTCTGGCACCACACCTCCAATTCACCTTCATATCCAGAGTGTGGATGTCACTTCCTCAGCATCGACTTTGTTTCTGTTTTGGTCTTACTGTGCTTTCCTACATGTTCGTTTAGATTAGCCTGTGATACAGATCAGTTCCTGTATATCTTGAGGCAAACAGCCATGGAAAAATCCATGAGCCAAGTGTGGGAGAAGTGAAAGGTTTTGTTTTACATTACAAGCTATGTAGTGTGCAAACTCCCATTGGTACCTTCGGTTCTCCTGACTGAATCTAAACCCCACATAAGATTTATTCTGCAAACTGGTGCCCTGAAAGAGAAATTTCATTTCAGGCTTTCATCAACACGAGGTTTTTTGACACTGGAAATATGAGGAGTGGGAGATGACACATTTGTGTCACCTTTAAGTGAGAGTGAGAGTCATGCTACTCCTGCTGTGCTTGTTCATAACAGAACTGGGAATTGCTTACTTTGTCCCATGTGGAATTTTGTTTATATGATAGAGTGGAAAGGCAAATGTTTCAACATTTTTTTACCAAGTACACTTAATCTCACTTAAATAACCTTCCCTACCCACCAGCCACCTACAGTAGGACTTTGCTCCACTGAAGGATTAGTGTATTGTAGTAAGAAATAAAGCATTTATAGGCAGTGAAAGAGGATTCAAAGTAATTGGGTTTTATGCTTCATTAATTCTTCTTGCTTTCTGTTACCACTTTGTGTAACCTTTTACTAGTAGCAGGATTCATTAGTTGAAGATTAAAATTCTCAATTGCCCTTAGAAAAAAATGTGGGAAGCAAGTCTTCACCTGCAGCTGACATACCTGTGATCTGAGGTAGAATGACTGTATCTTGAAAAAAGGAGAGCTGAGTTTTTCTATTTATTCAGGTTTTGGCCTATTTTCTAACAGTGCAAATAGAAAAGCCATTTTGCTATTTGCATTTTTTTGTAGCTATGCAGAGATGATTTTCATCTTCTTGTCCTCACAAAATGCAAGTTAAACAAAATCTGCTGTCTGTGTTCAACTCTTTGAACTCTTGTGCTGTAGAAGAACAGTCAGATGCTGTCATTTTTTAGTGTCAAATGTAAAGGTTACAGCTATTGTAAGGTTTTTTTGGCGACTATTAAACACCCCATTTTTCACCCTTGAAGAGAATATTTAAAACAGTAGCTAGTGCACATCTGAGTAGAAAGTTATGTGGAAAGTATCTTCAACTAAAACAGCAAAACTTTTTAGGGGAAAGACATTTTGCAAATGTAGCAATACTCTGTTATGCAAAACATGTGGCTCTTTTTCTCTTTTGCAAGATTTAAAGCTTCACATGCCCTTTGTTTTATCCATCAGGATTGTAATCTTTGGCTTCTGGCTGCAAACACAAAACACAGGCAAGAATGCAAGGTTGTCATGTGGCACAATCCTGCAGGAAAGCTGTTTTGACCATCACTTCTATCTAAGCAGGTGAAGCAGAAGTAGATAATTTCTGGGAATGTGCCTTGTGTTGCTCTGTAGTCGTGCTTTGTGAGTCTCTGAAAAATGTCACAGGCATCCTTTGAAAAGGGCATTGTGAGCACTGAAAGCTAGAAGGAGGGTGGCTGCTGTACAGGCTGAGAATTTCCAGGAGCTTCTTTTTCACTTCAGTGTATCTGATGCTTGCCAGTTTTTGTGCCCACATCCAACTCCTCTGTATGTTTGTGTTCCGGGATGCAGAACACATGACTCTATGTAGATCCAAAGAGGATGGAATTTGTGCATGGAGATTCCAATAGCATTGCTTTCGCAGGTGCTGAGGTGTTTCTGTGCTCTAGGTCTGTGCTACCACACTCTGATGCAGTTTTTGCTTGGATGTGCAGCCTGCCGGATGCTCGAGCTTATTTCAGAGTACGAGTGTATTTTATCCTCAGACTCCATGAGGGGAATGTGCCGTGGTTCAATTGCAACATGTCACACAATTAGAAATTATTGTGATACAGCAGGCAGTCTCATGATTATCATCTCATTAGGCCTCTCATATCACTAGCTGCATTTTTTTCTAGCCTAAGGTTAGTGGATAAAACGTAGTATTTGTTATTAAACTAAAACGCAGTATTTACTTTCTTGGGAGTCTGTGAGACATTACTTAAAATGAATTCTAAAGGAATTGCTGTTTACTGGGGACAGTTAGTGACTTAAGGGTACAGAACACAGGTTATGCTTTGGCATACCAGTGGTGATCATCATCTAGACAAAGCTTGTAGTAGCTGGTCTTCTGCATCCAGCACAGCCACCATCACAAAAACCCAAGGATCTTTGAGGTACTGAATTCAGGAAGCGAAGTGCTTGCCACCTGTGAGTTTCTAAGGTTAAGTCATGTCTCTAGACTTCAACATCTCAACCCCAAGATTTGGCCATACATCCACACTTGTGTTTGTGTAGGGTAGCTAAAAATGCTATTTCTGTGTTAGCCTTTACCTGATAGTCTAATCACTTCTCAGTTTAAAAAAAAAAAGTTTTATAATACTTGAAAATTATGCACTTCTAGCTTTATTGCATGGCTCTATAATTAATATTTATGTTCATGTTTTCGTAGTTATTCTTATTTCTTATTATGAATCTTGTCAATTTAGTATATGTGTGCTAATTGAAGGAGACCTGTCAGTTGAGGATATAATCAACCTTTGGTTCCTGTTACATACAATAGCTACAGTAGAACATATTAAATGTCAGAAACAAAACAAAAGAAAAAACCAGTTGTATAAATTGTTTAACTGTTAATTGGGAGGTAGGAGCATCTTTCTATGTTTGTCAGAGAAAGGAGAGGCAGCAAGCTGTTGGAACGTGACGGTTACCTACAGGTGCAGTATTGTTCATGACACGAGCTGCTCTGCCATCATGCTGGTGACTTCAGGGGCAGTTCTTCAAGCCTCAGCCATATTTTGTCTTCCACCTAAGGGCCGGGATAGATGAACTGCTGTGCCTGCACGGAGTTTTACTGACTCAGAACCGTTGCAATGTGGCTAGAGAGCCGACATTTCAAGGTTGTAGCGTGTTCTGTTTGAGCTGCAGCTAAACCCATTGCTTTAGCACCCTGAAATAGCTCTTCCTGCTACGTAATGTGTCCCCGTCATTCTCACACCACTGTACATACCAGATCTTTGTAGTGACATTCCTATAGTTTTATGGAATCTATTTAGAGTAACGAAGAAAAAATTCAAATTTACACTTCCCTGACATCTTACGTCTGCTGTTCTGCACATTGGCAACTGCTTCACTTTCAGGCTTTTAAGCTGGAACTGTAATTTCATTTAGGACAAGGAGTTAAAAACATATATGTGGACTGTAACTACTGTTACTCCCAGACTTGTTTAATAAAATGTACAAACCTGTAAAGTCTTTTAAGATCTAAAAATGATAACTTATTTTAATACTCCATAAACCTCTGAATCCTTGCTATTTTCTGGTTCGTAGCGTATAGCACAGCACCTCAAGTACAGAAGCTGCAGCTAGACTTTTAATATACTTAGTGTCATGCTCTGAGAGTAAGACTGGAACACTAAGCAAGTATTGTAAAATAAAAAAAAAAAATGTAGAGGACACTTGCAGCTGTCCTCTACATTTTTTCTGTTTCTGGCGTGTTGCACAGAAGTCTGTAACTGGTTTTATTTTAATTTGATCATATACCTATAACTTGTGTCCCAGGAATTATTTGCTGGTTATTTGAATTTGATCTTTTTTCTTGAAGCAAAATTTCAAAGCCTTCAGGCTTTATGTGTTGAAGGAATCTGTACATTTAAGTGGAGAGTCTCATTGTCAGAGGCCTAATAACTGCATCTGCTTTGTTTGTATTTTTAGATATCTGACTGTGTGTGTTTTCCATGTGTTTATATGATCTGTGATTAATAAGACATGACTGAGCAATAAAGTTCATTGTGTTAAGATGGAAATGTGCTGTTTGCCCTTTCTGAAGCTGTAGAAAGAAGAACCATGCTCAGGTGTTTGATAGGCTGTGTTTGGTCCTTGATCCCTGCCATGATAAAAGAATTGCAAGAGAAAAAGTTGGAAGAGAAACATAATAATTCAGGGGAGTAAAGTCTGATATGCAATATGAGTTTCTTCCCTTCGTGTTCCCACAGTTGTCTTAGCTTCATTCTTACTTGTTGTCTGGGAATGGTCTCTCCTTTTTGTGACTCCATACCTTTCCCACCCATGGCACTCTGGAAAGTTATCAGAGGAGTTTGCAAAGGCCGATTTTCCATGCAAGAAACAGGCATGAAATCTGGTCCACGAATGCATGGATCAAAGGGTTCCTGGTAGAAGTTCCTTATCTCCCTTTTCTTCTTCAGTTTGGAGGTGGTATAATCCTGATTGTAATGAAGCTTTGCCTTTTTTTATTTTTCATTTCAAGATTTAGGTAATGTCTTTTGAATGCCAAGAGTTAATGGTGGTGGATGGAGCAGATTATACCTTAGTTGTATTTGCTGTAAATGTTTTTTGACACAAAGCCGTAGCCATAGTCACCCACAGATCTGATAACTGTTACCATGGGTGACAATTTCCATTTTGCTCCTACAGAGGATGAACCTTGTGAGAAATTTCACATATGTAAGATTTTAAATTAACTCAATGTTGGGCCTTGAAAATATCTTAGTCCTTTCTGCCAATAATTTCATGTTTACTGTGACAAACCTATACCTCAGGCTTTTCACACAGTTAATGAAAATCTTAAACTTCAGCTGCATCATCAGAGAGATACTGCTGTACTAGAGTTACTGACAGTCGTGCTGAAAGTGGGCTCTGGTGAGCTGAAAGCAGCTCAGCTGGTGAGTGTCTCCATGGCGAGCCGAGGCAGGGTACCACAGTTCCCCCTGCCTGTGTGCTTCAGCAGCCAGGGCAAGCCCAATGCAGGCAGCTGGAAAGTGGCTCTTTTTGGGAAAAACAGCTGCATGAGCCAGTAGGCTGTGCAGGTTCAGAATGTTGACCCAAGAGAAGGGCTGGCTCTCTGAGGCAGGGTGTCAGGGAGGCAGGACCTCAGCTCTGGCTTCCACAGCAGCCTGGGACTCACCAAACAATCCAGCTAACGGGAACTTCATTTGGCTGTGTTCTGTGCCATGTTTCTGTTGATTGGAATAGCTGGGCAGTGGGGAAGACTCTGAAAAGCTGCAGCACCGTGTCTGTAATGCCGTGCTTTGGCAGTGCTGGCAACAGTAGCAACGTGGAAAGGAGCCTTTCTTCTGTTTGGGTCTAGGAACACTCGTAATTCTTCAGTCACAGTGACATTCTCATTGAAGGGTGTCACTGAAGAGCAAGCTTCATTTGTTTGAGTGCCAGAGATGTGTTTCTTACCTTCATAAATATATTTGGATTGACTTTTTTAGGTCCATCTTAATTTTTAATTTTCTGAGTTTGTGTATTTTTGGATTTGAATAATCACAGTTCAGCAGTTGTGGCTTCTTTTCCTGTCCTTAACTTGATACTCGTATTTTAGGCTTAATCCAAGGTCATTTACCAATGTTGGGCTATGGTATCTGCAAGAATTCTCAAGTATGATCAGGTCTGTGTACTGGATGAGAAGCTCCTCAGAGCTGCAAATGGAGAAAAGGATGCTGATGGAGATCTCTCTTCTCTCAGCTGTGTATTCTCCAGCCCCTTTTCATATTTCTGCAGCATGCAGCAGCTCTTAGACACTGCCCCACTGGCAAGATGACAACCCCTTCTGTGCATGTGACCCAGTTTTTTAATACCTTTTTCCTCCATGCTGTGAGAAATGCTTTTTGAAAGTGGGGTGAAGATGATGGGAGGAAGAGAGTGCTAACTGCCTTGCTCTGTGGTTCAGGTTCTGTGTCTCTTACCAAATCCTACTGGTGGGAGCCCCACCCTGAACCGACAGCGGAAGTCATCGAGCCTATTTGCAGCACTTTATCTCATCTTTTACGAAAGCATAGTAAACAAGAGAGAGAAACCAGAATTTGGTTGAGAGCAGGGGTGAATAGCTGCAGTAGAAGGTCTTCTGCCATTCTGGATTAAATCAGCATGTCTGAGGTTGGGTTTGGACATGACACAAGCTTCTCTGTCATAGCAAAGGAAGGTTTTTCCTTTCCCTTAGGAACAGGTCTAACTTAACAGCAAAGTATTTTAGTATTCTGAATTTAGCTGTAGCCTTTCTACAAACATTGTGTGTTGTCTTACCAACTGATTTGCAGTTCAAATATCACCTTGTTGTCTGTGATGAGGTAGATACTATGGCCAAGGAAAGCTCACATGCTGCCTCTGCTCTGTCAGTCTACAAGTCTGATAGCCTCGAGTAGTGATTTACTGATTATAGAAGGCTTTGCAGCCTCTGCTTCCCACAAGACACTTGAGCTATGAGGATCTGTGCAGATCCTTTCACCTTTCTTTCTTCCCTGTGTTTGGTTCCGTGCAAACCTCAGTGTTTCTCTCAGCTACATAAGCAAATGTAGGGTGTACGGGTATTTTGACCTCTTTTTGTCAGCAGCTGGGTCAGTCCCCTTCCCCTGCTGTGTTTCATTCTTAGAGTGTCTCAGCCTAGTTCTGATTTCACTTATTTCTCGTGCTAGATAACAGGAACTTGGACATCTTCATATGAATGTCTTTGAAAGCTTTGCACAGCTAAAATCTGCTTTTGTACACTGCAGGGTGTACCCTGAACAGAAATGTTTGGGCCATTTTGCCCAGCTTTTTGTCTCTGCTGTTATATTGAAGATTTGGGTTTGATTCCTGAGTCTTGATCCAGTCTGTTGTATATAGCAGCACCAGACTGATGCTTTGCTTTGCTTTTTGTGTCTCAAGGCCAGGCTGGATGGGACTTTGAGCATCCTGGTCTAGTGGAAGGTGACCCTGCAGCCATAGCAGGGAGGTTGGAACTACATGATCTTTAAGGTCTCTTCCAACCCAAACCATTCTGTGGTTCTGTGATTCAGTCACACTTCCATTCACATCTGCAAAATGGGACTTGGACCAGGGGAATACTCAACTCAGGCACTGCAGTTCTGGACCCCGTTTCATATGAGTTAATACATTGCTTTGATGTGAAGATTAGCAACTTTCATCTCTGGGCTTTGTATGGAAAGGTGTGGGTCGATGTAGATGGGGTTTGGGGGGTCAGATGGAAGGACACACTGGCAATGTACAGCTGCAACATTTTTGAAGCAGGGTGGAGGCAACAGAACAGTTGCATCAGAACAGTTGATCTGCAGGGAGATTTGTTGTGGTAGCTGAGGGTGTGACCACAAAGATGTTCATTCTTCAGGAATTCTGGAGATGAAGCATCAAAATGCTCCACAACAGGCAACAGAGAGACTAAAGAAATAGGATGTATGTGGTAGGAATTTCATGAGATCCTTGCTAGCCAGCCTGTCTGTGGCAGCAAAATCAAGTCCTGCTGTCAGTCATCTAAAGGTGAGGGGTAAAACTCATCCTGCTAACAGCAGATGTTACAAACTGCCACAGTTGTCCAAGTGGGACAAAAATGTGTACAGCTCAGTGGAGGGCACCGGCTGGGCTGTGCTGTCCCAAGCCCTATTGATGATGCTATTGTCCCATCTGTCACTGAGCCTTTTTTAGTGCTTGTTGGGCCATTTGTAACACCAGGCTGTTTTCCTGTGGTGGATGGGGCAGTTTGAAGACATGGGGGGTCATGGTTCAGCAGAGTGGGGGCTCCTGCTGCAGTGCTGGCCTTAAACTCAGCCTCTCATTTCTGACTTTGTCTGGCAGGGCAGTTGTGCTCAGCTTTGCTGATACTATTATTTGTGGAGCCGTGCTGTAAACCAGCATACCAATCCAGGTTAAAAGAACTCTTTCAAAACAACTGTGATCGGAGTCCACAGACCGTTTTGTCAGCATAACCAAGGGCTGACATGCTTTGTCCCAGACCTAGGTACAGGAACAAGGGCAGAAAGTGTAACTGCAGGTTGCTGAGGCTGAAAATACCATGTACATGTCATGTAGAAATAAAATCAAAAGGCAGGCAGGAGGTAACCTAACTGAAATTGGGCATTGCAGAAGTTACTTTTGCATTCTCAACTATTTCTTTTTGCATACAGTGAAAACAGAAACTCAACAGCTCATACAACTGTAGTTTGGCAAGTTTGGTGGTTTTTTTTCCTCTGGCAGCACTCTGTTCTCATCAGGGCTCACTCAAAGTTAGCTGGATAGTTAGATCAAGGATTCCAGTTAAGTTTGGAGAGGGGCAAGTGCCGTGGGGAGGTGCTGGAGATATTTTGTGGCAACAGTTCCACAGTAGAGCTCCCTGTGCAGTACAATTGGAGCATCAATGGCAAGGCAGAAACAAGCGGGAGATGGAAAAGAGATCATTACTTAAGCTGGATCTACCAGCAGACTAAATATTTGTTGAAATGCTTCCCAGGGAATTTGGGGTGTTAAATGTGTTTTTGCACTTCTTAGGTTTAGTAAGGCACTTGAAACAGCCTTACCTGATGTTTTTGGAAGCAAGCTGGGACTACTTGAAGCTGCCTATGCAACTTGTGAGGGAACAGTATTGGAATAAAGGCTTGGTGTCAGACTGGGAGGTTGTGTTGAGCAGGGTTGTTGAGTGGGATGGGAAGGGAGAAAATCAGTGTTTGACATGATTCAGTATTTTCAGTGATTTGATGTAAACAAAGGAACAGTCTGCATGTTTATTAAGCTCCAGGTTAGTAGGCTGGGGGGAGGACGGGACTGGGACTCACAATGTTTGGAGAAGCCAAGAACTATGGAATAAAATGAAAGAAAAAGGCAGAATATCTACTTTTTGTAATGCCTAGTTCGTGGCATGAACTGAGAAGAGTGGCTGGCTTGGTACCGGCGTGGTTTGGTTGAGGCAAGCATAAGTGAACGCTGTGCATTTCATGTACACAAGAAGGCAAACTGGCTGGGACATGTGACTGAGAAGTGTTACTGAAGAATCATTTAACTCTGTAACAGCCAATAAAGCCTAGGCTGCAGTATGTACCCAGTTCTGGACACTAGGCTTCAGCAAAAATGCAGCTCAAATGGAAGGAGTCCAAAAGAGACTAAACAAGCAAAGGTCTGGATAATGTTCTGTGCAAGGGAACATTGAAGCAACTGGCTTTGTTCATTTTATATAACAGAAGATTGTAGGAGAACCAAAGTTTTCAAAAGGGATAGATGCAAAGAGGAAGAAAATAAATTGTTCTTTGTAATGTTTGCAGGTAAGGTGGGGAACAAAGAGTATAAATTGTAGAAAGGGAAATATAAGTTAGACATTCAGAAGGGTTTTTAAATAGTAAAAACATCTATGCACTGGGATAATTTCTCTGCAATAATACTGCATTTTTCATGAGAGGCCTCCAAGAACAGGTTAGACAAACTACTGTAAGGAATAGTTTAGTGTATTTTATGCATGTTGAGCAGTCAGAAAGCATCAGGTGACTGGAGTTGCCTCACCCCATACCCTCTGTGGTTATATCTGATGCTTCAGGTACTAAGGGCTGTGGATGGAGTGGGAATGCTGCCCCACGCCCACCTGGTTCGCACAGGTTCTGCTCCACCAGCTCAGCCACTCATTCACATACACGGCCAGAACGAGCCACCAGAGCTGATATGGCTGAGCACGGTAGAGCTTTATCAATATGGGTAGTTTTGAGTGGAATGGATAAAGCAGCACTCTGGTGAGTGAGCCAGATGGGTTATGAGGCACAGGAATAGTTTCACAGGGATCAGTGCTAAGTGGCTGGGAAGGGTAGTGGTAGGAGCTGGAAAAAGGGCATTTCTGCACTGTGGGTCTCCTTTAGAGCTCACCCAGAGCCTTATTGCTTCCGAATTCTTCACAGGATTATATTTTTCCTTTTTTTTTTTTTAAATTTGCTATAGTAAAGTTAACAGAGTTGTTCTACAGCTCTGGGCTAAGTAGTCATTTCAAAGCCAAAAAATGTGCAAGGCTTAGTTAACTACAAATGGAGTATGATTTTACAATAGACAACCTATTCTGACATGTCAGCCTCATCCTAGATTGCTGAGGGAAGCAGCGAAGGATTTGTGCCCTCTTGACATTTTCAGAGGTCGAATATGAAGTCCTCTGTCATGTTGCCAGCCCAGAGAGCTACATCCCAGTGCACGTTTCCAGAGGACTAGTCATGAGAGACTGAAATTGTTCTTTACGAGATTATTCCTGTAGCAGCTCTGCATTACTTACTGTTAAATGTATATGTGTTTTTCTTTTTTCCTACTCAGGGATTCTTTTCTTGCTTTGTTCTTCTGTATGCAAGAGTTTTCCTGGACTACCTGTGACACCAGCTGAACTCCTGCATTTTTCTGACCATTAGCTGTGGTCAGGGAAATGTCACTTAAAGTTCATCTGCTGCCTCATACTGACAGCAGAGGTAGGCAGGAAGGAGAGAGTAAAGAATTACTGCCGTGTCTGCACATTCTGGTAGAGAGCTTTTGAAGACTGAAGATGAATCCTGCTTTGCTTGTCTCCAGGGTAGATGTTTATGCAGATTTAAATGTTGCTTGCTATCTTTGCCCAAGTGGACCTGAGCTTTTATTTCACTTTTCCATGATATGCACACAATTAAAGGAAAGCATGTTCAGGTTCAAGCACGTGTGTATTCACAAGCAGCTCATGTGACTTGAAAAGAGTACTGTTTGTTCCTTGCTCTTCAACGAAGTGCCACGGTCAGACTGCCCAGGACGCCTCCTTGCAGGCATCAGCTGAGGCCTTCTCGGTGCCTCAGCTAGATGGGAAAGTTTTTTTCATTACTTTGTAGTTGCTGCAAAACAAATCCCTACCATATGTCTTTGGTTTATCTCAAAGTGCATTTCACAGCTTGTGTAACTTTCTCTGGTGATTTCTCTCCATAACCAGATTTATGAAACTCATCTGAACAGGACCTATTTGGCCCATGTTGTAGGGTCTATATACTCACTCACTATAGTTTTCAGTTATTGTTAATTTATTCTACAAATTATTCTTCATTCACTTCTGTAGTCCAATTCCCGTCTATGATGCCTGGCGTGTTCAGAATTCCTGCCATGTGGACTGAATTCTACTTCTTACCCCATTGATGTGAACCTAGAGGGACTCTGTATTTCACAGGATGTGTCTTAACGCTCTCTGTGGCTACTTCATTCCATTCTGTAGGAAAGGGCTTGGAAGGCTCCACATACATTAGAAGTAGTTTCTTACATTGCATTTATGCAAGGGCTTTTATTTTTTAATAGTCTTTTGAGACTTCATTATGAACTTACCTTTGAGAACTACTTAATCACTGGTCTTAGGTGAAAAATAATATGAGCAGACTATATTTCCCAGGACCTAGATGCAATACTTTGGGGTTACTAACTATGAGCTTAGTTTTCTGTCTTCAAAAGACTTGCAACTTATCTTTAAAGCTGAGATTCTTTAACTTTTCTGTTTAGCTTGATGGTAATTCAGACAGTTTAAAATATGAGTATTTCAGAAATATGAAAAGAAATTATTATGCTCCCTTCAGCTAGTTCTTAATACAAATCACAGTGTGGTCGTTTTTAAAAAAACAAACTACTTGCAGCTTCAGGGAAACTGTGAGGAGCTGCTACACCCTCTCTCTCTGGTTTTACTGTGACGTGAGCTTTGTGTGCTCCAGAGGAGCCAGGCAGAGTGAGAGATTCCTCCAGGGTTAGTGTGGTCCTGGACAGCAGAGGATCAGTTTCTTAAAACCTGATCCATTTTGGCTCTGGTTTTAAACAGAGCCCGAGGGGGCAAGGAGGTCTGTTCTATGGAGAGGTGAAGCTAATTCCTCAGGTTGTGGTTTTCTGTCAATAGACAGATGTACTTTTCTCTCCAAGTGTTCCTGTTCTCGCGGTAATTTCTCTTACAGGGAGCAATATATGTGTCCTGTGGACCTGCAGGATTTGCAGCCAGTCCTTGCATGTGTACAAAACACCGGTGCAGATTAAGGAAAGACTTGCAGCTTCCTTTGACATTAAAAGATAGTAAAGGGGATTTACAGTTCATTTGCATTGTCCCCCATCCTTCCAACCATTTGATGTAACTTCAGAGTTTCAGAGTGTTTTCTTCCCGTAAGGGTCCTGTGTATCATACTATGTGTTGAACCTTGTAAAAGGCATTATTTGAGGGGCTGGTTTTGAATCATGTTCCTGGACCCAACTTTGGGAGCAGTGGTTAGTTTGACCGGAAGTGTACCTGTGTGAGACTGTCCAGTGGCCCACAAAAATTTCAGATCAGTTCCTGTGTCCCGGTGCTGTCAGAGTGTGGCAATTCCCATCACTTTGTACCAGCTGGAGATCTGCCTCAGTGTGTTGGAAGATGCAGGAGGCAGTTGCTGCGGTGCGTTTGTTGACTTAGTTGGCCTGAAGGGTTGTGCAGTGAGAGAACTTCCATCATTCTAATTCATTCACTAAATGTTTTTCCTCTCCACAGCTCTGAAAAGTCCAGCTGCATTTCATGAACAAAGAAGGAGTTTGGAGCGGGCCAGGGTAAGATGCAATATAATCTTTAGTGTTTTGGGAAAGTCAGGAATAGTATGTCTTGTGTTTTGGGTATCCTGTAGCTGCTAATGAGATGCAGAAGGGAATTGTTCATATTCTGGATGTAATACAGCTTTCTGTAGTCAGAGATGTATTGGGTGGGGTGTTCTGCAGCTTGCATGTGGTGCTGGTTAACCCTCAGTGAACGAGTTGTGCCTAAAAGCCATTGACTATGGTGGCTGGATCTTCCCTAGAGTCATCTTTCTGGAAGTGACTGATACTCTTCCTCACTGTCCATGCACTTGGCATTTTTATTTTTATGGTGTCTGTTTCGCTCTTAATTGCTATTAAATGCTCTTATCATGTGGAGCTCAGTTCCAACCTTGAGGAAAGTTTCTCTGTTACCTGCACATGCAATTGTTTATCTAGGAGACTAGAACTTCCAAAACTGAATAGAGAGGATCCCCCCCAAAATCTCGTGACACTGAAATCCCAGACTTCTGGCTCTATAGAAAGAGGAAGCCAGGCATCACACTTCATGTGCCACCTTTTCTAACCAGGGAGTTTCTTGGTAATTTCTGTTCCTCAGAAGGCATCTGGGGCTGTTTTTTTCTGATTAGCCTACAGTGGAATGAAACTTGTTATGACTAAGTTTTGTTTTAAAAGTGAAAGCAACATAAGCAAAAAAAACCCAGCTGTGATTAAGACCTGTAAGGGAGGGCCTTTAAACTGTGGAAGGATTTGAACAGGGGATTTTGCATTAAGACCAGTGACCAAAGGGCTTTTGCTTATTTCTCCTCTTTTTTTCCTAAAACTTTATTAAGTTAATATTTTTATGTGGGCAGTTGAGCAACTATGGTGCAGTTTTCTGACTGACTTTAATACTTGCTTTCTCTGAAGGCCCATCCTGATGGCCAGTCCTTACCAGTCTATTACCCACTGCTTCCAGATTCCCATTCCTCAGCTGTGTAAAGAGTAATGTGTTCAGCCTGTTGGGATCATCTCCGTACATTGCTCTGTAGCACATTCTCCAAAGACAGAGCTAAAAGCAGCTCTGGAAGTGAAATAAGCTTTGTCACAGCATTTAGATTCTGCCCCCCAAGGGACTGCATGGGGTCTTCAGCTTAACAAATAACATATCTTTAATCAAATTAAAGAGTATGCCCCAAACCATAAGTCAGCCCTGAATGTCGGTAGTACATGAAAGTATTTTCTGTGAACAGTGGAACCCCAGTGCATTTATCTTTAATGTAAAAAGAAATCTCATGGATGTTACCCTGGCTCAAGTTAGTGGTGGTGCATACAACGGGAAAAGAGGACTTCTCCTGAGGAAGTCCTTCCCAGTTTCCGTTCTGTGGGGCAGCATTGCACAGTTGACTGAGGTAATTACACTGGAAGGTCATCTTCAGAGTAAGCTCATTTTCTGGGTGCTCTGGGACAGGAGATAGGCCCCTTCTCCATTCTGTGCTTATTTAGATCTCAGTAGCAGCTAAAGATGGTTGTTTCTTTTCATTGTGCTGTTCAAGATTACCTCGCTCCTGTGTCTGATCAGCTGAAAGTGGTTCTTGCTTGTCTGTTTTTGCTACAGACAGAGGACTATCTGAAACGCAAAATCCGGTCTCGGCCAGAGAGATCAGAGCTGGTTAGGATGCACATTCTGGAAGGTATGGCATGTGCTGAACGCGGAAACACCGAAAATAAACTTTATCGTAACTACTTTTCTAGCAGCTTTCTGTTTTGCCACTGACCTCCAAAGCTTCCTTTCACTTGGGAGCAGGCAGAAGATCATGCCTGTTTGCATGATTCCTTGGGAGGGATTCAACTCTGCTTGCCTGGAGATTATTGTCATAAGGACCTGTTGTGTGAATTCAAGTTGTGCAGTTTTATGTGGCTGAGCAACAATGAAATAGAATGACCATGGACTGCTCTTCTACTAAGGGAAGACACTGTAAAATGTCCAAGAGGGAGTGAGGCAGATTTGATCTGATTAGTAATGAACCTCAGCTTCAGAGAGGGAGTGCTGTGCTGCTGCTGAGCACCAAGCTTGGGGCACAACCAGAGGGAAAAGACGAACGAGAATTGGGTGACATCAGTTTAAGAACAGTGAATTTGTCACAAGGGCCACTGTAGTTATCTTTATAACCTAAATATATATAGTATGTGTCATATGTCTTTATAGTGCATATCTATTGTTCTCCATCACCTATTTTTCTGCACAGTTATCTACTGTTACCTTTCTGAATAGAATTAAACTGCTGAAGGGTATGGGTTGACCATTGTTGGATTGATGCTATTTTATTTACTTTCCCCCAAACAGAGACCTCAGCTGAACCCTCCTTGCAGGCTAAGCAGCTGAAGCTGAAGAGAGCCAGACTGGCAGATGACCTCAATGAGAAGATAGCACAGAGGCCAGGGCCCATGGAGCTGGTGGAGAAGAACATCTTGCCTGTGGAATCAAGCCTGAAGGAAGCTATTATTGGTAAGGTCAGATGAGGATCCTTGTGGAGAGCATTTCCCACATGTGGCTGTGATTACCTATCAATCCACCTGCATGTCTAAGGGAGTGCAATCCCATGGCTGGTCTTGTTTTCCTGGCCCAGAATCACAGGCTTTCAGCCCAAGGATCTGGAAAAGCAGATCTCCCTCTGGCCCAGATAATGCTATGGAGACGTTAAATCATAGGAATGTGGACATTCCGGAAAAATGTGAAAGTAACTGTATGCCCTGAAGACTTGAAAGACTGTTGAAGATTGTATTCCCTAGATTGTCTCCTTAAAATCCCTCTCTCAGTATAACATGTCAACAACATGGTCAGGCAGAACTCACTGACTTAGATCAGGAGGGGAGACAGAATATAAACAGGTGTGATGAAACAAAAGATGTCTGTGAACTCGAAAACTTCAGAGGATTCAACCCCTTTAAAAATAAACCAGAACAGATGTAAATCATGCCAGTGCCATTCCGAGGGTTGAAAGGAATGCTGAGGAATAGCCTTCCCACTGCCTCAGCAGTGCTCTTTCCCGTCTCCCCAGACTGAGCAGTCTATGTGTCTGTGGTTATTCATCCCCTCAAACACGCACACCTACTGTAAAGACAAATGGGACACAACTGTGAGCGGGATGGAATACTTTCCATAAAAAAGGAAAAAGACGGTGTTGTGGAAGAGCCTGGCTTCACTATTGAGCAAGAAGTAGTTGAGGAAGGGTGAACTTGTCAACTGAAGCATAAGAGATGTGGCTTCCTTCTGACTGGGCAAAGTACATCTCTGGATTCCTCTTGATTTTAGGTGAGGTGCAAATGACAGTATTTCCCTGCTTAGCAGGATTAATTTGAGAAAATGTAGTCTAAAAAAACATTGTTACATTACAAATGTACACTCATGTGAATTTATCTACTGGGTGTGTAGATGGACAGAAATGCTAACAGCAGCCAGGGCCACCACTTAATCCATAGCCCTTGTTGCTTGTAAGACTAGAGGACAATTTGGGATTCTGTCTTCCAAGACAGAAGAATCCAGGAGAGATTCTGCCTTCCACCATACAGGAGGAACACCAAAGAAACTGTGGCTCAACCTTATACTGTCCAGTCTTTTTCTTTGGTGCCAGATGATAGTGAAATAAGCCATGCCACAGAGCTGGGTTTGGGCAGACCTAAGTACTTCTTCTTACACTCACTGATCTTGCCTGGCTAAGAAGCAAGAGAAGTGGTTCACCCCAGTCTGCATCATTTTATTCTACTGATAGATAGTGAATGTAAACACTTAAACCTGATCCAGGTGGGACCCTGTTCTCTCATTTTAGCTGGTGCTTTAAGCACAGCTCTCTCCATGTCATCATTGTCTTTGTGAAACATCTAGTGTCAAGCGAAATCATTTCTTATTCCACTTTACAGACCAGTTGATGTTTGTGTTTTTAGTTGGACAGGTGAACTACCCAAAGGTTGCAGACAATTCCTCCTTTGACGAGGACAGCAGTGATGCCCTCTCCCCAGAACAGCCAGCCAGCCATGAGTCCCAAGGGTCTGTCCCATCGCCGATGGACTCCCGGATTTGTGAGCCTCTCCCTAGCACCACTGGCACATCACTAGCTCAGGTGAGACTGTGGAGGCCTCCTGCAGTTCCCTGGAGCTTCATGCTGATTTGTGGCAGAGGATCCTAAAAAGTGAGACTAAGGCTTTCCTAAGAGGTGTAGTCTGTGAGATTTCACTAGGGATCTGAGCTCTGTGTGGTCTCAGTCACGTCCTCCTCTGGTTATTCAGAAACCCTCATGGTGGTGCCATGTGGGGAAGGAGGCAGCCATTGCTTGGTGATACAGCCTGTGTGCAGCTGATCCCAGCAGGCAATGCTGGGAGATACAGGTGTGAGATTTTGATTCCTTTTCTGCCCTAAGAAGTTGTGCTGCTTCTCAGGGACAACTGAAGCAGTGGGTTAAAGGAGTCTGATTAAAGATTTGAAACCTGTGCTCCTTCCTTCTAAGTGGACAGTTCCTACACTCTATTAAACTATTTCCCTCCTCTTGTGTGTATTCATGATGCCTTTTTCTGTCCCTGCAGGGTTCATCCCAGTTGCAGATTAGCGCAGACTCCAGTGAAACTCTTTTCCTACCTGAGCAGCCACCTCCGCCACTGCCACCTCCACCTCTTCTGCCCCCTAGTCTTACCAATGGAGTGGCTCTTACTGCTGCCAAGCCCCCACCAACACTCATTAAGGTACTATTTTGGGTGATGTCTTCATTGTTGTAGACTGAAAGAAGATAAGGTGGTTACTTTTAAGCAGGTTTGGAGCTGGAAGTACTAGATTAACAGTTGCAAAGGAAGGAAACGTTTCTCATTAGTGTATTCCTCTGACACTAATTGTAACATATTTAATGGGATTTTCTGCTCCGTGGAAAGCAGAATTCACCTTCTATAAAATGAGTGCTGAATGCAAAACGTTTTGAAACAATCAGTGTTATCTATAATTAGAGTCAGTAAGTCTGCACTGGATGAGCAGATGATCTGATGTGCTGGGAAAGGTGACCTGCATTATGGTGCAGTGTAAGCTGCTGCCGGTGCTGTGTCCGTAATGTTATCTCAGAGAAGCATGGAAAGACCCTGAGGTGAACAAACTAGAGAATTTCAAAATTAAAGTCCCAGTCTGTGTTCTGGTTTACATGGGATGTTATGTTATATCAGTGTTTCTATTCTTACTTGCTTCCTCCTTTTCTTCTGAATAGCAAAGCCAGCCCAAGTCTGCTAGTGAGAAGTCTCAGCGCAGTAAAAAAGCCAAGGATTTAAAGCCTAAAGTCAAGAAGCTTAAATATCATCAGTATATTCCCCCGGACCAAAAGCAGGACAAGGGAGCTCCTCCCATGGATTCATCCTATGCCAAAATACTGCAGCAGCAGCAACTCTTTCTCCAGCTTCAGATCCTCAACCAGCAGCAGCAGCACTACAACTATCAGACCATCCTGCCAGCCCCACCAAAGTACGGGTCCGCAGTGGCAGCTCTCTTAGGAAGCGCTTGCTTCCCCAGCACTGTTACCAAAGACGTGGTGTCCTGGGTGTGAGGGGTGGCCACTGGGTGTGACAGGTGTGACACACTTGGTCTTGTAGGTTCGAGAGGGCCTCAAAAAGAGGCGGTGCAAGATGAATCAGACAAAAGCAGCTGAAGTGAGTCGGTTGGCACAGTAAGGGGCATGGATATAGCCGAGAACACTGGTGTGCTTCAGTGTGACCCAGCTGTTTCTGAACGTGTTTGACACTGAGGGCCTCTGGTGTCTTCCCACTGTGATTTTGATGTCTGTGTTCTTTTTTTTCCTGCAGGCCTCCAGGAGAGCAGCAGAGTGGTACCAGTGCCCCTACCGTACGCAATCACTCTGCCACAGTCAGCAGCACATCTTCAGTATCCTCTGGTTCTAGTGGGCTGATGAGACAAAACAGTAACTCTGCGGTGGGCAAGCCTGGCCCTCTCCCTGCCAACCTGGATGAGATGAAGGTAAATGTCCTGTGAAGCCGCAGAGACCCTTTTTGCCATTGTCAGTGGGCAGTACCAAACGATGTTGCTGCCCCAGAGTAGGGCTGAGGTGGACTGACAAGAGTAGTGATAGCAGCTGGGACTGCTACCCCCCAGTCTGTACCTGAGGTGCAAGTTTGTTGGCCTGCAGGAAGATCAGTTTAGTCCTTTGTCTCATAGCTCTGGTAGCTGTTGATAGTTGTTTAGTTAGAAGTGTATGTTCTCTTAATGTTGCCCTCTTTTTTCGCCGTCTGTCAGGTAGCAGAGCTGAAGCAAGAGCTGAAGTTGAGGGCCTTGCCTGTCTCGGGCACAAAGACGGACCTAATTGAGCGTCTCCGAGCTTACCAAGAGCAGAACGGTGCAGCCGGCCAAACAACCCCCACTCCCAAGCCCAGCACAGCAGCTGTCCTCCCGAAAGCTGCCGAAGTGGTGGTGGCCTTCCCAACTGCCAGGCTGAGCACAGGGCCAGCCCTGGTCACCACTGGCATTGCACCAGCAGAAGTAGTTGTGGCCACAGTTACTGGTGGCGGTGTGATGAAGTTTGGGAGCACAGGCTCAACTCCTCCTGTTTCTCCAACTCCTTCTGAGCGCTCGCAAATGAGCACAGGGGACGAGAACTCGGCCACTGGAGATACCTTTGGAGAGATGGTGACTTCACCTCTGACCCAGCTCACCTTGCAGACATCTCCAGTGCAGTTCTTGGTGAAGGAAGAAAGCTCCAAGTCCGCCTCCTGCAGCGTAAATGTGGCAGCCAGGTCAGAGCGGTGTAGCGCTGGTAACAGCAGAGATGCAGAAGTTAGGGACAAAGACCAGATGCTGCAGGAGAAGGACAAGCAGATCGAGGAACTCACCCGCATGCTGAAACAGAAGCAGCAGCTGGTGGAGATGCTTAGGCTACAGCTGGAGCAGGAGAAGCGCTCTCAGCAATCACAGCCAGCCCCAACTGCCGCGGGAGAAGGAACAGCCCTCGCCTCCAAACCAGGAGCATTTGGCACCCAGGTCAAGAGTGAAAACGGTTTCCTGAGTTGCCAGTCTGCGAAGCAATCCAGTGGCCAAACAGACCAATTCAGCCCTGCACCAACCGCTAGCCAAATGGACACTTCGAATCCAAGCCCAGTGCCAAAGAAAGCCGTGATAGTGAAGCAGGAGGTGCCAGCCGCGGAAGTAGAGCCACCGTGCCAGTCCCACAGCCCGCGGCTTTTCCTTGGCCAGCAAGGGAGCGCCCTGAGCGACCTCATCAAGGGCACCCCTCCCCCCACCCTCATCACTAACTCCACAGGGACCCACATCGTCCTCACCGTGACCAAGCAGAGCGCTGAGAGGCAGGGCCTCTCTACCCACGGAAAGGCAGGGAGCAGCTGCCCACCCTTGCAGGTAGGCAAGGGTTGGATCCCATCACTGCTACGGGCATTTGGGTTCCTCTCTCCTCTTCCCACTGCAGTTACCATAGGATGACTTAATGGGGTGGAAATTCAGTGCAGTAAATACTGAAAGGGCTGAGTTGCTCGCTACGGTGGCTGCTAGATCGTGGCTTTGTAAAACAGCAGTGTAAGCAGATCTTCAGCAAAACAACTGGAATTTGACAATGGTGACCTGTGTACAGCAGTGCACAATTGGCTCTGTGCATCGCAGGCTGTTCAGCATTCTTCCAAACACATGGTTCTGCCTTTTGTCAGGCAGGACCTCAGGCTTGGATGACAAGAGTTTGCTGCCACAGTTCACTAGTTTTTGTAAGAACAACTATGCCCGTGGTAGTAAAATGAGCAGAGTGTATTTCACCTCTTGTCCTTTACTGTAGAGATCGTAGTTGGAGTGATAGATGGGTCATCTTATCTACCAAGAGCTGAAATCAGACCCTGGGAGCAGACTGTTTGCTTTTTGGCTGCTCTTTGTTTTAATGCGTGTCAGTATTTCAGTGTTAACAGAGTCTTTCATCAGAAATGATTTACTGTTCCCCTGCTGGCATGAGCTCAGCACTTAACAGAAGTGTTCCGAGTGTTCCTTCCAGGAAGGGATAAATATGCCCAGGTTTTATGGCATGTGTCAAACCCCAGCACCTTCCATGACATCAATGATAATTTTCATTCTCTGCTGATACATTTCTTGCACTTTCTGCAGAGCAAGTGGCAGTGTCTGCCATCCGGGACAGGCACTGAGCAGGCTATGTTTGCTGTATAGCAGGTGAGATGTTGGCACCTGTCTAAACATCAGCATCCAGTGTCATCCTTGATACCCCAGAGTATCTCACCTGAACTCCACCACTGCTCCACAAGAGCACAGCTCCTTGTGTCAGGTCTGGCAGCCCTCGAGGCATGTCATGGGTAGCCCAGGGATTTAGGCTGGTACTACCTCCTCTCATAGGACTCTGAATCGCACCCAATCTGATTTCTCTGCTCAGTGAAAGAGAAGGATTGAATTTCATAAAGAATAAAGAGTGGGGAAAAACAAACTTATAAATCCTGTAAGAAACCTAAGGTCTGTGTCCATGTCATGTCTGGGGAATAACCTGCTATGGATACCCTTTCCTTTCCAGAGCGTACAATCATCACCCGCTAAACCTTCCAGCCAACCGCCGTGTCAGGTACCTACAAACACCCCTCAGCAGCCCACGCAGCAGCAGCAGCCCAGAGGACCAGACCAATCTAAGGTAGCTCACTGCCTGCTCACTTTTCTCCCTTGGTTTCGTTTGCCTGCTGCCAGGGTTTGTACCCATAGGCAGATACCAGTGGGTGTTGTCTGTGGATTAAAAATGACGAGGGGCTGGACTGGGCAGCCTTGATTCACAGGGATGTCCCAGATTCTTGAAGGAGTGCTGCTGAACAGAAAAGGTGGCTGCTGCATGGAGAGAGGGTGATGTGGGCAGAGTGCCTGGTGCTGAAGGGGCATGCGAGCTCAGAGGGGTAAACAGGCTGTGACCTTTTAGTCTCTAGTAGTGCTGAGCATGCTGTAATTTCCATTCCCCTGCCTTGAGCATGCCAGTTAATCACCTCTTTGTGAAGTGCTATACTGCTTCAGGAAAGAGAGCACCTCTGCCTTTACCCCTCTCCAGGTGCTGGCTGTAAAGAGGCTCTGCTGTGCACCTCTCCCTTTCTAGCCCGCTTAGCTGTAGCTCTAACCTGTAATTAAGATAAGATACAGAAAGATTATGAAGAGTTTTTAGAGCTTGGAGGACCATTTCTGAGTCAGTTCCTGGAAAGGATATGAAGACAGAAGTAATTTCTAGTATATTTAGAGTGAGATACCTGCTTTGCAAAGGGTCACTGCCTTGGTTTTACTTTGAGACCTTGGATAAAGTGCAGAAGGTAAATGAAGGGACCTTTTTCCTCAGAGTCCCTTAGCCTGTGTGCTGCAGAGGCATCTGTACTGACTCTCCCAATCCTTTTGCCTCCCTGTAGGGTCAGAAGCTAGGTCTGCAGGTGGTCACAGGGCAGCTGGCTCACACCATATTGTCTTTCTCAATACCTGCAAACCTGCAGCCTTTCTTCCCCAGTGGTTTCCATAAGCAGTCCCTGAAAACTGGTGCTTCTGGCAAAACCAGCCCACCCAGTGTATCAAAAAAGGTACCCTCCCAGCATGTCCCAGTGGCCTGTGTCATAGCGATGGTTTCCAGCTGTTCTCAGGAAGAGTGAACCCTGGCTAGCACAGCTGGTCTAGGGTCGCTCCTCTGCCTGTGGGTCACAGAACAGATGAGCAGCTTTCCAGGAAAAACAGGATGGGCAAGGGCATCAGCATGTACATGTGTTGGAAGTAGCATTCAGCTGCTGCCCAGGGTTTGCTGCTCCAGGGGCGCAAGTCTCCATGTGGGTCATGCATAGCTGCTGTAGAGGCAGAGGCCTGATCCTCGTTTCAGCTGTTCTTACGAGCAGTTGTGTGCTGATTCATCTGGTAAAGCTGAGTCATGAACACCGCTTCCTGCAGCACTTGGGGTTTCCTTTGGATCTCTGGTGCTGCTGAGTGCTCTGGTGCTCTCTGCCCACCATCAGGCTGTGAAACTTGCTGCTAGATGAAGCTGGCTTGTGACCCCAAAGCAGGCACTGCAGAGGGAGGCAGGTAGAAGACAGGCCCTGGATGTACTGCACAGAGTAAGCTGAACACACAAGAGAAGTGCCCTTTTTCTCCGAAGTGCTGGAGGAATCCCCCACTTGGACAGATGAGGCTCTCCCTGTCCAGGAGAAGTGAGGTGGTGGTTTGTGGTGTGGCTGCTTTAGCATTGGAAAAATCAGCTAAAGATTTCCACCTGTGAGTTGGAGGGGAAATTTGTCTTCTTCCCCTGCAGCCCGGGCATAGGGCATAAAGTCCAGGGAAGAAGGCAGACTGCTGTGCAGTGCTTACAGGGAGAGGTGATGGTCTCTCAAAGCAGCCATGAGACAGGAGTTGATGTGGACTTTTCCCTGATTTGCATTCATTCCCTCTTCTGCCTTCATTCTAAACAGTCCTCATCGCAGCCTGGCTCTCCTGCTGCCCCTTCCCCCTCCCAGATGGACCTGGAGCAGCAACAGCACACGCCGCTTTTTGGAACTCCTCCACCACCTCTTTCTGTTCCCTCGGTCCCAATGAAAGAGCCACCACCAGGCTATGAAGAGGCCATGAAGCAACAGCCAAAGGCCCAGGTGAGAGCAGTTACTCTCCCTGGTTTCCTTGGAGAGCAGATGAAAAGTTGCCATTGTGAAACTAGTTAGTTTCTTGATATGGGGGCCAGTGATAGGAAATGGAGACACAACTGCACCTTCCTTGTTGAATTTCCTCTGGAGGGTTTGGGGCAGACCGTAAATCACAGGTAAAAATCCCAAGCCATTCATTGCCATTGCTGACCATGCTTTCCCAGCCAGTAACAGCCTGGGTTACAGAGGACTCTGGTGCCATGCTCGTGGTGTGCTCGTTCTTGCTAGACAACAGCCCTGTTCCTGGGGCAAGGGAGGAGAGCCAGCAGCCAAGGGTGCTGCTGGAGGTGGAAGCTCTGCTGGTGAAGAGGAGGCTAATCCTGCACTTGCTCTCCCCAGGAGAACGGCTGTTCCAGCCAGCAGATGGACGACCTGTTTGATATCCTCATCGAAAGTGGAGGTAAGGAGACAAAGCCAGCATTTCCCATAGTCCCTGGGTCCGAATCTGGGGGTTGCAGAGCACCGAGAGTCTGTCATGGCCCCACTCTTCTCTCTGGTGTCCCTTCCAGTGCCTTTAGCACTGGCAGTAGTCATTAAGGCACTGAGGGAGATGTTAGTCAGGCCTTAGTATGGTTCTGTGGTTCTTGATGGCACTGCTGCATCAGATCCGGGCACATTGCTTCTGAGATAGTGGACAGAGATGGAATTCCATGGAGGTGGGCTCAAAACTCTCCATAGTGCAGCAAACACAGGCACAGGATGAGTTTCCTTATCCCAGCTGGTGGTCAGTGATGGCTTAGTCTGGCGGGGGTCCCTGTGGCCCTGGTGGGCGGGAGGGATCCTTCTGGTCTTCAGCCAGACTTTTCCTTACCTGGCTTGTTTGTTCCCTGTACAGAGATTTCTGCTGACTTCAAGGATCAGTCGTCCCCAGCTGGGAAAGAACCACCTGTGGCCCCAGCCTGTTCCCCACCGGCCAGCAGCCACCCCTCCTCTGAGCTGGCAGTGCCGGTGTCCTTGGGGCAGCCGGTGCCCGTGGGCCGGCTGGAGGACTTCCTGGAGAGCAGCACCGGCCTCCCGCTGCTGACTGCAGGCCACGATGGGCCGGAGCCCCTGTCCCTCATTGATGACCTCCACAGTGAGATGCTGAGCAGCTCGGCCATCCTGGACCACCCACCTTCACCTATGGACACCTCGGAATTGCACTTTGCTCACGAGCCATCTGGGGGCATAACCCTGGATCTGGCTGAGGCTAACTTGGACAGCATGGACTGGCTGGAACTGCCAGGGGGGTCTGTCATGAGCCTGGCTCCCCTGAGCACTGCGGCTCCCAGCCTCTTTTCCACAGACTTTCTTGATGGACATGATCTGCAGCTGCACTGGGATTCTTGCTTGTAATTCTGTGAGCAGAGACTGAAGGGAATGGGAGTGGGAGGGCACAGGCATGCAGGGGAAAGAGGCCAGTCAACCAAAAAAAAGAAAAAAGAGCGAGCTCCTAAGTATTTGTACTCCTCCCCTAACAGTGTCCTTCCTGCATGAAGCTGGCAGTGGGCCAGGCCAGGGCAGGGAGAACGGCTGCTGGGGGGGGATGAGGCAGGAGGAGTTGTGGGGCTGGTGGCCTCCTGCCCGCTCCACACAGCCTGGCCCAGCCAGGGTGAGAGCAGAGCCAGCAGCCCCTCTTCCTCCAGGCAGGAGCAGCGATGGCAGCGCATTGTTCCCTCACGTGGGACGGAGCATGACTGGGCCTGAGCCGTTTCCAGAAGCAGCACTCTGTGCCTTCCTGGGATTGGCGGATAAAGGGGGTTGTGCTGCCCCAGCATGGTCGGTCTTAACGGTTGTGGAAGGGGATTCTACCTCTGGAGCAGGACACACAGGCAGGACGGCTGCCCGGGGCCCAGAGCAGCTGCCCTCTGCAGCACCTGCCGTCTGTTGGGGGGGAGGGTCTGATCTGCCGCAGGGCTGGGAGGAGCTGGGCAGAACAGGCACCTTCTCCAAATGTAGCCAAAGGGAACCAGGGCTCCCCACCAACCTGGTAACGTCTAAGCTGGTTTCCCAAATATTGCTGAGCTTGGCAGAGGCCTGCCGGCCTGCCTGCTTGCTTCACTCGCTTTGGGCTGCAAAACCATTTTTTAAGGTGCTAAAATCAGGTCCTTATATGTTAAATTGCTGTCAGGCACAGCCCATTGCCCCCAGCTCCCAGGCACTTGTGACGTCCCCAAATGAGCAGGGCAGTCAGCCTGGGGCAGAGACATGGAAGTGCCAGTGTGTCCTGGGTAGCAGGTGAGGGGCACAGCTGGTAATCAGTAACATATCATTGGGGGCCATGTGCAATCTGTCTCCTGCCTTCACTGTGTTGGTGCCTCACTGCAGCACATGCCCCAGTGGAAAGCAGCAGCTGGGGATGCATGTTGGACCCAGTAGGCGAGGAGGGGGAAGTGGGACTGCAAGAGGGGGGTTGTGTGGCGCAGCACAGGTCCCGGCTCAGTGACTGTGAGGGCCCCTTGCTGGGGAGGAGCCTGAAAGCAAGTATTGGGCAGCTGGCCTCTGCTCTTCCCTCCCTCCAGTCCCACAGGGTAAGAGGCAAAAGTAAATGGCTGCTTACTTTGAGCTGGTTCCCTGTGTCCCTGTAGGACCCCAGGCTGGTGCCTCAGGGGAACTACAGACTGAGGAGTGGGTGGACAAGCCCCCAGGACCTCAGAGCCATGACAGTGCTATCCTTGGGCAGGGCTCTGTGGTAGAACACCAGGCCTGTGGCTCACTCCTGTGCTCTTACTCCGTTACTTTAAAATTCTTGTGTCAGTAGTAACTCACGGCCATACTGAGCAGGTGGGACATGGCTTAGGTGGATGTGGCCACCTCGCCATGAGGCTGTCCCTGCTTTGGCCCTGAGCTGGGTCCAGGCTGCTTGGGCTGAGTGAGGTGGGGGAAGCTGTGGCTTCTGAAGTCATGCAGACTGAGGTACTGACCTGCTCAGGCAATGAAAGGATCAACTGCCATCCTCAGTATCTCCATGAAGATGCTGTCCCACCTTTCCCCCATGCTGGGCTGCAGAGCTTCCTGCTGGGGAGGGGTAGCTGTGAGCCACATGCTGCTTCCCTGCAACTTTGGTACCTGGTCCTCTTCTCAGGGGGAGGCTGTGCCACAGGGGTGCTGGTACCTGTATTCCGTGGTGAGGCAGGTGAATGCCAACCCTGCACAATGTGCTCTCCCTCAGCCACTGAACTGGCAGCTGGGTGGGGTCATGCCTGTTTGCACCTGGGAGATACTCCTGCTTTCCTGAGCCCTGTTTGCTTGTTAACTGCATGGGGAGCCACTTTCTTAATCATTTGCAGGGGGAGCCTGCTGGCAGCTTCCTTCTTTTCTGTCCCCTCCTCTCTCCTCTGGCCCTGAGCTGTAAGCAAGTTGGAGCCTCTTACCTGCCTCCCTCAGTGTCCAGGGTGGGGAGGACACCCTCCCTTCCCCCTTCCCCACAGTCTTTCTATTGCTGAAGCTACAGTGTCACAAACTAAAATCAGAATAAAAGAGACTGCTGGGCATCCCCTTTATCTTCATGAGCCCTCTCTGAATTCTCTCCTGGTGCAACCCAGATGCTTACTGGGAGCAGTGAGTATATAGCAATCACCTTACAGAGGTCTCACCAGCTCCCCTAGGGCAGCTGCCCATCTGTAGGGGCAGGAGGCAAGGACTTTCTAAGGAGGAAAGTATGGGGGGAGTGCGAGGATCTCCGAAATGCTAAGGGGAAAAGTGAGGCTGCCTGTTTGTCAGACTCAAGCAAAATCAGGTTCTTCTAGCCCATAGTTGCAGTAGCCCCCAGAAAAACCAGCTGTGTTCTTTTGTACAAATAATTACAAATCTGCAGCCATTAAATAAAGAAGGAAATTATCAATAAAGTGCAATGAGCTCCTAGAGGAAGGTGGGAGCACTCCAGCTGCAGTCCTGGCCTGACCCAGCCCTGGTTCCTTGCCCTGGGCCAGGTACTCCAGTCATTGGCAGAGAGATGCCAATGCCTGTTATCACTGTAGCCCTTCCAGAGGTTGCTGGTGAAAGGCTGAGCTCACAGCTGCTCCCTTTCACCTTCACCCATCCACCATCAGGTGTGAAACTGTAAGAATTTAGTGACCCTGACCTTGCCTAACATACTTGCATTGGCTGAAGGGCTGAAGAGCTTCAAGGAGCCCAGAGGATACAGAACCATGAGCCTCATGTCCCGAGGAGCCCGGCTGACCTGTGAGAGTCCCTCCGTACAAGGGCCTTCTGCCAGGAGAGCGAGCGATAACCCTACCCTGTGCCTGCGGGCAGAGGGGAAGGTGGTGCCTCAGCCCCAGAAATGTTAGAAAGTCTTTTCCCCAAGCAGTGCCCAGAGCAGGCTTGCCCAGTTCTCTGCTTTCTTACTATTATTTGTTTGAATAATAGTTCAATAGTTCTTTGTCAGAAGAGGTATTCCCCTGGACATACATTTTTGCACCCATTGGGAAAAACGAAGTCTGATGTTCTGCCTCTACCTTGAATGTAATCCTGAATCTTTCTGCTGTAACCACTACTTGTTTGTAATGTGTATTTGACTAGCACGCACTCTCCCTTCCACTATGCAGCCAATGGCGAGGGGTGATCAGCACCATCACAGCTGGATGGTGTTGGGGCATCAGATCCAGAGCGAGTATTCAACTGGAAAAGGATAAAAGTGACAAGTTAATGGGGGAGAGAACTGATCTTTAAATTGAATTATTTTTTCAGTTACAAATATTTGAAGAAAAAAGTCCATTTTATTAAAAAAATTCCAAACAGCCACGTTCTCAAAAACTTCTCTGCTATGCTGGTGGGAGGGCTTGGGGCCATTCTGCCTTTTTCAGCTAAGGGTGGGTGATCCCTTTGTGTCTTTCTCAAACCTGAAAAAAGCAGCTTAAGTGGTGGTGGCTCATCCTTCTCAGCTGCAGGGAGATTCCCTCAGTGTATGGAAATTACCTACCCTGCAACCAGCAGGTTTTACCAGGGGCAGCTATTACAGTCTCCTCCAGCCCAGCAGGCTGGTCTGGACTGCAGGTGGTGATGAGGTGACACTGCCCCTTCCACAGCCACATTCCAAAGGAATTACCTTCACTGAAAACACTCGCTTTCAAATCAGTACATATGCTGCAACTTCCACCCTCCCACGAGCTTGGACTTCTGAACACAGTTCTCCCAAGGGCCTGTGCCCTGTTACTGTCCCACTTTGCAGCTCAGCCTACACCTACATTTTCCAGAGACATTTCTTGTACAGACAACACTCCTGTCCCCACCACCCAGCCCTGCTTTCTGCCAGCCTCTCTCCCTTCCTAAGGGCCCTCCCCCTGCAGTGTCCCTACAACCCGTAGTTTCCAGTATTTCTGGCTTTTCTGGGGCTCTGCTGCGGACCTGCTCTTAGGGCTGGTGGTGCAGAGGCGAGGCAGGGCTGCCACTGCTGGCAGCAGAACTGGCTGTGCCCCAGCTGCTGCCTGACCTCGTGGGCTGCTCTGATGCAAGGAGCTCCCTCGGTGCCAGCACAGAAATGGGATCACCATTGTCAAATGGAAGAAAGGAAAAATGAAACCGAGTCCTGGCCCTGTCAAAAAATAAGACAAAGCCCAGCACTCTCCCAAGACGCAGTTTTTATTTACAAACCCACCAAATAAAGGAAAGTAAGAATCTAGTGTCATCCCATCAGTAGTTTGTGCTCACAGACAAGCGCTTTCAGTAGAAAGTCACAGACCCCGTATCCAGAGCCACCACCACAAAGCAGCAATTCTCCACTCCTGACCCGCGTCCCCGTTGCCGTCGCAGGGCAAGGAGGACGAGTTAGTCTCCCTGAGCCAGCTCCAACCTAAACCTTGTCCTGAGCTACAACAGTGCCAAAATACACATGTTCCTGGAGTAAATTTACAGCTTTTTGGTTAACAGTAAAAATCATCTACAGACTAAAATGACAGCATGAAACACTCTTGCTAAGGAGAGAGATGGTTTTTGTCTGCTCCCAGAGGAGACAAGGACCATCCCCTAAGGCTGTTACAGTGGTAACAGGCTGGTAAATTTGGGCAACTCTTGTCAACACCCCACACCAGTGCCAGGGAGGTGGGATGAAACTGATGCCAGCTCCCCTTTCTCAGCTCCATGTCAAAGGAACTTGTCCAAGTGTCCCCCAGCAGAGGGGAGCCCTTGGCCAGCACGGGGAGGGGATGTGCCCTCCCTGCTCCCGTACTCTCACCCGCCCAATTCCACCTGCAGCTGCAGTGCCCACTATGGCAGCAGCTCTCATGGATCAAAGCCACCCCACAAGGGCTGTCTCTTCCCCACAGCTCCAGCCACAGACACACTCACACCCCTACGTGACTGCCGGTCCATGGGGCCAGGCTGCTCCACCAGGCACAGGTGGGGAGGCAGGGCTGAGGAAAGCAGAAGATGGGGGTGGCAGAGATGTGGAAAGCCGGGAAGGGGCACTTGGTTTTTGTAGCCAGAACACACTTGCCATTCTGCAGCATCACCCTCGACCATCACCACCCTCGGGTCTGCAGCTCGGCCTCTCAGCCCTGCTGCCATCTGTCCCAGGTGGTCTGGCAGCCCCCAGGGGGGATTTTGTCACAGATACAAGTGGGTGGGGTGGGGAAGGACAGGGGGTGAGACATGAGGGGGTGGGGCAGAGGAGTGTGTGCCATCGAGAAGGTCCCCAGGATGGGGCGGGGTGGGGGTCACCCATCTATGTCCCAGCTGAAGAGGTGGTGCTTCACAAGCATGTCCTGCACCCCTTCCTTCAGTGGCTTCTTCTCCTTCTCCTGCAGGACAACACAGAGACCCGGGTCAGTACACCACACCCAGAAAAGGGGGAGGTCGTGTCTATGGGCAGAGCCCAAGCACACCGAGGCCTCTGGCACCCAGACAGAGCAGCTTCCTGTACTTCCCACCTTTGTACAGCTGGCACAGGGAGAGGCCCTGTGGTTTGGAGAGCACTGGGGAAAGGGAGCCTGCCATTTCCCTCTGCCCCAGCTGGGCAGGGCAGACAGCCCCCTCTGCCAGCACTGCCACACAGCTCCTGCTGCACAGCCTACTCTGGCAGGGAAAGAAGCCCCATCCACAGGCTCTGGAGCTGGCTCCAGAGGAGGCAGAGGATGGGCTGAAGCAGAAAGCTGGGAGAAGGAGGCAGTAAGCAAAGCCCCTGGCTGAGTGAGAGAATAAGAGATGCCACCTACTCACCTCCCTCTTTATTGGCAGCTCCCAGTCCTGAGAGAGGCTGAAGGCAAATTTGCAGAGAACTCTGCAATGCAAACAGAAGAGAGTGATGTTAAAACAGATACCCCAGACCACACTCCTGGCCTCTGCCCACAACTGCTGCCCCAGGCACACAAATACACTGTGTCTCCCCAGCTTGTGCCGGCATGCCACTAAGCTTACAAGGATGAAATTCCTTGTTTGATGGTGTTGAAAAGACAGCAGCAAGTCACTCATTCCCTGTTTCCCCTTCCTTGCTGGGCTTCACATCCTGCCAGGCCCAGGCTGGAAGGAGAAGCTTGAAGATGTGACTCAAGTGCAGCCCCTACAGAGCCTGGTGCAGTAGCACAGGGAGGCACAGGCAGCCCCGGGCTCTGGGGGACCACAGACACGCCTGGCCGAGGGCTGCACGCAGCTGGCAATGGCAGATTGCAGGTTCCCCTCCAGGAAGCAGACCCCTGCCAGTAGCACCTCAGAGTTCTGCAGCCTCCTCTCTCTCTCTGGAGCAAGAGAAGTGTCCTGCAGCAGAAGTGCTGTAAGGGATTGGCATGAGAAGCTCCCTTGCTGGCTGGGAGAATGACATAAGACATGAACCAGTCCCCCTCGGTTCTTTGGCTGTGCCCTACTGGCACTGCCCCCACGCTGTGAGAAAGCAGCCGTGGGACACGGCAGCCCAGAGGTGGAGGAAACCCCCTCCCATTCAGCAGCAGACTGAGAACACGACACCCTGAGGAGGCAGCCCAGTGATGCAGACAAAAGCCAGCTCCCACTGAACAGCAGCAGCAACCAGGCTGGAGCAGTGGTGATGGCAGGGGATTTTCTCTCCAGCTCCCTGGGACTTCACCTGGCTTTGCAGAGTGCAGGACAGCCAGGAACATGGATGCCAGGAGTCGCGGGGATGTACGCCCTGGGCTCCAAGCGACTGCCTTGTGTGAGCTCAGGCACTAAAGCTGCTTTCAGCCCCTGATATCACTCCGTCACCTAACCAGGGAGTCAGCGGGTGACTGACTCCTTCCCAGCCAGTGACAGTCCAACTGTCTCACACATTCCCTGTTCCCTGTGTGGACTTAGAGTGGCTGGCAAAGAACATGGAGAGCAGTGGGGTTGAAAAGGCAGTCTCTCCATCAGAGTAGGTGTACAGCAGGAGGTTGCTGGCAGGCAAACGCTGCCTGCTTGTCACAACAGGTCCCCAGGAGCCAAGCTCTACTCTTGGATCAGGCAGGCACAGTGCCTCACAATTAACTGTCCAGGCATTTGTTGCTGCCTTAGCAGACAGCAGGAAATCTCTGCAGCTGGGATATCTGGGCAGCCCATGCTGCAACTCACTGGAGAGGGCCCAAACCCAGCTGTAGTCAGGGCCACCTCTCGCAGAGGAGGAAGAAATCTGTTCCAGACACTGTCAAGGTACATGAGGACACTCACCTCAGCTCACATTTGATCTGCACCCAGCCAGGACTGCGCAGGAATGACCAGGGATGGAACCATTTCTCCACGGTCTGCAGGCTTGAGCACAGCACCTCCAGCCACAAATGCAGCACCTGCTCGCTGCAACAGTGGGGTAGAGGCACATTACTCAGCTGCAGCCAGGCAAAGAAACCCCAACCCTCTGGGATAGTCTATTTTCAGCCCAAGCCTTGACCCCCACCCACAGTCCTGTCCCCCGTGGGAACAGGATAACCCAGTAAACTTGTGTGAGCCACAATAGAAGCTCCTTCTTCCAGCTAGGAATCAGGCAAGCACAATACACAAGGAGCAAGTCTCATCCAGTGGCTGCAGTGAAAGGGGGGAAAAACGATGCTGTGGCCTAAGATTGAAACCACTGCTGTCTTTAAGCCCACTCTGTCCCTTCCCAAGCTCTTGCACCCACAATGCTGAGGGTATCAGGGCCAGATGACTCACTTGAGTCCAACACAGATGAGAGAACGAAGCTTCACATCCATCTGTGCATGTGCAGCATCGTGTGTCATGTTCACAGCCTGAACCGCCTGCAGGGAGGGAACGTGTGGTTATGGCTGGGCAGCCATTTCAGCAACACAGCGAAATGCTGCCCTCCCTGGAGCTCCCACCCTCACCAGCGCACCAGAAGGGCTAAGGGAAGGTCTGGGAGACTTTCAAGCATCTCCCTCCAACAGTCTCCACAGGAAACATCCCCCAAGTAGGAGCTGGGCTCTGGCTGGGCTTGGGGCAGCACTCACCCGGTAAAGCAGCTCCTCTGGAGTGAGGACTTTGCCATCTTCATCAAGCCTGTAAAGATCACAGCAAAGACCCAGCTAGCTCCAGAGACACCCTAGACACACACAGGCCTTTCCTGCTTCATACCCCCATAGCTCTCATGCTACTGCTGAGCCCACAGGTGCCCCCACAGGCACGAGAAAACCAGATACAGACCCAGAAGCAAACAGATGAGCCCAGGGGAGGGGACAAGAGCCACTGCCAGCCCAGGTCAGCACAGGCACAGCAGCCTACTGACACCCCACCCACAGGAGGATGGGACAGACCATGACCCTTGCCAAGGTGCAGAGCAGCATCAGTTTCAGGAGCACGGAGGAGGAGGGCACAGACCTGTAAGTCTTGCAGAGCACGAGGCGAGAATACACAGAGTCAAAGTCCCGTTCCACTTCCCGGCTTGCAGCCTAGAGGAGCAGAAGAACAGTCAGCACACTCTGCCCTACAACCCCTCACCTCAGCCCTCTGGTAATACTGCCCCATGAAAGGAACTGGGACACCTCACCTCTTCAATGAACAGCCAAGGGTGGCAGGCTCCCCCCAGCAGAGATGGCTTCTTCAATCCATGTTCAAATATGGACTTCAAGGCAGGACAGAGTGTCCCTCGCACCAAGTCCGTCACCCCCTCGGTGACAGAGTCATCTCCTGCGATGGAGTACTGAGGAACAGCAAGAGCCAGCTCTCAGCATACTGGCAGGCAGCAGAGCATGGAGGTGGTTCACTCACCTACACCTCTGCACAGACCAACTCCATTCCCAGGTGCCTACCAGAACCCCCTCCCCCCTCTTTAACTGTCATGCTCTTGCATAAGGCCCCATGTTCTGTGCTACTGCAGGGGATCTCCTGGGACCTTTGTGCTTACGTGGTACCCAGCAGACCACACAGGTGACCCCAGCACCATCCTGCAGCATTCAGCACATAGGAATGTGATGGTGTGATGCTGACTGAGCTAAGGTATGGAGAGGGACTTGCACTGAGGGTCTCTAGGACTCCGTAAGCTGCTAGAAGTCAAGACAAACAGAACTAGATAGGAATTTCCAGGTCAAGGGGTACACCACTTTGAGGTATCACACTGACACTCTGCTAACACTCCCGTAAGTGGGATCCTCTGTTTCCACAATTAGGAGGAGAAATGCTCAGCAGGACATGTTTGCACAGAGAGGTGATCTCCATCTAAGGAGCCAGCCCTGAGAGATGGGGAAGGAAGCAAGTGAGATGTCAACAGTAACATCTCTCTGGGGGCTTCTCTTGGGCCTCCAGGGTAAGACTTTGAGCTCTTCCTCACTCCCCAAATGCTGAGAAGAGGGAGAACTGGGCCTTCTCCACTTCCCCTGAAAATTGCTTAGGTCAACAGCTGCTGCTGTTTGTCTCATACACACTACCCCAACCTTGAGGGCATATTGAAGTATCTGCTATAGGTAAGTGCTGTCTCATCACTGCCAGCTGTAAGAGGAACTAAGACAGCAATTGTCCCCTTGGGCACAGCTGTTTGGGGAGACTTTACTGTCATGGTCACAAAGCATGAGCAGGATCCATAGGTACAGCCTCAAAGGAGGAAAAGAACACAGGCAGCTGGGAGCAGACAGAAACACTGCCCAATAGGATCCTCCTGCTTCTCTCCCTGCTGCTTTCTCAGCTTTCATCTCTACGGTCCTTGCAACCCCAGGCATTCCACACAGGTGCCCCTGGCAGCCCTCTGGGGCCCTCATTCACTGCTTGGTCAGCATGAGGAAGTTGAGCAAACAGGCTTAGGAAGATAAGCTGCCTGATCACATCACAAAGCACTCAATGGCCAGAGAAAGCAAACAGACTGAAGGAGGGAAATCTGTGGCTCTTTTCAACTGTGTTTTTTTCAGTTATGACACAACCCTTTTTTTAATGTGGGGTTTTTTGTAGTTGTGGGGTTTTTTAAGTACCTCTTTACTCCGCTCATCCAAGATCTCCACAAATTTTGCAGGAAACCAACCTACAAAGAGTGAACAAAGAGATAAGCCTGACAAAGATACTGAGAAATCCTTACACAAAGCCCAGTGGGAGCTGAGAATAAATCAGAGTTCATAGGGCCCAACCCCAAAGAAGGAAGCAAGCAGCCTCAAAATCACAATAATTAAGGCAGCTGCACGAGAAAGTCAACTGCAGGGCACTGCCCACATGCAGCAGTGGTGACACGCACCCAACCACCCCGTGCCAGGAGGATGAGGCCTAAACTTGCCGTTTGCAAGAAGTAACCAGGTCACTGCTGCATGACTGCTCTCATACATTTCCTTTGTCCCAGGCAGATACTCTGGGTGCCTGGCACACCCTTTGCTGCCAGAGCAGTTGTTTTAGATGAATGGATGCTCTGCATCTGGCCCCACTCTCCCCAGTGCAACACATCCTGTTCTCACCTCTCAGTCCATTCAGCTCTCCCACCCAACAGTGCTCATCCTTCTGGGAAATGATCTGAAAAAGAGGAAAATGCCAGCTGAAGAGGTTGCAGTGGCAGGTGGGGTACAGCTGCCTGGCTTTATGTCCACAATGAGGAACTGCTTTCTTCTCAACTGCTTTGTCACAGTTCTCTTCTCACATGGCCCAGGGCCTTCAAGGGGACAAAGCTAATGCAAACATCCTGTTCTCCCCAATTCCAGATGGGATGCTCACAGTTAAATGCAAATGGATGCTTTTACAGTCTTACCACAATTCAGTGTGCAGTGTTAAACAGGGACTTGGGTTGGACCAAATCCATGTTTTGCACATCTGTACAGCAGCCAGGAAAGGGACTTTGTGGTGGCAGTGAGAACGACCCACAAGACAACACTCACAGAAACACACTGCCTCATCCCCAGGCAGCCCCCAGGAGCACCAGCCGTTTCTCCTGGGCTCCCAACTGGGCTCTGAGCTTATCTTCTCCCTTCTTTCCCTGCAGGAGAGGTAGTGCAACCCCCCAAACAAGCTGGGTCTGCATTTCCCCCCGGTGCCTGTCCCCTCGGCTGACACACCGTGATGATGTCGTTCTTGCGGAAGCCCAGCTCATCGTCATCGTGGCGCTCAAAATCCAGCAGTGCCTTGGCTCGGCGGCGCCGGTTACGGGAACAGGCCACGTAGTTCTCGTGGTCCCGCTGGTGGCTCTCCATGCTGTAGTCCGGGGTCAGATCCTAGCAGGCATGCACATAAGAGCAGAGAGGAATGAAAAGCCACAGGTGACTCCCAGCTATCTGCCAAAGCTTGCCTGCCCCTGTTCCCAACTTTTTTCCTGCTCCTAGCCAGCAGACAACTTCCCAGCACAGCCCTCCTCCACCAGGAATGGGTTAAGCAAGCCTCACCCTCAAGCCATTACACCTGGCATGTTCTTTCTCAAGCCCACACTTCAGGAGCATTTGAACAGCCCTGTTCTGTGGTGGACACTCAAAACCAATGCCTGGAGCACACAGCAGTGCAGATCCAGCTGTTTCCACTCACAATGCTGCAGTTCTTGGGATCCACACACTGGAAGTGCCGTGCCACCTGGAGAATGGCCTCACGCAGGTCAGCCACCAGCTCTGTCTGCTTGATGTTCTTGGCTTTCAGTGCCTCCAGATCATCATCCCCTGGTGGAACCCACGCAGCCAGAGGGAAGGCCAGGGAAGGAAAACAAGTACGTGGTATTTATTTTTTGTTACCATTAGAAATTACTGGTTCTGAAGAAACCAAAAAAGCCTAACCGGAAGTACCTAGACTAAGGCAAGTACTTACTGCCAATCTATTCAATAACATAAATAGCAAATACCAATTTGGCTGCATTGAATTTTAAGGAGATGGTACTTCAAACCACACATGGAACTGGGATATGTCATCTTTGATCTGTCTGGGAAACTCAGTATATCAAGCTACTACTTTAGAGAAGTGTCTACAATATATAGTCAGCTGAAGTGTGGCACACAAGGCTGGAGAACTTGCAGTAATCCTGTTCAACTGAAATTATCTTGAAATTGAATCAGCTTTTGGTGGAACTACTTCTGATATTTGTATAACTCACAGGCTGAGAACACATTCTTCACTGAGTCTTGGAAAAGATTTGAAAAACCAAGTCAGCCCACTTTCCTGTCCCAGTTGTGAAGTCAGAGCCACAAGAGCAAAGCCACCACCTGCTTTAGACCAACCTCCTTAGGAACCACGCTTCAAAGGTTTGGGGTGTATAAAAATGGTCATGAGCCAAAGTAAAAGTTACCAAAGCATCTTTCAACTATCACTAATCCCCCCAGGGTTTTGACAGCCTACGTCTATTACTTTATGCAGAAGGATACCTGATGGGATGGATTCTTTAGACAGTTAATGTATCTGAATGCCTTACACACTGGGTACATGATGTTTGGGAACAATGAACCATTTGCTTCTTTTTCTAAAAAAATCCTTTTGTATTAAATTCAAAGTGTACTTTCATATATCTATTTTTGCTCTCACTACAATATACTGAAGATGTGGTAGCTGGATTAACAAAATGAACATTTAAATAAACGTATTTTTCACTGAACTCCAATGTTTATACAAACACAGCTTTTATTCAGGAGCCAAGAAAATCACTGGCTAGCAAATTAGTACCCTGCTTATCTTCTAGCAGCATTATAGAAAACAATATGAATAGAGCGTGGCCTGAGCTACAGCTGCTGCAACAGCTATATACACATTAAGCTTCTGCTAATTGAAAAGTTATTAACAGTATCTTTTAATCATGTGATCCTAATTAAAAAGACCCAAACTTTAGGAACGTATATAGAAGCACAAAATTAGATTTAAAATTATTTTTATAATTGTTTTCTTTGCTACATTAAATTATTTGAGATACATCGGATACACAGAGCTTAACAGAAAACTGAACTTTGCTTCTGGACTAGAAAAATTGTGGGGCACAGTTGCTCCCAGTCCAAGCAATAAAAAAAGAAGAAAATCTCCCCCTCTGTGTCCAGGGGTAGGATACAGAGCATGCAAGAACTCTTACTATTCAGAGATGCAAAGATTGCAGGTAGGTGAGCACATAGATGTCGGGGATTCCCAGAAATTTCATGCTGCTAAAATAGAATGCAACTAGAGAAGAAACTAAACCACAGCCACAGCCACACTAGCTCTGTGGGCTCCTCTCATTTACATAGATCATTGATTCTTTCTGTCATCTCTCAGTCCCATCTGGCCAAAATACCATGCTCTTCCCTCTGTTCTCAGATCAATCCTACTCAAACACAAGCAGGAGACATGGGAAGCAAGTTCCACACTCTCCCACGTTAGAGTGGACATGGTACAGCGGAAGGCAGCTGGCATGTCCCCCAGCCTCACCTCACTGCACTCAACACGTACACTTTCAAACTTCAACACGTACATTTCCAAACAGGAAACCAGTGCATGATCAGCCACACGTGAGGAGGCTCTACTTTGAGCCTTCAAAGGCTGACGAGCTGCACAGCTCTGCACAGGATGAGCTCTACTGCATTCCCTTGGTGCAATGCCCACACAACAGGAAAACACATCTGGCACACTCTGCTCTCCACCAAATTACCTTTCGTTATTTCTTTCTATTCCTGCATTGGAAATCTGGTTCAACTCCTTGAATCTCAGCTGGAGAAAGCCCTGACCAACCTGATCTAGCATGAGCAAGAGTCTGGCTTCGAGCAGGAGCTGTTGGAATACAGATGCTGAGAGGTCTCTTCTAAACAGTGCTCCTGTGATTCTATGACTCCTGTCCAAGTTACTACCACATCTGAATTCAATCGAAGAAGAATTAAGCTCTGGGTAAATTCTCATTCCCTCCCAGATGAGGGCTAAGTACCAGTTCTAAGCAGTAACTATCACAGGCAGCAGACTTTACATTTAGGATGGATGGATTGTCAGTTCACAGTAGAGAGTGAATTTATCACACCCAAGCTTTCCTTCCTCTCACTTGGGCTGAATTTTTCCATTGTGGTCAACTGCTGCAGGATGACAACTTCTCAGTTTTAACCAACATTTTAAATATAAAGAATAATGTAGGTAAAAAACATGATGGTCATTGTACAGAAGCACCACTAAAATGAGAAAACCCTATCAATTATCTTGGTTCTGCCACTGATATATTTTGAAGCTTGAACTTAAAGTTTATCTTTGTGCATGTGTATAACTCATTATCACCTCCATAAAAATACTCAAACACAGTCAAGGAGACTGAGACACAAGAAAGGTGCATGTGGCAGCCAAGTTCCTGCCAGTTCAGTCTGTACCGACTGTATGATAACATTACATACAAAAGCTCTGAGTTTAGGTTGCACAAGCAACTTTCCTGTGTTTCTTCACTTCTGCATGCTTGACTTTACAGCATTATGAGTATTTTCTATGTAATGCTCTGTGCACTTGTAGGAAGCCTGTGACAGTATATCAGCTTCCTGGAGAACATAAGAAAAGCTGCTCTGTGGAAAGAACAGTAAAGCCCATTTTTAGATTTATTCAGGCCTTTCAACCGCAACAGGAACACAGTTTGAGCCCTGTAAATTCAGTATGTTGTCTTCTTCTGGAAAAACAATTCCTGTGGTGACATGTGGCAACTTCAAGAAAGCTAGCCAATTTCAAGTAAGGTGATGACAGTGAGGCTTACAGGAGAGAGGGCTCTCATGGAGTCAAGAAATAAGTTACTCAAACCCATGCAAAAGCTATTCTGACTATGCCCTTTCTGGACATACGCTGGCTTGGCTTGTAAGTGAAGAAAATTAAGAGTCAAAAGCATTCACAACATTGAACTCTCAGAATAAGTAAGGGAAAATAAAATGATGCTTTCATTTATAATTTTGATGGGTGACACACTAGACATCCTGTCCTGTCTCAGATCTTCAGAGATGCTCCTGAATTGAGCAGAGTAAGATCAGAGAGTACCACATCCAGACTGTGGGCTGCAGAAGGTCTGCCAGAAAATGTGTTTGACCTTTTGGTCAGTGCAAAAAGGACATTACAGCTGGGCTGAGCTGCATTTGCTGCTGGTTACCATTCATGGACTGTCTAACCTAAAATTTACTTTCTGGGCTCAAATCAAAGAAAGCAAGTAATAAACTGCACTTCTTCCCTCTCATTCTTCAGTTCTGACTCCCTCCTCTCCAATCCCTCTGTCCCAATGTTTCCCTGCTTTGCCTGCTCCCCCCTCCGTCCTAAGCTGCTGTAGCCATCAACTACATCAACACATGAAAGGCGTGGGATTGTCCTTACCGAAAAGCAGAGAGGTGATGCCAGATTTCCTGCGCTGAGTCCTGCGCCGCACAATCTGAGGGAGAGGGAAGAGAGAGAACAAAGTGCACACATTAGGACAGATTTCAGAAATAAAATAAAGCAACCCTCCACACCAGTCAGCTCTGGGCAAGGGGTCCTGACAGCTACCTCTAGAAGGGTCAGGCCAGTGAAGAGGCAGTTTTAGACAAGAGTTGTTCTAGTCCTAACACATTGAATCAGCTCTACTGCTTCATCTGCTCCAAGTGCAACAGGTTATTTATACCTTAATTATTACAAAGGCATAATTGAAGTCCAAGAATCAACCATGATCCATGTAAAAAATTTTAATTCTACTTCTATTTTTTGTCAAAAGCAGTTCCACATGTAATTGTATATAAATTTCTAAGTGGATAGCTATTAAATTTTAGAACTGCCTGAGTGTCTTGTCTGCAACTGTGGATCTCAGTCCAAGATTAAACACAGGCACATTTTTAATTCAGCTTCTCAAAAGCAGCTGCTGCTGTTTTCTGACTCAACCTCTCAAGGTTATTTTAGCATACCAGTTTCTTACGAATGGATTAAACCCAGTTCCTACTCTCTGTGTGCTTCAAGCAAATTCTGCCAAAAGCATATGTTGTTTCTTTAAGTTTCCATTAATGAAATGCATCACGTATCATCATAACTCTCATGAATAATAATTACAATCATTGCCAATATCCCTTTCATCTGGGGATTTATCAACAAGGACAGATCTGGCACCATTTAATTGGTATAGAACTTCCAAATACATTTTCTCCACTGGATAACGATTACCCTGGACCCAAAAATCCTCCCAAACAGGAAGACCTCTTGCTCACAAACCGTAATTGGGTGGGAATACATAAGGGAATGGTAAAAAGGGAGCAGCAGAGGCAGGTGGGACTCTGTGCACTCACTTTGGATAGATTGTTGACAGTGGTGCTGGAGTTGAGCAGCTGCCCCTGCTCAGCGATGAGGTAGGCCAGGTGTTTGCGGCGCTGGGTCTCCACCGCTACATCCGTCAGCGAGCTGGCCACGCGCATGGCCTCCCGCAGCAACACATCTGCGTCCTCAATCTGGCTCGGGATGTCTGACAGCGTGTTGAAGATCGAGGCAGAGTTCTCGGACTGGATCAGCTCATCCTCCTGCAACAACACAGTTATTTTTGCCTCATGGAGTGGTGAACACGACAGCTGTGCTCCTGAGGCTGCTAGATGCAGTTTTACATTCAGCGTACAGCCTGGGCAGGTACAACCAGAAAATTACATTAAAAAACCCTTCAGCAGGAAAAGTTCAAGCTACTTTTGAGAGGGGGACAGCATCTTTTACTACTCTACTGCCCTCTCCTCCCAGAATTCTAGCTGGGATTTTTTTGAATCACGGCACTCACCATTGAAAGGAAATCAAATCAGCACAGAAAACCAAACTCAAACCTATTCTGCACCAACCACTAGGACTGGTCATAGCAGGGATCTTGCTAGGGATAAGAGAATGGAAGCTGCACTCTGGAGCACCGACCATGTCAAATTGTGCTCCAACTTCCCCTTACTCCCAGCAAGATCACCCTTGTCCTTCACACAGCAAACTGAATACAAAACTATTTTTCACACAAAAAAGGAAAAGATCAGGGCAGCCAAATCAAATGCAGTCAGGACAACGCTCCTCTCTTAGAGCATTCAGCAGTGCCATCCAAAACTTCCCAGATGATCTCAACTTCAGCTTCTCTCTCCTCCCAGACTGTGCAAAATCAAGAGGTATCTTGGTTCAGGTAAGATGGACTCTCAGGTTGGGATCTGGACTGATTAGAGGATGGCAGCTGATGAGGTTTAATTATGTGCCAACAAATGAGCTATGCACAGGAAACAGCAATCTCTAATTTCTGTGAGGTGCCTTAGAAGTTTTTCACAGCCTCCCATTCTGAAGGCAGCAGGAAGTTGTCTTCCCTAACACACTTCCAAACCACATACAGCAAGTGGATACAAAACCTTCTTGCCCCAAAATCTCAGTTAAACACTGAAGTACTATAAAGGAGGGAGAGGAGCTGGGAATTACCTTCATACTTAGCATGCCCAAAGTGACTTGGAACAGCACCAGAGAGCCCTCGTAGAAGAAGAGGTCCCAAATACGCAGCAGCAGCTTGATGTGGACAACACTAGCGAAAGAGGTGAGGAACCAGTGCAAGGTAATCAAGGAGAGCTCTGTGAACAGAGACATGGAAAATAATCACAACAGAAGAAGTCAGTCAATCAGTGAAGGTGGACTCTTCTAAGGGCTGTCCTCCATGCATTGCCTCCAGGGGCAGGAGGTTTGTTCCTCTCCCTGATGCTCCCCTTTGTGAAAAAAGAACTCTTTGTCTGCATCTCACCCTGGCAAGAAAAGCTATGGTTTCCAGGGCACACTTTTACCAATGTCATGCTCCTGAAGCAGCTTGTCCAGGCGGGGCAAGTACTGCACGATGAGCTGCCGCAGGACACGCTGGTCTGTCTGCACACCCATGAGGGTGGTGCTGAAGTAGGAGGCAGGAACCAATTCCTCGATGATAGCACACATCATCCAGAAGGCATCTTCCTCCTCCAAGAAGAGCAGCAGAGAGGCAGCCACCTAGGATTTTGAAGGAAGAAAAACTGCATGTCCTAAGAGGAATAGAACTCTTTCCCCACTTTCTCACATGGAGAGATAGACCAGTATCTAAGTGACAAAAATCTTCCTTCTGCAGGAGCTCTCCTGCAATCTCCAATGAAGGGACTTCTCCTCAGTATAACTACTGCCCCCTCCCCAACAGATGAACCAAAGTCTTCCGTATCTTTGGATGTGTGATGCTACTCTGCTCTCCCCTCCTTAGGAAAAGTATTCCAGGTGGAAGGGATTTCTCTTCAGCTCATCTGGAGACCACAGTATCTGCCAGCACTACCTCAAATCATTCTCTGGTGTAGCAACCAGAGACAAACTGATCCCTGTCACAAAGACACTCTGAAAGCAGGTTACCATGCCAGTGCCCTGGCAATATCCAATGTCTGGGTAGAGCCAGGCAAGTCCCCGTAGTATCCTGCGCAGCCGTGGCACCCCGATGCTGTTCATGTTGGAGAAGCAGGCATTGCTGGGCATTGTGCGTAGCAAGTCCTTTTCAATCTGTCAGGCAGCCATAAACACGGACAGAGTCAGCTTGCAGCATCTGAAAAACTGCCTTCAGCTTTCTGCACTTCCACCTAGACCCCTGCCTCAGGGAACTCCGCCTTCCTACACCCACCTGTAAGTCCTCAGGCACCAAAGAAGGTGGCCCTGTCCAAGCACCTGAGGTCAGTTAAACAGCCTTCACTGACACGTGGGAAAATGCCAGCGCAGACAGTGACTTGCCGAATCCCTAGAAATACTTACCTAACTCAGACCCTAGTTTCACCACTGACAATAGTAAACACACACTAGTTGGGAATTTCATCTGCTTGGATTTCAAGCCTTCCCAACAAACGTATTCCAGAGAAAAACCAACAACCTGGCCAAATCTGTGAGGTCAAAGGAAGAGGGAAAACACCCTTTAACAGTCTTGTTGGTGTTTGGAAACTTTCTGTTTGGGGGAACAAAGACAAGCCCGGAAAGCAGCTGCCACAACTTCAACAGGGGTGCACCTGCCAGCCTTTCACCCTTCCCTTCCCTCAGGGAGTACCAGGATGTTTGCTGAGATGCAACTGCAGCATTGTTTTCTAGCCTACAAGTAGCATGGATCAAACCCTTTCCCCGCTGTCCTAGGAAAGAGCAGAGCTAAACAATTGCTATTCCAACAAAAACAAGGAGAAATATGCCCCACAGGATTAAGCTTTAGTAGGATTTAACCACACATCCTCCCAACTGCCCCTGCTGCAGGTGTCAGGCAGACACCCCTTCCCCCTCACACAGCAAATCTTGCCCTTCTTCCCACTCAGCACTAGGAAGTATCTCCTACCTGTTTGGCAGCAATGGTTTCATCATTAGAGCTGTTTTTCACGATATCCCGATATGACATCTCTGAGTTCCTCTTCTTCTGCAAAGCCCCTGAAAGGCGCATCCATAGCTGGGGGGACAAGGTGAAGAGAGATACAAGTCACTCAGCCAGCCACAGAAGGCCATAATCTGGCACCCCCTCAACCAAGAGATCCCACTCCATGATCTCGTACTCTGGGCAGGAGTGCCTGCCCAGAACAGGCAGCACTCTCACCTGTGGCCTCATGCTATGTGGGATGCCAGCCAGCACCAGGGAGCGCAGCTTGTCTGAATGTGGCAGGGTGACTTCAATTTTGTCCCAGGTGAGGTCACCCACATCATGGTTGTGTGTGAATTCCAGATGAGCCTGCCACTTGAGCCTCTGCTGCGGCTCCTCCGTCAGAGGGACCCCCAAAAGCTTGCTGGAGTTTGGTTCAGCACCATCTGCTTCAGCAAAGGGAAGGGAAAGGAATGGAGACAAGTGAGAGAGGGAACAGGAGAGGAAATGAACACAAGGCGGGGTGGGGAACAGGATGGCCATCTGAAAAAGCACATTCAAAACATTAATTTCTTCCAGTCAGAGCATGGAAAGGCAAAGGTTGGTTTCTAACTGCCTACTCCATGCAGCAATTTTTATGGTCATAAGCAAAAGGCTTGGGACCTTGAGAACTAAGCAGCTGTCGGCAGGCTTCTAGTCTCTACTTACTCATGATTTAGAGCACAGTGTGGCTGGAATTAAACAAGATCCTGGAAGCAGTTATCCTGCTGGGTTTTGTAAGGATCTGTAAATCAGGCTGACAAAAGCATAGCAAGCCTCAGAGCTGGAAAGCAGAAGCTATATGTTCATGGAAGTAATGAGGTGCAAAATGTTAACTCTGGGGATATTTAATCACCAAAAAAGCTTTAATAAGGACACTTCCAAATTCCCAATGAGAGAGCACCTTAACCTGAGGCTGGCTTCCCAAAATAGATACTTTCGCACAAGGACAGGTTTGACATAAGGCACTCTGTCCTTCATCATGTAATACATCCCAATAATGTGCTTCAAATATTTCTGCTGATTTTATAATGCACAGGTCTACCAAATGCTCTGGCTGAAAGAAACCACTGTGTTCTGTCCTCATCTTCAGGTCACTGCTTCAAAGAGGATCCTCTATGACTCAAGGTGCCTCAGGGCACACACGCAAACAACTTCTCCCCTTACATTATATAGCCTGAGCCCTGGGAATGACCGACCCCAGAGCACATGAAACAATTCCTACATCTCCCACTCCTTTCTCTTCCTCTTTGCTAAGGCAGCCAGCTGTTGTAGTTCAATGCTCAGCTGCAATAGCACTCCATGCCTCCTTCTATGTGGTTGCCTGCCTCCATAGCTTGCAGAAAAACCAGGATGTAGGTTTTTCCCCTACAATTTACCCCGCACTTTGCCGAGATGCTGAGGTGGGCAGAACGTATCACCACTCACCTTGGTCATGAGTTTTTCAACAGACAACACATTTCACTGTGCCTGCTATGAGCCCTTGCAGTGCTACTGAACACAATGGAGATCCCACTGTGAACTGGGAAGGCTGCCCTTTCCCAGCATGCAGCTGCTAATGGAAATGGTAACTTCTCAACTTTTCTCCCTCTTACCCGTGGCACAAATGTAAGGGGATGGAAATGACTGCTGCATAGTCTATGCTCTGGACTTCCATAAGGCCAGCACGTCTAATGCACTTGATTACAAATGGCAGGATACAGAAACAGGTGGGTAGACAAGATCTAGTACAGGACATTTGCAAAATCCCACCACATTTGAAAGCATGGGAAGGGCTGGACACAGTGCAGGTTGGAGGGACAGGACCAGTTTTACCTTCCTTGTCAACTCGGAAACCAAATTCATCGTAGCGGAACTCTGGCTGCTCGACAGATTCTTCTTTCTGGGAGATGTGAGGAAGGAAAACAGACATTTTCTGCAGTTTATCACTGAATAACTGAACACAGACACGTGGATATTGCCCCATCCCACCACTATCCACACTGTGTCCTCTGAGCAACTAAAGCCCTTGGCCCTTTAATTTTTAAAGCCTTGCACTACAATTTCCAGCTGAGGAGATGTTGCATGCCATTCCCATTTTGACTTCTCCATGGAAAAAACCTACAGATTTTCCCAGCAGGACTTAAGCTCACCATCTTATGAAGATCAGAACTGCCCCCCTGGAGCAATAGGAAGCCCTCCTCATGGACTGAGGAATATACACACAGCAGCTGAAGTGGTCTTTATGGTCTGCATCACTAATACAGAGCAGTCCTTCCTGTTACCTCTGCACACACACTGCAAATTCAGCTTCCTGCACCACTCCATCTCCTGCCTGTTGCTCTCAAATTTCCTTTGAAAGGCAGTGGGCAAAACTGGGATTTGCACCTGTTAGGCAAGTCCAAATTAGAGGCCAAAGAAACTTAAGGTCCAGGACCCAAATCTCAACCTTCCTCATCTGTGCTCATGGTTGGCATTGGGGCGTATTGGGGGATACGCACTGGAGGTTACAACCAGGCTTTTTCCAGGAGTAAAAACCTACTGCTCTTTCCCCTTTCCCACAAGCCCACCTGTGCCTCCTGTGGGGACTCTCGCAAGCACTGCACCCAAGAAGCAAGAAGCACTGCCCACATAGCTTCACAAAAAGCTCTACTCTGCTTTCAGCAAACACTGTGGCTAAGTTACAAAATTCCACAGCTGCTTCCTTCCTTCCTGCTCTACCCACCTGGCAACAAGCTTGAGGCTAGCACTTCCTGCCATGCACAAGCCATCCAGAGTAGCTTGATGATGACAGAGGCTCCCTGAGGGTGTCAACATTTTTACAGTGGAGCAATAGTTGCAAAACAACAGGGAAATAATTTACACAAGTTTCTTTGTACTCTGCAAGATCCTCTTGCAAGAGCCAGGATGCAACCACAAAACATGTGAAGTCCACAACCAAAGCACTGGAGGAAAAGTGCACCTCTCCCTCCTTTTCCCTGTGGCTTTCAGAGACCACCAGAAAACACCAGGATCCCTCTACTTTTGCAGAGCCAGAGAACATCCCCACCCTGCCCCACACTGTACCTGTGTGTATTTTGCCAGGATCTCCTGAGGCCAAATGCTGGGTGTGAGTGCTGAGAAGGGACCCCCAGCAGAGGGAGTGTGATGGCCTAAACAGAAAGAGATCAACACGTAGCAGTGAAAACCTGGAAGAACACCCTTGGTGTCAATACAGACTGTTCCAGCATGGGAAGGACTAACTCATCAGTTTGTTGCTACTGCTATTCTAGACACTGCTATTCTAGACAGCTTCCACTTCACCAAGGAAGCCAGTAATTTCAGATGGCTTTGTTCCTTATTATTGAGCAAAAGAGGCAAAAAAGCCAAATGGAGTTCCCTCTAAGAAAGTGATTCATAGGGAAGAGAAATAGTTCCATGGCATCATATGATCACTCACCTGCTTGGAAAAGCTCTGTGATCAGCAACAAGCCAGGGGAATCATCACCAAATAACTATTATTTTGCAGAAGTAAATGCCTCCTATGGACTAGCATCAGCAGCACTCCAGAGGTTCCCTGAAACTCTGTCACCCAGGTACCAGAATGGAAAATCAGAGTCCTCAGAAAGATGCTCAACTGCTCCCTTTCTTCCCTGCCGGCTGGGATATTGTCAGACCATGTATAGAGAGCTGCAGCAATGAAAGTATGCCTATGATCTTGGTCTTTTGTGCTCAAGACAAGCACCCTTCCAGACTTGGGCAGAGTCCCAGTGAACAGCTTCCCTTGGAATACAAGCAGACATCAAGTACTGCAGTTGAAGCAGACAAACATGTCTCAAGTCTTCAACTGTTCTATCAGCAAGACAAAGGTTTACTTGGCTTTGAAGCATTGTCTTCCCCATGGTTATGTGCCCTGAAATAACCAGGAAGGAAGGCTTAGAAAAAGGTACAAGGTGGGAAAGCTGGCTTCTACATGAAGGAGACCTAGTTTTAGTAAAGCTTGTATCTCAGCAGTCCACAACTGAACTCTAGTTATTCTTCAGCATTCTGCCTGCCATAGAGCTACCACTGTACAGCAAAAATCTCTCACAGTCATTGTGAGCTACTCACTTCGGGGGAAATCTTGGGAGGAGAACAGAACCAAGCAAATCTTAATGAAAAATGGGGAAGGCAGACCACATTGCAACCTCCTTCTTCCTCTCTGTTCAATGGCTGAAAAAGCTTCTGTGTGGTAAAAGAAGGAACTGAGTTCACCCTGAGTGAAAAGGCTGCTGGGTCACAAAGTTTCCTCTCTCTCAATCTGACCAGAAAGTATGTTCATGTAAAGAATGGCTCTTGGACCCAGAAACCTTTGTAATGAAGTTTCAGCTGCAGACAGAGCAAGCAACCAAACGAGAAGATACTGCGGCCATTTCTGTGTGCTCACCTGACATCGCACTAGGCAAGGCTGAGTGGCACAGATGTCAGCAGGTCCCGAAATGCTGTCCACAGAGGTGTTACATTCCTGTTATAAAAAGAAAAAAACGGTGATGAGAGAATTCAATTAGCATCTAAGAACGTGGTGGGGGACTGACAGACCCCTCACACACAACTTCCTCACATGAAAATTAAATTCTTAAATATTTAAGTTCTACCCCCACAAAAAATAAATTCCAGAGACTGGAATTTCCTTTTGGTTTCATACCTACTGACCAGCTAGAAAGAGCACACTGTCATTTGCCAAATTTCTTGTGAAAATAACAGCATTGCTGATTGAAAGAATGTCAAAAACAAGTCAACTTTTACCACCTTTTCCACTGCACATTGTGAGTCCTGTATTTAATTACGTAAACTGAAAAAACACACCATACATCATCATTCTCTGAAGACATTAACCATGAAGAAGGGACAGGAATGGTGAAAAAGGTTTAAGAGGGTATCATTAGATGCAATAAGTCCAAAAGAGATTTTCAGAGCAGCACCAGGAGTAAAGTGTGTAGGACTGAGGACAACTCCCTGAAGGATGTGGATGTGGACAAGATGCTATCAAGTACCTCTGCAATGAGTCTGGAACCAGGCTCCTCTGAACTAAATCAGGCGACAGAGCTCCCCTCCTTGCTTTCCTGACGCTCGGTAACAGCAGATTTTTATGGGGATTTCTATGGGGATTTCCAGGAAAACAATGGAATATTTCAGTAATCAAAGAGAGAGATTCTGGACTTTTAAGATCAACCTTAAAATTAGTGTGTGGGAGACAGCAAGAGCCACCTCTACCAAGCAGATAAAGACAGTGCTGGGATATATCAGTCACTCACACTTCCTTGGGAAAGAACCTGGGAGAAGCTAACATTTGCACATCTAGGATGGTTTTTCCAGCTTCCCTTTCCAGTAAAGCTACTTGTAACTGTAAGGTGCTAAAAGGAGGAACCCCAGGGATTCATCCCACAAGCCCTATCCAAGTTGTTTCACAGCGCTGGTTAGTACAAGGTTATATTGCCTTTGCATCTTAGTGAGCTTTCCAGTGAGCACTTGCAGCCAGGAAGTGACTTGCTAGAGCACTCCAAGATAAGCAGCTGTACAGCACTGCAAAAGCATAAAAAGCAGCTGTGTCCAGGAACACAAATGATAAGGTTTCCTCCTCACAGATTTAAACAGCTCTCTGCTGGAGAAAGGCCAGCATGGATGAACAGACACTCTGTTCCGTTCTGACACCAACTCTTAGGGCAAAAAGAATAACAAAGAAAGAAAGAAACAAACAAAATCTAACTTTTGTTTCTGAGAAGTAATGCTGTCCACAGGATGGTCAGTTGCATATCCACCAGTTCTGCAAACGTTTGTCTGTTCTTCCCATCACTCTAGTCCCATTTGTTCCCTTAGCACCAACTCTTGGTTAGTAGTTGAAGACTTAACAATTACCAAATGAGCATCTGCATGCTTGTATTACTTGGGAACACACACAGTGTACACCCCAAGCAGGTAAATTGGCAGACAACACTTACTTTCCTTTCAGCATCACTGTGAAGGTATTTTAATGCTTTTTTCACTGCCTTGCAACCATGGCTGTTCTGTTCCTGAGCCTGCAAGGTTCTTCTCCCCTGCCTGTTCTCAGCCCAGTTAACCCTGTTCCCAATGACTTTTATTAGGAATGCAGTTACCATGTGGTATGTCTGCCATGCTTCTCATTGCCTGTGCCCCGAATCCATCCTCAGTGCCTCAAGCCTGTGAGCAGGGATTCCCCTCAGCCATTATTAACCTTCACTGCATGCACAACCACTGCTGACCCAACCTGCTGCGGAGGAGCCAGGCCAAGGTGTCAGGCATGCGGCTGAGAAAAAAACCCATAATAAGGGAATTAACCACAGTGCTTGGAAACAGGAGAGCACTGAGTGAGTCTCTCCTTGTCCCAAGACAGGTGTAGCAGATGGAACACCTTCCCTTGTCCACGTCATCACACACTGGCCTCCGCCTTGCTGGGGATCACTCCCCTGCCTGCCCTCCTGTCCCTGATTTTACAGCACTGAACTTGGTGGGCAGGTTTTTCCTGCCCCTGGTTCCCATAGAAACCTTCCTGCAAGCACCCATCTGGGACAGAGCCCAGAGAGAACGTGAGGCTTACCTTGCTGCTGGTGTCTTTGTGCAGAAGGGCAGGGTGAGAGGCATGAATGACACCAAGGGAAGGCTCCTGCTGTGGCACATGGAGACACTGCCCTGGGCACTGCCCACAGGGCCAGGTATCTCCAAGAGAAGGTGCTGAGACCACTATACCAGCCCTTCCAGCACCACAGGAACTGACACAGCCAGGCACCACCTAGTGCAAGCCAGGAGGAGGAGGAGGATATCTGGTACATGGGAATGACACAGTAAGGTCTTTCCTTTGACTGAGGGATATAAACCTAAAGCAACTCTCAAGCTCTCCTAGCCAGGAGATAGCAAGTAACAAAAAGCTTATGAAACCACATGTGTGAAATTGCTGTTATTTGCAGTGTACACATTTCTGAAAACAAGCAACAGTAAGAAATACAAAGGAAAAAACACATCAGATCCAACAAATATTAATGGCAACTCCCAAACCCTCAGTACTACAAAATTAAAACCAGTTCCACCCACACATTAAGGAGCATCTCCCAAGTTTAAAGGCAATTTAAGTTTCTTGTATTAAGCAATTTTGGCCACACCACAGGTAGTCTTCACATTTTGAAAGAAATGTACTTTTTGCTAAAATGCAAATGATACCTGTTATTCACAGATTTACTTTTTGAATTCAGAGTCCAAAACAAATCACACCACCACTGGTTCCAGCCTGCTAGAAGACAGGTGTAATGAATGTGTGTACCTGAAAAAGAAGACTGCGAAGGAAGCATGCAGTCAGCACCAGGAACAACCATTTGAAGAACTCTACCTGCAACACCTTTGTTGGAATTGCAAGCACACACCATGCAGGATTATATCCAATTAGTTTATTTTCCAGTGCAGGTGTCCTTTGGAAATTGATGTTTGCAAAGGAGTCTTGCAAATTTACTTCCACTTGGCAATTCTGTGCCTCCTCTGGACACACTGGCTCTTCACCACAGCTGTAGTATGAGAGAGTTACTTGGCTCCTGGCAAACACCAGATGGCAATCTCCTGCTGCCTGTGTTTTACTTGCTTGGCCTCTTTTGCCACATGATCTCCACCTAAGCCTCTGGTGGTAGGGCCTGGATGTGCTAAGCACAAAATGACGCTGTCTGGAGCCTTTCAGTAGGATCTTTATTTTGGGACAGAAGTTCCTTCCCAGGAGTGTTCTTCACCCACTGATTTTAGCAACAACAACAACAACAAAAGGATCCACCAAAAAGGCAACATACCTCTAGCAGACTGTGCAGAAGACAAACATTTTATCAAGCAATGTTTTTGTATCCTGAGAACTTTACAACCAGTAACTGTGCAGGAGCCTCCACTGAGTATCATCAGAAGGAGCAGAACAAGCATAATAATTCTTTCCAAAATAATTTTCATCCACTGTTACAAGAACTGCACCTCTGTTCTGATGGTTACAACACCTCTTCTGACAGTAAGCTCGCATGAGAAAAACTCCATTTTCCTTTACGTTTAATGAACAAAAAGCAACAGTGTATGCAGTAAATCCCACTGCCACCTCTGGATTGTCAGCTGGTATCCACTGCTCTCTATTCTCTTCCTTTATTAAGAAAAAAAGCTTTGGAAGAGAGAAAAGTGATTGAAAGTCACCGTAGCCATCAGGAGGCTATGCACTTAGGTGTAGTTCTAGAAGCCTCTTCCAGCTCAGCTTTCGAAATCCCAAGTAGATTGGATCCACTTTAACATCTCCCTCTCTCAGAAATCAGACAAAAGCTCTGCATGAATCAGGCAGTTCAATTTCATACTCTCACAACCAGAAAACTTACATTTTCCAAATTAAAATCCTGACTTGCTCAATGAAACATCCAAGGGAAACTCTTAGCAGGATGCCCTTGGCCTTCCTTCCCTTCCCCCATCAGTGTCTCCCTCAGGTCAGGCAAAGGCATATCCTGGAGCTGCAAATGCCATTAGTCCACAAGTCAATATTTGCTTTGCACACAGAGTCAGAAGAAAACTCCAACTTCACAAATACATAAGTGAGCAAAGCGCAGCCACATACCTGAGCAAGGGGCAGACAAGATGCAGGGAGTTCCTGGCCCTCGCACCCTGGCACTGGAAAAAATGCAGAATCCCACACAGACACTGACACACCCCAGCTCCTGGTTAAGGAGTCAATATGGTGTTAGTGAACCTGGCTCATCCCAAACTTTTTGTGCAAGGCTTACAAACCACAACCACCCTCACACTGCTTTGGGTGTTGAGCAACACATACAAATGCAGGCCAGAGGTGCTGAGGTGGCCTTCATGCTTCCTCCCGACAACATGACTGGGAATGAAGAGCTGGGAACTTTAACTACCCTCAGCCCACTTCCGTGTGGCACTGGAAGTGAACCAGAGATACACCAAAAGCCTAGGACAGGTCTCAAAATGGGGATGCAAGACCCGGAGAGCACCAAGGGGGAGGCTTGCAGAGTCAGGTGGACAGGCAGGCAGGAGGGCAAGCTGCTCACAGGTTATGCCACTGACTCCAGAGGCACCACCCAGGACTCCAGTGCTGCCCAGTCACCAACTGGGATCATATACTGACAGCAGGAATGTTGCAGAGCAAAGTGTTTCCTCCCAGCTGCCTCAGGGCACTACTAAAGCAACAGAGACAGCAAAAGGTAAACTGGAACTCTGTGTCTCCTGCCATAAAGCACCTTGTAGATTCCTGGTCTCTTCGGAAATGTAATTCAGTGTAGAAATGTAACTAAAAGGTACTTCATGCAACAGTTCTGCTCCTTGCACTGCTCAGTGTCCAGCAATGCCCACTGCAATGACAGGGAGAGCCCCAGTGGAGCTGAAGCTGCTGAACCATTGTCAGTTTACACAAAAGGAACAAAACAGTAACTTTCAGTTTTGTTCCCATTGCATCTCCATTTTGAAAATAAGGATGTGAAAAAGCGGAATCCTGCTTCCTACCGCTTATGCATTGGACAGACAGACCACAGATGGACTTCCTGATCACAGTTCAGTGTGTCAAATTTGTCTCAGAAACCCCCCTACGTAACACCTACTTATGTAGAATGCAGATGTCTCCTACATATCAGCAGGTATTTTATTCCCAGAGCAGAACTGCCTTTTATTTACCTGGTTCCAAAGCAAAGAACACACCAGCTAAGCATGAACCGCACCTCTGTGGAGAACCTCTTGTTAGCCAAGACCCTTGGGATCAGCGGAAAAGGAGGAGTTTCCCCTTTCCCAGTACTCCCATTATTTGAGTGGTGAAAAGATCCATGACAGGAATATAGAGTGCTTCTTGCAACTCACACAGGAGGATTACAATTGAGTACTGGAACAACAGTTTTGGGGGTTTTCTATCTGCATCAAATGCGGTTAGAAAAAAGAGGCCAGGATACAAACTAGCATGGTGTTCATCCTTTCTGCACTGCAAAATTCTCCTTGCTTCTAACACAGAGACAAGAAAACCTGTATGTGCCAAAAAAGGCAAGCCTGCAGTCACCCTAGTCTTCAAGACTTAGGGTAAAGGCAATTCCATGTTAGACACCACTGTGCAAATATAAACCAAAGGTTTCTGATTAGTGTCTAAGGAGACCCCAAACATATCTTCCATGAGAGTCAAGTACTGCACAATAAATGGGCACTTTCACCCAAATAACCACAGTGCAGCGCCAGGGCACTTCTCTGCAGAGCTCTACAGAAATTCGTTTTCCCAAAAAATTTTCCAAAGACTTTTTTACCTTCTGGTCCATTGCAAGACTGCAAACTATGAGATATCTGTGGAAAGCAATCACAACTGCCCAGTTTCATTTGAATACAGAAGCTTGAAAGAAAATACTTCTGTTAGAGATGCAGGGCTGCACCCATCAAAGAAAGGCTGAAAGACACTACTGACAGTAGTGCCTTAAAGTCGGGTATTACGAAGTGTCTCGTCTCACGCTCCTGTCCTGAGTGGTGACAAGCAATGCCATCAGAGGCTCTCTCCATCACCAGCCCCGTAGGCTCACACAGGGGGAAGCTTGATTCTCAAGCTGTCTCATCCTACTGCTTCCAGTGACAATGCAACAAGGGCCTGAAGAACAGCTCTTCCTTGATACAGCCTCAGAGGATTTGCAGAGGTTCAGCTGTCAGGGCTTGCTGTTACCTTGGTGAGGCACAGGAAAGGCTCGATTCAGGTCACTCTCCCGTAGCTCTGTTTTGTTACTATTTGCTCTGGTATTTGCAAAAAAAGTCAGATTCACTTTGCAGGACTCTAAGCAGGTCTCGCTTTGTTTTGCTCCAGAAAATGGCCTTTTAAGGCAAGTATATCCCACAGTATTCAAAACTTTTCTCCTTTAGGGCTCTGTCTTTACAGGACTCAACTTTCTGAAGAGGTTAGTAACACTCAACACACCTCTCAGGACTGTTTGCAAAGCTCTTATCTAGCATGTCATGCTGGACTACTTAGATCTTGCTCCTGCAGAAATTTATATGCACAGATAACTTAAGAGGAAAAAAAGCAAAATATACAATGATTGTTAACACTTGTAACAAAACAAGACAAAACCTCTGATATTTCCTGATTCTGGGGATCAGGAAGATTTCTTCTCCAGAAAAAAAAAAGACTATCACGTTATGGACTTTTTCTCTCATCTCTGAATCATCAAATACTTCCCAGCCAGCAGTGACTGGGCAGTAACAACAGTTCTTGTAGTCATACTAATACCAATATACTCTCTTCTCTTCAACTATCTCAAAAATGTTGGCAAGACAACATCCTTCTCTTCCCTACCCTGTATCAACAGTAACACGCTGACAAGTGAGATTTTCCCCAGCGCTCCCACATACTCACCCTGTGTAAGCTTTATGTATCAAAACCCTTGACCTTGTGATTAAAGAGTGGCAGAGAAAGAAGTTTAGGCAAGTCTTTGTGTGGCTGAGGACACAAACCTGAAGTACCAACACCTCTCCATCTCTTAAGGGACACTTAGGACACTGCACTCACAACACAGAATGAAGCTGTTTGTTTACCTCCTCCTTCTGGACAGTTGCAAATTCTCTGTATCATATCCATTTGAATTAGGGTAGGATCTAGAATAACCAGTGTGATACAGATCACCAGCAAGGGTCATTGCTGATTTAGCTAGAAGAGCTGTAGGACCACATACACCAAAATATAAAGCATCTGAACTTTACCACTGCAGATAAAGTTGCAATGCTCCTTAGGATTTATTTAAGTTTTCATTACTTCTGATGTGTTGGTGAGAAGTTTGCAATTAACAGTCGGGAAGAGGCATCATTCCAACCATTTCCAAACCAGTTATTGCCTCAAACATGGTATCACCAATTCCTTTCTCAAAGCATCCCAAATACCAAACATGGGAAACAATTTTGCAACACACAAATCAATTCACCAAGAATGGGACTAAGACTGGCAGCTCTCACACAGATCTCTTAACCAATAATCTCTACTGTTACCATGTCACCTTGGTAAGACACATTAATTTTTAAAAGCTAAATATTTTTATTATTTTCTGTTTTTTAAGATTGTCACGGTCCTTTAGAACACTGAGATTGGCAAAAGATCCCATCTTGTGGGAGGTGACAGGTTAAAAACACGGCATAGAAGAAAAACCTAAACAACATTAGCAGAGACCTCTAAAATTGAAGAATTATTTCAGTCCTGAGCAGGTGTGCAGCACTTTCCTCACCTCAACTCTATCATTCCCTGACCAGTGCAATTCCTCCAGAAATATACCCCTCCTCTGCTCCCCTCAGGGATTCCCTTCATCCTTCTTCAGAAGAAGAGTCACTATGAATGACATCCCACTAAGAATATCAAACCACATTATCAAAATATTATCATAGACAGGAATTAAGAAAGGCAGCACTTGTCATTTTAATCTGTTAAATACAGAATAAACATTGTATTAACATGACACAACCAGTCCCCACCCTGACCTCTTTAATTACATGTCATGCCTCTTCTCACCCTCTTCCTTTCCTTTTACTTCATGAATTCTCCAGCCTTTGTTTCTGCACAGGAACAGTCACACATACATTGTGTGAATCCAGAAATAAATAACGAAATTGAATTTTGTGTCAGTGGCTGTTTCTTTCCAGGCAACCACTCCAGACTCTGTAGCAGCTGAGAAACTATTCTAGAATTCAGATTATCCAGCAACTGTATTCTGATCAACAGCTCAGCAAAAGCACAGCAGTGCCCCACTCCTGCTAGCCTGACAGTTCCTTCTTGAGTGATTTTAAGACCTAGTCTTGCACTACTAAAACCCCACTGATCTTAATTCCAGTAAGACTGCTTCGCTCTCCCATCTATTTGCACTAAAGGATCCTCCATTTCCTCAAGACACTGCTATTACTTTATTCCCACTTCCCCCCTTAAAAAAAAAAAAATCACAGCAAGCCATGCAGAGTAGGGCTGAGACATCATGAGAAGGAAGCTATGACACCGCATAAACCCCCCCCACACCAACACTTAAACTGACTTCTTTAGAAGGGAAGTAGCTGCTTAAAATCAGGCATCCCTCAAAAAATTAGGAAGGAAGGAAAGCCGACACATAGGAAATTTTTTCTGTCCCGCCCTTACCAGTTCTGTGAAGAGACATCAAGAGCCGTCCCGGAGCCCACAGCCACTGCCTGCAACGAGATTAAAATCCGCGTGACTGTGGCTCTTCGCTCCCTCAGATTTACATCACTAGGTACGAAGAATTACATCTGCCTCCTGCTCTCCTTCTAACATTTATTACAGCTGACAATCACAGGGCCTGCAGCACGTCTATTTGTGCCCATTACCTAGAGCATACTGCCATATTTCCATCTCTGTTTCGTGACTGTTCCTTCCCCCCAGTCAGACAGGAGACAGACTGTCTCTCCTCTGGGGCACCTCCGAAAAGGCGCAGGCGTGGAGAGCAGATGAGTATGGCAGAGCAGGACCCCCGGGAGTCGCAGCCACAGGCAGGAGAAGAGGCGGGTTAGAGGAGAGGCACGTCCCGGGGAGAGCCCAGCCGGGGGAAGCGGGGCGCAGGGAGAACGTGCCCCGGGCAGCCCTGACGGAGGAGCACAGCGTGAGTCACTCTCCGGAGCCAAACCCTGCGTCAGCGCGGCCGGTGCGCGGAGCCTTCCGCGGGCCGGGGGTCCCTCCCTGCTCCCCGGCCCCGGTCCGGCGAGCGGAGCCGCGGCCGCGCACCCCCGCCCCGCACACAGCCCCAGCAGCGGGGCCGCCCCGGCGGCCTCGGCCCCCGCTCCGTCCGAGGGGGGAGCAGAGCAGGGGGGTGCCGGGGTGAGGTGTGCGCGGGGGTCGCCGCACAGGTGGCGCAACCGCTCCTGGGGAGCCCCCCGGCGCGGGGGGAGGCGCAGGGCTGAGAGCCCCGGAGGGCGAGGGGCGGGTCCCCGCCAGCCCCGGCACGCACCTGGCCCGGCACCCACCTGCTGCCGCCACCGCCGTCCCCTCAGGGCGGGCGCCCGGCCCCAACCCGGCGGCCCCACACGCCGCTGCCGAGGCGCATGCGCGGGATGCGGGCGGCGGCGCGCGGCGCGGCGGGGGCTGTAGGCCGGGCAGGCGCGGAGAGGCACCGGGATGGCGCTGGTCGGCGCCGGCACGGGCTGCAGGGACATGCACCGAGTAGCCCAAAGTGTGATCTGGCCTCACGAAGCTGTCACAAAATCACAGAATCAATTAGGTTGGAAAATCCTCTGAGGTCGTGGAGTCCAGCCTCTGACCGCACACCGCCTTGGCAGCCAGGCCATGGTACTGAGTGCCACGTCCAGTCTTCCCTTAAACGCCTCCAGGGACGGCGACTCCATCACCCTGTCTAATCACCCATTCTGTGAAATTCCCTTAAGGTCCAACCTGAACCTCCCCTGGTGCAGCTTAAGGCTGTACCTTGTCCTGTTGCTGGTTACCTGGGAGAAGAGGCTGACCCCCATCTGGCTACAACCTACTTCCAGGTAGTTGTAGAGAGTGACAACTTACCTAAACATCCTTCTCTCCAGGCTAAACAACACCAGCTCCCTCAGCTGCTCCTCATCAGACTTATGCTCCAGACTCTTCACCAGCTTTGCTGCCCCTCTCTGGACTTGCTCCAGCACCTCAATGTCCTTTCTGAACTGAGGGGCCCAGAACTGGACACAGTACTCAAGGTGTGGCCTCACCAGTGCCGAGTACAGAGGGAGAATCAAGAGCTGTACAGCTGAAGCACTGCTTGGTGACTTCCTCCCAACAACCAAGCAGAGGGGAGAATTAATCTCTGGCTGGTGCCACTGCCAACTCTGTGGGAAAGTAGAAGTCTCCTAAAGAATTTGCGCATCATGCCAGTTTTCTAGGATGACATTTCCTCTCTACCAGTTACTCTTTTTAAAATTTCCAGGAAAACAAGTCCAACAGCTCACAGCTGGCAGCCTCTACCTGACAAAGATTTATTTCCAATGATGAGAAAAGATACATTAGCTGTTCCTCCTCTCCACACAGGGTTGGTTGGGTTTTTTTTAAGGAGGAAAGAGGACCAAAGAAGGAGGACTTATGCATCTGTCTGTTTTCTTTCTTGGCTATCCATTTGAGTAATAGCCTGAAAATTATGAGGGTTCAATTAGAGTTATCCTTTCAAACAGATGGGTAATTAAATGTTAATAGCCCAAGCAAGCAAAATGTTTTAAACACCATCAAACTCACAAATGTTTGAGATATTTTGAATGCCATATTCTAGGGGCAAGGTAAAGCCAGAGCAATCTTGATAGAAGGAGACCACAGCCTGAAGCTTCCCATTACTCTTGACTACTTAATAACGACAAGCCTTATTAAAACCTACAGTATTTTTAAATCCTCTTTCAACAAGGATGGCCTGAAGGACAGCAGGTAGCTTCTGCTTTGCTTAATTCTCTTCAGCAACCACACTTCAAAAATCAAGTAGTCCTTATCGTGTCATCTCTGAGAGTCTGAATAAATAACAGAGGCAAGAGGGAGCTTTTTTTATTGCACTGATGCAGAGGAAATGCTCTGTGATGTAGTAACACTGGAAGAAGAGGTAAATAAGTCAAAGGGAGAAGAGTTTGATCCAGTACTGAATGTCCAGTAAAGCACAGACATTACAAAACAGATCATTAATGTCAGAAATAAACCCAAAGCTCTTGAATTTCTCTGGCATTCAATGAATTTTCATTATCTTTTTTCTTTCCTTATCAGACAAAACTTGTAGTAGAGAACAACTTTCACATGCCAGAGTCCACCTGCCACTCAGTATCAAGTACCTACAGCCAAGGACCACAATCACAGCCAAAACACCTGTTTCTTACCCACACCTGTAAATGCGATTTTCAGAAGCTACAGAGCCACAGCTATAGTATTAAACTATAAAAGCAGCACTGAAGGAGCACCTGTTTGATGAGCCAAGAAGTTCTATGGCTTCTCTCTCATTATTTTTAATATTTTGGCCTATTTGCTCCCCAAGTCACAGTACTCTGAAAGCCAGGACAAACTTTTATCAACTTTTGAGACACGTATGGAGAAAGTTTCAGGGCATGGGAAGAAAGATGAAAATGGGAGTGGACTCAGCTCCCCTTACCTCTGCTCTTCAACAAGTCAGCCCTACACAAATGTCAGGCAGCACCTGGCATTGCTCTTTAAGAGCTGACAGTGCTCTGTAAGGTGCCAATGAAGGGTGCTGTGATAAAGTTACCTTGTCACAATTGGGTGTTTCTCAGTAACTCAGCACACTACAGACAGAGGCTTGACCAAACAGCAGACAAAGAACGAAAAGCCCATCTGGAATCGAGGTGGCTGTAAGCTCTGGGGGTTAAATGTACTGTAGAGAACCAAAATAACATGACACAGTAAATAGACCTGGTCAATAAGGCTTTTATTATCTTCCTGTACCCACACACATTTGCAGACAATAACTAAAGTGCCAGTTCAATTTTCCCACCCATCTGGCTTTGGTATGGAATCAGCACAGGTCGAACCTCCTCCTTCAGGAACTTTGCCACCTGTTCAAGATGAGAAAAATAAAATTAGGAAAAGGGCTTGCCTCCTCCTCCCCACTTAGAACTGCTTGTTTCACTGGGGTCTCTCTTTCACAAAGACACTCAACAGTGGTATGTCCAGGGTCAAAAGTGTGAAGCCACAGGGAAGAAAGACAAGAAAGCCAAGGAAATCAAAAGAGAGAAATGTGTCTTCCTTAGGAGTATGGCCAGAGTTATATAATATGTACACTCTGTAGCATACAAAAAGGATGCAGGAATTAAGTACACATTGCATTACAACCCATAGCCTCTTCCCACTACTTTACCTGTTGAGGAGCACGTCCAGTGAATGAGGAGGGATCCAACAGGCTTTCAAGTTGTTTATGGATAGGGCTGAAGTAAGGATCAGCACGGACACGGGCAATGAAGTCATTATCACCCCCTTCCTGTTTCACAACAGCTGCTGCTTGCTGAGAGAGAACACGAATCTTCTCGTGGCAGTCCTGTAGGTATAGGGGGAAGAAGATGGGAAAAGTAATTCCATTGCTACTGACAGCACATGGTCATCTCACCAACTTGTGTGGGAGGAAAAATATTGAAGTGTATTGCCCTGGACAGTGCAAAAAGACGGCACATTTTGGACTGCAGTCTCACATGCCACTACATTAAAACAAGATTTTCTTCATGCTTTCAAATCTGTCCTTTGAGGCTGAAACAGTCTGAATGTCACATACACTCCCTGTTGAACTATAACATAAACTAATGACACTGGAATCATTTATACTTCTTCAAATTTCCCAAATACTCTGAGTCACTATAGGGTTTTTTTTCAACTGTAAACCATGTAAAACCTCTACAGATTTGGAAAAGGGAAAAGAAAAGAATCTGTCCAACTTAACAAGCAGTGAGACTTTGCAAACTATGGCGTACGTAAGGACATACAGAGGAAAAAAACCCCTTCCTTTGCAATCAATTGGTAAGAACAAGGGAACCCAACTGTAGTCAGGTACCACCTGCAAAATCAGATATTGCCATGCAGTCCTAAAATACAGCCATGTGGTTGCATTTACAGCTATGCAAGAAGCTTCTCCTTAAATGTATTATCATTGATCTACAATTAGGACAAAAATTATCCTGTTTCCTCCATCCAAATATCATTTGGCTTCAGCACTGACCTGCCTCAGGTGAACAGATCTATCTTCTGGATGTTTAGGAGAGGGAGCTGTTTAATAGTGGGGAAGTGAGTTTCTGTGCTATGAGGTGGGAAAGCCTAGAAAATATGCTGTTCCAAAGTTCCCAGCACAGGAAAACAGAACATATGAATGTGAACATGAACACCTTCTACAAATGTACTAAGCCCTATAGGTGTGTAATTAAACAGCACCAGAAAGAAGGCAGGTCAACAAGAGACACAAATGAATCACACAATGTGATTCACATGCTGTGACCCTTAATGTGTTTAGTCAGGAAGCTTACTCACTGACCCACTGACATCAGAGACACAGGGGAAAGGAAAAAAGGGAAAAATATAGTGACTAATATAGTGGCTGATTTGCCACAAGTGTTTCAGAAAACTAGAACTATTCTGCTCAAAGCTTCTATCAAACCCTTTCATTATTCTTGCAAGTTTTAACTTCTGTCCTTGATGTGGAAATAATCATAGAAGGAAAAATTACTATCTAAAAGGTAAGTGAAAATAAGGTGTTTTATTATGATGGAAATTTAATTATCAATTTTGACCTGAATTGTGAAATTAAATGATAAGGAAATATAATCTAATTGTGTCTGGCTTTACTTACTAAGGAAAATATTTAATTACAGTTTGCTTGAACACAGGAAGCCGAATGAAGGACTATAAACAAAGTGGTTAATACACTATACTGAGTTAGGGAAGAATGACACATGAATGAGTGGTTCAGATGGTCTTACTTGCTTTTTTGTTAACAGCACTGATTCATCCTCTTCTAATTTATAAGGTAGCCAACTGCCAACATGTTCCATTTAAAGAAGCTCGGCCTATGTTCCAAGTTCCTTCAAACACTTAAAAAAGGAAAACGCCTACTAGTATCAGCTATAAAAATAGGTCTCCCTCTTCTCCAGCACAGCCAGCTAGATCAGCTCAAACACACAGTGTTCCTAACAGAAAATAGGGATTTCCACAAGTGCTCTCCCCTCAGAGAACAGACCCTGGCTTTGCAGCAGCAGTGTAGTTATAACAACTCCATGGGAGCAGGTGAAGAGCAGAGAAAGGTGAGATAGGACAAGAGCCCAGATACATTTGTTTCTCAGGAGACAAACACCAGGCCGTGAACACTTCATTTATACCTGACGATTGCCCCCAGCCTTCACCATTGCCATGATTATATTCTCTGTGGCCATGAATGGCAACTCCTGCCGGATCCTTCTCTCAATCACCTTAAACACACACAAAAAAAAAAAAAACCAGGAAAAAAAGAAACAGCATTATAGAAAGCCTATAGACAACCAAAAACTTCACAGTGAGGTTTTTTTTTCCTGTCCCCTTGAATCTCTAGGACTGGACAATGGTCACAGAATCACAGAAAAGTAGGGGTTGGAAGGCATCTTTAAAGGCCATCTAGTCCAACCCCCTGCAATGAGCAGGGACATCTTCAACTGGATTAGGTTGCTCAGAGCCCTGTCCAACCTGACTGTGAATGTTTCCAGGGATGGGGCATCCACTACCACTCTGGGCAACCTTTTCTAGTGTTTCATCACCCTCTTTGTAATAAAAATTCTTTCCTATATCATCTAAATTGTCCCTCTGTCAGTGTAAAACTGTTACTCCTTGTCCTATATAACAGGCCCTGGTAAAAAGTTTGTCCCCATGATTCAAAGACAAATTCTTGTTTTGAACTTAGCTCTGGAAATCCAGATATTGAAGTTGATAATACTTAGAAGCCATATCTTGTAAGAGACATTACTTTGGAAAAGATGTAGTAAGTTACAGGACTGGACGAGATCTGTCTAGACAGTATATTTTGCTGCTAAGTTATACAGATCCGTTCTGTAATTCAGAGAAAAATATCCTTTGTGAGAAGTTTTGTATTTACTCTTTTATTGACCTCACAAGAGACCTTTCATGTATGTCCTACAACATGAGAATATGGCAAGAACAGAGTAAAATCCAGAAACCATTTGAACTAACAGATAAAAATGTAATCCTTGGAGTGGGAGCATTTTTATACGCTTTGGCATAGGTGTAGCATTACCAAGGAAGTCCATTATCTCCTGCTTTACCTTTGGATACACCACGAGTCCCTCGGAGACATTCTGCAGCGTACTCAGAATGATGTCAGCTGTGAGGAAAGCCTCAGCCAGACACACGCGCCTACGAAACACACATACCAAGAGCCCTGGTCAGCAACAAAGGCCATGTTCCAGTCCACCTCAGATCCTTCAGGTTCTGTAAATAATGCTGTAAATAGCCTTACTGTGGCCTAACACTGGAACTGTTCTCTTTTTTTTTTTCTTTTTGGTTAGTACAGAGGGAGAGAGAAAAGGGTGAAGGCACACACAGAAAGCTCCAAGGTAATTCCATGATTACACAGATGGGAAACAGGGCAGCAATCTAGAGTATCTTCCCTTGTGTGTTCTGTGTTGAACTGTCTACTACTGATCCTACCCTGCAGGAGTAAGACATGCTGCATGCTCATGCTGTGCTCAGTGGGGAACTTCCAAAGGGATCCATGCATTTGGTGAGGGCTTCCTCCAAGAAACCAGCTCACAGTCACAACCAGCCACAAAGGTAGCTCCTGACAAAAAGGAGAGGAGGGAAGCAAGAGGAGTAGTGGAGACTAAGCTGTATCAGGCAAAATGCTCTGCATCACAGTGCAGCAAACACAGCATCATCCATCTGTGACAGCAGGGCCTGGCCCATTCTAAACTGTGGTCTTATAAAACGTTCTAGTTCTCGAACCTTATGCTACATCTAGGCCCTCCAATTCTATCACAGTGTCTTAAAACAACTTTTCTGGACTGTAGATTGGTTGAACTTTCTCTGGCTTGTTCTCCTTCCAAAACACTATAGCTTTAACAAGAAAAATCCAGGGCACAGATTTTTACAATTCGTTAATGAAGTGGACAAATGAGTCTTTCTATTAGATGAGATGAAAATAAAATTTTAAAAACATTCCAGTACATCTCTCAACACTTGGTAGCTATTGGGAAATAAACACACCATATCAACCAGTATGCAATTTCTTAAATTTACATTGTTTTCTGCTGCCTATGCAACTCTTTTTTCAAAGAGACTAGGAGCTGTGGAGTAAAGTCCCTTTGGGAAAAATCTTTTTTAAAATGAAATTTTATGCAGGTATTACGTTTGTGGAGACATTTTAAAAATAACGTTCTCATCAGCAATCTTAATGCTAATCTACAGCCAAAACTGCTGCTGTTCATTGTTTCACAGGTGCCATACCTTGGAATTATAGAGATTTCTAAGATTCTAAGAGATCAAATTCTGCAACAGAATATGACTTTGAAGCTAAAATGTTTCAAAGGCAGGTACGAGCTTTATGCAGGTTTAGTATTAAATAAAAGATGGAAGCATTGAATTTAATTGCTGTAATTTACTTGATAATAATTGCAGATAACTTCTGCTCAACTCAAAATAATGGTAATGAGGAATCATAAAACAAAGTAAAATTTGCCGAGCAATATCCTAAAGACCTGTGCAGATTTTAATGAAACATTTTTTAAAAAAGTAGAGTAATTATGCTCTTTCTCTAGGATCTGAACTACTTATTGTAAAGAACAACATTTTTCAAAATTAAGATATGTTTGTTTAGATTATTTGGAGGGTTAAGGTATTGAACTATTCTTTAAGAGGCCAAAAAAAGCAGGGTCAAAAAACCACATTCAAAACAAGGAGGAAAATTTGAGAAATATGAGTACTGTAATACTATGCTGTTGAAACAGGAAGACTGTGAAAGCAATTTATTACCCTGGCTTCTGTATCCCTCCCTTTCACTGCTGGTTTACTTAGCAGAAGATCTTGACATTAAAAAAAAAAAGTTTTTATCTCTTGTTACAGAGGAAACCAGTTTGTAGTCTCTAGGTTCTATGGAGACCGTTTTTTGTCAAGGTGGTATCTTGTGGGTTTAGTTTAAAGGCAGTATTTTCTAAAGAGAGCACAGGACCTTTCTGCACAGGGCCATCTGCAATTGCTGCACTGCACAATCTGAACAGACCTGTTGGCACTGTCATCCAGCGTTCGCTCAAACCACTGCACGGCGGCTGTTTGGAGGGGATCCATCACCAGCGTCATCAGGTGCCGAGCGAGGCTGCAGCAGCGCTCTGAACGCATTGGGTTCCTCTTGTACGGCATAGCACTCGAACCTGTCAAAGGAGGAAAAAGGATGCAAACAGGGCAACAGCAGGAGTGCATTCGGCAAGAAGAGATGAAGGTCCTCCCCCAGGAAAGAAAAATGTGTCAGGAATCATAGTTTTGACTAAAGCTTCAAAACACAACAATTTTCTAAGGGCAATATGTAATAACGAAAATGACACTACCACTTTCCCCTTCAGACCAGAAACATCGAAATGTGGGCACAGAAAGAGTGAGAAGACATTTTTGCAATTCTGCAAAATGGAAGTACTACCACATAAAAAGGACAAATAGTCTTACTTTTTAATGTAGTATTTAGCACCATCTCTCTAAGGCTACCCATGGTAATCTTAGCAGTGTTTGAGCCTCCATCTGTTCAATAACGCTGTCCTTCAAAGTCAGATGGTTAGACTGCTGCCTGTTGCTCTAGTGAATGGATATTAAAATCATCCACAGAATGTAGAATGGTACAAGTACTAGACAGGACTAAGGCTTAATTTTCTGATTCAATTTTATACAACTATTTAGGGGATCTGAACTTTCAGCCAAGAGCCAAAACACTACATTTCCTTTCCCCTCTCTAGCAATGTCAGAATCACATCATCGGTATTCTTCTGGCAAGGGTGAAAGGGTCCACCCTAGCTCCATTGTTCCTAATTTGTCTGCTTATAAAGATAAAAATGCTGAGTTGAGCTGAAAACCTACTTTCCAGTCAGCTTCATGAGGACTGGAAAATGTTACGCACTCCTCAGACCCAAGTCTTCCTCTCTAGGCAATGGGACATACATGAGTACTTCTTCACTCCCCCCAAACACGGAAAGTGCACAAATACAACTCTGATTTTAATTACTTAATATCCAGAAACCTTTAGGTAAGGTGTTTTCTTCTTTTTCCTTTTCTTCTGCCCCCCTTTCTTTTTGCTTTAAAAGGACCCAAAATACTAACAATGTCAACTCCAGTTGATTTAAAGCAACTTCTGTCAGTGACATTTCTAAGTTTGTTTCAAAGGCCACACCACATAAATGAAAAGACATACACCAGTCCAGGAAATCTCTCTCATCCCTTACCAATCTGGTCTTTCTCAAAAGGCTCCTCTATCTCCTTCAGGTTGGCCAAAAGACGAATGTCAGTGCAAATCTAGAAAGAAAGCATAAGAAATTAACAAAACAGAACCAAACTGACACACCCCAATACATCTTACTCTTAGTGCTCTTGGAGAATCTTTGCATCTATGTGCAAGAAGTACACTGGGGGCAGTGAAAAATTTGACAAAAAAATTGACACTGCAATCATACTTCCTGGCCTAAAAATGTTTGTCAAGAAAACAAAGAAAACAGCATTAGATGAGAACAGGACTCCAACAAGGGCAAATGTTTGCAGGGAATGGAAGACAGATCAGAAGAGAACACTGAAAATGCATAACAAAATTACTCGGTGACTTGCAAACACATATAATGTGTGCTCACTGAACTGGGAAAAAACCAAAACAGAAGAAAATACCACAGATTACTTCAGCTCAGGAGGAGGAAGAGGGAGGGAACAGAAATAAATCAATGAAAAGAATCCACAAGGATAGAGAGGATAACACCATTATCAGAAAGGCAATTAACTAGGACCAAATGGGGAAATTTAAAAACTCACACACCACTAGGGAAGACATTTACTCTAATGGGATCAATTTAGCATAGATTAGACTAATATCTGGTGTGGGAGTTGTTAACCCATCTTGGAATCTGCTCAGTTAACTTGCTTTATTTGTCACTGGTCTTAAGATCTTTGAGATTTGAGTACCAGGTGTGTACCCAGCGGTGAATTTACACAATCACAAAGAAGACAGCTGAACAAGGAACACCAGTATTTCTTGAGAAGAGCATTCTGCACCACGAGCATGCTCCTTCAAGATCTGAAATCTTTCTCCCTCTTCTCAATGTATGCAAGTAGGGTGCTCACCTTGTGTATAGAAGCCCCCAGACTGGCCAGCACAGCCAGGACTCCAATGTCCACTTTGCGACTGTAAGTCTGCCCTGTGACCATGTAAGCCCTAGAAACAAGCACACAAGTTGAGTGTTCCAGCCAGACACAACAATACTGCAAGACTTTGAGCAAGGAATGACATGGCTCTTGAAGTGGAGGGCTGTCATTCTGCCCTGATGAAAACGACTTTGGATTCAGGCTGTCAATTTCTTAGGGCAGCATGAGATGGGAGAGAGGTAAACAGAGGAAAAATGGACAGCTGTGCTTTGACAGGGAGACAAGTAGAAGTGGCCTATTTAGGAGGTGAAGCTTCATGTGGGAAAATGCAACTGAGAATGGAAGATAGCAAGGGGGAATAAGTGAACAGCAGCACAGATGTCGGTTTGGCAACCAGGGGAATCTGGGCCAACACCACCAGCAGGAGTCACACACTGCTAAGAATGCTTGTTACATACCGCTTAAATCCTGCCTTTGCAGTCACTAATCTGTCCAGTTCTTCAACCTTGGGATGAAGCGAAAAATAAGAGTTCAAAATACAACTCAGGTAAGGTCAGCAAGAGCAAAAATGATCCTTTGCTTTTCTCAGTTTACTGTCAAAAAATCTTTTACTTTCTGTGAAACATCCCTTCCCAAATGCTGCTCACTTTCACACAGAGCCTTGTCAGTGAGCCCCAGAAGGATCACGGTGCCCTTGTAAATTTAATGCCAGAATCTCAATGTTCCCTCAAAGAGAACAGCATTCCAGAACAGAAAATAGCTAAGACTAAGTCTGCACCCTGGGCTGTCTGACGTACTTTACTATGGTCTCCCTCAAAGAGCTGCAAGAAGCTGGCTTGAGTGCCCGTGGTGCCTTTCACACCCCGGAAGCGCAGGTCATCCCGAGCCCGCTCCAGGCTCTGCAGGTCCATGCACAAGTCCTGAATCCACAAGCAGCAGCGTTTTCCCACAGTGGTGAGCTGGGCAGGTCTGAAAACAATCAAGAAAACAACATGACTCATTGAGGATTTGCACAAGCATCACACTTCACTGCTGAGTCTGACATTAGGACCTCCCTACAGATTCATCTCGACTCACTTGAGCAGAAATTAACAGGTTTTGTCTTAGGCAGAAGGATGGACCAGTGTCAGCAGTAAATGGTACTGAAGATGCAATCATTCCTTTCAGGAATTAGATGGAATTACCAGAAAACAGCAATTTCATGTCCATGTGCCAGGCGGGCGCCCCCTGCCGGCCCACAGGGGCTGGGACATACTGGGAGCGCATCAGTCCCCCACCCCAATTCCGCTCACCTAAGGCACGGGGGGCACCCTGGCTGACTTACAGCACTGGTGTGAACTTCTCAGCACAGAAACATCTGCATTCACTTTGTGATTTTAAATGATTCCTCTCAGGAACCATTCCTTCTTATTTATAAAAATGTGTTCCTCAGCCTCTGGGCAAACACACTTCAACAGTGCTGTCAGCCAACACTTCTTGTAAGACCTCTACCTTGGAATAAGTAACTGCAAGCTTCAGCTACACTTCAGTCCACCTGAAAATGCTTTGAGGCAAAAACAGGGGTGTTACGCAGAACCCAGAAATAGAAATATTTCAAATTATCCACAAACTCCAAAGAAAACCTCTATACTACTTCAAAAAACCATACACACATGAAAAAGGTGCTCCTGACTAAGTTCAGACATAAAAAGGAAGCTTGTAAGATCTGGAAGCAGGGACAGGCGATCCAGGAGGAATACAAAGACACTATTCCACACTGCAGGGATGGGGCAAGGAAAACCAAAACCCACCTGGATGAATTTAGTGTGGGATGTGAAAGGCAACAAGACAGGCCTCTGTAAGTACAGAAGCAGGAAAAAGGAAGGCTAGGGAAAACATGGACCTAATTGTAAATAGAGTGAAGGCTCTGCTAACAAACGACACAGAAAAGGCTGAGGCATCAATTATGATTTCACCTTGTATACACTTCTTGAATACTCCTCTGTCCTCTTTCCAAAAGCCAAAATAAAACCAACACAGATACTCCTCCAAAAAGCTGTAGAAGAAGAGGGCCCTAGGACTAGAGCTGATGGAACTGACACTGCATGTACAGCAAGACAATTAATCAGAGACCTGACCTTTCACTCTCCTTTGGGAGAAATGTGCCAGACACAGAGCCTGACACGACCTGTGCGCAATTTCCCTGCCTCTTCTGTTCCTGTATCACTGGGGTAGAAGATCCAGGCTTACCTCATGGTGTAGTTTAATGCTTCTGAAAACAGTCTTCATGAAGCAGGAGATTAAACTACCCCAAGAACAGAACCACCCAGATCTCATTGTCCTTTGACTCAGTATCTGTAGTAACAAGTAGCCATTAGCAAAACTTTCTAGGCTGCGGCAGAAAATAACTTAGAGAAAAACAAAGAAAATGTGACTGGAAGACAGGCTTAGAGCAATCCCCTGTTACAGTTTCTCGAAACAGCCCAGAATATGCACATCTGTGTTTGCCTGAAAGTCATCCTTTACAAAGCTGTGTTGAAGCAACTGCTGACAGCAAGTCAAAGCAGCAGTCCAATTTCCTGAGACAAGCCTGGATTCAGGCACATACGCTTTTTCTGAACCACCAACTGCCACTGGTCAGAGATGGGAAAAAGGATGACAAAAGAGCAGTAGCAGGTCAATTTAATCAAAGCACAGAGAACAAAAAGAAAGCAAAGACTGATGGCTACTTACTGGTAGTGAGTGAAGCCCAAAGCAGGCATGTCAGCATACTTCTCAGCAAAGTCGGCCAGCCGGCTGATCACCCTTGCAAGCTGGTGGAAGCAGGAAGGATAGAAAAGAGGTGGAATGAGACAGAAAAAAAACCCCAAACAACACAGCAGAAGTTAGCATGCTTAAACACAACATTATGAAAAAAGGGGAGGGAAACAACTGTGCAGGGAGGGACAGTTGTGCAGGGAGGGACTTTGAGGGGCAACGGGGCAGCCCTCTCCAACTGATGTAGAATGTAGAATATGGTGTGTTTCAGTTCTTCAGGGCATACATACAATTTCTGCTTGCTACGAAACTCAAGCAAGAGCTAACACAAGTCATTGGACTTGAGCTCAAACTAGTCTAATCTTCATGCCCAACCTAATCCTGCAGTTAGTTCATCCTTGGTATTTTCTTTACTCCTGGAATTGGTCAGAAATAAAGTTGGTTTCGGTATAATCGACACACATACAGTCCAGGGCAAATTGGATGCCAACTCATTCAGGTCAGATAGACACCACTGCACTACACTCCTGCCATATTTGACCTCACAAAATTTTATTATATAGTTTCTTGAATGCTGACACACTCCTAAGAATACAGCTAAGACTAAGATGATCCTGAAAGCAATACAAGTGCTTTCTGAAACTAGTACCTGTGGCACAGATAAACAAGGAGAGGCTTGTAATTCCCACTGTGAGCAAAAAAGCTCTGGGGAAAGACCTGAGAAAGGAAAGGAAGGGAACTGTTCACTTTTCTGAGAACAACCCAGACAGACAACTCCTCCTAGCTTCCCACAAAGGTTTAGGAAAATCCAAGTTAAACACAGGCTATGCACAGGACATGAGTGCTCCCCAGTTCTGAGACACTGCAGAACCGCCTTCTCACCTTGGGTAGCAGCAGGTTAAACCCATCGCGGAGGACAATCAGATCCTGAAAGAAGCAAAGAAAAGAACTTTGGGCCATGTCTAAAGGACCAGATGTAACAGTTTCTCTCAGAGAGGACACAGATCTTGCTTCGTAGACTCAAAAGTCTCCTCTTAAAACTTTCTTAAAGCTTTACTCTCCTTCTTGTAATAGAACTTGCACTGAACTTGCTTATGACAAAAATGCTGGATCCACCATTGCTCCTTTTATACTGTCCATGGAAAGTCATAATGAGTGGTGGAAGGCCTTTTCCACCAAGTGCCTATGAATGATTATTTTGAGGTTCTTGGGACTGCCCATGGAATGACAGACTAAATCATACCGTCCCCAGTGGAAAACACAGGCAGTGTAGGCTAAAGACAGCAGGAGGGTAAGTGGACTGATGAGGCACCAGTCATCTTTACTCCTTCTTTTGTGACTGAGGTACAGCTGGGCACAAGTGTCACAAGGAAGGTGATATTACCCAAAAGCAAAACAGGTTTGCAAAGAAGTAGAGAAAAAATAATCACACAGCAGCTTCTCATGCGACAAAAGCAGCTGTGAAGTTGCAATGGCTTCAACAGTGGAACAGAAACATATACTGAGAAATGAGGCTTCTGTTTGCACTCTGTTTTAGATGAGGTTTTTCACAAATATTTTACACTTTTATAGAATGGTAGTACTTCCTTTTTCACTTAACACTGATCCATTCTCTTTGTTTTCCCCTGAATTACGCAGGGGTTCCAAGAACAAATTGAAAGCTCATGGATCTTGTTTTGTAAGTCAGTGACCTCTTGTCCCAGTGTTGTAACTGATAAATCACACAGTTCACATGTTTCTTCGTGTGCTTACAACTCCCCTCTTATCTCCTTGAGCATTTAACACGCGAGCAGAGGTGAGGGAACAGTTTCCAGATAGATCTTGCATCACATCAGAAGAAAGAAGGCAAGTGGAGCTTGCCTTCCTGGGGTAGCCAGGTTAGGGAACTGAATTAACTTCAACAGTAAAATTAACAATAATGTCCGAAAAATCCATTTAATATTTTATAAAGAAAAATTTATAAAGAGCTCTAAAATAAACAACTGTAGCTTTGTTTTGCCCAGCTCTGCAGGCAGGAAACTGGAAATATTATATTACCGTGTTATCCCCTACATAGCAGGAAGTTGCTCCAAGGTGAATGATGGCTGCAGCTTTCGGACAGCAGTGGGCAAAGGTGTGCACATGGGCCATCACATCGTGACGCAGCTTCTTCTCTTCCTCTGCTGCCATCTTGAAGTCAATGTTGTCCAGATTTGCTTCCATCTCCCGTATCTGCTCATCTGTGATAGGAAGCCCAAGTGACTGCAAGGGGAAAAGAACTTCTATTGCTTTTTCTCTTTACCAACAAACTGAGACAGAAGCTGTTTAAATAGTTTACTCCCGTATGACATCTCCCAGAAGCGTGACAATTTGGTATAATTGAGCTGTAACAGCAAATGCTTTCATTCTAGGGCTCTCCAGCCTTTTCCAATAGGATAGGACAGTGTTCATTCTTAGATGTTCCTCTTGGGCTTCATACTTTCCTCAATCACGTAACATTCCTGTGAAAACTACAAAAATTAAAACACATGGGGAAAAGTGATATAAAAATAGTATAGTTTAAACTTCTTTTAATGAAGTTTACCTTTTGGGTAAAGAAAGATCCAGCTACCATGTGACTAAATAGCTTGTGTCAGGAGAAACACTCCGGACCACAACTAGACCTACACAACTGTAAACAGGGGGCTTAGAACACATGGAAAGGTATATATGTTTTATATATTTGTACCTTTTCAAAAGTCCTGAAGTACCTCATCTCTGACTGAATATGAAACCTTGCGAAATCAATTACTTGATCTGGAAGAAGGAGATGAATGCTCCTAGTTCATGTTTGAGACTAATTGCTAGAGCTTTTCAGCAAGCTGACTTAAAAGCAAAGATATCCAACCACAAGATTATACACCGGTGTAATTCTTGCACAAACTAAGATGAGAAATAGGTCTTTTCCTGATGCTGAGAAATTAGAAGTCTCACAATGAACTTGGCATTACTGCCTTTTCCAAATTAAAATTGTATTGTCCTGTGCATCAATAATGAGAAACCACCAACCAGGAGGTTTCCAGGATTCAAAGTATTTCAAAAACTGGCTCTGTTCAGAATCAAACTGATTGAAAAAATGTTTTGCAGACATGGAACCTGGAACTGAAGAAGACAGCAGGTGAAGCAGACGTGTCAAGATCCTCGTCAGATAATTAGTACCCAAATTTATTCTGTTCCAAGCATATACATGACTGTGAGTGTCCAGCTAAACGAGGAAAAGCACCGGGCCCCAGACTGCTGCCTTTGAGGTGCACTGATACAGACTGTAACTGCCTAAAAGCACAGGCAGCTCAGCAGGGAATACACTCTTGTGCCAAGATTAAAATCTCGTGCCTTGCTCAGATATCTGTGATCCTTTGGAAAAAGCTGACCATAGTACAGAGTCATATAGACAGCAAGGAAATAACCCCCCAAAAAGGGATGACTGGACGCAGAACACATGCAAGGTAGGGTAGTGCCAAGACAAATGATGTTTTCATCTGTCCACAAATGTGTGAGACCTCTTCCCTATGAGCTTTTGCTGACATTGGCAGTACCTCAGAAAGCAAGCAATCGAACGTCCTTCAAACCCATGTATCTAAGAAAACCAAGTAGGAAAACTACACGAAGGAGAGAACACAAGGTTTTCCCAAAGCACCATAGGTCAGTGATGAGCTCTCTGGACTGTGCTTTTAGGGTGTCATTCCCTCGAGACTGTCCCAATATTTTGATGTGCCACTCTAACAGCTACGGCTGTTCATCACTGTTCCTAAAGGATGGGGCAGAGCAGGCAGATGACATGGCACAGCTCCTGCACACAGAATGAGAACACTGGGTTGCTCATCATATAAAGAACAGAAAAATATTGAAAATTGAATTGGACAGAAAAAATAGATGGAGGGTTACTATAGGAAGAGAGAAAACATTTCTATTTCACATGTGCAAAACATATTGTAAATCAGTTTGATGCTGCAGGATGTCAAAGCTACTTCTACAAGAAGGAAGAGCTCCAGGAAATTTGTACTTAACTTTCAAATACAATTAACTCAAGAATTCAAGATAAAAAGTGTTAACAGAAGAATCATAATACAAACGAATTTATGCAAAAAAATTAAACTAGAGTTTTGGGATGGGTACAAATTCAGCTCTTAACCCAAACTTTAAATACTGTCAGTTGGGAAAAAATAAGCTTTTCTTACTAATCGCACACTTTGCTAAGCCTGCTCTTTGAAACTCCTGCTATTGCCTGCTGAAAGGAGCAAAACACTGTATAGACTCTGCCAAATTCAGCTTCTACTGAAATAATTCTTCCATTCTTATCTCACATATTCCAAGTGGACCACTTGAAAATTTCACCTATTAAGTAGAGTGAATATTGAAGCCATCAGCCTGGCCCCGTACTTTACCTAAAATTTTACCACTAAGTTGCATGTCTTCTCTATTACTACTCTCTGCAACTTTCAGAAAACCTATGATTAGATCTTCCTAGATCTGATTTATCAGAAGACAAAAGTAAGTATTGCCATTGGCCACAGTTCATCTGTTACTGTTTGGTTTTTAATGTATCTGAAAAGATACACTATGTATCTTCAGTAAGAATGACTGAAGAAGCAACATATGAACATCCTGGAAGTGAGGATATGTGCTGCAGTAAATTGCCATAGTTCATTTATTACCTGGTATTGGAATTGGTATTCTTTTTCATAGAAATACTACGCATCTTCTATAAGGAACCTAGAGAAACTGCTTGTAACTAACAGATCACTGACAGAGGTAACAGGTGGTAGAAGTAGCTGACTCTTCCTCCTTTAGTCCAAAGCTGACATTAGATTACAAACTGCTCTGGAATGAGAAGACAGATAAAAATAGTAGTCTCCCTCTTCCCACTATGAAAAGAGAGCTCAGGAAGTTTTAAGACCTGTCTCTACTTTCTGGGAACAAAACTCGGGGGCAGCAATGGGAAGCAGAGCAAGGGTCAAGAGATGGGGTAGCCCCGAATTCAGGGCTTGGGAGTGGAAACCTAGAAATATCAAACTGGTTCTTTCAAGCAGATTGCTTTCTCCTATTGGGCAACTCAACGTATCCTGCTCTTGAACAGAAGAAAAAGTGATGATTATCTGCTGGAATTGATATGACTACGTTTAAACTGTCATGTTTCCAACATGCAAAGCTCCTCAAGCATGCATTCATGGTATTGGCACTTCCTGTGCTAGATAAGATTTGCAGCTTTCTCACTCCAGCATCTAAACTGTGACAAAACCAGGCATGTGGTACTTCAGAAGGTGACTCCTGTTTAGCACAGCTGTGTAAGTACATCTTCCGCTTCTGAAACATCACATTTGGTCCAGCATATTATTGACAAAGCTGCTGTAGTGACACGATCCTTCATGGAGAAGGAACAAGGTAACACTGTGCATTGCTTGTTCATTCTCCAGCATAGTGCTTCTCTACCCTTGCACTCACAGTAACAGACAGACCTAGTGCTTGAATTTCTTCCTAACAATCCCAGGGCTTTGAAAACAGAAACTGGACCCTGTACAAAGTAAACGGGCACCTGTTGAGTCTGAAAGGTAAAGCCATTCTGTCAGAAAGTGGGTCGGTTTTGTGACTTTTTTGAGGGTTTTTTTTTTTTTGGAACACATTACAGCTTTTTCACTGTCAAAAACCTGGTAAGAGTCACAAGGAATCAAGTTAGTGCATCTTAAAACTGACTGTGTCTCAACTAAGATGTAATAATGACTGTACATGTATCCCTAATTAGGACCACAGTCCAAGTCAGAAGGTTTAGCTTAAACTACACGTTAAGAAAGTTAACTTCATATACTCTACTAACACAACAGCTTGCAATCAAATGGACATGCTCTCAGTTGCTGCTTCCTAACAGTTGAATTAATAATACACAATAGCCAATCTTTTGTGGTATTGCCTACCAGAAACATCACAACTACTCCTGCTCACTTTGGCCAAAAGTAAACTTATCTCGGAAAAAAGGGTTATCTAAAAACAACTGCAGATGCAGGGGGTGGTCCGGTTGGCTCGGACTGACAGCCATCGGATTGAACGGGACAGTGCACCTCATCCGTCACACCTCCTGGAAAGCAAACAGCCGAGCGCTTGAGAAGGACACCGATGTTTGCTCAAAGGCGAAGCCTCACCAAAGATTGCTTAGCAAAGCTTTTACAAAACCAATTTTATAGTGCAGGCAAAAGTGCAAGGGGAGGGTACGAGGCGAGAAGAAGTGATTTGCTGAGGGGCGACAGGTACGCGGAGGATTGTGTACAGAGGGCTGGGTAACCCTGAACTCGCACACCCCTCCATCCCCCGCGCCCCCTTCCTCCCTGGAATACGCCACGGAGCGCCTGGAAAGTTGCTCTGGTCGCTTCCCCGAGGGTAGCTCCGCGAAGGTACGGCCGACTCCCGCCGGTTCCCGGGCGCTCCTTTGCCAGAGCCCTTAAGGGAATCGGGACGTGAAGACGCCCCGGCACCACGCTCCCCCCATCCCGGGCCGCTCTGCCCTCAGCGCCCGTCCCGCCGTTACCTTCTCAGCCTGGGCGAGGTAGAGCCAGAGGCGGCGCCAGGTGCCGAACTTCTTCCTCTCGCTGAAGTTGAAGGCCATCTCGGCGCTGGCGTACCGCGACACCAGCGGGGAGCGGTACCGCGCCATCGCGTCCTCCTCCTGGCCGGGGGCCGCCATGGCAGCGGCGGCAACAGCGGCGCAGGGCAGTGGCGGGCAGCGCGCGGGGTAAGGGCGGGCAGAGGCCCCGCCCCGCCGCCCTCAGCGGGCCCCGCCCCCGAGCCCACGGACGGGCCGGCGCCCCCCCGCGCTCGGAGGCCAACGCGGCCTGAGGGGCCCCGACACGGCCGCGGGACACAAAAACGTGCAGGAAACACGAGCTTTAAATGCTTAGCAGCCAAACACATTTATTAGTCTTTTTTTTTTTTTTTTCCAGGAACCCAAAAATAGTTTGTAGTTATAATGTAAGCAACTGAGTTGCACATAATACAATCATATCTTTCAAAAAAAGAAAAAATAAAAACGAAAAAAAGCTGTTTAAAAGCCAAAAAAAAAAAAAAAAAACAAAACAACAAAACCTTCAGAAAACTTATATAAGTATTACACCATCTCTCAGTTTCAATGAAATGACGACGACTTAATTCCTTATTACTCTTAACTTGTCACACTCCAATAAAACATCACCCTTTTGTTTGTTTTTTTTCTTTTTTTTTCCTTTTTTTTTTTTTTTTTTCTAAATCCAGCATGAGAAATACAGTACCTGCTATGGCAAAAATACACATAAAATGCAACATTTCAGCTTATTTGTACATTAGTAGAGTTTAAACATTTTATTGGTTTTTTTTTTCTTTTTAAGTGAACCAGTGATCTTAAGTACCACTATACTAAAAGTAAAATAAAAATATAGAAAAGGAGGAAAACGGGGCAGCCAGCCTTACAAGAGCACCTTCTAAAGTGCTGAGTTTCTGTGTCCATGGAAAACCCTTAGGAAGTTCAAACATTTCTGAAAATATGGGATGAAAATTAAGATGAAACCTGGATATGCTAGACATTTTGTCATCTCCTCTACATTCTCCCCATTTGTCCTGTAATTTTCTTTACTGCACACTGTAGAAGGAGGAAAGAAACCAGAACTATGGTAAGAGTTTAGTAAAGGAAGCCATTTCAAGTATAAGAAAAAAAATAAACACTTACAGGTAACTTGCAAATAGCATCAATATACACACAGCCACTATTTTTATTATTACAATGTCTGCTTCTGAGGGACAGTGTTTCAGGCAAGAGGACTTTAGCTGTACCTTCCTGTTACCTATTTATGTGCAAAGTAGAAAAGCTGCCTTTTCTAATCCAGCCATATTGGACATCATTGATTTTCTATTCAGCCATCTCGTCCCTCCATTCCATAAGGAGAGAAGAAGGTGGCATTATTTTACCAAGAAGACTAGATGAAATGAATCTCTTTCTCCATTCCTCTTCCAGACACACCCTTCTCCCATTACTTGTTCGCAATGAAGAGAAACTTGCCAAACTCCTGATGCCCACCAGTAGCCAGTTTCCTGAACAGGTAGAAGGCATTTACCTTTGTAAACATAATCCCTTATGTTTGTGGAACTCAAAGCAGCATTTCACACCTCCAGCCGAGCAACGGAGATGAAAATAGATCAGAACGCTCCCCTGTCACTGCTTTTCCTCCTCCCCTTTCCTCTTCCTCACCCAGGAAGATTACATTTGGTTACTTTTGTTAGAAGGTGGGGGTTTTTTTTGGTTCTTTGAGGAAAATACTTAGCATTTAGTTCAAAGTAAACATTACAGAATTACCATCATCAGTTATACTGCTGTTCGTTCTGCTTTCTAGACGAGAAAGAAAAAGCACTGTGCATTAGATGTTCTGCAGGCTTTAGAGCAGATGCAGCAGAAAACCAAGATACCCGTGTGTGTAAATCCCACAGGCGCACATGCATCACTTCAGCTTCTTTCTCTGCAGAATCACTGTATACACTTCACCTTGATTACTGGCAGAGATGGAGAGGGTGGCATAGGGCAACAGTGGAGAGATGTTCCTAAGGCCACAGGGAGCAATGCAGGACAGAGAGGACCAGGGAGTGTCAGTCAGAAAGGTTTCAGGTACAGAAACCATATTCTTGATATTTCAAACGCCAAATTCCAAGAGGCATGGGCTCATATGCACATCCCTGAGACGCACATCCAAGAAAGAAGAAACAGCGACCATGTGATTGAGAGGGGAGAAAGTAGCAGAGGTTCCCTGACAGCTGTGGGATTTACCCATTGAAGACCTCTTCCCCCACCACCCTCCCAGACACATTCTGGGAGAGCTGTAAGGCATATACACAAGCAGCATCTACTATCATTCTCTCTGTTCCTACGTTGTATTGGCAGGTGATGGCTTCTGTATATTGTGGACAAGAAGAGACACTGCATTTGAAGTGTGACTGGTAACACACTGAAATTAACTCAGGGAAGGACATAGGAAGCTACTCTGCCCTTTATCCCTGGAGCAGCAGCATAAACTGGCCAGGTTCTTCATCTTACAGTCCCCGCTCTGGAACTACAACACCACCACCTCCCCTTCCTGATGGCAGTAAAAGATGTGTCTGCTTGAAAGATGACATTACCAAAACCGCCATTTAATGGCAGGGAGAAGTACACAAACTTACTATGATTTGGTGGTCTCGTGAAAGAAGCAGCAAGCTCAAAGTACTTCAATTCTGAAGCTTATCTAAAAGTACTGGAGACACGTGACCTGTAGCAACTGGCATAACTATATAAAGAAGAGAAGAAGGAAACAGGCATAAAGACTGAGGAGTATGAGTAACTGAATCTCTATCAAGTTCTATCATTTAGGATCTGAGTGTCTGATGGCTTCAGTAATTAAAAAAAAAAGGGTTATCTCCCTCCACACAAGCAACAATGTAAAAAGAACTAGCGATCTTGCTGTGAAAACCTCATAATACTTCTATCATGCTTTTTTCTTTAAAGCACTTGACAAACATTACTAGTTGATCCTCACAAAACCCCTGTGAGGTAGGTAAGTATTATTAACAACCCCGCTTTACAGGTGAAAAAACAAAGGCAAAGTAGTTAAATGACTTGCCCAAGGCAAGAGAAGAGTAATGGCCAATGTCAAAATTCAGGAGTTTCAGGCTTCCGGACCTGTGCTCAAAACCACTAGTTCAAATATCTTTTTACAAAGGAGATAACAGATGGAAATAAAAGCCCATCAAGTGTAGAAGAAGAGCTAAGATTTAAAAAGTTACATCAGAAGGGGAAATGTACCACGAGGTATTTTTGTGAATGAGTTTAAGCTTCAGATTTTTCTTTTTTTTTCCTTTCTGGTTTTTTTTTTTTTTTTTTTTTTTTTTTTTTTTTTTTTTTTGTTTTTTGTTTTTTTTTTTTTTTTTAAAGGCATTCTGACAGAGTGGAACCCTGGTAAGATCACATCTGCAAGGCAGGCACAGATGCGAGAGTGATCATCAAGTCTATTACTTATTACAGTACTGTGAATGTCAACAAAAATAAAACTGCTGCATGAAAACACTGAATACAGGCAGGATCATCTCTCAGTTTATGATATTACACCTAAGATAATGCCAAGGATAATGCAGATACCATGGTTCACCATGGACAAAGGAAAAAGTCAAGCCAAAAGGTCCCTATTATAATGACAGAGAGAGCAGTGAGATCCACATTTTTCTGAGGAGACTCTTCCTGGAAGCTCAGCAAGCTTCAAGGAATGCACATAATTCACAATGATTGCATTTTGGAGATGTGGGGAAGTAAATCCTTTTTAACGACCATTACGATATCACCTTATAGAAAAATTAGATAGTTTCTTTTAAACAGAGAGGACCTGGTCTACAGATCAGTCTACCTTCCCTAAAATTTCACACACTGTCAACATTAGTGCTAAGTCACTGGCAGCAACACCAGACAACAAAACACCGGTAGCTGCTGATGTTGAAAAAAACACAGTCCTCATAGTTGGGCTTTGATCAGCACTAGAAGGTAAGTACCATCTCCACCATCTTGCCCACAGCTGCACTGTCACTGGATGAACTGTGCCAGAAACAGCAGCAAAGAAATTTTTAGGGACAAGGAAGTATAGATATCAAGGCCAAGCCATGTTCCAATTCTCCTGGAAGAGCACAAGGACTGCTGAAATGGAAAACGAGTAATAAATCCAAAAAAACCCAGTGCCTGCGGCAGTGAGTTTCCAGAGCTTAACAAGGGCCAGAGCACAGGAGGTGGTAGATACTCCCCAGATAGACCTGGTGTCCCATTCATCCTTTTGGCCCTGGCTTAACACTGTGTGGCTGAAAAATAGCCCTTTGCAAGGCTGAGAGCTGATTTTTGTTTTGCAGCCAACATTAGTTATTCAAATCTCTGCCCAGTTATCTATTGGCCAGCTTCTGACAAAACAAAGGTTCTTATCAGTTCCTTCTTAATTCATAGTTATCACTTCCCCACTTCCCCAAACTATAATGGATATGCCATGGACACAGAAACTCCTAACAGTTTAGCAAAGTATCTTTGTCCCCTACACCCCCTTTGCAGAATGCATAGTTTACAATTCACTTACAAAATAAAGAAGCAATGCTGACCACATATGGGACCTTTTTTTTTTTTGAAAAAGAACAAACAACCTCTTCTTAAGTTCAGTATCAAAATTCACATTTGCATAATAATACATTTCAAGGCCATTAGAGAGGAATGAGAGCGAAGCAAAGAAAACTGCAGAGTCTCTCCTCTCTTTGTCTTCCTGAATAGAGCTGAGGGATCCCACTGGAGTTTCTTTTCAGGGTGGGAATTACAAAGCGCTACAACAACAGCTCTTGATCTTGTACACCTCATGTTTTGGGTGGGACGAAGAGGTGAATTATTAGGAAAAAAAAACAAATGGAAGGAGACACTGCAGATTCCCATGTTTAGCTACAAACAGCTTCAAAGAAACAAAAAATTACTTCAGATTTTTTTCCTTTTAAACACTTCTATCTCACCATTTCAAAAACTCTTATTTTTTTTTCTTCTTGTGTAATACCCTGTTCATTTAAATGGCAACGTTAAGTGTGCTGGAAGTTGAAGGGTTGAAAAAAAAAAAAAATTCCTGTTTTGCTTATCAGGACATGGGCAGAGAGGGTAAAAGTGTGCCTGCACCCACTATTTAACAGAAGCTACAAAACATTATCTTCTCTACATGTATAAATTTGTCTCAAACATTGCTGTGTTTCAATTCTCCAGTGCTTACAAAAAACCAAAGCCATACGCACTCATACTCATGCACACAAACATAAAGAGAAGCCACATAATACATATACAAACTCAACCTGCAACAGCAGACTAGCCTAAAACTATCAACAGCTTCTGTGCATCACATGACATCCCTTCGCACCCCCACCCCAATCTCTACCACATATGAATACGTATTGTGCAGTGTAGAGACCAGCCAATGATGCTGCTCGTCAAAAGGGACCAGTGGGCTGTAATCTCAATGTCTGACCTCTTGAAAGAATAAATTGACCATTGTCTGCTCTCCAGCCCAAGCGGTCTCCTCAGTTAGACAGTCACTATACTCACAAAGGCACATTCATAAATACCACATTGAACTTACTGCTTGTAAAAACATAGGAGGAAACGTTAAGCGCTTACACCCCAACCCATTCCGACTGACCCAGCAAGAAGTATCACAATAACATATCACTTGGTGAGACCTTACTCCACCTTTAGAAGGTACATATTAAAGAAGTCTTCCAACACCTCTTTTAATTTTTTTTTTTTTGCATAAATGAATGCTTTTTTTTGTTTGTTTTTGGCTTACATATTTTGGAATACAGCACACTCACTATAAAGCTCTGTTGTAAGGCTACCCCCTAAAGTAAGGCTGTTCTACCTTGGCTTGCATTTTCACTTCATTTTGCTTCTTCTCCACACGTCCCCAAAACAAAACAAAAAAACCCACACAGCGCCTTATATAGAAAGGGTAAGCCATATCTGGCAGGGAGAGGGAGGGGAAAGAAAGCACATAATATCATAACCATGTCACTAAAATAGCTATTCTAACAAGCTGTGCAACCTGCTCAACAGTAAATGATGAAGAAAATGATCACTTATGGTTGGTTGTGTTTCATCTGAAACAGGAGGAGCTTCCACTTTGTCTCAATTAATAAAAACAAACATTAAAAAATGAGGAAGTTAGTTCTGTGACTGTAACAATACACACCAATAGCCAAGAAGAGGCATTTAGTGCTCAAGGAAACATTTCTTGCTGAACACGGCCTCCTTGTATTGCGCACTCATGCAAAGTTCTCCAGTCTCATCCCCTCTGCCCACCAGTCAAGAATGTTTGCTGCTAAAATACTTAACGCTGGCTGGCACAATGCATTCTTCCCTTTTTTTGTTCTTTTTCTTTTTCCCTGGAGTGCTCTGCATTACTTTACAGAAAGGCTGTCAGAGGCAAGTCAAAAAACTCCCTTTCTCACTACAAAGTTTACAGGAACCCTAACACTGCTGAATGTCACCAGTCCCAACTATCACACATACAGGGCAAAAATGGCTCTTCTGCAGAGGGCACTTGATTTGCTAGAAGCTTGCTAGGACTCTGGGAGACTTTTAGAGAAAAGCTTTCCTGCATAGCTCGATGAAAAGCAACGCGCAGGCAAACTGGATGCAAATAGATGCTGTCTGCTGCGTGCTACAGATGAAACTGCATCTATCGTGGCCTGACAAGTTTTAAAAGTAGGCTCCAACCCACCAGGAGCTGCAGCGTTTTTCGTAGCACAGATGAAACCATAAATCACTTTTCATACAAGGATCAGAAGCTATAGTTACCACATCACAAAGTTTAAAGTCACGTAACACCACAAAATAGAGAGCTATAATTTTAAACAGGACCCTGACTCAATTTTAACAGCAATGTAGACAGACCCTTAAAGTCTACTGTAGGCAAACTTCTGCTTGGTGAGTCACTACAAAATGGACCTGTTTCCTAATATCTACTGCAAGGGAACTTTGGTAAAATTCTGCAACACTGGTATTTACAGTGGTGGGACACTTATGCAAAACACTGTGAAGGACATTGTGATGAACTAGCAAGGCTGCTAAAAATCTCCAGTTTGGCTCCTGTCGTTTACTCCAACCAACAGGTCTGCTACAGCCCAACTGTTGCTTCGTGGTTTAGGTTTGGATGTGAATTCAGGACAACAGGGAGCACTAGCTCTGTCTACACTGGGAAGCTTCACATATTTCTCCCCATTACTGTTAACATCCTTCTGCCACGGGCGGAAGCCTAGTACTGGAGGTAAAGGGAAAGAGAGTTTGGGTTTTAGATATCTGTATTTTGATCACAGTGGGAATGACCGATATGATCTAACAGTATCAGTTCCTAAAATTGCAAAACAGTGGCAAATAAACTACAGAACTGAAATGATATTGCATGCAAAATCAATTTAGACAAACCAACAGATTCTGTGTATGTTGCTTCAGATTCAGGACCAAAGTTGCATTTCAACAGCATTTATTTATTGGGGTTTTTTTTTTTGGAATTAAGTTCAACGTAGTTGTCTTGGTATTACTTTCCTGCCCACAAAGCATGCATGCATATTTACAATTACAAAAGCTGCTTCTGTTAAGGGAACCTTACATCTTTAGAAAAAAACCCCTACCATCTACTCAGTCAGGACTATTACCCTGAGATGTTAACCAGCCTCCACAAAACCTGCATTTCAATCCACTTGAGAACCTGGATACTAAGGTCACATGATTTACAGTGAAGGTGATAAATGCAACACGAACTGGAAACACAACAAGTCCTCATCTGCTACGTTGACCCTGATCCAGCTGGTTTCCTTGACCAGGCTTGGTCAAATTTGGGTACCTCAGATACACAAACAGTGCTCCTCTTAAAGTCAACAGAAAAACAATATGCACAAACAAAACCAGAAACTTAAAGAGTTAAACATAATAAAGAATAAAGCAAAAAAACCAACCTAACCAAAATGTCCCCCAAAAACCCTACAGTACTATTTGGATGCACTATAAGGACGCAGCGGAAGATGTGGCAGCATTTTTAGGAAGAAAAAATAGGGCAAAAGTTCTAAGAAATAAATGCTTAGAAATTTCATGGTTAAAAAAAAAGAAAAAAAGAGGCCAACTTAATATAAAAGCTTAATTGTTATTTAGTCTTTGAGGTGGTTATCCCAGCCAGTTTGTTGAAAACAACCTGCTTATATTGCAGAGGTAAAAACATACTTGGTTTAACATTCTTACTCATTACAAAAGCCACTTAATGTGAAGCATAATTAAAAAAAAAAACGAAAAAACTTATAAGAAAAACCTGACACCCTGTGATTGCAAAAAACCCCTAACCAACAAAAAACCCACTCTCAAGACTGCTAGGCAAGCGTCCAGGTAGAAACATAAAATCACTGGGAAAAGATGGGAAGTATTCCAAATTAAATGTTAGAAGTCTAAACAGGTTTCTGAGCTGTACCACACTCTATTTTGCTTGCTAGACTCTGTTGTCACTGCTAAGATGAAATCCTCAAATGGAGCAAAGAATTATCAAACAGATTAAAAACTCTCAGCTTGATAAGACACTGCAAGGTAGGGTGAGCAAAGTGGCAGGATTTTTATCTGGAAAGAGATGCCTTTAGTCTATTCCAAACTGTGCTTTCCCCAGCCTCTTCTCCATACCTTGCCAACATGTTTCAACAACGTGCTGCCACAGACTCTGTCCCGGGAACAGTTTTGTAAAAGCCCAGAAGTAACCCTATAATCAATTCCTGCTGACTTTTTGCTGTTAGGAGCTCAAATGGCAGCAGAATTTTTACAACATTAAGCAATGGTTGTCCCCAGCAGTTGAGTCTGGTTAGCACAATTCTCAGACACCACTTCTAATGGTTGGGAGTGCCATGACTAAGCCACACAGATCTCTCAACTGTAGCTGGAAAACAGATTCATGTTACTTTGACAATGCAGGGAAACTGTCACCAAGGAGACAGTCACTAACACTTACAGGATGCACATTCAGGAAATGAGGAGCAGACTGTTGTACTACAATAGGTTTGGACCCAGCAGACTGCTGAAACTTAAGACTGTCAACCCTTCAGCAGTCAGTCACAATCCACTTCCAAGTGAATGTCAAGTGTCGGCTTTTTTGACTAAATGCTACGGTTTCCTCTCTTTAAGACACTTCTGATTTGACAAAACACAGCTTCTGGCAAAGCACTCAAATTCTCTCATTAAAACAAACAATAAAATAAAATAAAATCCTAAGCTTTCTAAGTAAACCCTCCTTCTACTGGCCCATGACAGGATTTTTAAAGCACGTTATTATTACTACTGATGCATTATTTTCAATAGACTCACATGCACACGCAGCACAACATGAAAACACTGAGCAACTGCTATGAGAAAGACAGAATTTGGCATCTGATTTCTTTTTTTAATAATAATAACAACTTATCTCAACTACTATTAAGTAACTCATTGCACGACTTGCTCACACGGCATGCTCTTCTTCCCTTAAGAACAGGTACATCTATTTCCATGAAGTGGCTACACTGCCTCACTTTGCCTCATCTTCCCTCCCCTCCCCTACTGTAGGGCATGTGGGTGCATGTAACAAGGCACTAGCGCGGTTTTTGTGGTTTGAGCCGAGCTGTTTCAGGCAGAGTAAGCCCCTGACCCTTAGAGCTGGGAGGCAGAAGTTGGCCATCCCAACACCAAACTCTGAAGTTCAAGACTGTAAGCCCTGACAGCCAGCAGCAACAGGGTGAACAGAGGAGTTTAACAGCTATTTCCCTCATATAAAATGAAACAGAAAGACTGGGAGGTGGGGTGGATGAAGAAAAGCAAGCAGCAAATCTCCAAGTGAGGAATTAAACTGACCAAGTAGCTGAAAACAGGAAAGTTGATTTCCAATGTACATTTTTGTGGAGTTTTCCATATTCTTTTTTTTCTGTACTGAAAAAGGCAGGTTAATAGAACTACTTCATTACTGAGTATTCTTTCAGCACTGGTTTTCTTTAGCACTGCTCAGAAGTGGTTCAAAGAAGCACCATCGTGTATTTCCTGCTAGTCATCCTAACCGAGGATTCTTTCAGTTAAACTCTACTGCATTTTAATAAGGTTTATACTTTCACTCTGCTTTTAAAAAGGTGCTTGGAAGAATATTTTTGTTTAGTTTCAATCGAGAGGGAATAGTAGATTTCCATTCACACACTTCTCTTCTCCATGCAACTGCACACGTCTGCGTGAGTAACAAAGCACAATAAATGATAACCCTTCTCCCACAAATTGTTTAAGATTGCAATGAATTCCTGTTGCTGATATTGAGAAGTTTTCTTAATGTATCTTAATTTAGAAAGTCTTTAAAATTCTTGATCCCTCGCTTGACAGTAACATTTGGAGATTTTTTTCTTTTTTTCTTTTTATTTTTTTTTTTAGCATTTTTATTTTAAAGTAAAAACTTTCAAACATTTTGAAGATTCAGGAACTTGTAAAAGTTTATCAACAAGAAACAGCCATCTATCTAGGATAAGGTTAAATAAACCATCTTCAAAAAACTGGCTTCCTACCCTAGAATTCCTGAGAATGCTTGCAAATTTAAAGCAGGAAAATAAAATGTTAAAATAAAAACAAAAACACTGTTAAATGCTCCCAGAGTTAGTCTTCATCTAAAATATATATATGCACTTTTTGGTCTTTTTTTTTTTTTTTTTTGTACGTTTTAATTTTTTCCCTTTAAGCTTACAATGGAAGAACAATTTAGCTTTTCTTTTTAAATATTTCAAATCCCTCATTATGTCTTGTAAACAAGAGGGGCTCTAGCACCCGGCTTTCACCGCAGTATCGCAATGAACTCAACTAGCCCAAAGTGCAGGAAAAGGGACCTTAGGGCAGGTTGGGAGAGAGAAGTGAGGGTGGAATACAGCAATGAACCAGGATGTATAGCAAATCATGTGACAGAACAGATACTGGCTTGCTCAGGCCAAAGGTGCTTCACTAGGAAGTACTGCTGGCACAGGACTTTTAGGAACCTGCTCTGCGTGTCCGAGCGCGCTTGGTCTTTGAGCAGAAACAAAGCTGTACAGATGCCTGCACACGAGGGGCACTAGCCAGCTAGCAGGAGCTGAAAGAGAGCGTTTTGTTTCTTTGTGCATGGTGGGATATATGGAGGAGGAGACATGATAGGAAAGCATATTCCAAAGGGGCCAGAGTATGCTGCACACTCCAGTTTACTAAACAAATACGAACCTACTCATATTTTTTACCACATAACGCTTTGCATACAAATCTACAGGCATGTGTATATGCAGCATTTCCCTCAGTCAGTCTTCCTTGTGACATTGGGTTTACACAGAAAGGGCAAATTAAATAAAACAGCCATGTAATTCCCTAGCCCTTCCCTCCCACCCCCAGCACACAGGCATACACACACACACACACACACGTGCACCAACCTCCCCCCCATGACTTGCATCTGTTTTTGCTTCTCCCCACCAAACCCACGAGTTAAATGTATTAGACATGGTTGTATCCTTCAATGAAAACGCTGAAGAAACAGACTCCTCTATCTGCCCCCCTCTGCCAGGTGATAAAGCACTGCTCCCTCTGAGGGCTGGAATGGACAGGTATGTGCTGGTACAGAATGTCGGCACTTTGTTAGACAGTATAACAGCTGGACAATGCCACATGGAAGTCCTAGCACTTATGGAAAAGGTACCGGCATCTCTCTTCCCTCTTCCCCCGGCCCCACCCCCACAAAAGACTTCCCGCTTTGTGTCAAGGGATGTTCCTTCAAGTCTGCTACAACTCTTTTCACAACAACAGGTCTTAGAAGTTTTGTTCCCAGCACACACACGCACACACACACTGGCTATCACTGTGGATTATAGGTCACCCCTATCCTGCCCAGAGTACTACTACACTGATGCTAAAAAACCCCAAACCTTTCCTTAAATACAGAAATTAAAAAGCAACAGTACAGAAAAAAGTAAAAACAAAAAACAAAAAGGTGCAATACTTTTTTTTAAAAAAAAGTCTTTGCTAGTTATATACCTCCCTAAGCAAAACCACGTACACAGGAAAAAACACAACACAGAGAAACAAAAGGAAACCTTTGAAGTACACACTGGTTTAAGAACATTCGTAAGTAAACGTTTCTGTCAGTGATGGTCTGGCGCTGTAATGACACCAAGGCCTGGCACAGGTAACGCTCACCATGAAGGACGCAGGAAGGAGTTAGCTGCATGTGCTTTCAGGAGATGAGGCAGGCCGGCCAGCACTTTGCTGACACCATTTGGTTTTTTGTCAGTTTTAACAGAAGCAGTAAATCAATTAAAAGGCTAATTTGGTTGGGCTGGATTTTCAAGCTTTTGATGGATTCCTCTAGAATGAGTACGGGTGCTTATTTAGGTCTGGGGGAGAAAAGAAACACTCATTTTTTTTAAAGGTACTGAAGCGTGCAAGAGACTGAAAACATTTGTCTAGCTGCTCAAAAAATGGCAATGTCTTCTTTCCTCCTCTCTTCCCCTTGTTGGAAGAAATAAATGGCTTGCATTATATAACAAACACTCTAGGGTTCATTCAGTACAAAAACCCCACATGCAGACATAAATAGACACTATTACTCAAAAGACAACATTGTCTCCCCTCTCACCAAATCCTTTGGATATGGCAGTGTTCTGCTCTACCATAGGGTTAGAACAAGGGCTAGGAAGCAACTATCCATTCTGTATGATTTGCAGATTTGAGATAGCACCCTGCTAAAATGAATTTAAAAAAACCTACTGACAAATTTTAATCCAGCCCAACTGGATTCCGCTTCAGCCACAGGGACTCCACCATGCCTGTCTTGCTTTCAGAATCAAGACATGCAGATGGCCAGCCAGCCCGTAGACCATCAGCAATGCAGCGTTTCAAGATTATATATATAGAGAAAAAAATGCACACACACAAATATGTGCACACGCACTCACACAGAAACAAGCACACGTGGGCAGTTACATGTGCCAGAACACACTGGTACTTATCAACCAGCCAATCACAAAGTGTTGGTTTTTTTGTTTTGTTTGTTTGTTTTTTCTGTTTTGTTTTTTTTTGTGGGTTTTTAAATTTTTTAGGTTTTTTTTTAGTTTTTTTTTTTTTTTTTTTGTTTTTAAAGTGAGGCTCCGTCAAGTCTTTCCCTCCCTCCCCTTATTCTTTTGAACCCCTCCCCAACCCCAACCCAACATGGTAGACCTAAGGACGGAAACACACCCAGTGCAAACAAAGTTAAAAAGCTATTTTTTCAGTATATATGTTTCTTAGCAACAACTTCCGTATAACATGAAAAAGTGAAAAACTAGAAACTAATTTTTTTAATTTTTTCTGTTTAAATTTAAATGGTATGTGTACTTGCTTCACATTGTCTTTCTAAGTTGGCGTTCACGATTCAAGTATTTCAAGAGTGATATGTTCTCTTTTTGGATTCATATTCCAAACGAAAAAACTGAAGTTATATAAGGGAGGCAACTATGTGCTCAGACAGTCTGTCAATGACCCACCTTTTTTTTCTTTCTCCGTTTTCTTTTTTCCTTTTATAAATGTATTTATTGCAAGTTGAAAAAAACGAAAAGGTCAAGTTAGTGCTGCTGCTGTTCCAAAAAAGGTCACGAGGTCAGAGTTGAAAGTTCTAAGTTCAGATTGAATCCGACCCTCCTCCCAGAAGGTCTCCAGGTAGTAAGGGAGCAGGGCTGCCCATTCTGTGTGGATCCTCTACGCTTGGGACCCCCCACAAGCTTGAAGAATAGTTTGGGGGCCCCCACAATGAAGCGCCAGTGAGATCACCCCCACTGCTGCCGCCGCCGCCACCACTGCTCCACTGCCCAAGCCCTGTTGACCCACCAAAGAGATTCAAAGCAGGTCCAACTGGATCTGTCTGGTTCTGTCCTGTCTCCAGGGATTGCCAGCCCGCTGCGGGTGCACTCGGGGTTGCTGCAGGTGTAGGGGGCTGAGCCTGCGCCAAAAAGCGACTAACCTCTTCATCTGTGGCAAACTCAGCCAGGATGGTAGTGTTTCCCAACACACACCTACAAGGCAAGATACACGTAAGAAAAAAAAAAAAATTAGAGCCAAAAGGTAAGGGGAAGGGATTCAGAAAGCATGGGAACAACACGAATAGGTGCCCAAACCAAAGGAAGTACCAGTTACATCATTACAATGGAGTGGACATGGAAAACTTCAGCTGTTTTTGACAGTGAAACTCACTCAAAACACAGGAACCTCCATTTTATAAGGGGAAAAAACCAAACCAAAACAAAAACACCCCAACCCCCTTGCCCCAACATTCAGTTATGCCTGAACAAAATCTTTAAAAATTTAAACTAAGGCCCTGAATGTTAACACCAAGCGCAAAAAAAGTGCCTATACCACGTAGGTAAATGTATGTATGCCACCTTTCAAAACAGATGAAGAATAGGTTAAAAGCCTTTGAATTGCAAGAGATTAGTTAATTCAATTTTCACTGACTTTAGGGGCTTACACCACCAACCCCTCACAGCCCCTGAAGATTTTTGTCTCAAAACCTTGCTTACATGTGCAGTGCAGTCTGGGCCTTGGCCGCCTCCTGTTTGGTGTTATATCGGATGAGGGCGGTGCCCTGGGTCAGGTTCAGATGGAATGTCAGCAGTGGGCCATGCTGCATGCAGATCGTCCTCAAGGTTGACCCATCAATCTGAGGAAGAACAGCCAGAATGAAACAGATGTTTGTAATTATTTCTCCAAACATACTTCAATCCTGACTTCGTCACAGTAACTGAAAGATATTCTGCTCTTAGAAAGAAAACAGATGAAAGCAGTGTGAAGTAAGCAAAGGTGACAGAAGTTGATTTTCAAACAGAACTGGTATGCCTTGACTTCTCACAATTACATGGAGTTTGCTTTAGTATGGAATAATCTGATTTATCTTTCCTGTTCACTTCCAGCTTGAGTCCAGTTCTCCCCCTCTCACTGAGTTTCTTACACTGTCACTATCCTTACATTGACAGCTTTTTCCAGTAGTTAAATACATCTTGTACTTCTCACCATCTTCAGGCATCAGAATTTGTACCAAAGGAACCAGAATGTCTTAGTCTCCAGCTCTGTGATTTTGGCAGAATTTATATAAGCTAGCACTTAAAAGGTTTTTGCAAAACTGGAAATACATCTACAATGAAATTTTTGAAAATTTATTTTGGTGCTTCTTCGTCTTTGTGGTTTATGAAACAGTGACAGAAAGAGTCAGTGATCTTCCTGCCAAACCCACCAATGTCCATTCCGTCTGAACGAATGTTTTCACAGCAGTTGCTGCCTACATTCCTTCTGCAGCAGTAACAGCTTGCTACTTACCTCCAGTAACAGCTGTTCTCCCAGGTGTTCTGTACAGACAGATTCCATTCCTGGTGTGCCACAGGGAACATGGACACATGAATGGGCTCTGTATGTGCAAATACTTAAGGAAGTGCTACTTTCTTCCTTCTTTCCCCACTATTTTATAATACAGCTTCAAATGAGGGAAAAGGAAGTTGTGTGGGGGTATAAATATGGTCAAAGTTAAAACAGAGAACCTTGAAATGAACATATTGTTCCTTCCAAGCCTAACCATTCTTTGAGTCTATGAATTCACCTGAACCTTTACACTTCTTTTTAGTGTACTGATCCACAATAAAGAGAGAATCCATAATGAGACAATTATGATCTATTTCTTTTTCCTATTAACTTAAATGCCTCCAAAATACATTCTTCTTCCATTACATAATTCCTAAAGCAGCATTAAAGTATTTTACACAAGCCAGACTTAGAACTGTGCCTTTTCCTCACACCACTTCTTCCTTCACATCAAGGAAAACAATATTTTCTACGAAAGGAGCATGGTTCACCATTTTGGGTGATCTAATGGAGACCTCGGTTTTTCCTTTCACATCAACCTTTTTTTGTAGACTGTAGAAGCATGGTAAATTATCCCGCTGAACAGGGGATCCTCTGTCTAGACCTCAGGGTGCCGCTGATAACCATACAGGCTTTTCCTAGCCCTTGAATACAGGACTAGCTGGGAATGCTGAAACCAGGATCTCCATGGAATTAATTTTGAATGGCAGCAAGCTTGGAGAATACTTGCAGAAATAACCTAACTAGAGTGGTTTTGGCAGGAGTGCTGGAAAAATTCAGTGGTTTCACTATGGAAACGCTAAAGTGAAAACTGGCAGTTACATCAAATTTCTTACTGACAACATCCCAAAGAACAGCTATAAAACCATTCCACATTCTGGTCATGAAATTTGCCCTCACTTCTAAGAAAAATATTTCTGTTTTCTTTTCTTAAGTAAAGAAATGTTTTAACCGTCACATAGCAAAACTTGAACATCTTAAAGTTAGCTGAAGAGATTACCAAGAAAAACCAGTCAGACTGCAGCTCAGTTTAGTAGAAATATGTTATATATGCTGACAAATATGATTTGGTCAGATTTTATTCGAAGAGAAACAACTGAAGGATTGACAAATCCTTGCTAAAGCAAACAAGTTCCCAGAAACAATCACAGAAAATACCTGTGGAGTGAGATTGTGAAGAACCAGCCAGTAGCTAGGACGAACTGAGCCACCATCACTCCAAGTAGATGCTGCAAATTATAAGACAGAGCAATCAAGAGAGTTTTGATACAAAGAAAAAACATCTTTCTTTACAGTTAGGTCTTTCAGAAAAAAACCCAGCAATACCAGCCCTGTTAAAACACAAAAGTCTAATCTTCAGTCCTGAAAATGAAACCACACCTTTCCTCACATTTCACATCAAGATTCATTTCACTAGAGTTTACCTTTGAGGAGTTTCCCACTCACAGCAAGCATCTAGTCTTGAAAGGCCCTATTCTCTTTTGGCAGATCTCAGCCCTTCTTCACACATTCCCTGCAGCAAGACCTGGGATTCCACCTCCCAGCCACCCAAATTATTGACAGCAAATTTCCATTCCAAGAAGGAACTCTCTTTTTTCCTTTTACCGGACAACTGCAACTTTCTTTCCTCCAAACCACTGGTGCTGTAAAACATACAGTGCTCAGGTCTGACCAATGGTACTACCAGCTGATTGTTCTCACCAGAGCCAAGCCTTGAGTCCTGTGCCCCCCAGCCCCTGACCGATCGGGGTGCTGTGCTGTTCCATGGAGATGATGGTTTGGGGTTGGTCAGGCCAGGAGGTGGGCGGGGCAGCCCTGTAGTGTTCCTTGAGGAAATATGGTTTTTCCACATCTTGTTGGAGAGATGAGTGGGATTGTGTCCTATGGGATCTGGGGACCATGTTGATTTGTAATCACTGAATTTTGCTAGAAGATTAAAGAAATTGTATGTATTAGAGAAACTTGTGAGATTAAGTACCTATCCTATCACGGTAAAACTTTTGACTGAATTTATATTGGAGAAAAACATGAAGCACAGAACCATACAATAGTTAATGTATGATACCAAAACCCCCCATGCTACATATAAGTTAATCTTTGCTTATTTTATATACGCTGACAAAAAGAAAAAAGTAATACACCTAGATCATTCATGATAATGTAGCTGACTGCAGCATGTCACATCATTAATTAGATGAACAGCAACTTTTATGTCCACACTACATTTCACCTGAGAGCCTGAGAATTTCTTACAAGTTTGGGCACTACTGAGCTTGAATGAAACTGAACCTTCTTCAAGTAAAAAAACCTGCAGAGAACTAAAAGGAGTATTTACTATTCTTGGTCTAGTAAGCTAATGTTATCTCCTAAAGATGTCCTCCCTACAAGATCAGAGCTTTCTCATGAATCACAAATCTCACACAATGTTGACCCAGCAGTAACACATAAAGAAGGCTACTTAGCTGTGTGACAGCTGGACTTTCAAACAATCTTGATAGAGCATTTTTTCACTAGAAAGCATTACCAGATGCCTATTAGAAGCCCAGTAGTGGATATCCTTAACACACTTCAAGAACTCTTTATAAAGAAATGCAATAAAAGATAAAAATAAAAGCACCCTCCAAAACACCACTATTGGTCATGAATATTTGTGAGCTCTGCCTAAACCAGTTTTTCCAAAAAAAGACAGACTGCAAATTCTCCCACAACTTCTGACACCAAGGGATATTTCAAATGTCAAAATTCCTTGAAAATTCCTCGTTGTTCTGCAATAAGAACCAGCCAACACAGACATGGCAGTCTGGGGGAAAAGGTTGTGTCAGACATTATCTTAACCATAATTCTCATGTATGGGTGTGCAAATATATGTATTTAACTCTAATTATCAACAGACAGCGGTGAATTACTGACTTGAAACAAAGTGAAAAAATACAGATTTACAATATCCCAGGGCATCATAAAATAACACATCTGGAAACCAAGACCACAAAGCTCTCAGCATGTATAAGCATGCTTCAATTTACAGCTGGATCTCTGTATTTCCATGACACAGTAATGATCAGTAGCAAGCAGGTTTCAAGCACTAACCTCTGAAAGTGTATGGAAGTGCTTAAAAACCTGCTTTCACTAGATCTGCTTTAGAGATAGGTGAATTCTAAATTCCAGTTCAGATGATCTGTTTTCTGACTGTGAAACACTTGTGCCTAGTAGATGAACAGAAATTGGTATTTGGCAGTGGTATAATTTCCTCAATTCCACTACGATTTCAATATTTCTTGTTATCTCTTGGGTCTTTCTCAAGCGTTAGACAAAAATTAAGCAAACGCAAGAAGTTGCTACATGCCACTCCTTTCCTCAGGCTGTAACAGAGGATTCTTCTATGTCACTAGAATGCTGCCTACACAGACACTGCTTCAAACCAAAGTCAGCTCACAAACTGGTGGCATTAAGGGCTACAGAGCATTTTTAACACATTTTGTGAAGATGCTGAGGTAACACCTGAACACAGCTTTTATTCAGTATGATGAAAAAACCTAAAGTTTGGGCTAGCTATAGCTCTTAGCTCTGTTCATCACCTCTGCTATTTATATACAATTCTTCACTTTTAAGTAATTGACAAGGCAATGATGTCTTCAAGAAAATACTGACATTTGCAAAAAGCTTAAAAGCCCAATGGTTCATCTGGAGCAAGTATTTCCAGTGTTTTACTCTGAAGTGTGTGCAGAAACAGTTTTTTACTAGAAAGCTTTGGAGACCTTCTTATGAAAGATTTGAGACAGATATTTAAGTTTATATTTATAGACCAACCATTAAAAGTCAGAGGACTAAACGTCCTCACTGTCCAGATTTCAGGGAATGATGACTGCTATAAAAGGCCAGGCAAAAAACATTCCCTTCACATCACTCCCATGTTCTAAAGTTAAAATAAATAAATCACTCACCTTTACAAGGTGCGTATATTACCTGTACACAAGCAGGTATATTTTAAAAATGATGACATGTCAACAGATTGTACATGTACTGTTTTATTTTTCTTTTGCACCTGCTGCTTCCTACTACTCTATTCTTCAACTTGCATAATATGCTGGTTTTGACTGGGATAGAGTCAATTTTCTTCACAGTACCTGGTATGGGCTGTGTTTTGGATTTGTGCTGGAAACAGTGTGGATAATACAGATGACTTAGTCATACTGCTGAGCAGTGCTTACACAGCATCAAGACCTTTTCTGTTTCTCACATTGTCCCACCAGAGGGAGGGATGGGGATGCACAAGAAGTTGGGAGGAAACACAGGACAGCTGACCTCAACTGTGCAAAGGGATATTCCATACCATATGGAGTCATGCTCAGCATATGGAGGCTGGGGGAAGAAGAAGGAGGGGGGGGTATGTTCAGAGTTACGGTGCTTGTTTTCCCAAGTTGCTGTTACATGTGAGGGACTAAATACTCTAAGTGGAACAAGAATGAACCAGTGCTAAGTGAAAAATGCTTTGTCTGGGTAAGTTTCAGAGCTCGCATACCTGAAGTGCTATGAACGTTGGTGAAGGAATTGTCAGAGGCACTGTAGGGCCAGGCACCAGGTGAAGGCAGCGAGGTGTTGAGGGAAGAATTAGACCCTATGGAAGGCAAAAGGAGAGAGAGAGAGAGGAGACCAAGTTCACAGAGTTTCTGTAACACCCTTAAACCCCGAGAGAGCCACAATTGTACCAATGCCAAGCTTTCAGGTGATCCCAGCCACAGTGCAAAGGCACACAGATTCCTTTTCAGGCAAATGCACCAGGCTGTTCGCCTGCTACAACCGCAGCATCGCGATAATCCCGAGTATCAGAGCGACTTTGATAATCGCAGACCAGCTGTTCACTGTTTTACCTGTGGTGTTGTCCCGCAGAAGTTGGTGGTCAGTATCTACAATGGGAGATGTGGCTGTCCCCCCCAGCACACTTCCAGGGGTCACATAGGGGTCAGATTCAGGGTCAATGTTTTGTATACCTTTCCATGGCACTCCTGGTTGGAACTCTGGGACAGGAGAGAAAAAGGAATTAGATGCAACCAGGGAAATGTCATTTACTAGAAGTAATTGCTGAAGGTATTTTAGGAGAGTAAACAATTGTCTTCTACACTGTTCCTCAGGGGGAAAAAAAAAAAGACTTCATTCTAGAAGTGTAATCTGTTTCACAGTTCCTCCCACAGCACTAGCTCTGGTGTCTGAATACAAGCCTACACTACAAAAAAAGTGGTACAAGTGCATCCAGTATCCCTTTAAGTGCTTCTGCTTTGCTACATTCAGATGAGGTTTCAATAGATTTAATGCATCCTGTATAAGATATGTAAGATTAGATTCTGTACAGAGACTTTGTGCACAGAAGCCTTTCCCAAGGAAAGGCTACTTACCTTGGGAGTTTGTAAACACGTGACGCATCACGCTGTACGTACACACACACTTTATACATCACTTATCAATACTGAGGTGAGATGCCTTGTGATAAAAGTAATGTACATACTCATTGACATTGTTCATGCTTCACAATGAGATGGGATGTACTTATCATGCTTTAGTTTCAACCATAGCTCCAGGCATGCCAGAATTTTAAGACAAGATGATAAATTATATTAAATATGAACACACAAAGACTCCAGTTACTGTAAGAAAGATCAGTAACTTAGTTCCTTAAGTGAATAAAGTGCTGTGGTCAGTTCTGGAAACAGTGGTGCAAAAGTAAAACTGACAAACACAAAAACAAGTAAAGAAGCTTCATATACTATGTGACAATTTGTGTAAGTGTGAGAAGCGTGCAAAAGTGGCAGATTTATCCTTTGCAGATACAAGTCCAGAATACAGAATTCCCAGCCCCAGTTTCTGAAATAATTAGAATATTTGAGTGTAATTAAAGATCCATTATTAAAATGACATCAAAGATGTGCCTCTAGAATGAGGCACTGTAGGATGAATCTGGCATGGAAGGGTGCATTTCAGTCACCTTTGTAACGAAGAAGTATAGTCAAGACTATCACTTTCACAGACAAATACAGAAGAAAATACGATACTACTGGTTCAAACAATTGCCACAGCAAGGGCAGTATTAGACTGTGACAATGCATGGGAGAATCTGAGAGAAGACAGAAGAAATGCCCCACTAGGTCAGAACTATGGTCCATCTAGTCCAGTATTTTGCCAACAGCAGTAGGAGAAATACCATTAAGGGACAGAACACAAGCCTGGCCTGTGGAATACTGGCCTCACAGTCTCCCAGTATCCACAGCTGTCCTACCTAAGATGGCAGAAATACCTACTACCTGCTAGCACCAGCTCGCAAAACTGTTTTCCCATCATTGTATCCAATCACTGTTTCAATTGGCTAGTAACACCTGTTTCAAGAAGCTCTGAAAGCAACAGAACCCAGAAGTTCACTGCTCTAGATGGGAAAAAAGCTCCCATCTATTTAAAATTTATATCCTCTTAATTCCAGCATTTGCACCATGGTTCTAGCATTGCAGGAGTCACAGAATTACAGTTCTGCATTTATCTTGTTCACCGCCTTCATGATTTTATAAACATCACTTATATCTTCCAATCTTTAGTAACTCAACAAAATAATCCAGGTATCAACTCTTCTAACACTATGAGCAATCAGCACAGCATCAAGGAAGGACTCTGCTCAGCTACTGCCAAAATACTGCCATCCCCTGACAAGCAGGACCACCTTATGGTTAAGGAAGAAGTGATACAGCCCTTGGGTCTACTCAAAATATCTTCTCTGTTCTGAGACAAAGAATTTATGAACACAGGTTAAAACCTGGAAATCAGAACTCGCTTGGAGAAAAAAAAAAGAAAAAGAAACCCAAGTCTTCTATCTGTAAAGATTCTGAGAATTGGTGAGACTGAAAATTAAGTGCACAGTAAGCTCTAATCAAAAGGTTAATGAATATACAAACAAGGCTCCAAGGACCAGGAGTATTAATGTTTATGAACACATTCACTCATCAATGTAACCCTGGCTGGAAAAGCATTTCCTTGAACTTTGGCAAACTGACAAATTTCCAAACTTTTCTTTGGCGCTGATAGTTATTATCATGCACATTCACCAACTTTTGTCTACAGACATGCTCTTTTATTTCTAGACAGTAAAGAAGACATGAGATGCATTTCTCCACTGATATTTGATAGGTCCTCTCAAGAAGTTCAAACATAAGATTATTGTGAAAACCATGACATCCAGGCCAGTTTGCCTGAAGTATAACTGAACTCGAATGGGAAAATGACAGTCTAAGTATTACCTAAGTATGCAAGTCTGTGCAACATAACCAAAAGACATAGTTCTCACCAATGCAGCAAAACTTGCTCTCACCTCCAGCTGTGATATCAGTTTGACTGGGCACCACTTCATTTATCTTTGTGCTGAACAATACTGCTCTCTTGAACAGCAGAATATCTGCAGCAGATGGCATTTAGGAGGAAAATGCGAAAGGTGTAGTCAGGGTGAATGCTGAGTGACTGCTGTTTTCATTCAAAGGAAAAATGCACCTATTTCAAGAGGTTTTCTCTTGAAAACTCATTTTTGATAATTTGTTTTCCAACAATGGGAAGAAGAATTCTATCTCTGAGCCAGGAACTGACAGTGGACCTCATCTACAAGCTTGTAGAGAAGGACCTAGAGTGTTAAGTCATTTTAAGTCTTCATTCTTCAGGGGTGTTAATAAAGTAGATCATGATTTCAGTTTTCCTTGTCAATGAAGTCTGTAAGTTAGACTATGAGACAGCTCAACAGGTTGATGGTTATGGAACAGTAACTTGTCCCAGCAGCCTATGGATCTCATAAGAGTGGAACAGCAATAACTGAATAAATGCCACCTGCCAAAACCCAGGATCTGTTAGATGAGGCCTGAAATCATAGTCTTGGGCTGCTCACACAAGAAATTATGGATGGTGCTGAGGATCTCAGTGAAATTTTATGTTCAGGATTTGTGAACTTCACTTATCCTCTCACAGTGGTGAGGCAGTCAGCAAGAAAAATTTTACTTATCACTGACAGTGGGACTACAGATCTGTGGTATCAACAAGGGGCAAAGAGCAGCTATCCAGCTTCTCACTTCTGTAACAGTTTTGGTATCAAGAATCTTGCCAAAACCAGTGGTTGCTCCAAAGCTTGGAAACACAGCAGAGCTGATCCTCACACGTCTCCTGTAGCATTTCAAGCAGTACTGTGTTTCTCAGTATTATACAGGGGAATGGTGACTAAGGAAACAAGTTCAGGAAACAAGAAGTCTGAGAGTGAGGTCTGGTAAAAGACTACGTTTTGGGAGTTTCTGGCATTATGAACAGCAACTCCAGTCCTAAAAGCTCTGTACTTAGCAACCAGGCTGACAGAAGTGTAACACAAATACACCTGTACAGAAAGCAGTGAGCAGTATGAAAATTCGTGGATGTGCAGATGTTTTTGAAATAACTAATTCTTTAGCTCTGTTAGCGCATCAGAAAATGTCTTCTTGCTGGAGTTAGACACTGAGGGCTTCCTTCATAAAAATCTTCAGCCACATTTTCTAGGTTTCCTGCAGTTGTATCTGTCACACAGATTCCTAGGCTTTCTGATGCAAGGTCTGTGCTACTGCTTTACCCAAGAGATGTACCTGGACTTTTAATTTTTTGTGCTTGACGGGATACACAGCAGAGGGTTTGCAGTTAGTAATGTTTTCCTGGAATGCAACTGTCTTCCAAACAAGAGAAAAATCACAGCATCCACTATTTGCTGAACAGCATTGGTGATTAATCTGTGCAACTTCAAGAACACCACCCTGTGTTTATATGAATGTTTTATATAGAAAATTCTGCGTGGATTCAAATACATATGTACTTTTCCTAGAGAGTTTTCTAGCAGTGCATTTCAGAAACATAAATTTCTGACAGTTACACCAGAAAACTTAAAAAATGTGCACCAGCCTGTCATCCCAAAAGCAAGCAAACCAGAAGATTCCTGAGCACAACTGAAGCATTGCAACGCTCTTCTAACCCTTTATGCAACATGAACGAAGGTGAACCACAACAGTGTGGTGTTCCCACCATCACAAAAAACCCCTACTTCACGTATTTTTCTTTCTGATTCCACACTACCAATAAAAGTTTTTACACTCTTTGTCAGCCTAACACAGCACAAATAAGGAATCAGTACAAAAGAAGGGAGACAGTGCTGTGTATTCTATGAACACATGTTTTCATGAAAATTTCTGTAAATGTAAAGTCACAAACCCACAGAAGATATGAGTTTACCTAACAAAAACCAAACACTATTCAGGCAATTCAGCAGTTAGTTCATATTTAGCCCAGCATTTTTTTAATGGAAATTCAACATATATGTTCTAATATAATGTGGAAGAAATTTCAAACCCAAGATAGGCCAAGCCACGCAAGTATTTTCTTTGCGATGGTTATTTAAGTAACTATGATGAGGAAAGGTCCAGCACATCTATTCTAAAGAGAGGACATAACCCCTGCCCTTATGTAATACCTGGAGGCCAGCTGGCATTGCTGGATTTACTTCCGATCTTGTTTGTTGGTGGAGATTTGGCAGGTAACCAACTATCACCAGCAGGGCCTGCATGGCTGCTGAGTGGGTCGCCCTGGATTATGTCAAACTGGTTGTAGGGCGATCCTCCACGAGCCTTTCCAGGGGGCACTATTGCACCTGAAGCATTAAAAACATACGTTTACACTCAGTAAAGGCTGGGATCTTTAGGAGTATGATATATTAAACCAAAAATATTTAAGATGCATACTGCTGAGGCAAGATATAGCTTCATCTAAGCTATTTCACCTCTGGCAAGATGATTCTACAAGGGCATTCCCAAAATTCCCCTTCTCACCATTTTTGTGCATATTGGCATCTTGTGAAGCCACAGAGGGCAGCCCTTCCATCATAGTCCACTGCTTAAAGCGGGATTCTGTTCCAGCCTCTTTCCCTCCCACCATGCCATAATCCATGCCACTTGAGCCAAAGCCTGTGAAACAAACGAACAAAACTCCATTGTCATTTTCAGTTTTGTTTTTAAATATCTTTAAACAGGGAGTCATTGTGATCATAAGAAAAAGGTGAAAAAAAAATCAACAACAGCAAAGGGTATGTTCAAGTTCAAGGGGCATCTTCCAAATAAGTATGTTAGGTCAGTATGCCACGATATGCTTTCTTCATAGGTTTGTCTTCTTCCCATGTAATGAAAAATAATGCAATTTGATTCAAAGTTGACACTTGTCATAACCTTCACTCTAATGCTTACACATATATTATTCATTTCTGGACCCAGCCGTAAGTGATTAACACAATTACCATATTAATAATAAGGAAGATACAGGCAATGCACCAAACCACCTTCCACAGAGCACTTACCACCTGAACTGTATCCAGGTATTTGCCCTTTGGTCTGTAAATCTGAGAGACCCACATTCAAAGGATTGGGTACCATGCTGTCTAAATGTGGCTTAGGCCCAACAGGGTGGGATGGCGAATGCTTCATGCCAGGCTGCCTCTGCTGCTGCTGCTGGAGGGCACTCACCATACGAGCAATCTGCAAATGAAAGAAAAAACTGGTTCATCTATGCTATCCTGTAACATAGAATTCCAGTAAACATAAAGAAATGGTGACTTAGAAGAGATCCAAAAGACCCTGCTCCCCATAAAGTGCAATATGAAGAGAGCAGATGACATTACTAAAGCCAGCACCATCTCTACTGCAGACTGCATTTCCCCAGCACATTTTGTACTTCACATGACTGACAAAAGCAGTGCCACGCACCTGTTGCTCCTGCTGTTGTCGCACAGCTTGAGATAACTTTCTCTGGCTCTGTAACAGCTGTTGCTGCTGCTGCTGCTGCTGCTGAAGGAGGAGCTGACAAGCCTACAAGACAAGTGAGGGTGGGAAGAGTGAAAATACAGAGCTCATCAAGCGAAATGTAATTGCCAGGAGCTGTTCACTAGCAAACTCCTTGCTCAGAACTTAGATAAACTGTTTCTCATTCCACTCACTCAAGTAAAATGACAATGAAGGCATTAGAAGAATACCACATCCTTCACTTGTTTCTAATTTAACATTATGCAACAGAATTACTTGTACCTGCTTTATTACCATCACTATGACTACAAGTCTGAAGAAAACTTCATTAAAAATCAACAAACAACTGCTTTCTGTGCAAAAACCTGGCTTAGAGTCATTACTAACCCACTGCAATCCACAATAATTACATGGGCCTATTTGGTTTATCTGCTGCCTTCTAGCAGGGCTTTACTACCCCTTCTAGCAAAGGGGGAATACTTGTACAAAATAACATCAGTAGACCAAAACAGAATAAGCATAAGAGGAAAACTCTTTCAGCAGACAATTTGCAAACAATCTGTAGTCTTGTTTCACGAGATTACTAGCTACTTACTAATTGAAACTGGGGAATCTGTGGAAGCTGGCTCAGCATGGCAATCTGTTGTGGAGAAAGCTGGGGGCCCATATTGAAAAGACCAGGATTCAAGCCACTGTTGGGAAACTGTTTGAGCATGGAGGCCGAAACCTGCATGGAAACCAGTTACATAACCTGAATGCACTGCCACGAGGAAAAGATGATGAAGTAGAAGTATTTCTATAAAGGAACAAGTATGACACCAATCTTCAATGGTGCTCTGGGAAAGACATTACAGATTTATTAACACATCACATTTAAACATGCACAATCTGTAACTTGGGCTGAGTGAATACCTCACTTGATTGACAGTATACAGTATTACATGTGCAGATGCAGACACACACACAAAGATTCCTCCCCCAACCAATCAGGTGCTAGAGACTGCACTAAATTTAAATGCTGATATATATATATATATATATATATATATATATATATACGCAGCTAACCAGTAATCACAGTACTGCATTATCACATTAAAAATGTACTGCTTTACAAGGGAAAAGAAAGGCATTCAGGCAGTCACCGGAGCAAAGAAACAGTGCCTCACAGAAAGAGTTAATCTCTTTGTACATTGAATAAGATATAGTAAAAGACAGGAGTAGGTGGAGAAGAATCCCCCCATTTCTCCCTGCATTATTTGAGAGTTACACAAGTACAATTCAAGAGAGTATCAAGAATTGTTCACCAAGTCCAAAGCAGAAGGTAAACTTGTACATTTGGAGACCCTGAGGTCTTAAGATTAAGCTCTGCCATGTAAATGTAACATGTAGCCCTTCATCAAACATCTCTTTTGGGGGGGACAGGAAGCACAGGACAAGACTACTTAAAAAAATTAATCAACCTGTCACACTTCAGAAACACTTTAAGCTTTCACGTTTATTTGTTCTTCTTAAAATACTTTGCAAAAGCCTATGTAAGACATATGATTCCCAAATCCACTTTTGAGGTTTAAAAATACTGGTAGCGAGCATTTACCATCAACTGCCTTGGAATACGATAGAATGCTAATGTTTCTGCACTGAGTTTTCAGCACTTTCACTACGAATTTTAATGGTTTTATCTTATTTAATTTTTCCATTTCTTAACATCAAGTTGAGACTAAGATAGGTGTATAAGTAACCTCAATGATGTGCTCTGAAGGCTGTAGCTCTACTTTTACAAGTAATCAGTTGCTATAAATTCCTTACCTGGGGAGAAAGGAATTGGGGAGGCACTTGCGCCCGGATATTGGGGGAAGGATTTAGTGGCTGCACTGGTGTGTGCATGCCCCTCGATTGTGCTGTGCTGTTTCCAAACAAACCATGATTGCCACCCTATAAAATTAAAGCAGTAGTGAGAAGATGAATCCTGCAGGATAATGGATTTCTATGCTAGTAACTACATATCAGTAACAATGAGCCAAGTACTGACTTAAACAGAGTTCCCTTAGAATTACAGACGTTTGCCTAAAATCAGTAATATTTGGCCTGGGTTAAAACCACTGTACTACATTTTTGAGATGCAGGTTGTTTCTCCTCTAACACTGAAGGGTCATGCTTATCTACTTACTTCAAAGCACACGACAAATCTAATGTTTGAATATTTTGCACATCACGTGTTGGGAAATGGAAACTTGGAGAACAAACAACAAACTAAAAACTCCTTTCTATTGGCTTACAAGTATGACAAGACTGTGTCAGCAAGAATTCTGATCCCCCATTTTAGAGAAGACAGGTACTTTGCCTGAGATATCACTCATAAGGTTATTATTTCCTCTGCAGGCCTTTCATTAACTGAAATTTGAATTCTAAAATCCTATTAAAAATTTTCCTTCTGCCATGAAAATTTCAGCATTCTGGATCTGGATATTTTCCTTCCCCTTTTCTCCAACGAAATTTGGAGAAAATTTTCAAGTGAGAAAAAGAATTGTGTTGTTTTTTTTTTTTCTTCAGTGATTTGTTTTCTAACACAAGAAGACTTGCTGTTTGAGGTTTTTTTATGGGAAGTATTTACTGGTTTATAAGCAACTTCTGTAATAAACCTTAATGCATGAAAAAGACCAAAGAATATTTGTCATTGTATTTCATGATTTCAGCCTCTTGAACAGACTTTTGGTACCATTTTTCAAAAAAAGCAACAAGAAATGTTACAAACTGTCTCCTACACTAAGGGAGCTACACTCTCTTGCTTCTAAAAGCTGAAACCCATACTCCAAAGCACCCTTATGTGCCATGATTTTGTCCTTTCAGTTTCAAGACCCTCAGAATTTCCCTGCTGTATATTAGGGTGTCTGTGACCCTCAGATACCTGGGGTTCTAAAGAGCATATTTTCCACTCCTCAGCCATCATTCCCCCATTCTGCCTGTCCATGCCAGCATTTCTGCACCCAACGTAAGTTCATCATTCTTCCAAACTGAGATTGTGCAGGCCTTCACTAAAACCTTTCCTTCCCTTATACACCAGGATTTCATAAATCCTACCATAATACTGTGCATCCTCTGCTATCCTTTTGCTCAAACACAAGTCACTCCTCCTGCTTCTACACCAGCAGCACTATGGATTGCCTCATTCATCTGCATCCCCCTCCACTTAAGGTGTCTTCTCTTTCAGAAGTAACTCCTAAGCATGCAGGAAGGCAAACAAAAAACCCCAAAAGACAAGAGATTTTATTCTGGAAAGAGCCAGCTGGAGTCAACTACACATTCACACTTTTGAGAGGTCTTGAAGCTGCAGTTACACTTTCAGCCCTCTCTAGAACTCTACAGAATTCTGCACACTGAGATCAACAACATGCCTGCAAATTTTGGACTTAATCTGATGTTCAACACTGTGTCACATAGAAACAGAAAGACAACACAAAGAAACACCATCATGTTAGGCATGTGACTACATAAGCTAGACCAGCTGCAATAATTAGGTACTATTCTTTCATTTCCTAGTATTCCTAAAATATTTTCTTTTAGAATAATGCAGAACATAATAGCCAGAAATTCTTCCAAACTGCAGTTAATCACTTAATTTCTTCCCCACCATTTTCCTCTACACAAAAATATTACTACTTCAGGAATTTTTAAAGGCTACTAAATCAATCCTTACTTTGGACTGTGAGGAAGGGAGAAGGGAACAGGCACAATGCTAAATCACTGCAACATTTTACAGGCACATTTCTACATACAAGGTCTTTGAGTGGAGTCTGAAAAAACTCAGTGTTGGGCTTGATGAGGCACATCAACAGCCTCTAACTGGGTTTTAAGCCAGCAATTAAAATAAAGGATGCCACTAACTTCACGACTTCTGAAAAGCACTTCTACCTGCTGTTGCACTGTGATTTAGGAAGAGGCCAACAAAACCAGACAGAGTACATTCTGATGCTAGGAACCAAAGTGGACTGCTTCTCAATGGCCTGATACAGCTGAAATTTCCATTAACAATTTTAATCTATTCAGCAGAAAAACAAATGCAAGCAACCAACTAACCAGGATTAAGCCCAGGTTGCAGCCTTATAACAATGCATCTTATAAGGTGGCCTGCTTACTTGTCTAGCAGCGAAGTTTTGGGGACTGAGCCCTGAGCCGATTGCCCCAAGGCCGACGTTGGATAGTGTGGAACCAGAGGGAGACAGCTTGTAGCTGGGAGAAGGGGAGAAGGGAGAGCAGGGAGCCTCATCCCCAAGGCACCCATCTTGATTGGAGAAAGGCAAAGTCAGCTGAAGCAGCAGTTAGCCAACAGCAGGAGTTGGTTAGTGAAGCAACAGAATGCAAGAGGAGAGAAAGAGGGACGGTGAGTGACTAGGAAGAAGCAAAGGTAATTTGTAATAGCAGTTACAAGGACAAAACTTCTGATTCAAACGATCACTTGACAATTAAGATTTTGGTCCAAGGAGATAATCGATAAATTCCTATGTTTTCTTTTTAAAAATACATTTTGAACTCTCATGAAATTTGTTTCTGATAGTGGCTATTACCACTACAGAAATAAACAAATCTTGAATGAATTCCTCATGTTAGCACACACCTACCAGCATAATTTGTTAGGAAACGCATTAGCTTTGCTCATGGTATTTATTTAATTATGCCACCAGAGGGAGTTGACAAAACTTTTTTTTAGCTTGTTATACCAAAATGGAGGAGTTAAAAAATTCCTTGACAGTTAACACGCCCTCAGAATTTTTAAACCAAATTTATTTTCCATTTTATATGTGATAAACTGTATTTTAAAAAAACAGCCCTAGAGCATTCTGAATCTATTGGACACTCTCCAATTCATAATGTGAAGCAATTAATAATTGATAATAACAGTGAAAGCTTCTGTTTAAAATAGGCAAGAATATGAAAGAAACACTACCATAACATACAACAGATGTCACAGAGAAACAGATGTCATACAGAAGCTTACAGTACACGGACATACAGCATAAGGGGTTGTGGAATTCAGAAAGGGTGTTTCCAATAAATGCCAGACATGAAAGAAGAAAAAAATCTGGAAGACTGTGATTACTTATATTTACTTAGATCTCAACCAATTTTTTTTACAGTAGATGACTGTAGTTAGTAGCCAAAAGAATCATCATGATGAAACTGACAATGAATTTCATTGCTACCAGTAGTTTACCCTTCCAAGAAAAAAAAAAAAAGTAATTTCTGTCTACATCAAAACCAATCTATTCTAGAATAAAAAGCCTCACTCTCCCCAATTTAGTTTGTCTATGCACACCTGACACCTGTTTTATACACATGTTCATTCTACCAATATAACTCCCCCACACCTTTTATTACTGAGCTCATTCAGGATTATTGAATTTTTAGCACCTCTGGAGAAGTAGGGTAAAAACCGGGACCTTGAACATAGAGGTTGGTATTAATTTATCTAAAGATATTTCTCTCACCTTCTCAAAATAAGGCCCACTATCTGTGGTTCCCATGTCTTTGGAATTAGGTGGACGGAACCCAGATCGATCCTTTCTCATCATGTCATTAAAATCCCCGAGATTCATGGCTCGTTTGTCTACCTCAAACTTCTTATCTGGGAGACCACCTGTAAAAAACCAGGAAATTAGTGCAAATAATCTCTACCATGTTTCATGACAGCAGGTTCATAGCCAAAGAAATAATCTTTAAGATCAGGATATAAATTACATCTGTCTTATAACTTAGCATAGATACAGTTAGTATTAAAAGTGTTGAAAAATTCATGTAGGAAGCTTCATTTAACACTGAACATGTCAATTTACTTTATAGAGTTTAATGTGAAGTAGTTGTCACAATTTATGTACAGATATAAACATACACATTTCAACTAATTATATTAATTATTACCTAGTTCTCTCTGTCTTCCAAAACCTGCACTGTCATTTGCTGGAATTCAGTATGTAGAAAGACCACCATTTAAGCTCTCCATGTATTCTACTTAGCCTTTACTGGGTTTGACACTGAGAAATTCTTTGCGATGCTTTGAAAACTTTGGTCACATGCATATCATTTGGTCAGAATTCTCCTACAAGAGTTAAGTGAACTTAACTCTGGAACACAAGAGATCGACTGGTATACTGTAACTTCAGACAGACAACCAGTCTCCCTCAACCTGTACACAATAACACAGCCACTAACAGAGACACTTCCCAAACACCTGCTAAAGTCTCCTGCCATTGTTTAGGCAATAACCTGGTGGAGTATGAGGAGATGTCAATAACAGATGACCAAACTGAAACACACATGGTGAACAAGACAATCGACTTTCTCTAAAAGCTTTATCATCAGCTGAAGAGCTGACTGGAAGAAGTTTTCTACCTTACACACTGAACTGTTGCCAAGGAACAATTATTGTGGTTGTATGTGGCACCTGTAAGCTATCAGATGCATATTGCTATGTTGAAATAGATGGAAAACATCTTCGTTTTAAAATACGGATGTGACAGAAATGAGCTTGACTGGTGTTTTTAGTTTTAAAGAATACTGTTTAGTTAGTAGCACAGATGGTCTTTCCAAGAACCGTTTGAAAAACACGTCAGCACAATTAACAAGAAAATCTATGATTTTCAAAAGGAAGTTTGTGATAACCTACCCTACCAGCAACAGAACACAACCTTTATCAAACACAGCAGTCAGCTAATCATTCTAATACTGTCAAGACAGTGTTCCTTGAAAAAGCTTCTCAAATCCAGCATCTCTTCTTAATGTCCAATCCCAGTCTATTAATATTCACAGCTATGCTACTGCCAAGAAGCTATGAAACTGACCGCTAACTGCATGGGTTTTTCTTACCTGCACAGCTTTCAAAGTTGATCCAGTTTCATCCTCTCAGATGCCTTCAACCTCATTCATAACAAAACAGTTGACAAATCACCTACCTATCTTAGCTTGTAACTGGAGTCACACTGACCTGGATGAGCTCATGATTCTCTGATCCCTTTCTAACATATCCTAAAAAGCTACAAATGGCTCTGCAAAAGCAGTCACATAGCGTCACACACAGCTCAGTGCTGTCAATACCTACATCAAACCACTGCACACAATGCCAGCAACGTGCTACCAAAAGGCTCGTGTGCTTTAATTCCACACAGGAAGCCCTAGCCATTAGCTGCTTGAAAAGAAACTGAAAGCGAGGCATAGTTGCATCACTGTCTGAAATGAAACTGGGTCAATGCCAACACAAGATGACTAAGCCACAGAAACACCCTTCTGTCTCTCCAGTTACCCTGATGATCCAAACAGCTCCTCAAACATTACTGAATGATGCCTTGTAAAACACACAGAGCATTAAAAGAGCACCTCTGAAGGCTTCAAGCACAGATGCATGTCACTTAGTGCTGAGGCAGCTGCTTAAACTTCAATATAAATAAGGCCTCACTGAGAGAGATGATTGCATTCCTTTATCCCATTCCTAGAAAATTCTAATACAAACTTGAAACCTGTGTATGAGTTTTGTCTTTTAACTTGTCAACTAAAGCTATAAATAATGTAGGTGGCTAAAGAATAGCTTTACCTTATGTAGTAGAAGACAACTGTCAAAATCTGAAAAGTCTAAATTACCCTCTACAGTAGGCAAAAACACTTGTGTGTGAATAAATATGAAGCCCCGAATTCTCTACATGCAGAAACATAGAACAGGTTAAAAGCTAAACCATCTTCATAAAAGAAGACCCTATCAGTTCTTGGATTTCCCCACTATTAAGAGTTGTGAAAAACACTGTGAAAAATGCAAAATCAAACAAGGACTTGGAAGATGATGTTCACTCCCAAGTGTGGAAAAACCCACTATCAAGTACATCTCCCCCACCACATGGACAGAGCTTACAAAAAAAAAAAAAAAAAATCTGAATTCCATGCAAAATTATATAATATGATCCTGCACTGGGAAGTAGGAGACAGAAACTGCTGCTGAGCAAAGTTGCCCAAAACATTTGCCAACAAGAGACCCTAAGAGACTCCAACATGGTGAAAACAGATACACCCAGTGGGGTAACCCAAATGGAGAAAACCATTTGAAACATTTTCTGCTTGACCACAAAAACATTTAAAAGATACTGATTTTATACCTTTACCATAAATTTACATCATCCAAGCCTACTGAGCAAGCACATGCACTTAGACATTGAGGTGTTTCATCTGAATGATAAATCAAATTACAGCTTTGTAATATATTTACAACAGCCAGGTACACGAATTGCATTTGAGTCAATAGAAATTTTAAATTCATTTCTCAGTATTTACAGGTGATTTGAGAACTCCCTGATCTGCACAGGTTTTAACTAATATATTAAAAAAAGAGATAAAGGTGATTGTCAAACAGGATAAAAGAAAATACAAAATATTAAGTGGTTCTGACAAGCTACTTTACTGTAGCAAACCTCCTATCGCAGAACTTACAGAATAGGAAATATTTCAATGGGAAAAAAGTTATATCCTATTTTCAAAGCAGAAAAGCTATCCATTACAGAGATTTGATAGAAAAAGAAAAGAAGTACATCTACCTCAGGCATGTTATCAATCCATCTCTTTTCTGTCTTGGTCAGTAAATAAAAGTACTGCTCTAGCACTTGAAATAAAGGGAACACACTCTTCAAACAAGGAGACTGAGACCAACGTAGTAAGAATTACTGACAGTGCATGATGATCAGAGCCAAGGTGCTCCAAGCACATCAAAGTCCAAGTTTTCTTTGACATATGTGGTCTCCAAGCACAGATTTAACTGTACATTTATTCATAAACTAGGGAAGTATCATGCTGGCAGTTATCTGTCAGAAAAACCTGGTATGTTGTAATCTTGACTGAAAACCAGTTGAAGAACAAGCCTATCTCATCAATAAGTCCAACTTTTAAAGTTTAGAAGTAGACCTAGACTGAGCAAAACAGCTTATAGCTTTCACAAACAACTGCCATAATTAACAAGAGCAAAACTGCTAAGCAGAAGTAACAGAAAAGCCTATGAAGATCTGTTACATTCTCAGCCATACTAAATGGCTCTACCTAAGATGAAGGGATGCCACCATTAATGGGCACACTGAACTTAAAGAAGTGCAACATATCAAAGTAAAAGATGTAGCCTTCCTGCACCCTTTCACAGGATATTCTGAGCAGCAGCCATCTCCTCAGAAGCTCTGATGGCCTTGAAAGTTCCAAAGGATCCTTAATTTGGAGATAAAGAACCAAGAGAGCTATAATCAGCATAATCCAGGCTACCATCCTCTTCATTTGTATATACTTAGATCTGTTTTTTACCAGCAGCATCTGAAGGCAGACGAGAACTAAACGTCCATGAAGATGACTGATCTCTACCTAGACATTCTTTAGAGAAGCATGATACAATCAGAGCCTGAATTCTAGAGGATGCACGAGGCCAAACTGGAGAGATCAAAGAACTGTTACTTTCCACAAAACTGAGTTGTACCATTTTAACTAAACATTTTTATGACCTCTTACTGAGACCCTTAACTTCTTCAGAGGAAGACAGCAATTTTGGGAAAAATGAACAACTGAATCCTCTATGAAGTGTGATAGAAATTTAAGAATGCAATGGATTCTAAGCTGAGAGACACTCCATCTGTATGGATTGTATTAGAATACCAAATCCACAGCTGGTATTAGATGCAGGTAAGTTTTGACTACCACAGCTCTACCTTTGGTGCCACACAGCCCACAGTGCTTAAGCTGTGTAGCAACTGTGGTGAAGCAATCCAGAACATAAAATGTAGTTCTACTGAAAAGTAATTTGTAATAGCCTGAGGCATGCAACTGAAGAAATCAATGACACAGGATAATTTTTTTCCCCTCACATCACCTCCAGGAAGCTGTAGTAAATGGGATGTCCTACTGGCATAAAGGGAAAACAGTACTCTTCCACCAAATGAAAAAGGTTTTCACTTTCTTAAAACAGTAACAATGAATACAAACTAAAAAGATTAAAACCGTCTTAACAGATGTCTCTGGCCCAAGTTCTAGCTCTGCTCTGTACAGGTATACATCCCAATCTTGCACACCAGGGTCAAAGCTTACAGACAACACAGAGGATGCTTTTTACTCTACCCTTATACTATGAGGAGTGCTAAAAGTAAGGATCAAACCCTTCCAAAGTACAGCATCTCACATGATCTCACATTTCAAATGCATTGAAATTAAAATATACGCACCTACAGACAAGTCCATCTTACTGCCTGGAATATCGTCAGTTTGACTCTGGGGGGAAAAAAAAAAAATCAATTCAGTTCTGACTTCTATTCAATGCTGAGAAGTATTTCAGAAAGGTGGAACGCAGGAAGAACACGCTTGTGCCAATGAAAGTTTTCCTTTAAACTAAAATTGAACACCGGGGTTTCTGGTATCACCCTCGACACACCCTGCCTCAACCCCCTAACGCTGTGCATGGCAAGTTCACCCATACGAAACCAGACACATGAATGCATGCGACAGAGAAGGATGGACACAGAGATGCTCCAAAAATGAACCTCTGTCCTCATGTTCCAGTGGTCGAGTGACAAAACTGAAAAGAGTGGCCAAAATGATAGCTCATCCTCATGACTTGTCATGCCATCAAATCTTGAAACATGCTGCCATGGGATTCTTCAGTTGGCAACCTGGGACAGGGTGTTCCCATGGCTTTCCAAAGCATCTACAGTCTAGCAAACTGAATTAGAGCTTAGGAGCCAAAAGACACTGCAACTAATCCTAAGCATGTCAGTGACAGCTTGTGCAGCCCTGGATTTCCCACACAAACTCTGCATTGTTATCTTTTGTTAGCCAGCATTACATACTATTCCTGCTTCACAGGATGACAACTGGCACAATATTCTGCAAAATATTTTACAAATTAGCTTGTCAGAAGTTCCAAAAAAAAGTGTATATATATAATTATTTTTGAAATACTTCCCTATGGCTCTTTTTCTCGACGATGTGATATTTATTTATTCACTTTACCAAACAATTTTTATTTATGGATTCATAATGAGCCTTTTTTGTTCTAAAAAGACCCTGCTGTACTTCAAATATAAATTCAGCTAAGACAGACACAGGACTGTAAATCTCCTTATCTGATAGGTGGCTGAGATTCAGAATGAATACCTTGGATTACCACAGATATCTGACACTATAGGCAGGAGCCTCTACCTTGAGTGCTCTAAACAGCATGAAATAGGAAAATAATGAATATGAAAATAAAAGTAAAAAAACCCCAAACCCAAAGCAACAAAGAACCACCCCACACTAAAAAGCAACAACCCTCCCCATAAAAACAGACAAAACAAGAAAACACACATCCCCCTCCCAAATCTATTACTTGCAAGGAAACTGCAACCTCAGAACAAGAGTTATCATAAAGTAACTTTAGGAATCAAAGTATATTTGGGTTTTTTTCTGAGAAGCCATTCTGAGCCAGCTACTACAGGTATTATAATCAACATCCCAGCGTAGCAGATGGAGATCAATAACTGTGAAACAGCTGATCTTTTGACTTACTTAAAGCTTACAGCTTTCTCACAAAGTTGGACTTCCTTTTAAAAAAAATTTACTTACTAGCAAGCCCATATTTGAAAACTGTTTGGATAAAGGGTTCATCCACGAATCACTATTTCCTCCTTTTAATGCGCACTGGAAAAAAAAAAAAAGACAAAAATATTTTTAAGAAACTTCTTGATTCCTTAAATTCTCCTTTATCCTTGAGATGAGCAAGTGTAAAATGAAAATTCTGGTATCAGAGAAATTAATCTCATGAAAAAAATTATTTAAAGTATTTATGTTTGGAAACATTTACCAAATATTCTGTCTCATACAATTGCTCACTGTTAGGTATTCCAAAGTCATTGAACATTGTCATGTAGGATGTTTATCACACCTTCAGTTTCATTCTGTAATCTGGAAAGCTTTGTGAACATTTTTTAAATTTTCCTATGTTACAGTTCAATACAATCTTTACTCCAGTACATACAGATGCCGATTTCTTCCTTGCCTTTCTTCCCTTAGCATGCTGTCTCTTGCACAGGCACTGTGCTGACCAGGGTCTCCCTTTGGCCTCAATGTAATTTACAGATCATCAAAACCAACACTAACACAGTTCAACAATGAAGAAATTTTTCCGTTGTTTTGGTGGTTAAAATAAAAAAGCTTTAAGTGATAAAAAAGTCCCTGAGAATAACTGCTGCAGAACAGGAACCGTAAAACTCCCTACCATGTCACAACAGTATTTCCATGTCCTAGGAAACTGCTCTGCCTCGCCTTTTGAGTCTGCTCCACCTGTTTCGTGAGAAGCAGACACAACACAGTCCTTCTAATATTAATACAGTAACAAGTGTTACTGTACTAAAGAATTTTAATGCAAACAAGCCTCAGAAAGAAATTTACTCAGGACTACAGCCAAGCTCCTGCTCCTGTTTGAGGCCAAATGTTAACAACAACAAACATAAGGCAAACATAAATCCAACAGTTGACAGAAATAAGAAGTGCCTGTGCCAAAGGGACTGTGGAATCCAAACTTCAGCAGGCTATGCAAGAAAAACAGCAGCAGCCTAACACTGAAAGATGTGTCAGCAAGAGAAGAGAAATAGCCTTGGGATACTTATTTCCATTTAGTAATGGCTGTGCAGCTTACAAACCAAAAGAATTTGACACCTACTGGAACATTTATTAGTCATAACAGGTGTAGTATATTAAAGCAAATCAAAAAACCTCCCATTTTTTTACACTATTTTAAGCAGCATCTTTCTGTGACTCTGCAAAACCTTCCTAAAAAAAATAACTATCTAATGCTCTAACATATCAGTCAGACTGTTTTCAGACAACACAGTAGTTATGAATCACTCAAGCATTTTACCTTCATTTGTGTTTTCTTTCCTCCTTGTCCCCAGCTTGTTGAGTTGTGGGAGGAACTGCTTCCCTGAGAGCCTGCTGTATTCCAGACTCCTCCCTCCTCCTCCTCTTCCCAGCTGGAATGACGTGTTCCTGTCACTGGCCCATCACTCTCTCCCCAGCCATCTTGCATAGATTTAGAACCTTTAGAAAAAGGAAAAAAAGCTCTAAAGCAGTCTACAATACCATGCAGCTGGCGCTGTGACACTGCAACATTAGCTGAGATCATCAGAATCCCAAAGGAACTAAAAAAAATAAAATTCAAAACTGTGTCTTCACTCTAACAGCTGTAAAAACTTGTGCATGAATCCCAAAACCCAAGAGATTTGGTGGCATGTTCACATGTCATGTTTTGCAACTATTTTAAAGAAATGTCAAACCTTTAAAGATATAATAACAATAGGGACCTCTTACACAGATACAGTTGTATTTAAAAGGCAACCTATTATTTTCGAGTGCAAATGAAAGCCTTCAAAGCACACTCAAAAACCAGATGTGCTGAAGACTCTGGTTCAGGTGGTTTATCAATTATTTCCTCTCTCACTTCAAAACTTTAATACTCCCCTTGCCCTACACTCTTCCACAAAATTACAGAACCAGAACTTTTAGGCACAACAACTAAGTAGGATCTGAAGGCAAGGACCTGACATTGTCCTCTGGTACAAACAACACCAAAAGTAATTTAATGCAAAAAAACCCAAACTCCTCTACTACAAATTCTGTTCTTAACGATGTCACTAAAGAGACTTACTAGCAGAGCTGCTTAAGTATATCAGAAAGCTACAACCACTTCACTGTATCAGTTTAGACTTTTCCCTCTTTACTTCTTTTCTTGCTGTTATTCTCCAGCATTGTCACACAACTTGGAATTCTAACCTTTACTGACAAGCCATCAGGAGCTCAAGTCCTCATCCTGTCCACTATCCAACTGTTCTTCCTGCTCTGACTCTTCATTCTGCACATTTATTCCTGTATCTATTTATTCAGCATTTATCTACTTCAGAAAAGATTTCCATCATCAACATCACTTTGTAATAACTAATGCTTTAATTGTCTGGGGTTTGACTGTGGAAATCAGGAATAAGGACATTAACACACACAGCAGAAGGTCTGAATATAAAAAAAGTCAGGAATTGCAATTAGTCTACCATGGGGATCTCTACCCTGATCATAATGAAAATAAGTACAGCAGCATCTTATGGTGGTTTAAGAGATACCTTAAAATGCATCATAAATAAACCCGCAGATGCTTCACAGAAAACAGCTTTTTAAAGGCTGTTCATTTGGGTACTAAAACAGAGGGCTGCTTATGAAACATACTGGTCCAAGTGCAGAAAATCTACCTCTTGACCCTTTAATTGTGCTACTTACACAGAAAAGGCTACACTTAAGTACTATGACTGCAGAGTCAAGAATATAATCTGGAAATGTTATACTGGGTAGTCCCTGCAGCTTTAATTTACTTCTGGTGACAGTGCTTAAATATATACTATGATACTGATCTTAACTACATAACCATACATTATTTTTCTGCACTGACAACTCTCTTGGGTTCTTGAACGTGAATCTGGAAGTGACGTAAAGATCACTTGTCTATATGACACCTACTTAATTTTTTGCATTTGTTGAGTAAGGAGGTACCAACAGCTATAGCACACAAATGAAATTGTGACGATACCAAAAAAAAAAAAAATCTATTACAGAAAACGGAATTTATTCCTACTTCTGCCACAATATTCTTATGCAATGCTGTTAGAACTAAGTAAACCTACTATTTTAAACAGGTGGATAATGGTCTACGCTTCCTTCTTTGGCTCCAAACTGTTGTTTTTTTTTTTTTTTCCTTTTCTGATACAGCTAGTCTGTAACCTGTCCCTAGATTTTGCTCTAGAGCTGGGGACAGCTCACATACAGAGCTGCACGTGTATGTTGCAGTTCCTTGGTTATGGCACACATACAGACCAGTCACAGTATGTGAATGACCATGTGTAGTCTTATGAGACTGTATTAAGCATCAAATCAACAAAAATCAACAAAATTTTCAATGGATCAATTTCAGGAGTTCTAATTTTGGTTATATTTAGGTGTCTATTTATAGATAAAAGAAGACATCCATCTGAACTCAGCTTAGCATCCTCAAAGTGCCAAGTTTGTGTGGCAGGCATGGGAAGCCTGTCATCCACAAAAGCCTGCTACAATGATAACTCTAAAGAAGCAAAGATTATTTTGTTTCAGAAATGGCCAAATTATTTAATTGGGGCGGGAGGAAGGGAGAATGACCAAACAGCATCTATCTACACAGGGTTTAATTTCAAACAATTACATGTTGCAAAAGCAACTTCTGGGCTGGAAACAGTTTTACAGACACATCATCAGTCACATTCAGTAACACTTGTGTATCATCAGTAGATCCTGCAGGAAATTTCACATCCAAATGTTACTGAGTTTGGAAATAACATTGCTTTTGTTTGTTGTTTTTTCCTTAAAAAAACTGATATAAAAATTATACAAACAATGTACATCATCGAGAGTAATATCCACAAAAACTCTTAATATAGCAGAATTTTAACTTTGAAATAAAATTTCAAAATATTTCAACATGTCATTCATGAAAGACACTGCTGTAGGCATTTAGGTTTGACCACAAAGTGCAGTTCTTAAGAGTTACAATTTTTCTCACTTATATAATTGAAAAAATCCATTCAAAGCCAAGCTGCATTATCACAGCATAGATGACCATGTAATAGCCTCCACAGTGGAATTTGTCAGTACTGTGTATTCCTTTTCCTGATATGATCAGAAAAAGTGACTTATCATGTAACAAGTAGGCAGCCAGAGAAAAAGAGAAAAACACACATTTCCTTACTGGAAAAGGGTTTCAGCACTTCCAGAATCAGAGCTGCCCATTTAATTGCTTAGTTAGGAAATTTTTTACTACCTTGAAAGACTAAGTTTCAGTAATTTACAAGCACTTAATACTCATCCATCAAAATCCCGTAATAACATTCAACACTGCTTTTAGGCCTCAGATAATTCCTCCACAGGTGACCTATGCCAAAAGGCCAAACACTAAAAATCTCCAGGGCAATTGCAAAGAAACTGGTATCTGGCCTATACTCACTAGATTTCATGGCATTCGGGGCGTTGGAAGGTGCATTCCCCCAGCCTGTAGTCGATGCTCCTGTATCATCTACTTCACCCCACCCGGGACTGGTTTCATTTGGCTCACCCCAGGCAGACGTACCATTATCTGGAGCAGGTGGAGTGCTTTTGCTCCAGACTGCACAAAGGAGAAAGAGGTTTCATTACAGACCATTTAGACAATGAAGTATTTACTGCAGTGCAGCACCACATCATTAATCTACTGCTTCATTCTTCTTGCTGAGGACTTTAGGTTCTCAGTAGTGTGGGTGCAACAGAATTGACAATCATTCACAACAAATTTAGAGTGGGCACTGACCTCCAGGGATGAAAAGGTAGAGAATGCTACAATGAGTAATACTCTTCTCCCAGGTTAAACATGAGCCCCACATCTAATACTGTCCTCCTGTCTGTGAACTTTTGTGGCTAAATACAAGCACCTAACTTCGGGGTTTTATATACTGAATAAAGAGAAAGGACACATTTGCAGTACATATTAAACCAAGATAGCATTCTTTAAGTGACTTTGAGTCGGAAGAAAATATTACGTAACAATAATATCTTAATATATTTCCAGGCCATATAACTTTTTCTTGTCCTTATTCCAAAGAAGAAAATATTTTTCTAAGTATTCTTTATCATAAAGCCAAGCCAAATTTGACTAAAAAACTAAGTCACAGACCTGCTCAATTTCAACTGTTTCAGAGCAAAAGGTTTTTGACTAAAAATAAGTAAAGATTTTCTCCCCATTTCTCCAATAATTAAATATAAAAAGTGCTATTTGGTCCAGAGAAAGGGAAGCTCAGGGGAGACCTTATTGCTCTCTACAACTATGTGAAAGCAGGCTGTAGACATGTTGGGGGCAGTCTCTTTTCCCAAGTAACAAGAAATAGGACAAGACAAAGTGGCCTTAAGTTGCACCAGGGCAGGTTTCAATTGTACATTAGGAAAAACTTTTCACCGAAAGGATTGTCCAGCACTGGAACAGGCTGCCCAGGGAAGTGGTTGAGTCACCATCCCTGGAGTTATTTAAAAAACCTGTAGATGCTGCACTGAGGAACATGGTTTAGTCATGGACTAAGCAGTGCTGGTTTATGGTTGGACTCAAAGGTTTTGATTCTGTAATTCAACCTGTTCTTCAGAGCTCAAATTGAATATGCAGATTTGTCAGCTAGCGAACATTTTCTTTTCCTGGTGAGGTGACCAGTACTCAGATCACAGTTACTGAGGCACAACAAGCAGAGGACTGACTGATTCAAATTTTAAAGACTTTAAAAGCAGAACCAAATAGTCAAAGAAGAATTTGGTTTTCTTTATAGAATAAAACTATCAGGAATAGGAATCTAAAACCATCTCGCTAATGCATTAAGGTTACTGTCATATATAGGAGCTTGCTGAAGAAAGGAACAAGACTAGTACCTGATGCTTGTGATTTGCTAGTCATTGGAGTAGGCAGGCTCTGCTCCCGTGGGGCCTGTCCTCCTTGTGAGTTCTTGTCCCACAGATTCACATTCTTGTAGTTATAACTGCTAGGATCTCCCCACGCCGAAGTGCCATCATCAATATCCATTTTTCGACTGATTGACTGTGGAGAAGGTTCTTCCCAGCCACTAGGCTCCTCCTCTTTGGGGGCAGCTGGCTGTGGTCCGCTGTTCCAATTTGGGTTTGGAGGCCGCCCATTACTTGGAGTTTGGGGCGGTGGACCCCAGGAACCAGAAGACTCCTGCTGTTGCTGCTGGTGCTGTTGCTGCTGCTTGTTCCAGGAGTTGGGCTGTCGACCCGTCTCATTCCACGTTGAAGTTCTTTTACAATCGTCCCATCCACCCTTTGAAGCAGAGCTTGTATTTGCACCATTACCCCAAGTTCCAATCTCATTTTGCCCACCTTCACCCCAGCCAGACACTGGCTTGTTTCCTGCACTTTCCCAGTTACTGTTTTTCGTTTGGTCAACTTCCTCTCCCCAACCGTTCTTTCCAGAAGACCATCCTTGATTACTTTGCCGTCCACCCCACCCCTGATCCTTACTAGAGCTGTCATTCCAAGAGGAAGATGATTTTTCTTCTTGCCTTCCTCCTCCCCAATTAGAAGAATTGGAGTTCTTATAGTCATTCCATCCTCCAGTATTTTTGGGGTCCTTCCACTCCGTTGGGGTTGAGAGCTCACCCCATCCAGACTTGTTTTGATTGCTTTGGCTGGGTACATCACCCCAGCCCCCTGAGTTCTTTGTCTGTGTGGCAGAGCTCTCCCACCCCTCAGTTCCTTTATCAGACTTCCCCTCGGGCCGTGGCATCTCTTCAATATCCCACACGGTATCTTGCTTAATTTGAGTCTGGCCCCAGCCGGTGTTTGAAAGCACTCGGGGGTCCAAGTCAGTCCTGCTCAGCAAAGTCTGCAGGACTGCCTGGCAATCAGGATGCGTAGGCCTGTATGATCGGCGTCCAGAATTGTGACTGTCACTACTTCCTGCTTTGTGGTTGCTTCCAGTGCTTTGACCTCCAACCTCACTTCCCGCAGAGCTGGAAGATCTTCCCCAACAGGGAGCCTGGGAATTGCCTTGGTTTTCAGGAAGAGGGTGGCCTTTTTGATTGTCCCATGCTCCAGTGCTAGAATTTGGTTGGTTTGGACCACTCCACTCTCCAATCTTCAGTTCATCAGACCCAGACAGCTGTTTCCATTCTCCCTGAGAGACCCCAGATGTTAATTTGTTCCCTTCACCCCATTTGCTTTCATTTGCATGCTGAGGGCCAAAGTTCCAAGACCCACCACCCGTAGACCGGTTACTGTTATCCCAAGAATCACTTCTTGACCCATTAGGTTTTTGAACAGAAGCTCCTTTCCAGGAGTCCTCTCTATCCTTTCCATTGTTCCCATGGTTTCCAGAATTGCTCTGCCCAGAGACTGTGTCAGTTCCAGAAGACCCCCTAGCTGTACCCCAAGATCCAACACTCCCAGTCTTTCTTTCTCCAGTGCTTTGAGAAGGGGTGTCAGTGCTCCTGGAAGGGTTCCCCAAGCCCATTTCAAAGGGCATTCCCTTATTCTCCATAGGGTTTGGTGAACTTAAGTTCAAGGAGTTAGTGTTTCCATTTTTTGGTCCATCAGTGTTATGAATTTGAGCCTGTTCTCTGCCAGAGACAAAGTTAACACCCGCATTTTCCATCTTTGACTGCTGTTCCCTAGAGGTCTGACCTACTGTGCTAATCTGTGCATTGGAGCTACCACTATCAGATTCCAGAGTTCCTTTCCTGGAATTGCCCTCTTGAACCAGTGCTGGCCAAGCAGATGGGTTGCTATTTGGGTTAAAGTTGCTGAAGCCAGAACCGGGACTGATTCTGTCTTGTCCACTCAAGTTCCTCCAATTACCTAGTCCATTGTTACTCTCGGCAGCAGGGTTGGAAGATTGAACAGATTTAGCCTTGGGATCAGATTTCCAGGCCCCAAGATTACATTCGTTTCCAGCGCTTCCAGACTGGCACTGGCTTCCTTTTCCTTTGTTACTAGTGGTGCTTCCTGGCAGAGCATTCTTCTCCAAGCCAGGGTTCGAGGCACTGTTGTTATCGGTGGTGTTTTCGGAAGAAGACTCAGCATCTTTGCTGGCAATACAAGGCCACTCTTCCATGTCAGACCCGTCTACAATCACCTTGTCCCAGATGTGAGTTGGGTTGGCGTTGGTGCCGCTGTTGGAGGAGGCTCCAGGACCCCAAGTGGAATTTGCATAATTTGAAGCAGCAGCACCTCCAATTGCTGAATCTAAAAGAAAAAAAAAAACAAACCCCAAACACCCAAAGAGGTCATTAATAATCCGTATTATTTACAAGCATAGAATATCAAATTTTTGACATCAGTTATCCCACTTATTTTGCAGAGCATAAACTCCATAGTAACAGCTGCAGCAGTATTCGTACTGAATATATACTGTTACTACCAGTACCGGCTCATATGACAGCTTCCATGAAAATAAGGCAAACAGCTTAAAAAAACTGGGTAACTCCCCTCCTAGCCTCAATTCCTATGTTATATATTCCAAAGCAAAGACCACCATTTCTGGTTGCTAGTACTTTCAACAGAAGATAAGATCAGCTTTCAGTGCCTGTCTGAGGTGTTCAGTTCATTAGCTTGAACAATGAACATCCAACTAATGCCTTCCGGATCCCCCTTCACTGAGGGCCACCATTAAGGATCCAGACTTTACAGCAAGGTTAGAACTCCCTTGTAAGCTTTGAATATTGATGAACAGTAGTTTGTCTTCATCAACTAAACCCCACCTACCAAGATCCAAAAGATCAAGCAGTTCCTAAGTACATTCTGTTCCTTCTGTTGCTTTAACCTCAAAAGCAAACTGAACAATAGCAAGGAACTATGACTCCACTGATATTTTTATCCATCTATCTTTTTAGCACAGAGTAACCCTTATTTTTCCCTTCCAATTAAAAAACTTTCTGAATTAGACAGATCACAGGAAGAGCTTAAGGAGGGCAAAGACAAGCTCAAAAGACTGCAAGGTTGCTGTCTTTTGAACTTAGAAATGGTTGAGCCAATGCATGATGCATAGGCAGCTATGAACTTAACAAGATCTTCAAAACAGTGACTTTAACAGAATATTTTATTTCTGTGAAGACATTCTGAAAGTATTTAAGATTGGGGTGCTTGCTGACATATAGCACGCTAAGACACAATTTAATGGATTATTTCAGGAAACCAGCTTTCCCTTGCTATATTTGACAGTGGCAATAACCATAACTGTTGAAAGACTTTCACCAATAACATTTAAACCTTATTGTCCAAAACTGTCTTGTATGTCCTGAATTATCATTGGTATTGGAAGAACTACATAGAACACCCATCATCTCAATCCCTTGTATTGGTATGAGACAATAGTATACTTGGTGTCATCTTTCAGGGCACTAGTTTTGCCAGAAGGATTTCAATCCTGGTAGAAAAAGGTCCACATGGAGAAGGATTACACGTTAACTTTTAATATTAAATCCTCACCAACGCCACCTATGACCATCTGGTGAATATAAGAATGGGAACAAGTAGGTAAGCTACTTTATCTTCCCCTTTGGGAACCTGCTTTTGTTTTCTTTCATGTGGCATGAATTAACCACAGTATCAGTGCATATATTGGACTGAATTGGGCCCAACCTGAAGTTCAGTTTGTCAACAGCCAGATCTGAGGTGGGAAAAATGATGTACGAGGCAGATAATACTGCACTTCCATAAGCACTTTGATGGAGCACCTAAGGTCAGCCCTGGTCTCTCTTTTGTCCAGCTGCTCATTCTCATTCCTTTGGCATACCTACTCTCACATGCTAGCACGTGTGCTCTCATTGATATTGTTAGGTGAATGGGTAAAAGAAAAGTCATCTGGACTGAAATTAGCTTTAAAAACCAACCTGATTTAATTTTAATACAAGTCAGCTCCCCAGCCCAGTTAACTTGTTATGGTGCAGAAAAATGGATGAGGTGAAGCAGGTCTCAAGGACCCATATTCTTGGTACTCCTGACTTCCCTCAGGGTAATGCAACTAACCACTGGCTAATACAGCCAAGTAACATCTTAGTTGTTAAAGCACCATTAAATGAAGTGTAAAAATATGAGAATTCATAACATCAAATTTCAGCCTCAGAAAAGCAAATATTATGTGTCAAATAATTACATATAGCTTAAGGAGTATTATCAAAGTATCAAGTATTATCAAAATACTTCCAAATGGTTCTCATATAGTACACCCAGCAGCAAAAAGATGTTGCTCATGAGAAGTTTTGAAAATGTTTAGAATGCTTCACTGCCACAAATTCTCCTTAATCTACCACACTAACTGTGAAGGCATACCAGTGCTAGGATTTCATATAGGAACGATAGACTTTGGAGCATGTTTTGTTTCAGGTGTTTCATCAAAAGCAGTTATCTCCAAGAAACCTGTTTTTAAACTGATTAGTTAAAATTTTGCCATTGTAGTTTGACATTCACCTTCTCCTCTCTTAAACAGCAATTATCAAAGACAAGATAAATAATCTGTGAAACAGGTATTTCCTACAAATGAATTCAAGTAGTGAAACCACAAAACAAATGGCATTATTAAAAAGGGTTCTAGGAAGATTCATAAGGGCAGCCATCCCATTTAGCTTACTTGATTCTGTACAAGTCACGTCTGTTTTTAATTCCGAACCACAGAGCACTGAAAAAAGTTTCGTTTCCATGATGGTAAAAAAATCACCATCTCATTGATCTGGCATGATTTTCAAAGAAAACTCAGACATGCTGGTATTGTTATTTTCTTCTTTTTGACTTTCAAGTATTTAATATTCCTTTTTTAAACACCCTTATTGTTATAATTGAAGTTGTCCTTGACTTTGCAGGTCACCTAAGTTCTTCTTTAAAAGGCAGGTATCTTGAGTGGAATTTTGTTTGTTCCACTATTATAATTTAAGAAGAAATATTACAGCTACTGCAATTCACCAAGGGTCTAAAAAATTCAGGAGCAGCTATAACTTCCCCATGCTCACAAAACAATTAATCCTAAAATCAATTTATCCTCTGGAACACAAAAAAAATGGAAAAGTGAAAACAGAACAGTTGCCACCTGTACAAAAAGGCTTATCTAAGTAGAAAACCCAAGATTACTACCAAAAAAAAAAAGTAAGGAGCAATAGGTCATCTTTCTGTTTCATCCAGACAAGACTTGACAGACACCTGCCCTTTGCAGACCTGGCATCTACATGTCTGTTTTACCAGATACAAAAATGTGACAAGACAGGAAATGCTTGTCAAAGAAACCCGAAGAGCCATTAAGAACTACTCAGTGACAGCTATAAAACGCTGTTTTATTTATGCCTTGTGTTTACCTTGCTGCAGCAGTTCAGCAACCAATTAAAACCACTCAAAACATACTTGAAAAAAATTAAACCTCCTGTTTCATCTAGTAGTAAAAATTATATCCACTGCTGCCAACAGAAGCATGTACACTGAAAGAGAAGAAGCTCTCCAAAAGCAGTCTGAGGAGTTTTGTTATATAATGACAGGCTTATGCACAATTTCAGCCATCCCTTTTCTGCCATGCACCAACACGTTCATTCAATATTATTTATTATCGTCACTCGCCTGTTGCAGTCCCACTGTCGCTCTGCAGCAGTGCTCCTGTCACTGGTTGTGCGTTGTTTGGGTTTGCTCCTGGTGCTGCTGGGGAGGGAGGCCCTGCTCCACCCCCAAGGAGCATACAGGATGGCGGAGGGGGCTGCCCACGTTTCAGTAACACTTTGTGGTCCTGCTGGCAACGGAATCGCGGCGGCACCTCCCGAGGCATGTAGCGGGCGGCGCTTGGCGGTTGTCCGTTCGGCACTGCCACCCTTTTGGCATTGTTGCCACCATTGACTGGTGGCGATGGAGAGTTGCCAATTGGGCTGGCAGCCACTGGTTGGCTTAAACTTGGTTTCGTCACTTCGGGCACTGCAAAACAGGAAGAATGAAAATCAGAAGTTTTTCCAGTTAAACCTGTGTTAGTTACAAGCACTCACTGTGACACTTAGCTTTCAGTATTTAATTTCTGAAATACTGCACAGCTTCCACCTCCTCAACAACCAAGAACAATTTAGAGAAGCAGGAATAAGCATAGCAGCAGACCTTTTGCTTCCATGTGGAACTCTACAGTCCAGGATGAAACTCTACCTTCATCAAGTATTTTGCTCTAAGCCCAAAATTTCTTGCAAATGTAAAGCTGGCAAAGAATATACCCTAGACAATGAGTCATTTTAAAATATGAGCAGTCAAATATAACTGGCTCCACCTTCCTGATCTTCAACTGGTTTTTGGACTGTTATGCATCATCTTTATGGGAGATCTGAAATCAGAACCCAAGTTTTCACCTGTTTACTAGGCTACATAGCCACTGCCTAAACAAACAAAAAGATGGGAAATAACCTGCCTCCTCTTGGATTCAGAGTTAACACATTTGAGTTCTCTGTGCTGCTCTTAAGTAAGGCAGTAATAGCTGACTCTCACCCAAAAGACAGTCCTACACAGAGCAACTGTATTTGGCTCACTTAAGGTTTCTCTGCTGGTCACCAGGTGCCCCTATAAGCAAAGACAAGCTGGTCCTGAGGACTATTACGTATTGGAGAAGAAAACCACAAATCCCTGAGGAGCTAACACCATCACAAAATTTGCTTAAGAGCCTCTAGACAAACTAAGCATAATCAGTAAAACTTTTACAAATGTGAGATCAAGACAAGTGGGTCTCTCTTTGGCAACATGAATGCACTATTCTCCACGTTTTATTTTTATAAGGGTTTTCAGTTTTCTCTATATAGGCTTCGTTGCCCAAACCCCAAAAAAGTGTTGTTAGCCATAAAATCAAGTTACTATTTTAGTCCTTTTCTTTCACTAATGGCAGTTTCCCCACAAAATTTATCAAAAACTGATGAACAAAACAAGATTAAATATATTTTTACTTCAGCTAAGTTATTAAGTTCAACTTTCAAGATGCTCACTCATCAGTTCTGCCTTCTCTACTGGACTTTTATGTGCCTGAATTCAAGTTTCCAAACCCAAGTAATCTTCATTCATTTTGGTACCTCACTACCAGCAGTACTTTTGCTGTCTATCCTTCCCTTTATATGGGTGGTTTCAGTCTTTGGTTATTTGTCTAAAACCTCTGTAAAACAGAGAACTGAGTATTTCAGCTACCTATCTTATCCACAATCCTCACTCTTTCTTCAAGTATTTTGATGCTGACAACACATCAGCCAAATAGTTGTAGGTTCTCCATTTTAATCACCTCAACTTTCATTTCTCCTGAATACTCATATTTGGTATTTCATCTTGACTCAGAAGTCCCCCTCCTTTTCTAACAGTTCTGATCAAGATCTGAATCTTGGCTCAAGTCAATAAAAGTATTCCTTAGGATCAAAGATTCTTACCTTTGGTTTTTTGATCTGTGACCTGCAAATTAAGAGCAAGAATGTAAATAGAGTTTTAAGCAGCTCAAAACAAACATTGAACAGGTTGTGCTAAATCACAACCTTAATATATTAGCACAAGAACAGAATTTATTGTTGAATGAAAACAACCAACTGATGAACTACAAGTCTAAATACTATTCCTAGCCATACACACACACACACACGAAATTTTCAAAAGTACTATAAATCCTGTAATAACTCTGATGCAAAAGTCCCTGGCAGAAACAATCATTACTTCACTCATGATGATTTTAAGTACTCAACCGTCCTTCCTCATCCCAAACACGGCTTCCAAAGTACAAATAGACACGCGCTACAGCACAACAATTCTCTCAGCTTTTGGAGGTGAAGTATTGCAACTAAAGTGTAACAAAGCCTTCCTTCTGTGAGAGTATCCTTACAGCTGACTGTTGGGGCCTGAAGTAACCACAGCAGTCTGTCTCTCTGCCATCTTCCCACTTCACCTTTCCCAGAACACCTCTTCCAAGGAGAAGTAATTCTAAACCTTACTGGATTCATTTCTACACTTACAAAAAGTACCAGCAACACCTATAAAGGAAATCTACGGAATTCAACAAGTCAGTGACTGAAATGAGCATTCACACTGGCCAATATACTCAACATAGGTTTTGCTACATTGTTTCAGCATAGCAGATTTCAAGCTGCAGTAGCGACAAACACATCACTGGTATATTCTCTGGAATTGTGTGTATTGTAGCATTTTTTGAACCTGTCCATCATGAGTTCCACTACACAATAATGAAAAAACCCTAAAGATCATCATGTGTCAGGTTCTATGACACCTATTCTTAAAAGAAATTGCTGAACTAGTCCATAATTCTGGAAAGCACACAGAGACAGTATAGAATAATGAAAGCACAAGTAAAAAGCAGTTTATTGTTGAAACTAACCAAGCCAGAACTCCTTTGTATGGTAAAGAATAAAAAGGCAAACTGCACTAAATTGCTATGGCATCATTTACTTTGCAAAGATGAAAACTGAAATATGCAAAGTGGAACATTCACTGAAATACAAAATCTTAAGCATTGTAACTTCACAGACACACACTATCCCCAAGTCCCAAAGACAATAAAAATGCATCTGTACCAAAACTGTGTCTGTACCAAGCCAGACATCAATTTTCAACCTCACTTATGAAAAATCCTCTATGCATCAAATTACACCTTCTTCTGCAAGAGTTAAAAATTCTGTTACACACTTAATTGACCCTGATGCTTCACTACTAAAGGAAAAAGGGAAAACAAAAATTCATTAATATGATCTGGTAATGCTGATAAGATTACTACAGTCAACAGTAGACATGCTTCGTAAATTAGTAAGTTGTCTACTTGGAAAAAAACCATTTTACCGTATCTTTGAAGAATTCTACATGATAAAGTGCATTAGTTTAGACTAAAAAAAAAAAAAAACAACCAAAAAACTTCTGTCTATAATGTCTTTCTCCTAGTCAAAATGATCTGGTTATGTGATTGTTTTCATCTAAAATTCAAAAGCTGAAAAAACATGACAGTATCTCAGATTTACAGCTGTCATCTCTGTGGGTAACCTACGAGCATCAGCAGGGTGGGAGCAGCTACAGTGAATGGGAAAGTGGAAAGAAGCTCAGCCTACTGACAAGCTACCAAACAGCCCCTGGACACCAACCACAGATATATTTACGCTGTGAACTTGCTTGTAAAACCTCTCTTAAAGTGATTTTTAAAAAATTTTAATTTTTAAGTTTTAGATGATCCAGACAGAACGATTGTTTCATGTTAAACAAACTTAGTTTGAAACAGTATCCTGAAATCATAGCTACTTATTTGGTGAATGCCTCCACAGTCACTAAGAATGAACACACACACTTAAGTTTTATCCATTCGGCTGCCCTCTTTGCTATTCTTATGTATCTCCAACTATTACTGTGAAGTTTGGCCTCTAGGAGATTAAATCACTTAGTCTTTACCCTTCCTGAGAGTGTGGCGGAATATGTACTGCACAACTTAGTAGGTGAGAGACCACACATGAAAGCTGGCATATCTCTTTTGTATTCAAAGCACCAATTCCTCAGTAAACACAGCACTGTTATCAAGATGATTCATACAGCCCTTTCAACTTTCCCTTTTATCACTGAATATCAGCACATAATCCTCAAGTCTCTACTCTTTATTCATAAGGGTCTGCTCCTCCTGGTTTCTACATACATTTTTTGTACTTGAACATTAAACAGCACCAACACTAAGGCAAAAAGACACTGAAGAGACCTTATCCTGTAGCTACTGCTCTTTTGCACTATTATTTGGGGATGTATCAACTGGATGAAGACAACTGACACACACATTTATCTGCACCCAATTTAAACTGATAGACTCAAATTGGTGAAAAAGCCAGATTAAAAAAGATGCTGGATAAGCCAAAATTTAACTGAAGTTGGTGCTGTCTGTTCTTAGCAGAAACCCACAGAATCTAAGAGTAAACACCTGATCTTTCACCACCTGATCTGTTGTTACTGAAGCAACTGAAAGACAGACTACTGAAAGAAAATAAAGCCTTCTGCTCTCAGTTTCACTTAATCATTGAGGTTGGAAGGGACAGCCTCTGGACATCTAATCCACATTTCCCACCCCTGTCCCCCACCTGGCCCAAAGAGGCTCCTCAATTCGAAACAAAATCATCAAAACTAGATTGCACAGGACCACATCCACCTCAGTTTTGAGCATCTAAAGACAGAGGTACCACAACCCCTCTGGGAAACCTGTTCCAGCGGTTGCCCAGTCACATACACGCACAAAAAAGGAGCCTTTTTATGATTAAGTAGACTTTCAATACGTGCATAATGCCTTGTGCTTTGCCACTGGGCACCGTGGAGAACAGTCTGTCTCCATCTTTTTACTCCCTTCTACTAAGTATTTATATACATTGATGAAATCCCCCAAGCCTTCTCTCCTCCAGGATGAAGTCGTAACACTCCCAGCCTCTCCTCATTTGTCAGATCCTCCAGTCCCTTACTCATCCTAAAGGCATTTTGCTGGACTTGTTCCAGGGTGGTTGCACCTATCTTATACTGGGAAGCCTGGAAAGGATTTTACCACTAAAAAGCACGAATAACGCCATAAGAGACTCAAGTTCATGTTTCAAGTTAATTCCTAGAACAACCTACCAGATGTTTTTGCAAAATACAGACCTTCTAATACATCAAGTCTCATACTCATTTTCTGAGCAATTTTTGGTGACTTATCAAATTTCCACAACTCAGACTTGACCTGATACACTTCAGGAAAAGTGCCCTTAGCTATGGAAAATGTAAAATGCAAGTGATACTTAGCAAAAAAATAAATTGAATCTTCAGGAGTAAATATTTCATATAAACTTCCTTAAGGATTAAAAAAAAACCCAACCCAACAAAAATCTTCCTGCTCTAATAAATATTTACTCAACTTTACTGCAAGAACTGCAAAGGCCCATCAGTATTTCCATCCACAAACACCTCAAATGAGCAGCAGTTGCGTAGAGAGAGATCAAAAGAAGCCATATTAAGTAACTTAAATACTTTGTATCAAAAAGCTTCTTTTACTTTACAAGGAGAAGAAATGTCCAAGTTAAACATTTCAGTTCCAGAAAAAAGATATGAAAAAGTGTCTTTAAAGAAGTACTACTCTAAACAAATTTTTAAGTTCAAATACCAACAATTTAACATCTTATTGCCACCAATACTACTTATGTTTCAGCTGGATAAAAGAATTCGAATATTGAAACGCACCTTCTGAGCAGAGTCCTTCTTTTTCTTATCCTCTTTCTTCCTTTTCTTGTCTTCCATTAACTGTTCTTCCCTTTCTTGCTCCTTCTCTCTGCCAAAACATGAAAAACAATGGTCTGAGCAAAATCAAGCTGTGTAAGAGCCACACATACTATAAACCTCTTGCCTGCAATAAAGGCAGTCAAGCTACCAGATTCCTCTTACCATACTTCATTTCCATCTGAGGGTTTCAGACGGATTGTGATAAGAAAAGCACCTTCTAGCTCAGTACGGCCATAATCATGCCACATGCTGCCGAAAGGAAAATTCTTTTATTTGCATCAAGTCTGTTATGGCAGTTCCCTACATAAATTAATCACATGCCTGATAGCAGAAAATATCTTCAAGACATTTTGGCCAAAGTATTCTTATAATTGGGTCATGCTATTATTTAACAAAGAGTCTCATGAATCTTTTCATATGGTAAAAAAAAAAAAAAAAAAGGGAAGTTGTAATTTAATATAAGATAGTTTGGTCTGATATAACATTTATCTTCACAAGGGGAAGAGATTATTCTATTGCCTGTAGCTATGTCACTTGTAAGAGACTAGAAATGTCATATCAAATCAAACCTATCATTTATTATACAAATCTCTAATTTAATTTCTAGGCTATTGTACCCACCCACAGAATTTTTGTGATGAAACTTGTAATACAAATTACTTTCCAGGAATCTATTTTTTCCCACAAGAACATTCTTTCAAAAAAGGGAAAAAAAATATATGCAGCTGCTATTGTTGTCAAGCCATCATCTTGTTGCTATGTTCTGTATCAAATAAGAAAGTACCATGGAATAGTTAATTTACTGCATGTATACTATTGGCTGAGCTGTTTCTATGGTGAATCACATTTTTGTTAACCAGTTCTCTTCACCTCCTTATAAAGAAATTTAAGGCCAAGTTTCCAGCTTACTTGGAGTAATTTCTTTTTATAGGGAAAGATTAAGACAAAGATCATTAATGTAAAAAGGTGATCTGATAGATGAGGAATAGGATCAGAGACTCTACGAATGGGAACCAAATAACAAGTATAATCCACAATCTTTCAGAAGAAAATTTTATAAAAACTGGAACAACATTACAAACAAACCTGGAGTTTATAATAGTACTGAACTATTTCTTATATTTATGCCTAAATCAAAGGTCTTTTTTGACCACAGTTTAGAAAACTTCAGAGTTGAGTTGGCTTGGCAGTCACATCATACAGACTTTTTCTTGAATTGCATTTATAGGGTAAAGGTAATATCTTTGTTTTCATTTTCACTAAAGATGCCAAAGCCAGTGGGCAAAGAGACATTTACACAACTGATTCCTACAAAAATATTTTGAGATGCTATATACTAATAGCTTCCTGATGGAGGACTTCCAAGAACTCTCTAAATGACAAAGGTTCTAGAGAGAGTAATAAATGTCTTCCTGGTTTCCTGAAGTTGGGCTCTCTTTCTTCATACATGGACAAAATTGATAATGGCAAGATGAGACCTTAGTAACAACATCCTGAGGTTACCACCAAATGCAGTTACTACCCAATCTTTCAGCGAAGCACTGGGGAGCTTTGTATACTTTGCATTGTCTGCCATAGAACTGAGAAAATTTTTCATTTTCTACTGCAAGCAATATGAAAAAGCTCTCCTGTGACGCCCTCACATCCAAAGTTGCTATGACTTCAAATTATGTTTAGTACTTTTGTACTGTCAAGCTACGTACACCTTTTGGGCTGCAGTGCAAGTTACAAGTACACTATTTCCAAAAACCTTTCTTGCAGCAGGCAAATGTCTAAGAAGAAGTTTAAAAGTTTAAAAAGATCTGTCTCAAAAGAGCTGCTGAAAAATGGTAGGATCAAAATACAAAATGACTTCCAGTAACTGCTTGGCACACATGCAGCCTTCTATTTAAAAGCACTTTCCTTACTTTTGTGAGCAGAAGAGAAGGGAATAGAAAAGAAAGAGAAAAGACCCACATACACAATCACAGCTGAAGCTATGGCTTACAGTGACATGCAGCACTAAAAGGATCCAAGGACAAAAGATTCATAGCCTGAAAGTAATCACCTAGTTATGGTCTGCCTTTGTGGTAAATTTAGGACATGGAGATTGCTATTGCTGCTGCCCTGTTTTTTGATCTATGTGGACTAAGGCTGCAAAGAAGCCCTTTGTTTTGCATGACAACCTCCCCTTCTGCTCTTTCAGTGGAGATGCACATTTAATATTCCATTGGGTGCATCCTCAACAACCACAATACACCAGCAACCAGTACTTAGTTTACTTTATTTAGGCTTCAATTCATGTAAGCTCTACTAAGGTGGAAGGGACCTATCTGAACACTTGGGCTACATCACATGTATGACACCACAGAGCTCCCGACAAAAAGCTGAGTGAAACCTCACAAACATGTCAGAAGTATGAAGTTACACTTTCCAAATGACAGAGCAAGACTAGATGCTACAGACCCGCTAACAATGTACAGCCATGGTGAAAGTTCACTGAATTAAAAGGGTAAATATCTTATTGTTATTTCGGGTATCAGATGTGCTGTCTTCCCAATTCCACTCTGATGCATTTCACTAATGTTTGTTTTATGAGCAATGATATTCCTTTTCAGTGGGATACAAGATGCTTGTTGAACACAAGTTTAACTTGCAGTGTTAAATGTTCTGAAAAATTTAACATCAACAAAGCTTTCAATCACCTCCTCAATTCATTCCAGAGATAATGCTGCCTATTAACTTCTCATTAGCCAAAAGATAGTTCTTCCTGGCCTGATGAAAACTCGGGGATCCATCATGTGCTTTCCAGCAAACAGCTGTTCAGACTGAGGAGATCAACAGGGGGAGAAAACCCATCAACTTCAAGCAGAGTGAATTTAGAGTAATACAATGGGGTGTGGTTCCGGGTTTTGTTATGAGCACACTATAATGGGAACACGGACACACCACAACCCTGAAGAGGAAGTCTGCTAAATTGCTATCAGCAGCCAGGTTTTTAATCTAGTTTTTTTCAAGAAAGCACGTGTTGATCTAAAAATATGACCTAAATGCACTTTAACATCTCCCACAAAATCTTAGAATCGATATTATTAAGAAGTATTTCAAAAGCATACCACAGATTTTAATTCCAAGTATTTAAAGCAAGGCATATTAACAGCTTACAAATGATGAGAAACTGTAAATTGTAATCCAAGATGTTATTTTCATTCGAAAAAAACCCAAACCCAAATAAACCCAGTAGCTATGATGCATTACCCCGTATCTAAGTTCTTAAAACAACCTCTTCTGGCTAAGTCAAAACCAATCATTTTATAGAACAGAAGTTTTTTACACTAGCTAACTAGAGACGTAACAGAAAACAGTTGTGAAATTCATGTTATTAAAATATCCATTTCAGGAAAAAAAAAGAAAAAATAGACATTCAAGAAATGTATTCTGCCTCAAAACAATTTACCTGTTTTGGAAATTGATAATTTCCTGCAAAATTTTAATACTAATTTTTCCAAAAAATTCTATTTTAAAGAGTTGCTCTGACAACATTATGGGCTTAAGGCACAGGAAGAGGACAGAAGTTGTCTTTGAAGCTCTTGCTGTCATGAACTGAACTGTGAAACGAGATGACGTGCTACACACTGCACACTATCTGTTGCCAACACACTTTGATAGGCAGAGATAAAGTGTCACAGAGTATTAGTCTACACAAGCCCCATAATCCTGTAAGGTCACCCTCAAACTAAAATAGCACCAAAAAAATATAAGTGAAATATAAGAAATAAAAATTCCTGGAGTGGCACTTTAGTGCACACAACTCCCAGTTTCTTCTGCAAGACCATAGGACAACAGTTCCTCACAGGTGAAGATGTGCACCAGATACCAGTGAGTCCTCTTCCCTCCTCCTGACCTTACACTTTACCTCATTTCAGTACAGTCAACTTGAGTTAGCTACACTGTGACACAGCAGAGACAGTTAACCTCCACAGGTGCACGCTGTTCTCTGTGTTGTGATAAGCACAGGATGATTTACAAACCTGCTTCCAAACTGTGAGCCAACTTGTTCATCTTCTTTCAGAACACATGGGATTCTGAAACCACACTTGCAGGACCAGAAGCATTTTTACATCTATGTAACTACCAGGTCACTTGAACAACTGCTAAATCTTCCTTCAAGCCCTCAGCCACAACTAGCCAGAGCTAAAGGCCTTTACCGTATACAGAGAATGATTTGCATGCACAGATCACTGTCGCTTAGAAGCAAAACTATTAACAACATATTTCAAGTCTTTTGGAAACAGATGGAAAGACTCAAAACTTGATTAAACCAGAAATTTAATCTACAATAAGGTATCCAACATTGGTCAAGGTTTGAAGCAAAAAGAATTTCCAGTGAACTCTAACTACAGGCATCTAGCTTCTCAACATTTCTGAAAGTTTTCTCAGTATTTTGATAAATTATACAGCCTGGATACCAGCAGAATTAGGCATCACACATTGCTGTCTCAGATGCGTTGCAAAACACCTTTATAACAAGCTCAAGTGCAGGTGCAACTTCCAAGACAGAAGCTCCTCTCAATCAATACAGGGACAAAATCTCTTACAGGAAAGTAAAATGTCGTCAACAGTGCTGTTTCATAAACATCTTGCTGCCACTGGCAAGTGGTTTTCATTTTCTTCCACTTTATTTCTCTTCATCAAGCTCTGTCCTTGACCTTCACTTGCTTGGACCATCTCTGGAACTCAGCTGAGTGTATGGGAAGTAAATTCAACTCACAGTAATGCATTGAAATGCATAAGCTGATTAGAACTAAGGGTCATGAGCAATGAAGAAAAGGCACACTACAAACTCCCAAATGAGTTCTTTGAGGTGCAAGCCCTTCTTGCTGCAGCAACAAACACTGGCAGTCTACAGCTCAAAATGCTCAAGGTGGATGAAAGCTTTTAAATCACATCAGGAAGCAGGATGTCGGAGACTAAAAATGAAGGAAAATCAAATGCACCACAACTGGAGCATAGAAATCCTTACAATTTTACTTCACTTTCATTTAACATACCCCACTTAACAGACATGCTCCATTATTTCAGCAGCATGAGAAGAGTGTGGCATGTCCAAACATGCAAGTGTGCTCCAGCACATTTAAAGAGAACATCAAACAGAAGCAAGATGCAACACAGCATGGAATAAATCCCAGGGCTGACAGACCCTACATTCCTAAAGGTAACATTACTTCCACTAGACTAAGCCATGTAAATAAAGAGTTATGATCTTGCTGATCAAAAGAGTCAAAAGGGGATTAATTAATTTTATTTAAAAAAAGTTAAAATACTCAACATCACAGCCTTCCTTCTTATTAAGCAATGCTTGCATGCATAGACTATACAGCCATAAGCCATACAAAACCTAGTTACATGAGATATAGACATTTCAAAAGTCAGTCTTTAGGCTGAACTGACAAAAATGGAATATGAAATTACTTTAGGCCAAATGACTTCTGATGTTTATAAGGAAAAACAATTGATCCTTCAGAATAGCATCCCTGAAGATCCAGGATATAAAAACTTCAATGAGGAAAAAAAAAATTATTTGTTTGCTTGAAATGAGACTGAAGTTCACAGCATCACTGAAAAACTGCAATACTGATGTAAGGGATAAACTGAGCTCAAAATTGACCATTTATTAGAAGGATGATTGTCCCACACTTTCTGAATGTGAAATAAAGATAGCAGAACTCAGCCCTTCGGTACAGTATGAAATTAAGACTTTCATGTTTTCTACATGTGTAAATAGTACGTACACCATATGTAAGACATCTCTCTCTCCCAGAGAAAGCTGTGGATTTTATACACACACAATACATACTCACCACGTATTAAATAGAAAGACTTTAGAAAGTGTGTTTTTAGAAGTGCTCTAAAGCAGCATTTTCAAAAGATTATTCCTTTTCAAGGACTTAGAGTAAGCTGCTTTTTCCTCTCTTTGGCTGAAAACCAAAACAGTGTCACAGCAAGAAAGTTGTGCACTTTATATAGCGTATCTGGCACAACCGATACGCCTTTATCACAGCACAACATCAGTAACTTGACGCTGCTGTAGAAAATAACCAACTTTAAAACATCAGTAAACTGACTTTGCTGAAAGAACACTTTTCTAAAGGAATACTCTTATAAACTGTTATTACACTTGTTAACAGAGTAAAATTAATTCTTTGTGGTGTGTTCTATATATACATACACCTATGCACAATGATTTACAGAATAGAGAGACAACAACTGAGCATAAAGGGCTCTTTACTTAAAAGAACTGGATGGTATAAGCCCTACAGTACAACAACAAATGCTCATAAAAAAGGAAGTTTTTTCTCAACTCTTCAGCAACTGAAGGGGCAAGAGTATCATCTGAAGAGGGAGTGGGTCAATTTCAGTTTTAAGAGCTGCCTGTTAATAAGAAAACCTTGAAATATGTTAAAAAGACCAAAATTCTTTTTTTAAATATTCTGTATTTCTTGCTTGCACTCCTTTAAGCAGAATTACTCTTTCCAGCTGTACAATTTATATCTACCTATATATTAAAAGACTGACTTCCAGATACAATCCAAAGTTCCTAAATGTTAGCCAAGTGATAAAAAAGAAAAGCTTTAAAAAAAATGGAGAGCTATAGCCAAAGTTCTAGAATGTAAGAACGGAGCAAGTTTTCTCCCCTACTTCCGTCTTCAAACACTTTGGAGCTCTTGCAGATCTGTAATTATTATTTCATAGCATGCACACTCATGCACACCAAAGACACAGGTAAAGTGTCTTTGGTGCGCATGAGTGTGCACACCAAACAACTGTGAAATGTGGTAAGAATAGCACAAGAGCGGCAAAAGATGAGGTTAGAAATTTGCCTGTAATTAAGATGTCCTGTAATGTATCATATCAGAACATCCCTTCAGCAAGACACAGTTCTATACAGGACTTTAAGGGTTTATGTGATTATCAAAAAGCCTTACTTTCCTCTAAAAACTACTCACGCATGTAGAAAGCTGCATTATCTGTAATTGTTTGCCAAGAAAAATACCTGTGTCGTTCTGAAAGCCACAAAACCCATGCAGAGTAACGAATGCATAAGAAACAACATGGACCAGAGTAAAGGATAACAGCTACCAGAACAAAATCAAGAAAGAACCTGTCCCTGCTCCAGGGACACAAGTCAGTCATTTCACAGGGAGGAGAGAGCTGGCAATCCTCAAGATCTCTGTTCCACTACAAATGATCTATTCTGGCAATATGAACTCTCTCAAACCCCAATTTTCACTAACACCATAATGTCAGCACATAAGATGATAGACAACCTGGCAAAATACTTCTGTCTTCCATTAAGTGAAGTCCTTTCATTTCAATTGTGTGAGTGAGAAATCACAGCCCTGGACAGATGACCACTCTAAGGGAGCTGCTGCTGACCTTTTCTTTGCATGTGAAACACTTTTTTCACCTCACCATCCAAAAAGAAGATCTCACCTCCCTCACTGTGCATACAGAAATACCCCGAGAGTCCTACCTTGTCATACAACATGGGGTTTGAAATGAACTCAGGCTGTCTGGGAAAAGTGTCAGCTGTTAGTTACAGGATTAATTATTAGTCTGCAAGTGCTGTGTGCACAAGTATTTACCAGTGTTGCTTTGTATTAAAAGAGACAAATTCTACCAGTTTTATAATCTCAAATGGTTTGCCCAGCAGGAGGAAAAAAAAAAAAAAAATCCTCTTGTTTGAAAACTAACAGAAGAAAAGTTACACAATTTTCTCGCTAAACAGTCCTTTACAGTTTGGTTTTTTTTTTAATGTTGGGGGTTTTTTCATGTTGTTTGTTCATTTGATTTTTTTAAAACCAATTCATCTTCTGAAACTAAACTACACTTTCTGCACTAGATACATTATACCCTTACCGGTGTTATTATCAGAATCACAAATAATTCTGAAGAAATCAACCAGAGTCTCATCCAACCCCACACTCAAACCAGACACATCATCAAAAAGCTTGCTCAGGACCTAATCACATTCTGATTATCTCCAAAGTTAGACACTACTATCGCTGTGGCAAACTTATTCCACTTTTTTACTCCACACATTGCATTTGCCTCCTGATACCTAATCAGAATTTCTTTACTGCGACTTGTGTTTGCTCTCTCTTGTTTTATCACTGTACACCACCCCTACAAAGAGTCTGGCTCTCGATATCCTCTCATGAGGCAGGTGAAGACAGCAGTAACATTACTCCTAATGCCTCCTATTTCTATGGCTGAACAAATCTAGTTTTTTCAGCCTCTCCTTGAGCAGGATTGCTCCAGAACATTAATCATCTTAGTGGCCATATAGTATGTCAGTGTCTTTCCTATATGAGAGCCAAAACTGGACATACTATGTTAAAGATGGACTTTAAAGTGTGGAATCCCTTCTCCTGACCCACTGGCTATATCCTTGCTAATACAGCACAGCACGTGGCTGGTTTCTTAGCAGCAAGGACACCCTGCTGACTCACATTCTACTTTTTCTTTCTCAGGACCTTCAGGTGTTTTTTCTGCAGAGCTACCTTCTGGTCAGTGGATGGCTAACCTGTGCTATAGCAGTGGGTTATTTTGACACAGGTGTAGTACTTAATATTTACAATTGTTAAATTTCAAGAAGTTTGTCAGGTCCTTTTCTCCAGCCTATTGTGTCTCCCCATGAACAGCAACCTTAATCTCCAGAGGTATCAACCACTCAGCCTTGTTTGGTATCACCTGCAAGGGTGCTGAGGGCTCGTTCCATCCCAACAGACCACATCATTAACACTGATCTTGAACATGATCAGCCCAGCACTGACTGGCACAGGGCACCAGTGCACAGGGCTCCAGTGCCAGTGCACTTCGCATTGCTGACCACAATCAGCTCTGTGCCACTGCCTGGCAATGCAGCTCTGGAATACTTCTTCCAAAAAATGTATAACCTTAGAGTAGAATAAAAACATAGTTCTATACTTAGTGGTCCAGCGAGCAGGAAACTAATTAAAGATACATCCTCTGCAGAAGGACTGCAGTAGAAAGCCCTAAACGAGCTACCCTCCACTCCAGGTCTGTATCAGGACACCATCGCACTTGGCAGCCCAGATCAATTCCACAAGTCAAGCTCAAACCTCTACTGGCAGCTCTGCCAATGCCTTAATGGGGCATTGAACAGGTTACAAACTGGGACACAAGTATTACTGCCACCCTAATAGTGCATTCTTGTAGGTATGTATGAGAAGTGCTATTAAAAAAATATTCACTATTAATCTAACTGCAGTTAAAAAGGAAATGCTCACTCCTGACTGCAGTGTAAATTTGATTTTAACAGAAGAGCTCTGTACCTTTCTTAGATTACAAACTTGTATCTTAAATGCCAAGAAAAGAATTATTTTTCAACACTAAAAAAAGTCACAAGAAATTAATCTATTTGCTAGGGTAACTATGCCACAGTACACACAATAATTATGACACTTGTTTTAATGTCAGAATGTGAAATTTCAGAAAGAATACCAAAAAAATATAATACAGTTTAATAAAATGAAACATTTTCTGCCAGAGCATCATTTGTGGCACCAGCAGAGGCTGTATAGACAATAAAAAACTGGATTATACAGAATCTTTAACAACAGAAGTAGTTCTGTTTATTCTAAACTTTAACATTTTGTGGATAGTGACTGACATTTATATATATTTGTGTTTCTCAGTCAAAAAAACCCCATGACCTAAAAGCCATCCTGGTAAAGATCCATACTATCTACAGATACAGAACAGAATTTTAGGGGAAGGTGAAAATAAAGGAAACATCAGACAACACTACACAGCATTACTTGCTGCACTTTTTAATACACTTGAAAATAATGGAGGTTTTCTTAACTTTCATGATATGGCACTTCAGAAGGGATCAAAAAAAAAAAAAAAAAAAAAAAAAAAAAAAAATCGGTGAAGCAGCTTCTATTTAGTGACTGTTAAATTACTGGGGAAAAATCCCTCACCAAACCAAGCCCAGACAAAGCCCAGACAGAATCATGCTGCTTACAGGCAGCTTCTACTCAATGGTGAAATGCTTGAATTCTACTTGTCTGGGGATATTATAAGGATACCCTCACAGTTGCATGGTGGTATAATTTACATTTCATTTTAGAAAGGATCTGATTGTTTACTTTTATTCAGTTTCCAAAGTTACACTCTAAACTTATACGCTATAAAACCCAAAACACTTTATGTACGTTAATAGTCTGACCGGAATATTACATACCTCCAGATCTGTGTAATACTATAAAATTTTCCACATACAGTGCTTCAGGGCACTGTAGTAATGAAAATAAAATTTATCCAACTGTAAGTCATTATTTTAATTATATAAATCAAAATACTAAAGAAGAATGTAGTTAATTTTATCGGTGTGATGTTAAGAACAAGGCTTTCCACACAAAGTTATTATTCATTGGTTGTAGGTCAAGGTAGAAGAACCAGCAAGTTAAGGTTGTTTTTTAAATGTATTAGAAGTTCAAACAACTCTGTACAGCTTGCTCAGATCTTCTTGGCAAAGTTATTAAAGTTTGTATTTTCCACTCCATTTATTACCTGAGGCAATATTTATTTTTAACAGGTAAGAAAATTAATTCAGTTACTTGCTGCAAATATTCAGTTACAAAGTTTCAGGACTGTCATGATCCATATCGGGAAGTCTAAGTTAAAGGCAGAAGCAAGCAGCACATTTTGCAGGTCTGGAAAATGCTGTATAAATCTCGCCAAATTACTGCATCTTGGAACAAATCTACCTACATATATGTTCAGTATATTCAGCTGAAGCTGGGCAGGTAAATTCTTGATATTCCATTACTACTAGGCATGCTCCATAAATTAAGGCTTACAAATGGGGTTATATAAAGTATGGGAGTTTTAATAATTGCTATTCTTGAAGACTACAAACCATTGTTTATTCTCAGTAGGGACAAACACTACTGCTCTTCATCCTTATGCCAGCTGAGCTGAGAGCTGAAGAAGGACTAAAGATAAGCAAAAAGCCCCCAGGAACAAGTTGTACAGCCAGACTGCAATAAAGCAGGACAAAGATCCAGGTGCTTCCAATTTGAATCCACCATACTCCACATGCACAAATCGGCACTTACATGCAACTATGCCTCACACTTCACTGGGCAAGTTTTCTACCTTGCTGAAGTACTTCAAATAAAAGTTTTGAAGCCCCTTGTTTCTAAACCACACTCATGTTTGGTGCAACGAGTAAAATGCAGATGTAGCACTGTGTAAGCAATAAAAAACTTAAACCCTGTATTTGCATGTGTGAAGCATGGCAAATAACTATTTAATGTTATTGTGCCTTATATAATTAGGCAAATGCCTAGCTGTCTCTGTCTTAAACAGATGTATCCTTTGCAAAAGTTCCTCACTATCTCGTAATTTTAATGACAGTATGTAATCACAGCCTTCCTCTGCCAGTTGAGGGAAAAACCTCTCGACTAAGATTTATATTATTATGCAATAGCCAAATACAAGATGCTATAAGAGCTGATTATCAATCTGGACAATCACAAAGCTAAAATACAGACAATACTCAGTCTGAAGAAAGAACTTGTTTACCAGCTGAGTACCATGGATTAGTGAGTTCTTGGAATGCAATAAAGATTATATGCAGTCCCTTCACAGTGAAGTTGCAGTTAAGCACAGTGCATACTGAACCTAAACGAGAGAGATCTTTAACAGGCAAAATTCAGTCTGGTCTGTGACTAGATAACACAAGCTCAAGTTCTCGTGTTGACTGAAATGCAATTGTTACATCCACTCCCTTCTCACCTTCTGCCTCTGCCCCCCACCCCCTTAATGACCTATTTCATTAAGAAATATCTGCTGTGTTTAGCAGCTCAGTGGAGTTGTGTATGTTTGGGGTTTTTACCTTTTTTCCCTTTGAATGGACTTGGGGGAGGGAAGTATGACATTTAATAACACGTGCTGCACAACAGAGCTTTCCCAGGATATGTTACAAAACAAGAGACTGCATGACCTGCTCAAGGTTACAGAATGACTCCATTGCTCACTCTGAATTAAAAACTGGTATCCTCCTGACTCCTCCTGTATTTTCACTAATAAAATAATACCACTACTGAGCACTTGCAGAGCTCCTTTCATCACAGGATGTCAAAGGCCTTTATAAATATTAATTAAGCATTGCAACAACACAAAGAAGTATGTAAAACTTAATTCTGCACATGAGTAAGCCCAAGCAAAGAATAAATAACTATGTTCAAAGCCATAGGACAAGTCAGCAGTATGTAGAGAAATGGCTCTTGCCATTAAGGAGTACTCCATTAGAAACAAGGACACGATTAATACTCCAAATGTGATGTGAAGAGCCCTTGATCACCAATACATTACTGTAAAACCTGGTCACGTGCAATCCTGCAAAGACCACACTAAATTTCAGGCAGCATTCTCATAAAGACACTAACTCTGTCTTCCTCCAAGCACAGAAAACAGTTCTCATGAGATTTTTAAAAATTCTGTTTTTCTTGTTGGGCAACTTTCCTAAGCGAAGACAAGTAAGAGTGTGATATTCTTTGGTACTTTTACAAGATTAACAAGTAATATTGAGCTGAGACACAATTCAAATATGAATTCAGCCCTCACAAGTGCAAGTAAGCTACTTCTTAACATTCAACCATGTAGTCCAGTAACTAAGGAAGCAAACTACCATTTTTTTAAAGAACTCAATATCCATTCTCTAAAGAAATAACCACAAGTCCAAAAGTAATGTTTCCACAAACTATAACGGACTCATCACTTAATTGAGTACTCAGTGATCCTAGAACTTGAGAAAATGTGTCCACATCTGACCTGCTACAAGCATGACTCTTACAATTGTTTTCTCTTTCCAATTACTGTAGCTACCACAAGAAACCAATTTGTAAAACTGATAGTTTTACTGTGAAAGCTGACCACACTAAAACATACTCAATGCTTCTATGTACTGCCACATTTGCAGACTTGAACGACAGGAGTGAGATTAATTTTTGTATTTCTTAAAATGGTTGTTAACCCACTGAAAAAACCCCAAGATGACCAGCTCTGAACTCCTGTAAAAACTCACTTTAATGAAAATTTAACTGAATTTAGTAATTTTTCCCTCAAAAAACCAAGAAAATCTGACATTAATGACTGCAAGAAATACTTTTGTTTTGGAGAAAGACTACTATTTTCTGTATAAGACAAAACAAGTTGCACTAAAAATTCACTTTGCAGTGAACTCTGTATTAGAAAAGGAGACTGTTGTTGCAATGTTAATAAAGAACTTAAATGAAAAATTGTGTAATGCATATTTCACCCCAGCAGCTGTTCAGGTTTTTCACAGGTTATTTTTTTTTTTAAATATTCTTAGTAGTTCAATGACAAATTCTACTTCGCACCAAAATAACAAGATTTAGTGAAGGCTGACAAAGTCAGTTGGCTGAATGAAAAACAGGTTTCTGTTTTGTTTCTTACTTAACAAAGTATGTTTTTCATCTGGCTACTGAATGAACACCTGGACATTGTGTTTCGGATTTTTTCACCACTCCAAAAGGACATAATCTGGCAGTAGAAACTTAATGGGCAATAAAGGTGTGTATCACCATTATAATTTTATCTCAAGTTCTCCTACAGGACAAAACCAGAGAGCAGTTCAGTACTATATTTGGTACACAGCTTTCATCACATGAAGCAATGTTTCCTCCTTCTTACATGGGACAATAGCTACTTAACATAGTTTATGTTATCATTCGAGCATTATGCCTTCAACAGAGGACTGACAAGATTTAACAGCTAGGCTTTAGTAAGAGGTGTTCTATCCCCACTAATTCTCCAGAAATCAACAGCCCAAAGTTGCTGAGTTTTCCTGGTTAAACTAATCACCCAACCTTCAATAAAAAAGTCTTGAAGAGTCTAATCAACTCATTGCCACTTAGAAGTAGGACCAAGTTCAAGATCACATACTGCTGAGATGTATCCAAACATATCTGGAAACAAGGAGGGAGCAACCTCTCAGTCTGCAGCTATGGAAGCTTTACTTAACATGTGGCCTCCAGACACACAGACCTACTACAGATGCAACATTACACACGTAACTCTCCACGTCTGGAAAAGCACAGATATGTGATCTTAGCTGGGCTCAACAGAGTTTCATTACCTTCACAAAGCTGCTGATCCCTAGCTTTTATCTAGTAATGGATATCCTGTGCAAAATGTCTAATTGTATTGTAGCATATTCTCACACTTCATTGAGCCACTCCGTAAGCCATGGAGGGCTGCATGTATACAAAGAAAGGAGTTACAACTATACTGTTACAGACCATGATTGTACTAAGATCATCCAGATTCCACTGTAGGTTACATAACGTCAGGATTCCCCGTGCCAGTAGTGAAGAGATATAGTATTTACTGTATCAAAAAATCACTCTATTTTATAAAGCTACTATTCAGTATTTGTTGTCTGTAGGTAATTACAGACGATAAACTAAAATCTGGTGAAACAGCAATGCTAAACTGTAAGCCAGGTGTTCCACAGCAAAAAAAAGAGCTTAAATACATTTACTACTCTAGGCGTGTAATTAAAATACTGTTCTGACACACATCAACTCTGGTATGTGCATCAAGGTTTCTTTACAATACGAAAACTGATATAAACTTCCTCCTTCCCCACATCTGTATGACAATTTAAACACTGATAAAAGTTATCTTGATAAATTAAATCACATAAACCATGTCCTTCAAATGGCTTTTAGAATCAGATGCACTGCACCATTCATACGATGGAGCGATATTTGTAAAATGTACATGTGACACCAAAGTGAGCCATTTTGCTAACAGACCACGCTGTCTTGTTCTGGGCCTTGCACCTACTGTTAAAAGGCAGACAGGCAGGGATCAGACCTCATTAGACCCTCAAATGAGGATGGCAGACTGCAGACCCTGCTCAAGAAACTAGGTAAATCACAAGGGAATTTAAGTCTTCTCCTTGCTGCATTGCTACAGACTTTCTGAAGGCCAAAGCATGAGACTTACTCCTAAAATGTAAGTGAATAAATGAAAGGTGTGGGTCTTAATAAGAAATTTTATACACTTCTCACTAAAGAAAACTGAACTTTATTTTGAGCTAACTCACCAGAATAAAGAGATATGCTAGACTTGGTATCTACTTCTAAAGTCTAAAGACCTCGGGGGCACTGAAAAATGACTGTGTTTGACTCTTAGGTTAGGTGGCAAGCACCGAGATTCTTTGCAGAGCCTGATGTGGAAGCGTTTCATCCCCAGATGCTGCTTCTCACCCTTCTTGCTGCAACCAGCTGGCCCATCCTTTTCATTAGTCATTTTTCATTCAGAAATGAGATCAATAAATTATTCAAAACATCACAACTCAATACTTCATGTCATGACTCATGCCTAATTAAGATGTAATCTGAAATTATTCATTGGCACACAGAATGAAAACTAGAGAATTGTAAAGAAACTGTGTGCAGGAAACGGGAAAAATGAAAACACCACCGAAAGTGCAAGACGACTTGTTTTGAACTATAAGAAAATAAAAATCCTTCCTTCTGAAGCTACTTAAGCAGCCAAAGAATTCAAAGCCTCTTCCAACTTGTCTCCTCACATGATCACTTGAGTTTTGAGGACAAAGATGTGATCATTTTGGTCTGGCATTCTAAGAAAATGATTACCTGAGATCTCAGAAAAGCATAAAGAAACCAATACCCTCACCAAGGCATGCAGCATCTACAAACACCACTTGCACTCTCAATACCTTCAGTCTTATTTTTGTCTATCTGCAACTGCAAATTCATCATTCATATGGAATGCTGATCACTGTTCCCAGTTAACAGTACCCTACCAAAGCTCTCTGTAACCTACTGGTTTGCTATTTGCACAAGATACTGTAAAAAACAGTGGAAAAGACACAGACAACCAAAACATAATCGTGAGTATAAGTGGCATTACTGTACACTTTCCTAAATTGCAAAGAACTTAAAATTGCTGCTGTGCTTTTGGAGAGCACTGGATTTGTCACTAGCTATGCACCCTTCCTTCCCCGTGAAAAACAAATTCTTTAACAGTAATTCTACGTGCCAACATTAAATTTCTAAGCATATTGTATCATACATATACATTTAATGAAATGACTGAGTAGGTATCAAGAAAAATTCCTTCTGTTTTAGCAATCTCCTAGGAAAACTTTTGCAGTGTAATTCAGAAAGCAAATAAATATCAGTTTCCACATTTAGTAAAGAAAAAAACCCCACCCCCACCTCTTTTTCTCATAGATACAAGCGCACTTTATCTGCACATAATGTAGAGAGGTAGAAATGCCTCACTCCTTGAAGGTTTTTAATCTGTAATTTCTCCTCATGTTTTTGGAAAGCTATGTTTGGAAAGGTAAGACAGCTGTCAGTACTCCATAGGAAGCATTATCAGGAAGGATATTACAAGTTCACTCAAGAGGTATGTAACGTCACAGAAAACTGCAACTATCTGATGATAAATACATTTTTAAAAAGAGACCACTCCAAGGATAAATCAGGTTAACACCAGAGTTAACATTAGAAATATCATTTATTTAAATGTTTTTTCTAAAAGTAAGAATTAAAGCAGAAAGTTATTGGTATCCATGGAACAAAGCCATCACAAGTAGCAGCCACTGCATTACAATCAAATCCTGTCACCCTAAATCTCACACCTTCCTGACTTAGATGGGAAAACATCTCAGGCCTTTGCTCAACACAGTAGTGCCACCTTACCCATTATCTGTGCAGATGGCCTGAGACACCCATACGGGGTAACTTAAAAAACCATAGAAATGTCTCTTCTTCATTTCAAAATGACTGTAAAAGGGTGGAAACCAGCATTTTGCAGGCCACATAATCGTACCTGTTTAACAGTTTATTTTAAATTAACTAGCCACAATAGTTATGAGGTAGAAACAAAAGAACCTCTAGAAAATAGTCCATTCATAGGCAGAGATGACTCTGCCACCTCTCACAGTCACTAATCTGGTAAACTATTTTTGATTCATCCATTTTTATAGTCCTGATACTGTGCACCATTCTCTAGCTGCATTTTTTAAAAAAAAAAGTTAACTTTATTTCATGCCTTCTGGAAATGAAGCATAGATTAAACCACTGAGTCTAGACATGCAACTCTTACTAATTGCTAAATAAACAATCATTTCCTTATTTCTGAAGCAAAGACATTAGAAAGTTTAAGTGAAAAGTGTTCACTGTATCCTCAGGCATTTATCTAAACTAAGGACAGTCTCCCACCAGGAAAAGAATTTCTTTTAACTATGCTGTTACTCCTATGGAATTAGTGTCTGCCCAATCTCAGCAGTCAGTCATCTGAGAGCTTTTCCTATTTGCACTGAGTGCAGCAGACAAGATTTCTGAAATTTTGATTGAGGTTCTCATTCCTTGTCTCTTTCCAGGAATTGTAATTTACAGTTTAAGTGATGAATTTTACTTGCTGCTTATGTCATTCACAGATAGAGTACCAGATCAATTTCTAACTTCAATCCTATGTAAATATCTCCTGTTTTTGAATGCAGTAGTTTTAAGATAACTTAAGAAATTTTTTAAAATAGTCAATAATCAATTTAAGGACTGAATATGTATCTTGCTTAAAAAAAAATCTAGTGTTCATTCATACTCAGGAAGATGGAAACATTTTAAAACTAACTACACATCACTATCAAAGAAGAAATTTCTCTTGTAAACCAAAGTAGAACCAGCTCTAGAATATCTATATTCCAGAAATATAGAATATTTATATTCCAGAAAGCTTGCATTCCTTCACAACATATAAATTCACATCAGAAAGTTGCTTCAACATACAAAAACTGTAAGATGATGGGAACTTGCAAACCACATCCAAAATGTCTATGGTTAATCTTCTAGGCATGCACACTCTTCTTCTGTTACAGAAGAGGAAAATTCTAAAGCAAGACATAATCCAGAAAAGAATCCAGAATGAGGAAACCACAGACCTGCCACCTCAGAGATTACAAAAGAGCACCATCACAACAGTACACAGAAAATAAAAATGTTAAGTTACAAGAGAAAAAGTGAGGTGAAAATGATAGTGATATAAATGAAATTTACCATTTAACGTATTTCTAAAGTACCAAAATTAAGCTGTTTGTCCTGTTAAATTCTCCATCCAAGTAGTGTTTGCTACTTTTAGGTTACTTTTTGCCTTGTTGCATTATGCAAGATTATTTTTAATCAAAACCACATATTTCTCATGTTCAGTGATGTCATGAGGCACAAAGAAATGCATAAAGCTCACAGACTACAATCTTCAAAGAGTAACAGACATTTTTTACTTGAGTGGTTAGAAATGTGCACCCTTTTTCAGCATCAGTCCTAAAAGAAACAGCTAAATCAGAAAAGCATTCACACATAGATCCACCTAAATTCTGCATCTTTCCAGTAATGAATATAATTCTGACCTCTGCTGACAGTCAATCTGAAGACTCCTATCTTTAATTAACAACTACCTCTTCCTATCTACCAACAATAAACGTCACAAGTGTGGAACACAGCAGTTTCATTTTTTTTAGACACTAGGCAAAACCAGGGTATGATCATGACAGGAAGATATTGACCGTTCCACAAAACACTGTACTTCTAAATCTATTCAGTTAAACCTTCTCTCAATCCTCTTTAAGAAAGGTAGCTCTGCATAAAGACAGGTCAACTCTTCGCTGCTATATAAAGTTGAAGGTTAAAATACATAAGCTGATGTGGGAGACTATTTCCTGCTGAAAGAAAAGCCCTTTAAACACTAGAACCTCAAATCTAATTTGTCAGCTTATTGATGCTTCCCATGCATACTGCCAGTGCAAAGTATCTATCTTTCTATGAAGCCACTGTTTTGGAAAAACGGTTAATGCTACCTAGCAAAAAAGTTAGCATGACCTTATAGTAGAAGCAATACAGAATTCAGTCACACACATAAGCATTTAAAATTCCAAATTGTAGGTGAAAGGCAAGACCTTTAGCTTTAATCAAAGCTATCTGATAAGCTGCAAGTGCCAATTTGACTTATGGTTATCAGTAAATGTGACCTCCACTTGTTTGACTTAAATGGGGAAGTGGACCAAGTAAGAGTCACCAGCTTTTTCTAATGCTCTTTCTAAAGAGTATAAAAGAAAAAAAAGAATACATTGGGCTTCACTGGGAACATCATTCTTAGTTAAACCAGCCTTTGATAAGTTTAGTCTTCACTAACACCTTATTTTATCAACAAAGTGGGGCAAACTTTATTCAGCCACTGAGGCTATGCCACCAACTTAAATTAGGGGGCAACACAGCTCATAACGAAACAAGCTCAGCTGGGTCTCCCCCTCCTCACTGCAAGAATCTAGCCCATAACGCTGTTACTGGTGGTGACTGGGTAGCAACTCCAAACTCAGCAACTCATCACTAGACGGTTACAGTATTTTTGGAAGACGTGCTGGGAAGAACTATATAGTTTGATCACAATATATTACCAGCTGTAATAGGTGAATAAAGCAAGAACTGCCACCACAACGTCCATCTCTGAAATGGTCCAGGCTTATGCAACAAACCTGACAAACCCAGTTTAAATGTCTTCTGAAGCCACAGCTGAAGGCAATTGGGACCTGTAAACACTCAAACAGCTGTAATGGAAACTCAATGGATTTTCCACGGGGCTTGGTTTGGAGCAAGTGGTTTTGTGGTGCTTGGTTGCTGGCTGGGGTTAAACTACGACAGGGCATAAAAAAGGAGGGTGTGTAAAAAAGGAGACCACTGTAATGCTCACATTAATTATTCTGATTTTCATTAACTACCAATGAAATTTTTAGATGCATCCTCAAAGTGAATCCTCAAGAGGCAATTCTTTCCAAAGAATGAGGTATAGTCACACCGCACACACCAGGAGACGCCAGTTTAAGCTTCAACTCCTCAGGAGTGAGATATTTTATTGTTACGAAATATTTTTTTGCTATTTGGACTTGTTTTTAAAACTATTTCACATTTTTGTTACTTTCAACAGACAAAATGAAAATTACTTCCTGGTAAGCAAACAAAAACCACCTCAGTGCTTTGTTTGGTTCTAGGTATTTTTTAGTTTGTATTCTCTGGCTAAGTTCCACGTTCATAATTTAGGAAAATAACCTTACTATACATTTGCATAAGGTCTCAGTGAGCAAGAAACATCACACAGATTAAGGTACTCCAGGGAAAAAAAGAAAAACTCTACTTTGCTGCTAGAGCTTGGTATTAATGACATTTTACCTGGAAAATAAGTCCCTTTTACTGTGAAATGGACTTAAAAATCCCTGTCAAGACTTTTAACAGCACAGAAAAATAATTCATAATGGTGATGTTCATTTTATAACAATATTTTAGATCAAAACCTTCTTCCTAAAGGGAACTCCTGAAATAACCAGAACTGTCCATACATTCAATAGAAGCTATTCCAAGCTTTTACTTCAGGAAGCAAGAAAATACCAGGCAGCAAACCTACAGCAGGTTCTCGCTTCTTTCATACTGCACTGAAGGATAACAATGTTTAAAGCCTCATTAAAAACTCCACAAGCATTAAATACAGAATGTGAATTTCAGTTTAATAAACAGTCAACTTGAGGCAGACTGTCTCTGAACTAGGTTTTCACTTCTATTTTAAAACATCAAAGAAAATCAAATTTCAGGGAATTTCTTTATGTCATTAGTATTTCTCAAGGTAGAACACAGAGCAGTAGCTTTTAAGCCTGAATTCCTCTACACTCAGAAAAAGCCTTTAGCCTGACCTCGAGGCACCGCACCAGAATTTGTCACAATTTATGACCCAGCTACATTAACCATATTCCTCGGCAAATGGAAACCCCCAAGTGCTGAACCAACTTTTGACACTGAAGTTTTAGCACTTGAAATATTGAGAAAGGCAAGTTACACAATTCCATCTTTTTACCCACATTACGATTTTGGTTAAATCAGCTTTGTTTCCGTAAATCCATGAAGGAAAAAGAAAGCATCATTCTATTCACAATTCAGTACAGCTGTGTATGACTGGCTTCAGCCCCAGGCCAAAAGCCAGGAACTTCTGAGTTCAAGTCTGGCTCTGCCTCTGACTTTCTGTGTGGCCTTCAGAGAGCCTCTGAATTTCTCTGCTGCTCCTCTTACATCTGCACACTTACCTTACAGAAAGGCACTTGCTTCGTTTGTGCAGGCTTCTCCCAAACACAAAACTCGAACCGACTCTGAGAGCCATTTTTATTTTACTGTGTATTAAACACCTATGCCCTATCAAGAAGTCTCTACCTGCCAGTTGATATCTGGTAGTTTTTAACCGTAGTAACTGCCAATGCGCACTTATTACATATATGCATACACATACCCATATCAGACACATACAAATATATTAAGATGTAGTAAGCTGGAAAATAGACAATTATTTCAAAGTTCATTAACAAACACGATGAAAAAATGAAATTGAGTTACATGCTATAATTAAACTTACAATGAAGAGTGATCTGCAACCTTGTTCTTTTTAATGCACTGAGCCAGTGATGAAGCCTGTTTTTAACAGCTTAACATTAAACACACAGAGCAAGCAATGCTCAATCTAAAATGATCACAAGAACTAATATTTAGAATAGCACTTAAACAATAGAAAAATGGCCTAAGAATGCAAAGGGGAAGAAGCACTTAAGCTTAACCAAGTTATATAACACTAACTGAAGCATCATTTGAAAGGTAAGGTTTTTTAAGAAAAATATCTAGGGAAGTTACATAAATTTAAGCCGACCCTATACTTGCAAGTCTATGGTAGAAGAGTTTTACTTCGCATCACCTAGACTGAAGCAGAATATAACAGAGACTGACACAGCCAACCTCAGCTGTTTCTGAACACAAATCACCCAAATACAGCTCATCATCTTTAAAACAGCCACCTTTAAATCCACATCTGAGAAACAATCTTGTCCCCAAAACTTTACCAAAACAGGCTGACTTTCCAAAAATTAACCTGTTTGGTTTTTAATGGCCTAACTACAGCAAGCTACCTTAAAGCTACCACCTGCAACTGTGGCTTTAGTGTACATTAAGCTGCCAAGGTAATTTCTAGACTCTCAAAGTTTTGCTTCTGTCTGCTTTTGCCTTTTTCATCTTGTTATGCCTAAAATCTGGTAAAAACACACTTCCTACAGTTTTTCTGTGTCAGGATATATATTTTATTTATAGTAACTGGCAAATGTAGACCAAAACTGTCTCCTAATTAACAACACAGCAGAGTTAATTTGATGCAGAATAATGTGTTATTTTGTGATAAAAACAGTCACTCAAGGACTTAATCAGAAGTCGCCATTCCAGAATAGCTACCGTGCAAGATGAGGTGGTTAAATGCAAATTCAGATAGTTTTTGCACAAGATGACTAAACTGGTTCAAACAGTTGAAAAATATGTAAGGTTTAGGATTTTCCCATTCCAGGTCACTTACTAAACCTTCCTACTATAATTCAGAAGCTTTCAAAACATATTTGCAAATTAAAGAAAGTTAGGAGAAATACCTTATTGAAGAAGTACATGTAACCAAACTTATAAGGAAGATTAAATCTCCACCCAGCTGAGATTTTTATACCTTCCCACATCACACCACCATCAGCGTGTTTCCATCTGACAAAGCAGTCACGAATGCTACAGCAAGGCTGGTGTACTGGTTAGCAAGTATTCCTGCCAAGGTGATCTAGCTCTGCTCTGAATAGAATTACAGGACACAGGCAAAGACAAAATAAAACAAAAATAACCCTAATGCCTTGCTCTCTTTCTCTCTTTCAGCATTGCTTGGTCTGGCTGATATGTATCAAGCAGGTAATGTGAACATTACCTGCAGAGGAACAGAAAACTTGACTCTGTAACACAAGGCTATTTAATTTAAAATTCCCATTAATATTGCTAGAACTAACTTCCGTAGCACCAGCTGGAACCTTCTTTTATACTCAGCTGAAAAAAGCTTTTGGGGTTTTACTTCAGGTTAACCAAGCATTTTTAGAGGCAATTTGAACCTAGCCCACATTTAGATTCCAACCAGTGCACATGAACTTGTAATGACATCCACAGTGAAAAACAGAGCCAGATATAAAATGACATATATTTAACCTCAATAGGGCATCCTCTATTTCCATATGCTGTATTTTTAACCAGCTTTAAGAATATTTTTTTCTAATATTTATCACAGAAGTTCCCTTGAATAAATCAGTGATATACCACTGATAGCACCACTAATATACCACTAATATTACCCAAGTAAAATCTAACAAAATAGGAAAGGTTTATTTATATAGTCTTAACTAGGATATAGAAGAATTCATTTTTAAAAATTCACATGGGAATTAAACAATCTAATTACGATTTTCTGTTTTACAGTACAACTGGCTTTCACTGCACATAGGAAAAAACTAGGAAAAAACTTTTTTTTTCTAAGTTTTGGTACCTTTTGACCTCTGCTCCCCTGCATATAGAAGGTATCCATTTTCATTTTTATTGTCCTCAAACTCTCTCCAAGTAAGAGGCAGAACAGCCTGGAAAAAGTCCAGCAAGAGCTACCAGATTAGAATTTCCAAGCATAATACCAAAATTCACTTGTATGTTGTGATCAAATCATCCTCCCTATGAATTGTTCAGCAAAAGGCTGAGCACAAACATGCTGTATATTTAGCTGGCAAAGTGATGTATCAGAATATATCACTTTCACTTTAGTTGATGAAGTTCTCAGTAGTAGCCAACCGCTTGCCAAAGAAAGCTATTTTGTAGTCAAGTGTATCTAGAGTACCAACACAGAATTAATTAGAACTGTGTGTTTTAAATCCGACCCTGAATCTGGCATGATTGCTTAAGCAAAATTACATACAATTAAAAATATAAATGCTAATGCAGAAGCTGCAACAAGAGCACCGACGCTGCTACATTAACACTCTAATATTGAGGTGCAGTATGTTCTACTACCAACACTAAAATTTAAAGCGGGGGAAAAAATGTGGAAGATAACACTGAAGACTCTTTTTAAGGAAGGTTTAAGTGACACAAGACACTCCATCCTGGAAAACTGGATGGCTCAGGCACAACCAAGTTCACGAACATACAATGAACCACAACGACAACACATTTGTATATATTTGCCACAGAGCACGTGTGAAATTGGACAGTTAAGCTCAACTCTAATTAATGGTTAAGTGGCATTAACAGATTATATATTTAACCTTTCCTATTTTCATATAGGTCAACTAGCTCAAAAAACTCAGAATCTACAGAAGCTGTGGTGTGTCCATGTTTTAAAAACCCTAGTTCCAGCAGTGTCACGGCAGCTTAAGTTTTGCCATTTTCCTGTGTACACAGAGGCTGTGCCCAACAGCCACTGAGATTACAAGTGGACAGCAGATTTATGGTTGTACTATTGAGCAAATGCTGTACTTAAAAAAGGGGAAAAAAAACCAAAACCCACTGAGAACACCAGAAGTAATTTTCCAATTGTTTTATTTTTTAAAGAAATACTTCTTCTCTGATTCAGAAATTAAGACAATGTTCTGCTTTAGTTCAAATCGGTTCAGCTGTTACACTCACACCTGTACTTCAGGCAGCCTTAACTCTACATCTGCTAAGCACACTGGGAAAGACGAGCATGCTTCCCTTACAATTTAAGCAGGCACAGTGGGGTTTCATGTACTTTTAAGGAACTAAAAAAGAATGGTCACCTTGATTTAAAAAAAATTCATGCCCTTCTGCTTTTTAGCAGCTGAAACAACTATGCTGTTCAAAGCATACCCAACTGTGATGGAGCTCAATGTCAAAATTACGCTCTTCTGACAAATTATAGACTACTTATTTGTTTGCAGAGAATGTATCTATAAAAATAAACACAAAAAAGCTGAAGTGGTTTTTCACTAGACTACCTCCCTGTAATATTTTTTGCTGCTCTTACTGGAGCTACCTCAAAATTTGTTGATCCTCCCCCCCCCAGTGTTAAAATGTGGCCTCACACATCCCATCCTAAGAAGAAAAGAACTCCCCTGCTGGCATGAAATCAAACACAGTTGTATCTTGATGCCTTGTTTTGGTTTTATTGTAGTAAATTCCAAGGCTACACTTCAATTCTAGAATTCTCAATTTAACACATGTTTTTATTAATATACATGCTTTATACTTTTAAGCATATTTCCACCTATCACTATTGAGGTGCTTTGAGATGATTTTCTCTGCCTAACATATACAAATGTCCATTTAATTGAGTTCAGACACAAATTGTAGCACTGTAAGGAGCAGTCAACTTTCATACTTACTACCTATGGTTTTTAACAAAACCGCCCTCACTAGTTTCTCTCCAGCTGTATTAGCAGACATTTTTTCCATGGTGTTTAACGCCTGGTTTGGTTTGTTCTTCCTTTAAAGTTCATCTCATGTGCTATTAATCTATCTTCTATTAGATATCTGAAAAAACTCCAAGGGTTGTATCTTGTGTTATGTTTTCCCACATGACTAAACAGGCTAATTAAAAGTAGTCCTGAAAGTACAATATTTTGAATGGAAAATCTTTCAATTCACCCATGCTATAACACCCAAATATCACATCAACCAGTTCTTACAACACAACTCTTCAGAAACTAGTATAAAATATATAATTGTAGTAGCACCAGTGCATTTCATCCCTAAACTACAATGCCAGCATACTGTACACAGACAGGAAGACAGCCTTTAAAATTACAATATCAATAAAACCTTAGGAACTCCTTTCGGGGGGGGGGGAAATTCCAGGTTTGCATATATTCATGCTGCTCCCAGAATATATGCTCTATCTCAACAACAAACCCATGAAAACCAAAACAAAAACCCAACCAAAAAAAAAACCAAACCCACAAAAAAACCCTGTTGTGTTCTTTAGTAGGAAGCCTACGTGTAAAGGAGAACTTAAGCAGTGACAAGTGCTAAATGTACAGCTCTGGAGTTGGAATTCACCACAAATGCAGAAAGGTACCATTCCTCCTGTTGTTCTGAAGAACAATTATAGCAGCATCACAAAGAAACAAAATAGAAATATTCTCAATATGTAGTATTTATCTCCATGATAACTCCACACTTGCCTTCAATGCCAAAATGGCCAAAACCTGTTATCCTGACACCCAACTTTAAGCCACTTGTTTGATCGGTATTTGAAATAGGGCACATGTAATCATACCATGTAAGACTGTTAATGTTAGCATTACATTAGCAACTAAAGATTTCAGAACAAATACATCTTTGTATTAATCTAACCTGAATTTTACATCTGTTTAACAAATTTATTCTAGAGCAATAATGTTAGCCCAATATTTAAAGTTTAGCTACTTGAAATCTAAGGTAACAACACTAGAACCCTGATACTCAAGCTGATCCCCTTGACAGGACATGAAATATAGGTCCTTGGAGCTAAACATCCTATGCATCTTATTTTCTTACCTCAAATCTTAAGCTGTTTAAACAGGAAACCAATACTTAACAAGGTGAAACAGCTCTTAGGAGGGCAGTAGGTGGGTTCTTAATCAATTAAAGCAAAAAAACCCTGAAACTTTTCAGTTATAAACAACTACGAGCTGAAGAGAGTACCAAGGGTGCAGATTCCAACAAATACTGTTCAAAATAAACTGTAAATTAAACTTCTCACCTTCCACCCTGGTCTAAAAGGAACGTAGATCCATAACGATCAGAATTAAAGAACTCTGCTTCAAGATGAAAGACAAGTTTCTAAAGGGGTACTAGGAAAGTTATAGATAAAAATTCTCTTCCAAAAATACTCTATTTCTCTGGATTTTTTCCTCGTAGATTTGGATGCTTTCTCCTCTACTAAGCCACCTATTAACAAGGAAGAAACAAAAATCTTAAAAAGGTTAAGTTTAGCTTAAATCAGCTGGCGAAGACTATGATCTTACAAAGTTTCTTTTCCTTCCTTCCTTCTCAGCAGGAGAGAAAGGCTAAAAGAAAAGCAACTGAAACTAAGCATGCTGATCTTTCAGTCACTTGTTTTCCCTGAATTTTTTCCCATTAGAATTGCAGACTCCTGTATATTGAAGCTCAACAGTAATAAGGCTTTTCTTGTCAATTATTTCTCAAGAATCTCTTAGATGTAGCGCAAAAATCTCCAGGGGCTCTGCTGACTACAGACTTCACTGTAGCTTTCAACCTATCAAAACAGTCTGCTTTGGAAAGGGACTGGTTCCTGTAGATACCAATAACAACTGACATGCAAATGCAAACAGAAAAATTAAATAAAGCTTCTGAACTCAGCATCGTCACTGCAAACTGAATGAAGCAAAAAAGATTTCCCTACCCTCATGCCTCTGTAAGCTTCAAACTGATCTAGAAATTGCAACTCAAGTCAGGTCTCTCAATATTAAGTGTTTTGTTCCCTTTGTACTGCAGGAACATACTGAATACAAACAGCGTTGAGAATTGCCCAGATACACACTTAAAATCCTACAGTTGCACAGACTGTACAGTCCTCAACACACCCTGCAGTAAGATTCGAGGGGTCAAAAGCTTATTTCTTAGAAGAATTATTTTAATTGATCTTTCCTATTCAGTTACAGCCTCACAAAGCTACTTAAATGTTTGACAGACTCCTTACTGGAATGATTTCTATTATTCTCAATAGCTGCCTTTTGTCTGACCCACGACAGCTTCCACAGCTGGGAGCAGTTGCAGTTGTTGGAAACCACCCTGGTATCACATCACCATAACAATCAAGCTATACGTACTAACATTTACACATCCTGGAAGCATGTAACGTAGGCAGTAAGGCATGAAGGCAAAAAAATACACAGAAAAGTCGAGTACTTTTCTGAAGTGCAAATTCTGGGAAGACTACATCCTACAATACTGCCAGCTCAGGACACAGTTTGAGTTTTCTTTACTTTCTCAGTTCAGCCATCCCGTTCTACAGCAATTATCACAAACTACAGTAATTGATGTTTCGGTCCAGTAAGCACCAAATCTGAGAATAGTCCTACTTTAGCCTGCATTTGAAAACAGTTCTAATGACTAAATTGTTTGTCAATCAACAGGTAGATTCAACATATTCTGGCTACATCCAGATCTCCACTGAGCCCAAGAAGGTTTTGAACAACAAAAGCCATCAGGGTACATCATGTCAAAGACACAGAATGCTTTTCTAGCATTTCCTCAGATACCTGCCAGTAACATGAGGGTGGAATCTAGTAAGTTCATTAACCCCAAACAAGAAGCATGTGTTACTTCATATATTAACTGGGTTATCCATTACTGTTAAATGCTTAATGACCAAAATTACCAGCAAAGTACACTACGTAAAATTTGAGCAGAGTTCTTTTTTGTTGGCTTCCTCTAATATAAATATTTTTTAAAAACCTCCAGACACCATCTCTTAATTTCCATGAGACACTTAATACACTGCAGAATTATTTTGAATATTTACTAGCCAGTGCAGAAAAAAAAGTCTCAGTATATACAAAACTATAATGACAACGGCCAGATACATTTTCAATAAGCTTATTGAAATCTGTCTCCTCCGTTTGTGTTTAACTGTATGCCACAAAGAAATATAAAATATGAGCCATCTTGTAGGTTTACAAAGTTGACCTGCTAACCACAATCACTGCACTAACACATTGCAATGTGGAGTACATTCACATGATTATTTGCAGAATTATGTGCTGCTTACATGTTCAGCTACAAAAAATATCACAATGCAATGCCTGTGAGGAAGGGGTGAAGAATAATGTATACCACCATAGAAATTTTTTCATTTAACCTCACAGGAGCATTACATCACACTCTTACAATGCAGGAGGAGGGGCCTATTCTCAGAAAGCAAGATCGAGCTATTTCCCTTTAATTTTCTGCTTGCTTCTGGAGGGAGTTGCAAAAATAACTCGGATTTAAATTTTTAGCAACACAGAAGGCTGGATGGGGGGGGCGGGGGGGGAGAAGCGAGAAAGCGCAGCCTTTTACCTACGTTTACTAACGTGCAGATGAACGCTTGCTTTCCGTAGAACACAAAACCCCGGCAGTGGCCAGCATCCCGCACATTCCTGAATACCTGGCGCACGCCGGATGGGCCGCCAGCCCCGGCCGAGCCCGCGCGGGAGCCCCGCGGCGGCGGCGGCAGCGCCGGGCCCGGCACAGAGCCCGGGCCCCCGCACCCGCTCCCCAGGGCTCGGCGGGGAGGCTCCGTCCCTGCTCCCGCGGAAGGCTCGGCCCCAGCCGGCCTCGGTCCGACCCAGCTGCAGAAAGAATGCAAGCCCGGTCTTATACATGCAAATTTTTGCAGCAGATTTTAAGAGCTCCGGGTGCTGTGGGGAAGAAATCACTCTTTTAAAAGCCTCTATTTAAATAAAACAAGATTTTCAGCACTATCTTGTACTTTACCAGCTCGGAAAATACAAACGATCTTCTGTAATTTGCCTAGGCGTTTTAAATTACAAAAATCTTCCAAACCCACACCACACTTGTACGGAGAGCTCCTTCTAAAAAGCCCCCAAAATCCACTAAAAGTGCCGTTTACGTACAAGCAGACAACATCTGAAGCAAGTCTTTGTGCTAGAAAAGACACCTCTGCAAAACCACGGATGGAAACGGACAGCTCAGGCTCTTAAAAAAATCTACTGATAGGTAAAACCAATAAAACATAAACGTACCACTAACCTCATAAAGTGCAGCAGTGCTTAAATCCAGCGAGTTGAGGCATACAAGGTAGAAATGGAAATGAAAAAAAAAAAATCCCAAAATGGTTTTGTGTTTTTGCTTTTTTGTTTAGGTTTTTTTTCCTTTTTTGTTAATTTTTTTTGTTTTGCTCTCTTTTTTTATTTCAAACGTTCAGAACCCAGCAGAGACTCCGTCGGCCATTTTGGCTGCGCTCCCTCGCTCTCTCCTCTCGCTCCCTCCCGCTCGCTCCCTCTTGCTCTCTCTAAAGGAAGCAGCTTTTTTGTGACCTTCAAATACGGGCGGCTCACGTGACCCCGCGCGCGCTGTCACTCACCGCCCGGGCCCGGCCCATCCCCCGCCTTAAAGGGACAGCGCCCTGCCCGCACCGGGACGGCCTCCCCCGCCAAGCCCCGCGCCTCGCCGGCATTCTGCTCCCCGCCCTCGTCGGGCAGAGGCGAGGCACCAGGAGGGTACAATGGGGGAGAGCCCTGAGAGTACGGAGGGCGGCCCAGATGGAGCTTCTCTCTTTAAAAAAGGCTAAAAAGCCAGCAGCCAGTCATGCTAATTCCACATGAGGGCTGCAGAGCCGACAGGCGGCGAATGGTGAATGTTAAGTCCCTCCAGCCACACGCGCTGTTCTGCGGTGCACCGGGAACGCCGACCCCAGCGCTCGCTTGGAGAGGAACCCCCATTGTAAGCACAACGCCCTCCTGACTCAAGGACAAGAGGTTCATGCTCAGACCAAAGTTAATCCGGGCTGTAACCAGACTGCCTACACCACACGCACGCATAAAACCCAGATCCAGGTCCAGACACGGCAACAGCCGCAGGACAGCAGAGCAAACTCGGTCTCTCCTGCTGCCTTGTCCGCTTTAAGTCTCAGGCTGCAAGTCAGCCATTAGGCAGACACTCCACAGCCTCTTCCCACAATTTCGATAGATAACTGCTGTAACAGTTGAAACAGAAAATCCCAGCATCCTGTAACATAAAAAAATCTGCAGGCTGTTTCCAGATGTTACCCTGAATGTACGGAAACAGTAAAGAACACAGTTCAGCAAAAGGATATGGTGACGCGTGTACGATCCTGCTGTGAGGAGATTTGCCCCTGAGTCAGCCCAACACAGGTAGGAAATGCTGGAGCTGACTCTGTAATGGAACCATGCCTGGTGAGGGAAATGACAGCTAGCTCGGGAAGCTCTCGGGACCACCCTCAGGGTAGAACTCCTAAAATATACAAGTTTTTAATTCTGTACAGTTATGCAGTGTAACTATGTACAAAGTAAAAAAGCCAAAGCCCACCTGAACACGAGGGGAATTTTTAACATGTACACCTTTGTACAGACTTTGTGTCTGGGCGTGTGCGAATTGCTTTAAATAAGCTATAGCAAGTATAGTATGAATACTGCCATCTCAGATCTACAGTTTATATTGCTGCTGTGCTTATACTAACTTCTACTTAATCATGCTGTGTAAAATTAGCCAATGATTAAGTGCTGCTAAATCCTTTAGACATAAAACTACTGATAAATTGTGAGGCTAAGTTTGGCAAGCGGGTCCACTCTGAACCTCGCGATTCAACGGGAGGGTCTCCCTTACCCTTTGCACTCTTATCTTTTTGTATTCCCAGTCTCTGTACAAATCTCTTCAAATTGATTATGATCTGATTTTCCTTCTTCATCCATGTAGTAAGCAACACAGGGAACTGTGCCCTGTTAAGTTGTGCCTTCACAAATTTATATGAAAACCTGCTTTTCCCAATAATTACAGAACCACAGAATATTGGGATTTGGAAGGGACCTTCAAGGATCACGAGAGTCCAACTCCTGGCCCCGCACAAACCACCCCAAGAATCACACCATGTGCCTGAGAGCATTATCCAAATGCATCCTGAACTCTTGTCACAGGCATGGTGCTTTTGCCAACACCACCGACAGGAATTCTTTAAGCAATCTAAGCCACTCATTCATGACAACACCATGGAATGGAACTAACTTGGAGATCCATGGGAGGGCACTCCAAAGGAATTAATTTGAGGGGGGCAGAAGCTGCTCATCTTATGAGCAAGAATAAAAATCATTAGCATGTATTATCATCGAATGTAAGCCATTGGCCTCATCAGGAGGCCATGAAAGGCTAGTATGGCTCTAGTTCTGACACGTTTTGCTCCCACCCTCATGGTAAGGTACAGAAACTCAGGGATTCTGCCACTGACAGGATTTCTTCAACAGGACTACAGCCTGCACTGTAAACATCTATCTCTGCAGGCTCAAGAAACTCTGGCAATAGCTCATGTGAGCTGCATTTATGGAATGAAATGAAATAGATGCAGCTGGATTTAACTGCTCAGGTTGTTCTGTCTAAACCAGAGTAGAGAACTGCCCTGCTGGATGTAGCAGATTAGAGTATTTTGTGGCTGGGCCAATCCAAACACAGGTATTTAGGAAATGTGGTGAAAACTCAGGGAACATCTTATTTGTGGCAAGACCCAAAGAGAACACCACAATTGCTCTAAATTCCTAATGATAAAATCCAAACCAACTGCTGGGCATCCGATTCACACAGTTTCATAAAAGCAAATGTATATGCGTATCTATGAAACGGCTATCCCCCTCCTGAAAAAATACATTAAGCACTTCAGCTACATATTCTATACATGTTCACACTGAGTATGACAGTATGCATTAAGCTACAGACAATTTTATTCCCTCTCAAAAGCCAAATTGTTTTACTGAGACCTATAAATCCTCTTAACTTCACTAGGGTTTGCCAACTCTCCATTCTGAAGTCCTGGAAGCCTTTACTTCAAGGAGTTGATAATACTGTGATGACTTTCAGAAACAAGCACTCACTTGAGTTGCTGTGTATCCAAGTGTAAATAACTGCTATAGAATTTCACCTTACCAATGTTCTATTGACAAAGCTTTTTAAATCAAAAAGTAAGCAAATTATCAGTGAACCAAAAATATTCAGAGAGGCCAGTGTGGGTAATTCTTAAATAACCATAGCTTTAATCGATTTTTTTCTACTAAACTATCATTTGAAAGATATAAATTCTTTACCTGTTCTTGTTGGCATATTGATTAAGATAGCTAACGAAAAGTTTTTGGTTTTTTGTTTTGATTTGGGATGTTTGTTGAGTTCTGTTCATAATGAGCACAGTAGATCAGAAAACAAAGGAGTAGAGCATAAAAATACATAGCTTATACAAAATCTGCACACCCTTTTCAGAGGGCAATTGTATTTCAAAAACCTAACCATTAAGTATTCTGATGCTAACAGGCTGTTAATAGCCAGTGTTAATAGGTTACATCCTTGTTATGTACTACTAACTTATCTGATTACAAACACTTCATTTCTAAGCTCCTTCCATCTGAGGATCATAAAGCACTTTAAAATTTTTAATGAAGCTTCACAGTGCTCCTATGAGGACAGTATCCAGTATGAGCAGACATAAACATGCACATTCAGAGAGATGCTTACAATTGTGGATTCCCTGCGCTCGTATCTCAACTGAGACAGGAGAGGAATAGGTTTTTTAAATTCGTATTAAGATGTATTGTGGTTCTAGTAACAGCTCATCCTTTTTGATGACCTATCAGTAAGAATCAAGCAATTAGGCTTCAATATTATGTACACAGGCATGCTCCAGTGTCCACTGGAACTGAGGTATCCACACCCTCCAGATGTCATCTCAAAAAGGAGACCTGGTCTGTCTGACCTGTAGGTCTTTACTCAGTTTTAAAAGGGTTTGAGGTCATCCAGTCCATATGCAAAACTCCTTTTCATGAGCTGGCATTTTGTTTGGGCTCAAAGTCCTACAGTTTGATATCCTATCTTACTTTGAAGGCTGCACCCTCATTGTCCCAACACTGGACCCCACCCACTGGGCTTTCTATACTGCCTATACACCCATGGCAACAAATTCAAGACTTATTTTTCCCCCAGAAAGTTCTTCATAGCTGATACTATGAAAGTGAAAAAGTCAATTAATCTCCTACTAACACAACTCTTCACCAGAAACCTCAAATATTAACAAGTATCTCATAGCATGAATGCCTTGTCACCAACTGTCCTTTCTCTTGCTGGTGAAGAGTTTGCCTCCTGAAATATTAGAGGAAAAAAGGCAGATTTTACTGGCTAAGTGAACTGAAGCCCACATGCCCTCTACCCTACTGCAACTCACCAGTTAGATCTCCCAGATGTCCCTCTCCCAACCCCAGAAGTGAGGTGCAATAAGAGATGCAAGATAATTGGAGGCAGATTACTCACCAGTTCCCCAACCAGTCCCCAGCAGTCCAACTGACCTGGATTACAAACCCACCAACCATATCTCTTCAAGTTAAGAGGGATCAGAAAAGTGCCTGTCCTTCCTGAGATCATAACTGAGAAGCATAACTCAGGGTAGGGACATGTATGTAAGGATTATGTTTTATAGTTGCACAATTTCTAATAATAAAGAGCAAACAGAGAACCCCTTAAATTAAGGAACAGAATTAAAAGTCTTAACTATTCCTTGTGTGCTCTAAAAACTGCCATATGGTTTATTTCAAGGAAACAATTAAAAACAGCCTCAATTCTGGATAACGGATAGTTCAGATCACTTTTAAATTATTTTCTCTGGACAGACAGAGACGCTGAAGCCCAAGACTTCTGAAAATTGAAGATGACAGCTAATTCTGGCTGTACCAACATACTTTTTTTAAAGTATTCACAGCAATTTCACCTAAGCCATTGTACAAATGATGACCTCTCTTTCTGCAGGAGTGCAAAACTTTCAAGTGTTCAAACATTTTTCAAGGACAAAACACTCGCTCCTAAGGAAAACTAGGATTTTGTTTTGGGGTCCTCCCCTTTCACACTTAGTAAATAGCAAGACGTTTTATGCTGCAGAAAACAGAGCTAGCAGGGGTTTTTAATGATAGTAATCAAAAGTGTAATGTAAATTGTTTCTACACAGAAAAATACCACAACGAAAAACATCCAACAAAGGAAAAGCTTGCTTAGTTTCTGAAAAAGTTACAGCAGCTTTTGCATCCCTTACACAAAGGCACCTATCAACACATTTTAGGAATTATTATTATTATTCTTCAAAACTTATATTGCAACACTGCTTCGGAGCCATACTAAAGCTCAGGCCTCATTCGTATTTTTCCAGGGACAAAAGAAAGAATACCAGGCCTGAAAACTTCAGTTTAAGAATGATACATGACTTCAAGCTCAAGCCAAGTTCTGACCCTATACATTAACGAAGTGCTCAGGAAAAGATAATGAGTCAGAAGGAAAACTTTATTCACCAAACTTAGCAAACACTCATTTTCCCACCTAATTTTTCCTCAATCTGCTGCAATGCTTTCCCTCAGTGTTCAGCCTGTAAATAATCTACCACTGTGCCTCCACTTCTTCAATTCCCCAAATGCCCTTTCCAGACCAGAGAAAGAGAAAGCTTTCAATCTGCCTTTTAACAAGGTTGTTGGGTGAACAACAGAACTGAAAGCTCATTTCCTATGAATCTCTGTCACACATCACTGAACCTCTACTTTCCACACTAATCCCAGCTTCCTGCACAGCCAGTTCTCCTTTGATGCCAAGGTTCTAAGAGTATATTGAGCTCTATGCAGACCTCTTTCAGTGCCTGGGCAAAAACTAGCATATACTGCAGCTAATCCCAAAACACACACAATGATTAGCTGTTAAAAGACATAACCAGATAATCATTTGTCTTGTCCTGAAACCCTTCTGTTAGTGGGGAAATTAACTTTGGTCTCTTCTCTAGGAAGCTACTGAAGTTTAATATATTGGTAATTACAATTATATTATAGTTTCTTACTTCTCTGCCTCACCTGACTGGAACTGGACAAGAGAAACTCCAAACTCACTTGGGAAAGATACAGACATGAAAAGCCATTGCATGAGACTTAACTACTCTAGGAACTGAAAGAATTGACCCCAGATACTATCTCCCACCAATGAAGTCCACATCTAAATGTTCATTGAGTCTTTACATCCATATCCTTGGACATTAAGTAAGCAGTTTCCAGTAGCATAAAAAGCAATGAAATTTGTGTAAATTAATATTCTTAGAATTTCTTTAACCTCCTCTTTATAATGATCTTAGAAGCATCTTGATTTTGAAGGCTATAATCCTATCCTAACAGATCTTCCTCTTCAGTTCCTAAAATCCTATGAACTGCCAAAATATCAATGAAATGGGAGAAAGTTAACTGTTTTATGCAATTCTCTTAATGACAGTGAGAAGAGAATCATAGAGTGGTTTTGTTCGGAAGGGCGCTTTAAAGTTCATCTCATTCCAGCCCCTCTCCTGTGGCCAGGGACACTTTCCACTAGACCAGGTCGCTCAAAGCCCCATCCAACCTGGTCTCGAACACTTACATGCATCTTTCAAATAAAGAGACATTCAGGGAAAGGGTACGTCATCCCACCCATATATACAGCAAGTGTTGCTTTCTAATTGTTACTTGTAGCATGTGAGTTACCATGCCAGTTACGTGACTGATTCAACTGACTTTCCATCAACCATAGCTGTTACTATGAATTTCAAAAGGAATAATAATTTCGTTCATTAAATCCTTCCTTCACCCTGTTTAAGCCTTGGAGCTTTAAACATTTTAAAATAGCAGCAAGCTTTTTCATCTGACCAGGTTAGAATGTTTAAGAACAAACTTACCTTTCTTTCTACAAACACTTTACCACAACAGGACCCCTTTATATGGTGCCTTTAGACATCTCCTGAACTCTACTCAAAGCAGATTTCTTACAAATACTTTTAGGACATCTCACAAAAGACAAGGAAGATTTTTGGACCGAAAGTCTTATCCTAATTCAGTCTTTTTTTTCCCTCCCTACCTAAAAGGAAGCTATGCTGTGCTTTGTTTTGGGGTTTTTTTTTTTGGTTTGTTTTGTTTTTTTAATTTATGTTTGGTGAGATAGCCCAGTCTCTCTACAGATTTTTCTAACTTGTCTTTAGTTTTAGCATGCCGAGTTCAATCACTGGGCCGGAAACCTCTTGAGCAAAGGAATTTCTGGCATCTTGGTTGAAGCTGGCACCAACCCATTTTCCTTTGTTCTCATTAAAGGAACCATAATATGCTAAGTTAAATAATAATAATAAAAGCAAGCCAGCCCAAAACAAAACAAAAAACCCAAAGTAAAAGCAGAATATGAAAGGAATGCATTTTCAGTGGATTACTGTAAGAGAGGATTTCCCTATTTTGACTAATTTTTCTAATAAAAGCCCTATTTATTGCTGCAAAAATCTGTGAACTGATCTTTCCAAGTGACTTGAACATCTTCCCTGAGTAATTTGCCTTCATGTACAGTCCTTCAGTTTGAAATGCCAGGAAAGGAGCAGCTGGCTATCCAGGCAGAAAATTCTACAAGCTGTAGTTGTCACAAATATTCAAATGCAGGCAGTAACCTAAAACCAGTATGACTCCCAAATATGAACAACTTTGACTTAGGGCAAAGAGTTCAGCAAATTCAATCCATTTAGGTAGGAGTAAAAGAAATCATACCAGCTCTCCCGATCACAGCATGCCAGAGGAGCCATGCAACTTAAGACCTCCAAGATATCTCTGTAAACAAGTTTTGAATTCATACCATGTTTACCACATAGTACAATATTTTTAGTCATACAAAGTAAGTCATATCTTCTGCGTGGAAATAAAGAGCTTGCTTTTTTTTCCTTCCCTCCCTTTCTTTAACCAATAATGGTCACTTCAACAATGGTAGGATCTGCATTTTAGAACCAAGACCATTTACCTTTCTCTACTTTAACCTCTGGTATATCTAAGCCATGCACATGGTCATCAAAATTTCTATTTTCTGCACGCAAACAAAAAGAGAGCACAAACTCATTAATATAACATAAAAACAGTAGTAGTTTTTTTCCCCCTTTCTCTCCATCTCCTTGAAAGAAATATTCAACCATTCATCTGGGTGTACACACAAAAAATACCAAAGAATTGATGAATTTCTTTTTTTTTTTTTGAGGGAATGAAGCAGAGAAAAAAGCAGTGAGCATCTTACATTGGATGCAAAAAGGGGGGAAAAAAAAGTTTTAGGATTGTAATTCATACATATTCATGATGTCACTGACCTGTGCTAGCAGTCCAAAAACTAAACTCTTAGCAAATCAAAATTAGCAGGACTAACTTGGTGTAGGTACCACAGAAATTAGTCTAAAGTGTATTTTTACATTAAGAATATAGACAAAATGCTAATTTAGACAGGGCTTAAAAATATTAACAGCCCTTACAGAATTGTATTAGGTTGGAAAAGACTTTGAAGACCATCAAGTCCAACCACCAACCCAGCACTGCCAAGTTTACCACTACCTTAAATGATTTTGCTTGCTGGTCTTTAAGTCTGTTCTCTCACTCCCATGGTAGATGTCATCCAAGAGTTGCCATCTAAACAGCAATGAAATGCTGAAAAGAGAGCAGGGTTCAGCCATCCATATAAATGTTACATTGGAGGGCAGTTACCTCGGGCTAGCTCCTGAGGAAGCTGCCAACTTCGGGAGAGAGAGAAAAGGAACAGCCAATAATCAAACAGACCTAAACACCCCCAATTTATTGGACAATGAACTCCAAATGTCAATAGAGTATCCAGTAGATAGTTTAATTCCTGGAAAGGGACCAGAGGACAGGAGTGGGTGGAGGTATCTGGAATACAGAGGCCCCGGGATTTTAGGAATTTGATCAGTATGCAAATGCTCTCCCCTTCAAAGTACAGCAAGCTCTGTAAGACAGCAGCAAATCAGGATATCCTCCATTCCACTAGCAGCTGGAATTACTACTAACTGGAATAACTAGAGAAAACAATCAAGGTGTCAAGGATATGTGACTACTTGACACTACTCTGGCTATTTTGCAGTATCATATTTATAAATCAAGCAATCTGGAATGGAAAATATATTTTCTTTGGTTTTGCAAAGGCAAGTGTGAAGTAGTCTCTTGATCAGATGAGACTGCAAATTCAGAAGCAGGCTCTGTGCTCTTCCTACGCAGGACAAATGCAGATCTTGGAGGGTGGGGAGAGCCCAAACAAACTAGCCTGTTCTTACCACAAGACATCTGGAATAGAGCACTATAAAATCCTAAGAAAAGAAGTGCCAAAGCATTCACGCTTAGAATATACACTGTCCAAAATATTTTCCTCCCTCGTTATTCAGCAGCACTGTAGACTAAACACATTGTGATCATAAGTGGGAAGTTCACTTCCAAAGTTGACTTTTTTTCTGTGTGACTTCCTTTTTTATTCCTTAACGGTCAGTCATCTGGCTTCCGTTTTTTTCCACATATTAGGAAAATACTTGCAAAACAGCAGTACACTAAGATGTAGGTTAGCTGAGACATATGAAAAGTCTGTATTTGTTCATGGTTTGAGATGAAAAAAAATATATAAAATCACTGAGGTCATGAAATGGGGAGTCTAAAACACCATGAAATGACAATTGAAAGCATTTTCAAGTCTAACTTACAGAAGTGAATGCCTAAGTATTTTTGCTTAGAATACTCAGTCAAGAGTTTTCCTGTGGGTAATACTTATAATTGTAAGTACAAAAACTTTAAAATACTTACGTGTAACACTGAACCGGTGAAATATGGAACACAATGAAACTTTTGCCATTCTAAAGTGCTTGTGTATAAATTCTGCATATTGTTCAGAAGTACTGCATTGTAAGCATGCAAGTCTCAGCTTTTGCAACTTTATTGACTTAGGAGTCATGGCTAAAGCACAGCTGCCTCTACAGATACAGATTTTGCTCCTGCCTCATCCATTTCTACCCACTCAATTGCACAACAAAGGGCAGTTCTTCTCTCTGTGCCTCAGGGCCCCCTTAAACACACAGGTAGACTTGCCTTCAAATGCAAACTTGTCCTGCTACTTACTCCACTGTATGGAGTAAAAACATTTGTACACTATGAAGGTGACAGAAGTATTCCCCAATCCTTAGCTAGACCAGTTTTCATTTTGTTTTAGTCTAATGGTCTCACACCCTTAGATATCCTACCAAATCTCTAAGGATATAAAAGAAAGAAGTTAGAACTCTCCTACTCATATGCCAGTATCAGAGCAAGCCTGAGTTATCACTGGGTCTGAAGCACAGTCTGACACACCAATAGAACTGAAACACCCTGTGCCAGAAGTGTCTGGTACAGCCATCACATCTCTCTGTGATGACTTGTTAGGATGTTGGGCAGAGGACTTAAATGTCTAGGGACATTTCTTTAATGGGCTACTCATTCTACACACAAAGAGAACAATCAGCAATATAAAGACAGCTATGCCTTTACATAGTTTTTGAATGTAATTAAAGAAATAACTTCCCATTAGCTTCAAAGAACTTGGGTTGATAATCTGAACTAGGATTTGGAGACTACTTTGAAAATTGCTGCATGAGTCTTCTGAAAAAAACCCAACTTCTGCTTACGTCAGTACTGCCAGTAAATTAAAAAATTGTAATGGCACTCAAGGCAAGTCTCAATACCTTCTGTAATATCAAATGTCCTTAAAACATCAAACAAACTCCTTGTTGCACAAGCTTTTAGCTAACTGTTTACTTTAAATTTGGTAAGGACAATGTTTTATCCTACAGGGACAGAAGCTATGGCTAGGGACCTTCATGGAATTTCAACCCTTCAAAAGAACACTGCAGTAGTTCATAACAACGTCTCTCATTCTCACCAACCCAACCAGACAACTTCAGGATATACCACTGCAGCCTTTTTATAGTTTTCAGCAACACCATGAAAGAGTAAGATTGGTTCTTTTGTGCCATTATAGCAGTGATGTTTACATGTGGCCCTGACATTAGCAGGCTGCTGAAAACAAAGACTGGCCTGTAAACCAGCTTCTTGATTTCACTTAGTTTTTGCACGGCAGAACTAAGCCGGGGGAGGGGGGAGCCATTCTGCTGTAAAAGTGGACACAGTGGTAAATTTTAATGAAGACTGGGCCACATTCAGACATGCACATTCAAAGATGAAAGACAACGATCATAAATTCTTACTGAATATTAGGAAATTTTCTTCGCTGTGAAGGTGAATAATATTGCCACAGACTGCCCAGAAAAGCTCTACAACAAACCTGAGAAGCCTGATACAACTTAGAAGTTAAGTCTAACCTTCAAATCTGGCCCCCCTTTGAGCATGGTATTAGATGAGATGACTTTCAGAGTCTGTAATTCCTGTTAGGCCAATTTAGCTACTACTTTCTTTTAACTGTAGTTAAAAGAAACACAAATCCAGGAAGACACTGAACATTCCTGCTGAAATGTTGAAGAAAAATAAGATACTATTACCAAATTTTAAACAATTTTGTGATGCTCAGTGGTTCCAATCTCATCCTGGCATTACTGCAATTTTGGAGGGTCTCATTAAAAACACTTGCCTCAGAACCTGTACATTAAACTATCAAGCCAGGGAAAAGCTATTCAGTAGGTGTAATTGATGACACTTTCTAAATTACAGAAATGATCTTGTTTTGATATCTTTCTTACAATATGAATCACTTCCAGCTGTATGAATTGTCAAGAGAGTTGAAGACTTTTCTCTCCCATTACTATAAAACAGGTGGGGAATAGCCAGCTGAGTTACTTCAAACAGCAGTAGCAGCTTGGCTTACCTTCCTACTAAATTGGAGTATGAACTTGGCTCACTTTTTGTCTGAATAGCTACCATCAAACAGACCTCTCCATGTGTCAGTCAGGAAGAGTAAAACATTTACATTTATCTCATAAAAAGGAGTCATTTTTCATTACCCAATCCCTTTCACTCATAGATTAGGGTGCATTCACTTCTGGTTGTGACAGCAGGTGGTAATTTATTAGCACAGGCAGAGTTGCTAATTAATGCTGCTAGAGCTAGGAGCTAGAACCTCAATTTAAGGACTTCAGCAGAATTCTTTTTCTTGCCCCTGTCCCTGCTCTGTGCTCATCAACAGAAGTTTGACTGTTTTGGAAAGATGTTTCTGGGTCACATTTGCCTCTTAATCTTTGCTCCAGTAGTAACAAAGTAAAAGCCCTATTACAACTGATACGGGCGCAATAAACTGCTGCCATGTAAAATGCAAGTATTTGTGTGGGGAGGTAATATTTACTCCTTAAGCATGCCAGTTCAGGTCAACCTCTTCATAACGGATGAAAATATGAGAGAACACCTCTAACAAAATGTTCACCTGTAATTAAGCATCACGACACAGATCGAAGGAAGGAAGGAAGGAGGTTTCTTACCAAAGGTATTAGCCACAACAAAATAACCTGACCAAGTGTAACACACAGAGAGCTAAGAAGGGAGAAGGTTACAGAGTACATAAAAACTAAGAAGTAACAATTTATCAAGAAGTTCATCAGCCCTCAGCCAGAGTAGGAGCACGGTCTGAGATGGCCATTATCAGCTTCAGTAGTCCAAGCAGGCTCACTTCTTCTGAAGTGCAGTTTTTAGCGTAAGTCACTTTGCTGCTGCACAACCATGACAGCTTTGTGACACATGCACTGCACATAAACTGCAGCTCTTTCACAGGACTTGAGATGACTTGTACTAAGGATTCTGAATGGGTAACTTCCTCATAATTAGCTTTAATCGAAATACATTATATCCATGTTGTAAATGATCAGTTAAAGATTTCTGAAGCCCTTGTATACAGTTTAAGCAGTTAATTCCTCCCCATAAAGCTGACAGGTATCAGAAGACAGCAGTTCTCAGGTATCACCTACAGTTCAATTAAAAATCTTAAAATGCTGTAACTTTAGTACAGTAAGTCTGTCCAAAAGAACTATTCAGTTTAGCAGAAGAAAGACTCACAACAATGCAGCAGGGTTGTTTGCTGTTGCTGGGTTTGTTTGGGTTTTTTGTGTGTGTTTGTTTAATGCTAGAATGCACTCTTAAAATGCCAAGTTTTTATCCCTGAGTCAAACTGGGGAAATAATCTGTTTCATGAGGTGCCAGAAATCATCCATGGATGCTGGCTCCTTGTATTCAATTTTGAAGCTATACTTTAGCAAAGGAAATTTCACCTGAAACTGGGGCTAAGGTAAAAACTATTGCATCCATTGAAAGTCTCTCAGAAGCATCTTTTTATTTCTGTTCCTACATTGTCCATTAAAGCTTTGAGTCCATTGAAATGCAGAAAGAAATTTGCAGGGCTTTCCTGGGAGGTTAACACAGGCAGACTGCTCTGGAACTCTGGTGCAAGTTAGCTCCTTCGCTGAAACCGTATCTTCTGAACACTTCCTCAACAATCTCAGTGCAGAGTTACCCAGATCTGGCTGTCTAACGAAAGGCCATTAAATTACAATGGCCAACTGTTCTGAAAAGTAAATTAGAAGCAGTCAAAGAGAAAACATCCCATCTGCATAGCTGTAGAGGCAGTAAATTCTATGAAGTCTAATGACAGCTGCAAAGGGAAGGAAGCATCTTCAGTGATGCAGCTATTTCTGTAGAGAACATCTGACTCTACACTCAAACTTAGAATCTACCTTTCACTAACAAGCTCCAATTTTATTTCAGACCAACTAGAAGGACAACAGTAGACATGGGTACACCAAATCACAGGATCACTGCAGATGGAAGGGATCTCTGAGATATCAATCCCACCCTTCTGCTCAAAGCATTGTTAACTAGAGCAGGCTGAAGCAGATTTGGGGCTGTGCCCAGCTAAGTTTTGAGTATCTTAAAGGGCAATGAAAGCACAACTTTTCCGGGTAACCTCTTCCAAAGGTCTGACCACGCTTAATAGTAAAAAAAGAAAATTATTGTCCCTTGTGTTTGAGTGGAGTTTTCTGTATTTCAGTTTATGCCAATGGCTTCTTGCTTCTCCACCAGGCACCATTGTGAATAATTTGGCTCAGTCTTCTTTAGTCCCCTTATCAGGTATCTATACACATGGATAAGAACATCCTCCCTCTAGTTTTCTCATCTCAAGGCTAAACAGTCACAGCTTTCTCTGTTTCTCCTCTGTCAGATGCTCCAGAGTTCCTCTCTGTGCTCCTTCACAAAGCCCAGTCCAGTATGTTTATGCCCAGCTAATCCCCACTGCAAGTAATACTACAAAGAGGTAATTTCCAATTTTTTTTTCCTTGTCTTATAACAAGAGGTAAACTCTGTCAAGGCAGATGATTTTGTTAGTTAGCTGAAAATTTGATACTGTGGGTAGAATAAGATTCAAGGGATTGATTTAAATTTAAGAGCAATACCCACATTGAGTTTTGCTGGCATTATGCTACAAGTTGCATAAAACAACTACCTTCAACTCTTCGTTGCATTACTAAAATTGCACCTTTAGACTTCAATCAAAATAATATTAAGAATGATACTTCTACAGCAGGATCTGTATGACAAGGTTCCAGATGTCACCTGAACACAAATCTATTAGCTAAAAAGTAAAAATGCTGCCTATCACTAATCTCATATTCTTTAATAACCAAAGTTTTTGAGAAGAGAGATAATGTTGTAAGCCACTTGAAAAGCTCTAATTAAAAATCAGATCAACTATAAAGTAATTCTAGTTTCCACTTGCACCTAAAACAAGACACCTAACAAACACAAGGCTATGACAAATCCAGTACAATATCCCTCATATTACTCACTACAATAATGTATTTCATTAAATTACTATATATATAAAGAAACAGTTCAGGAAAGCAGAAATCTAATTCCTACTTTTTACTTCTGCACTGATTTTTCTTCTGAAAGTTTCTACTTCAACAACCTTTGTATCTCTTGGTACCACAGTAAGTTGTGCAGTCTGAATAGATAGAAATAACAACAATTACTTTGAGAAGTTTGGCTCATGTCCCTGATGGAAAGAATGTGCATGTTCAGCATTAGAACTTCGCTGACCTCAACTTGCCTACCTCAGAAATGGTTTCTCACTGTCACAGATGCAGTGGACTTACAGTTGTCAGCTTGTCTAGGAGGCAAAGTAGACCTTCACCCCAAGTCACATCACAGCCCTTCTGCAACAAGTACAGTGCAGATCAATGAGAACTTCTCATGAGGAAACATCCAATTAGGCTTAGGAAAAAAAGAGTTCTGTTATCTAGATTTTCCAAAGACCACCTTCTTGCTTGCTCCAAGTGGTAGGAAAAGAAAAAAAAATTGATTACGATATCAAAATTGAATTACCATTGCATTAACTAGTGAGAAGAATATGGAATACAACCATCACTGAAATACTTCTATGACAAGGCTCTGTTCTTCCTACCCGAACAAAAACCCAGGGAAAAAAATCCAACCAGTACTGGATTTCAGATTGAAATCATATGAAAAAGCCTTTCCTAATGGAAATGGAAGTTATTTTCTTCTCTGATCAAGCTGCTTTCCCTAAAGCTCTGTGTACCAGCATCTTATATTGTTCATTCTCAAATGAGTGTTTTGTTTATAATTTCTGATCCTTTATTAAAATGCATCCTAAAGAAATAAGGCTCATATTTAAAAGAGGACAAATCTGCCATATGCACACCAAAAGGAAGGCCCTGCTTCTTTCATACTTCACATTATTCAGTGAAGAGCAGCTGTATAAAAACTTCATGTACAAACTCACTACGTCACTGCCAAGCTTCCAGAACGATTATCCCTTTTACAACAACTTCTGATTAATGTTTTGAAATTGCAATGCATATTTCTATGCTTTTACATTTAAGGCACATCAACATCCTGCCTCTTTTTCTTTTCAGCCACCATCCACTATTATATATATATATACACACATATGGATATTTAAGGAACCAAAAGGGTGAGCACCAAGCAACCAACCAATACTCCCAGCACATTTAAACGAGAGTGCTTCACACCATTTACTATGATAAGGCCCTTTTTAAATAAACGCGTGACTCACTGTTTGTTTTCTTCACCAGGAGGTGGAGTCTTGCCATGCCCCTCCATTACAAAATCCTCATGTTCCATCTGCAAAGGCAAGCATTGCAGGTCAGAAATCGGTGGAGCAAAACGCACATCACCTAAAGCGGCCCTTTTCATATGCAGCAACTCAAAGCAGCCACTTTATCACAGTGGCTGGTCCAGAACAGATCATGTAGTTTCTTAGCAACATATGTACATCTCCAACCCCATTGCTATGGTATCATTCCATAGCAGAGATTTCAGAAAAATCTTGCAAGGGAAAAAGAATGGTTTAATGGCTATAGCAGAATACTATTAGTCAAGGTACATAGGTTCTAAGTTCTGCTCTGTTAAGGACTTCCCTTGTCATACTAAGTATTATTTCTACCACTTCTTCCTTACCGATAAAGCAGGAATTTAAAAAAAGGCTTATCAGTATCTCTGGAAAAAAATTAAAATTTTAGAAGAAACTTATTAAACACAGAAAGAAATGGCTGCAAAAGCAGAGTACTTCTTGTGAAAAATAACTTTTCTTTGAAAAAAGACTTTCACCGCACACACAGCTTAGTTAGCAGGGTAAAAAAGAGGCCTAAGGAAACCTCAAATAGATGCTGTTCCAATGACAACATAAGGTAGGCATTTCCTTTGGCTCTCTTGTTAGAAGATTCCAAGGGCAGTAAGGAAGTTTTATGTTTAATTGTTTGCTTTTAAAATACCAGTTTTAGCATATATTTTCAGTAATTCCTTTTGAGAGAAAAAAGAATTACACTATATTTGCTCATTCATTAATTATTTGCTCTTCATTTAATCACTTAATTCAGCCAGAAGTTCTCACACAGGTAGCAAAATATTCTTTTCTTTATATCAAAATTCAACACATGCAATTAGTATTTTATATAAACATCCAGACACAGTTAGCAATGCTCTACTTCACATGAAGCCAGCAAACAGGTCACACTGCAATACTCAATAAAACATACAACAAAGAACTGAATCATAATCGCACACAAATCCATGATCCACTACATTAAACTGGAAAGAGGAGAGAAGCACTATTCAGTCAGTTAAGATAACACAGCTTAGTCAGTCTTCCAAGGGGCAAAAAACCCCCAAACCAAACCAAAATCCATCAGCCACTTCCCCTTGTGCCCCTACCCTCCCCCCGAAAGAGTCAAGTTTTCTCATTTGTACATTAATACTGCTGTCAGGTCAAAATACTTTCAAAACCCCAAAATCTGCATATTGACATCTAACAAGGATACAAGAAATTATGTTATCTGACTGCACAGGCACAGCCCTAAGCAAAACCACAAACGAACCGACAAAGTGGTGAACTGTAAGGTGCTAATGACATCCACAAGACAGACAGTCAATCAAACACGTGTAAGTTCACATTTGTAAACATGTACCCACATGGCTCCCAGTCCAAACAGTGTTTTCATGTAAAAGCAATGTTTGAAAACAAGAAAATTTCTATTTACAGTTACTTAATAAATTTGGACTTTTATCCATGTATTCACACCATATCAGACACACTGAAATCTATTTGTACTTCAGTCCCTACCTGATTCACAAGAGCTCTAACAGCTGGACTCACACCTGTCTAGCTGAAGAGAAAGATACCCATTCCACTAATTCTGTTGTTGAAAATGCTAAAACACTGATGTGTCAGTGGGTAAAACAGCTACAGATTTGTGGCCACATTGCAAAACAGCATGGTTCTGTGAGTGAGAGTAAGTGTTTAAGAATTACTCTTACACAGGAGGTATTTTAGCCTGTTGCTGGTATGAGACAAGTACAATTCACAGGAATGGTTAGCAAGGGAACAGTTTGTGGCCAGTACTGGGAAGATGAAATGCAGCCTTTGGGAGTAAAGATGCACTGCATACAGCATATATAGTGCTAAACTAACAAGATTCCCATATAAAACAGAAATTTGATGTAATGAAGCTGTAGAAAAGGAGGTACCATTAAAAAAAAAAAAAAAAAAAAGGATGTGTAAAAGGCAATGATTTAAAAACCAACAAAAACGTAGGAATGGGAAATTACTATATTAGATGATAATCAAGATCTGAATGAGAACTGGAACATCTTGTAAACTACCACTAGAACAAGGCAATCACTGAAGTACTGCTGATAAAACCGTTGTTTTATTATGAATTTTATATGAAGAACACTAGTGACATCCCTGTTCCAGCATGCTTATCTATCAAAGTTTCATTTCAAAGAAAAGTGGGCAAATAATGACAAATAACAAAGCACCTGAGCTAAGAACAAGATTGTTGGTCCAGGCACAATCTCTTTTAGAAGAACTAGAGAACCCCTCTGCTTTAAGAAATGTTAATCAGTTTGCTGTACTTCAGACAGTAGACAGAAGTATCTGAAATTACTAAAATTTGCATTATAAGAAACTGTAGAAGATACAGTACAATGGCACAGGCACTGTGTCATTCACAAGAAGTTCACCAAAAAAAAATTAATCACTGAGTGATGAAATATTCAGGAACACAGAAACTATTCAGTATACAAAATAAAGATCAATTGGTAAGGTTTCATTGATAAATAAAGCCAATAATAAAATGCATCAAGACACTAAAAAAAGTCACAGGAAGGTCAAGGAATTAATTACTAGTGAACTAGGAAAAAAATCTTTTTAGAATGGATAAACAACTAGACTTGCAGGAAACATTTGGCTGGTCAGGCTCAGAGGATAAAATGTTGCATGCTGCCCGGAGGATGGTATCAAGTGAAGTGCTGCAGGACTCTGCCCTAGGACAAGTCCATTAAATATCTTTACCAATGACTTGCAGGGCCAGTAAGGTATATTCTGGTCAGAATTTTATTAACTGGGGTGAAGAGGATCAATCAACAAGTCTAAAGACAGGGCTGCCATTCAGACCGACCTAGACAGGCTGGAGGAATGGTCCCTACACAAAACACTCGCACCTGAGAGGCCCTGGCAACAATACAGGCTGGTGACTGGCTGGGGAGCAGTTCTGTGGAAAAGGTCTTGGCATAAAGCAAGCTGATCGTGAGCCAGCAATGTGTCTTGTCAGGAAAGGTCAACAGCATCCCAGGCTTTATTAAGAGAGCCTTGCCAGCAGATGATTGCCACCTCTACTCAGTGGTTATTATTCCAGACATGGTCTAATGCACCTCATCCTGGGCCCCCACAATACAAGAAGTACACCCAGAACATGGACACAGTAGCCAACAAGATGCTCAAGGAGCCAGAGCACTTGTCCTGTGAGTAAAGCAGAGGGAGCTGGGCTGATTTGGCCTGGAGAAGAGATGGCTTTGGGGAGACCTTAACAGCAAGTTACTGTCTGTACAAGGACGTCAGCAAGCACTCAGGCTCACCACAGAGGTACCCTGTGACAGGACAAGAAGCAACGAGACTGTGTTCAAAAAAGAGAAGTCCAGAATGGATACAAGATAATTATTTTCACCATGAGGACAGTCAAGGACTGGAACAGATAACCTAGCATAGTTTTTTGCAGTCTCCCTGCTTCAAGTTTTTCAGGGCCTGACTAGATAAAATCTCTCACAACCTGGTCTGACCTCATAGGTGACCCTGCTTTAAGCAGGAAGTCAGACTAAAGGCCTTGGAAGGTCCCTTCGAACCTGAATTTCCCAGCAATCCTATGACCAGAAGAACAGATTCAGTTTAATATTGAGAGATCACATACATGACAAAAAACCCTACTGAATTCCCAACCCAGCAAGAACCTGCACTTCAGTCTAGAAAAGTATCTTAGAAAGTTGCATAATCAAAAAAACCCTCAAAAATAAAACAACCACCAAGAAAAACTAAGTTATGCTGAAGAAATAAATACTGAAAAGTCTGCAGCAGATCTATAGTATGCCCTCTTTTAAAATACTGTCTATGAGTAGAGACAATGAAGACTCAAACCCCCTCCACAACACTCCAAAAACATAAGCGCTCAAAGAACGGTGTAGGCAGAGGGGAGATTTCACATAAATAAAACACAACATTTGGCCTGCAAATCTCCTTCAATGCAAGACAACACAGCACTAAGGCATATACAAAAAAAAAGCAGTTTGACAGTACTGTAACAAACATCACTCCTTTGCTATTGCAATATAAATAAAACTCAATTTGCTCTCAAAGAAAACACCTGTAAGAGGATACACAGAGAAAATGTACTATTAAGCAGACAAAAAACTAGCTGTTGAACAAACAAATTGCAACACTGAATTTCACAAGCCTTTGTGGGTTTTATGGTTTATATATGCTTTAGGTATGAAGATTTGTCTGTGTATTAGAGGATTAAAAACAATAGCAGTATAAGCTTTTCTGTTTCTGGCAACGACATTACTTTTACAAAGTGAAAGGAGAAGTTATATATAAGATCACTCAACAAGCCTGACACAGTGCAGCAATTTCTGCATTCCTCTTTTTGCAGAACCTTGACTCCAACTTTCTTTCGTTTGCCTGCATACGCTAAACAATTTCACGATCAGTGATCTCTATTTTTCACCTGGAAATCTGCAGGTTTTAAAATTTTTGCTAGAAAGTGATACACAGCTTATTTGTCTAAAACATCTAGAATAAGCTCATAAAGTAATATCCATTTCCGTCTTTCTGCAACATTTAGAAGTCACTTTACTGGGTAATTCATCTTAATTCAAAGAGATATATCTGACAAAGAGCCTTCTGAAAAAAATTAATGAGCAAGTAAAATTCCAGTAAAATTCCAAAGGCATTGCTTACATTTTATAAAATTTGTTCTTAGGCCCAGCTACCTATTAATTAAAGATTAAAAAAATACTTAAAAATTAAAATGTTTAGGTCTTATTTTCCCAATGACAATAATAACATCATACCACAGAAAGAATGAGAATGTGGTATTTTAAGTTTTTGATTAAGTGACTATCTGGGGATGAACTGAAGAGAGGAACAGCATGTAAGAGCCACAGTTAGCTGAAAATACTCTTCTCCTTTTCCTCCACCCACAGTTCTTATACAATTCCTATGCACATTTCTTCCCCACAAGTCTCTCAGTTTCCCTTCATTCTGTCATCACCCTATCCTGCTCAGCACTCTTCAAGTCTTTTTTTTTTTAAAAAAACCTGGAGCCCAGAGTCCTTGCTAAGTTCCAGCCATCCACAGCATCCAGCAGCCTCACCCGATCTGGCTAACTGCGGCTTTCAGAAAAGGCGCCGCTTTCTTAGCCTTGAGTCTCTCTTGACTCACAGCGTACACAGGAAATGTAGTTGTCCTCAATACGTAGCAAAAGAATGGAAGGTGGAGCTAAGAGAGAACTCTTGGATCTGTTGTATTCCTCCCAAGGAAAGAAGAAAAGGTGGAATGGCAGAGGATCCGAAACACTTGAGCTTCTCTTTAAGCGGACTGCAGAGGGAGCCATTGACTCCAAGAGCAGGAATCAAGGGAAGCACACTGCACACCTGTTTCTCCTGGCAAGCAATGGAGAAAGCTTCAAGATTCTGGCAGCTGGAAGCAGGAACCAGAAATAGACCCTGAAACAGCAGGGGCGGAATTCAATAGAAAACTTTTTTTTTAAAAAGGAACTGCAAGTTTTTGAAGTCTGTATTTTATTATTTCAAGGCCTTTTTCTCTAAAAATCCAGGCACCTGTGAATACCCAAATTTCAACAAAAATTAATATATTGAGTGTTCTAAATAGTAAAAGACAATTTGTTTTATCTAAGTTAAGTAAAGCTATTCAGTATTAGACACTCAGTACTTAACTTTTAGAAAATGAAATTTATTGTGAGCTTAAACATAATCAACTGTTACGTTTTTTTGTCCAGAAGTGCAGCACCTGTTACTACAGTTTCATACTACTCTTTCTAAAAATATCTTCAATGAGATCCTAATGGATTTGATTAATGAGCAAACCTTATATCCTAGATAAAGTCGGCAACGCTCTGAAGGGTCAGAAAGTTTCAAGGGCAAAAGCCTCATCTTTCCTGAATCCCGATGTCAGAAAGCACATTTTCCTAACAAGATTCAACTACTGCATTAGCTATCCTAGCCCACCAAAGACGAACTGAGCTTAAGAGAAACCAAGCATTTTCTCAGGAAAGAAGATAGACATTTGGGAGAAATCCTTTACTTATTACAAAAAAATCTATTAATGTTAAACAGTCTTTTTGTCTTCACCAGCATAAAGAAATGTACTAATGCAACTTCATCAGAGTTTCCTTTTCCTACTCATTCCATAGTTCCTTTTCAAAGCTGTTTTTTTCTATTTTATTTTAAAAAAAAAAGCAACCCCCCAAACAAACAAAACAACTAAAAACCTCCAACAAACCCCCCAAACTAACAACAAAAAAACCCCAAACAAAAACCAACAACAACAACAAAACCACCCAAAACCAACCAAACAAAAGGACTTCAACCAGCCAGGAGATGAAGACTCTGAAGATTTTTCACTCACTAGCATCTCAAGCAGACACAACACCAAAACCTTATCTGGTGTATGACTAGATACTCTGGTGAGGACCAGCCAAAAATCAAATGCTGCTTTAAGTGAAGTGATGATTTTAACACAGCCTATGGAAGGCCCAGCTTAAGACTGATAACTCTGATGTTCTGTCACAACTACTCCTTAAATACCCAATGCCCCTCCCAAATCATCATCAGCAACAGTGCTACTGTAAACAGACCATCAGCACTTATTTTGTCTCACTGATAGTTGTTTTAAGGAGAGTTGCACAACCCAGTCCTCGAAATCCAAGAAATTAGTCACTAGTCACTACTGCTAACAGTGGTGGAAGCTGTGTTATAAAAAATGAAACCTCAGAGACCATTTGAGGTCTAACAGAAATGTAATCACTACTGCAAATGAAAGGAAAGCTGAGTCACCTCTCTGCCTGGCTTCATTACAAGCACTTTGGACAAACTGCACTGGGGAAGATTTTACTCACTAGAAACAAATTAATTAAATTTTTTATTTAATTTCTTTTAATAAAAATGCAGTTTAGCTGCTAACACTTTAATAATTTTTTAGGAATAAATTAGTGTTGAGCTGGCATTTCAAAATATGCATAGAATAGCACAAATTGTTTAGCAAAATTGCCCCCAAAATTTACTAGTTAGATTGAATCTTCATTCCAGTACACAAATGAAAACATTAAAAAACCCTTAGAATCAGAGATTTAAACTTAAAAGAAAAAAAAAGAAAAAGAAAAAACAGCTCCTAAAATGAGAAAGCACTGAGTATTTCTCTGAATCACACAGAGGAAAGTCTTAAAGACAAGGTATGCATGAAATATTGGGCTGAATTTTCAATCTCTTTCAGGACTTTGTTGTATTGTACAGCATTGTGATGCAACTAAATTTTCACTTGAACCTATTTCTACCTTTTCTTCTCTCTCAATTTTGCCGAAGCATAGTCTTGATACAAAAAAACCACCGCCAAAATACACAAACCATCTCCTAGCCCACTCAGTATTTTCTTGAAGCTTCTCAGCAGCATCTAGATGAAGCATTTCAATGTTGTTACCATCACATGGTCCTGACTAGTTTTCTGTTAGCTACAAGAGAAGTGAAAACTAACTAACATAATCCCCCTGCTAAATCACACTTCATATTCAGCGCTCCCTGCTAATCATTTCGAATGCTAACACACTTAGACCACACGTAATTACCTTCGAAAGTAATTAATCTGCTACTGGTGTTTGTTATATGCAGCTTAATGGTACTTTACCACCTGGCTCACTGAAACATTACATTAAGTAGAGGAAATGCCACATGTTAACATACACCATCATTAAAACGTGCATCATCCTTGTAGAACAGCAGGACAGATTATCAATGGGAACTCATTCATTAACCTATGGAAATCAGAATATGTAATTTATGCTACACCTAAACAAGCACAAAAGCTGCAGCAGTGGTTAAGGACCAGAAGTTTTGCTTTTAGTTTCAGCTGTCACCAATTAGTCATAACCAATTGCAGAAATAACCTATGGCTCACTTTCTATGTAATATTTAAAATGTTTGTTAACTAATATTCTCTGAAATACCCAGCAGCTTAACATTAATTCCCTGCTAAGCTTAAACAGTTTTATGAATATCATGAAAACAACAGCCACATTTTGGAAATGCTAAAAGGGCTGGGATCCCAGCCACATTTCATATTGTACAGATAAGAAAGTTTACTTAATTAAAAATTTATTATTCTTTTCATATATTACTGAGCTGCAAAGTATTTAAAATACAATAGCTTGTGTGTGTGTGTGTGTATATATATATAAAATAACTAATCTAAATATTGCTCTGGAAGCAATTTAAACCACCTAGTTGTTTGCAGCAAGATACAGTTTTACCTCACATCAACCACCAAAGATATTAAAGTCACTCAAGTCATGGTATGACAGGATATCCAGAAATACCATCTGAACACTTCAACTCTGAAGCTGCCAAGGCAGCTTTGAGTAATAATTCAACCATCGCAGACACAAAAAATGAATAAAGCGTTCTGAATTTAAGCAGAAGTGCTTTCCTTTTCCTGCACCACTGACGATGACCCATTTTTTTAGTGTGTTCCATCCAAACATTCCATCCATTTTGTAGTGTGTTCTGCACATACATAGTATGGATGGATCCCAGGAAAATCTGAATTTAGTAAAATGCAAAAAATTCCCATATTTAATTTAATTAACTTTTTATATTATTCTTCAGCTAAAGAACAGAAGCATTTCACAAGCCATGAATTCTTGCTAACTTCAGCTACTCTGAAAAAAACCTTTTACACTTCCGTTACAAATTTTTCATACTTTCCATTTAGGGGACAAATCTGACCTAAAGCCCTTGAACAGTTCACCCCACCAGTACTTTCACCAGCCACTTGTATGCAACCCAGTGACTCTATTTAGCCACCTCATTTTACAGTCAATTTAGTATTTACGGTGCAGACACAGATGAACGAGTTATAGCAGCTTAAACTGACATCTGTAAGTGGCTGATACTCTGATATACACGTTGTTAACCACCCTGACACAGAAAACGTATTAACTTTCTCCCACTTAGATTTGGAAATCGACATGATGCATTGCCACAAAAAGACAACAAGCACAAATAGCTAAAAGAATTTTCAAAGGCTTAAGAAAGCAAATGATAACCAGAATTAGAGAAAACTAAATTACACTTTTGCACTACACATTTAATCACCTTCACTGCCACAAATACTGTTTGCTGCTTTTTGTTAGGAATAACTGAAAGTGACATCAACCTGGCACACAAAAAATGGTGCTGAAGTTATTCTGCCTTAAGAGATCCAACCAGACAGGTAAGCAACAGAAAGAAGAACTTTCTCTTCTGGGTTCACAGAAATCCGCTGTGTGGATTCTAAACCCATAGAAACTGCCAGTGGCCCAGAAAGTTCCTCAACAGCTGGAGGCTGAGAGCAATTCTGTTATATGTATATATTAACCCTGCCTTAAGTCTGTATTAGGCATCCACTTTTGACCACTGTCAAAAAGGAGAAGGAATACAGGCTATCCACACCCACAGTCCACAGCTGCTTTCCAGTTTCTCCAGTTACCAGAATGCAAATCCAAGCTCATTTTAGTCACAGGAGAGCCACTGCTGCTTGCTTGTTAAATTTTTCCAAATTTATTTGGATTATTAAAAAGATTAGCTATCTGACAGAACACCAAACCACTAAAAGAGCCACTCATCCCTAGAGCAGATGTTGTAGAAAAGCAGGGCTTTTCTGCAACTTGCCCTCAAAAAAACTCCAACAAACCTTTAGATGCCTTGGGAATACATTATTTCTCTGGGAATTACATGTGGAAATTTTATCTGTTGAAGCCAACCAATATAATTTCAAAGTACCTCTAAATATTTCTTAACCTAATTCCACACTACTGCATCTGTAGACAACTACTACATTCTCCCCTCTTATGATACACTCTCTTGCCTACTGCTCAAATGCTTCAGTGACTTTAAACAAGTGACAGGAAACGCTGGCGTATTTTTAATGTTGCTTTTGCCCTTCAAGGGAACTGATACCACACAATATGTTTTTGCAGAGTTCGGGTCCTTAGTTGTCCTGTCATCCTCTTACTGGAATGATGAAGACCATCACCACTATTTTTAGTGTCAAGAATAACAACCACACTCTTTTCATCAAACCTCGCATGCATTTCTTCCACACCCAATGAATGAAAAAAAAAATTTGAGGAACTGAAAAAAATTCATACCCATCTAGTTCACAAAATGAAAAGGAAACAGTCCTTGTGGGTCATGTAAATGTACAAAGTCTTGCAAATGCATGAAGCCAACAAGACCAATGAATTTTACACCTTTCAATGATTCAGCCAAACTAACAGGCTACAAGTGATTTTTAAAGTAAATCTAAGATTTTTTTAAAGCAGGGTAAAGCTTTAATGCCCCTGGCTCAAATTTCTCCCCAAATACCTATACCCCTCAAGTCTGCCATAAGACAGTAAGACTGGAAACACTCATCAGTACTTCCACATCTGTAAGACTTCGTATTAAGTGACTGATTATATAGAACTCTGTCACAAGCCACATGGACTACAACCACTGCCAACAGTTCTGTAAAGTCAATACCAAATGGAAAGAGATCAAAAGGCAATATTCTGAAAAGGTAGGAACCCCTCAAATTGTGTGCCAATAGTACACCTGCATGAAAAGAGACACTTTGTAAGCAAAGCCACAAATCAACTTCCCTGTCATCAACACCAGAGTAGGACTATACCACATAAGCTCTCAAATGCAGAACCACTTTTTCAATATTTAAGCAAATATATGCTTTTTTGTCTGTCTTGCAAAGTATCATAAACTGCTGTAATCAGCTGAAGAAGACACACTATTGGTTGAGAAAAAAATCTAATGAGAAAACACTCATGAAAAAGAAGGAACCTTTAAAAGAATGGAAAAGATGAGTTTAAAGCAAATGTTTTTTTTAAGATGGAAGTGTTTTTTTCCTTTAGAAATGGGACACACACCTATTCACTGCAGTGACATGCCATGCCAGTACACTTCCTCCACACGAATTGTACATATGAAAAGACTCGATCAAAGAATGTATGGTGACAGTTCTGACAGATGTCAAAGTCATCTTGGCACATGATGGTATTTTCCAAGAGAAAGAAAATACATCATTGTGTTAACCATCTCTTTTGTGATTCAAAAGCACTTCAGGGTATTTTGAGATTAGAAAACAGAGAGTCATCTTTCAGTTCAGCATCTCTATTTTAGCAGTCTTCACTACAGATAAGTAGGTTTCAAATAGGCAATTCATCTTGCCTCTGTAGAAAACAATACACCCAACTGGCAGAATCCTGAACTCGATCCTGAATTTCTTTTAGAATGTCCAAGCAGCTAGGCAATCCACAGCATTCCTTTACAACAGTTCAAGTAGTACTGTCTGTTTAATTCCATGTTCTTTCTTGCAAAGTCCTCAACAATTTTACCTTATTTATAACTGATTTTTTATAGTAGACCCTGATAACATACTGTACTGGTTTTGGCTGGGATTGAGCTAAATTTCTAGATAGTAGCTGGTAGAGGACTGTGTTTTGGATTTGTGCTGGAAGCAGTGCTGATAACACAGGGATGTTTCTGTTACTGCTGAGCAGTGCTCACACAGCATCAAGGCCTCTTCTGTTTCTCAGCCCACCCCACCAGCAAGCAGGCCAGGGGTGCACAAGAAGCAGGGACAGGACACAGCCAGGACAGCTGACCCCAACTGTCCAAAGGGATACTCCACACTACATGGCATCATGCTCAGCATGAAAACTGAGGGAGTGAGGGTGTGTGTGGAGGTTAGCTGGGGCTAACATTGCTCAGAGACTGACTGGGCATCAATTGTTTGGCAGCAAGCAATTCTTCTCCTTTCGCATCATTTGTTTTCTCACAGGTTTTGTTTTCTTCTCATCTTTGTTGTTGGTTTGGGGTTTTTTTTCCCCTGAATTATTACACTGCCTTTATCTCAATCCACATATTTTCTGACTTTTACCCTTGCAATTCTACCCCTCCACCTCACTGCAGGGACAGGAGTGGATGAGCAGCAATGTGGTGCTTAGTTGCCAGCTAGGATTAAACCCCATACCATAATTGTAGCTCTTTGCTACAATGCCTTGAAATTTGAAGTTATAAACTCACAGTCAGGTTTGCTTGGGGCTTTTTCCCCCATGTAGAAAAGTCCGAGCATGTAGTGTTTTGTAGGAAAGTATTTCAGGTTCTTTTCCTGGCCACAGTGTTAAAGTTCCAGAGAGAAACTAACCCAAAATTTCTGCTTCCCTTGAGGGTCTCTGTTAATTTGTACTTAAAACAAGAGGACTATGTCATAAGACTTTTACAAGCTTTGAAAACCTGTCATTAAAAGGAAGGACTACTTTATTAACTTTAAATTTTTAGTAATTTCATTCTTTACTGAGAGGTTATTGGATTATCTTTTTTTAATACATGATATGCAAATATTTTGGTTTTGAAATTACTCTCCTAAGGAGCTGTAGCATTTCCAGGTTAACAAAATGTCATCTCCATGTTCTGCTAGCTTCATCAGTTTCTGTTGTGAAAAATTCTTTGTCCTTCTAGTTCTTAAGCTGCCACATTTCAGGAGAAGCATAAACTGTCTTGTCAGGCAGAATACCTCTCTACTTTTAAAAGACTATACAAGATACTTCATACAAAGGCTCCAGGAGCTTAGTATAGTTGTAAGTCAGCATTACAAAGACTAGCTGCTCCTACAACTCATGTTCCAGAAAAATAATGGAAATGTACCCTGCAAATCAGGGCACAGAAATGCTGCAAGCTCCACAGGCAACTCACCAGCAGACATCAAAAATCGATCAACTAAATAAAAATACCTCAAAGCCTACTGTCCTGGATCCAGTGGAGAAGCAACAGCCACATGAGTAAACTGAAACCTACTCAGAACTGTCAGGCACTCACAAGAAAGTATACTGAGGTTGAAAGCTCACCTCTTGTAAGAAGCCAAAATTCAGGGCAGGGATTCATACTGCAAGGAACCATAATCTGAAAGCACTATGTACCAGGCCAGTACTAGACTGGAAAACATCTTTTTTAAAATGACAGTCACAAAGCAGACTGTTCATTTTATTACTGTATAGGCCTGAATGTTTTAAATTACTTAGTGCTATCTGAATAGAAACCCAGTTCTGTATCACTAAGTAGGATTATAAGCCCCAGAAATACAGGCATCAAGGTTTTGGATGCTGTAAGTTTAATTATTTAACTACGGGGGTTTTTTCACTATATTTGTTCTAAATCCCACAAAATGAAAGCATCAGCCTAACTTTTGCACTATTGTCATCATTATGCAACATCCACATGAGAAGTTGAGCATACCTTACCCATAATGCAGTTAGTGGAACATTCCTGATTTTAGGATAGAGAACTCCTAACAACACTTCCTTGTGAATTTTATGATTCTGTTTATAAATGTAAAAATACATAGCCTAACACAGGCTCATGTTCCTTTATTCTCAAAGTGTATGAAGTAAAAGAGGAATTTAGATACTTGAGTCCCATACTTTTTAACCTTTTAATCATCTCTGCATGAATGCTTCAGGATAAAAAAAAACCCCCAAACCAAAACACCACAACAAAACATAGCCAGTGCCAACAGAGTTCTGAAAAGTGATTTAAACAGAAGGCAAGTGCTAGCTCACAATTAGACACCAAGAGGTAAGAAAAGTAAGAATTAACCAGTTTGACAACAGGCAGGCAACAATACAAGGGAAAGATTCACATTGACAGATATGAACAGGGTAGCAACTTGAAATAAAACAAGGATTAACAGGTGACCTCAAGACAGCTTGTAAGTGGCACTGGACAGTGAGACTGAAAAACAGGACAAGCCTCAATGGCTGTGTCACTGGTTTTGAAAGAGCCAAAGTATGAAAAAGTAGCCTAATTCCTGGCCTACTGATTCAGTTCAATAATTATTTCTATAAATATTAATGAAAACTTTGAATACCTTTATCTAATGCCATACCATACACAATCTTTTCCCTCTTCCTGTACTTGTTAGGAATTGAGCATTATTACACATCCTGTGCAGTCATATTTTTCATCAGAATTTTGTGTACCTAGATTTTTAGTATACAAAACATTAAAATGGCAGAACTAGCTATTTTTCCTCCTTTCCCTTCAACAACACTGAAGTTGTACCACACTTCATAAATGCCTTTCTATAAATTACTTTAGTCTAAGTCCCTCACTCCCTCTGAATTCACAGGCTTTTGTTTTGAGAGAGGAAGGAACAACTAGGAGGGGAGAGGGAAATTCTACATTTAACATGAACATTTAAATTGCATTTTTTGATGAAGAAGTTTCCTGCATAAGCTCAAAACTCCTGCCAACATTGAAAGAAATCTAAAAATATTTCAAATCAGGCATAAAATTTTAGCTTCCTCCTGCAAGATTTTACAGCAAAGGAACAATTGAGAAACCAAGTTTAAGTATTATCTGTGCAGTAATCCTTAACTGATGGATCAAAACAGCTGAAAAGAAATCAGTCACAAACAAGAAGTTCAGTGCTCGTTGATATTTTCAGAGTACCAAGGTTGTTAATGGAAAAAGCCTAGTAATCATTATTAGCTAATTAGCTACCACAAAATGTAATTAAAAATTAAAATAATAATCCAAATAATAGTAAAGGGAAGAGGGTTCCAAGCAGAAATACTGGTTTTCTACTCCTGCTTGTGCAATGGAGAGGTAGCAGAAGATTTCACTCTGATATCAGGGAACCAGAATGACCCAGGGCTTCCTGCCTCCCACCAGCAGCTCCAGCAAATATGACTGGGGGAGAACACCATGAGGATCTTGCTTGTATGCCCAGTTCTGAAGGGATCAGTCCTACAAAATTCTCTTCATTGTAGCCCACTGGTGAGCCTTTGCCACCTCATGGTGGTGTTCAGTCAAAGGCTGGACTCAATGATCTTGGAGGTCTCTTCCAACCTTAATGATTCTACGATTCCTTTTTTTTTTTTTTTTGAAAGGAAGAAAAGTGACCCTGAAAAGCCAGAAACCAGACAGCTCACCCTGCAACTACTCTAAAAAGTGAAGGGATACTTCACTGTACGATACTCACTAGCAGATCATTTGGCTAAAATAGACCAGATATTATTATCAAATAAGACTTCCACATTTGCCAAAACTAAATTAATTTTTAAAACTCTTATGCTCATTTGAAAAAACTGACTTCTGCACAGGTTTCTTCCCCTCTGTATAGCACTAATATTAGATAATTATTGGGATCAAGAGTGTGCTATTGACAGGTGCCAGCTGTCTTTATCATGTTGATGCCATTTTAAAGAAAGTGTATTTTCTGTTAGTCTGATAACAAGGAAGAAACTGAAATCAAACAATGGAATCAGTTAATATGAAAAGCCCTGGCCACAAAACTACCAAGACACTAAGTGTCTCCAAAAGCAGCCAATGGACAGAAGGGGAAAGGCCATGCACAAAATACACTGCTGGAAAACAATCCAAAGAATGGCGAAAGGATACGCTGACAAAAAAACTGAAGGGAAGAACTGTAAAAATTTCCCAAGTAGGCAAAACTGAGAACATGAGCACAACTCAACCACAATATTAAAAAAAAATTAAATTACTAATTAAATAGAAATGTATGCATTAACAACAGTGGTAGAAATAAACACTAAAGTGAGAACTGAGTCCATCAATAACTTTCCTTAAGCTTAATTTCCAATGAGTTGCCACTGAGTTTGCCACTCATTTCAAGAGTGGCAAAGGCAAGCATGAAAGCTAACTTTACATCTGTCTCACCAGGTTGTTAGGAGGCAAGCAGGAACACCATTCCTCATGATGTCTGACTGCAAGGCTTAAATTTTCTGATCATACCTTACATAGTGCTAATTAGTTTGAAGGACATAAATATTTAGTCTTTAAAGTGACTTGCTCAGCTCTACATAAGGCACAATTTTTTTTTCTTTTTCAAAACCAGAGGAAATCTCCTTTTATCTTCAAGTCTTGACCTGGGTGTCTCAGAATACTATACAGTCTAGGATGCCAGAAAACCTGAGACAGTTACAGAACCAAGCCAGTTCACAGGCATAAAGCAGGACACATCTTTTGTTTTCCACTCTATCATAGAATCTTCATGTAAAACTTTTAGGTTATTTTCAGGCCGGCACCACAAAGAAGTTAATTCTTGCAGTACCCAAATCTTTATATCCTGATATTCATGGTAGCTCCATGAAAGATGATTTTGGTCTCATCTCTTTCAGAATACTTCATTCACGTATACCTCATGTCTCCTGCCTGAAAAAGTTGGGAGTGGGCAGGGAGAGATGGGGAAATAACCTGACAAAAGGAAAAAAACTGAACTACATTACTGAATACTTAAAAAAGGTATTTAGTAGAAAAATGAAAACAGGTCACTAGATCATGTAAACATTTGTAAATTAATGGCATCATTTTAATGATACCAGACAATATAGTGAAATATACTTTGTCTAAATTTTTCTAGGACAAACTTTTAACTATTATAGAGACAAAACTCTCCTCAGACAAGGAAAGAGGATAATCATTTACAGATTGAAGAAACACTGAAAAACAGACTTCAGTGAGTAGTCCTGTCCATCACAGAATGGAGAGAAGGACTAGTTGTAGTCATGACTTTTTTGCTTAATATATAATGATCCTAATTAGTTCTTTATTAATAACACTAAATACCAGATGCACAATTCTCATCTCCCACATTCTCTAAATGACAATTGTTTCAAAGCAATGCTTTATACACATTTGTGTATTCAAAGTCAGTATAAAGAATTTGGTTTCAAATGTAAGGTCACTTAATTTTTGGAGCACGGATACAAACTTCACCATTACACCAAGAATTAAGCATGCCAAAGAAAAGCATACCCTTCATTGGAGGAAAGGACAGTTACTTCAATCTTACTTCCTGCCCCACAGGCAAAAAAAAATGAAAGCTATGTATCCAAAAATATAAACACAGGTACCTGTTTGTATACACATAAATGTGTGTTCACACTCACAAAGATCCTCTCTGTGTGGTGAAAAGAAAGCACAAATAACTATACTAAAATCAGTAATTAATTGCACCATGATGTCTCCTCTCTCATGTCTATTCCCCACTGAAACCTGTAATCACATCCTTGTCAAAAGATGCATTCAATACCCTGGATTGCTGCAAGTACATCCACTGATATGTTCTCATTTTTCAGCTCCTAATCTAGAGCCAACCCTCCTTCAAAGCTATTTAAAATGAACACAACTCCTAAAGTACATGCAGCACAATTGCCAAGTCCTTTCTCTAATAATTACTTACTTAACTTGCTGCTTACAGCTAAAAAAGTGTTTTTTCTTAGACCCTAAAACAATGAAAGCATCTCTCCAAAGGTCTACCTAGAAAACAAATGTTAACTCCAGTCTTCTAGTTTTTCATTTTTCAGTCTGTCTCTTACACAAAGCTACAAGCAAGCTAACAATGATTCAGATTTTTGTGAAGTGTAGGGACCATGTTTTAAACACAGATCACTTGCAATGTTAACACTAACTCAGTGAGTAGTCAGGACTATAAAATTGTATTTATAAACCTATAGAAGATTATGACAATGGCTGTGTCATTATGAAAACCAAAGTAATTCGTGCCTTAACATCTGCATCTTCAGGAAGTAAGCAAAAAGCAGGACACAACATTGTATTCAACAGAACAGTTGACATGCTCCTGTCCCAACAAGGTATGCTGAGAATCAAAGGTACCTTTAAAAGCAACACACAATCCAGTCTCACAACACAGCACATGCTGGCAAGTACAAGGAAACAAGAAGCAGCACACCTTCAATATAGGTCAGTCAGTAATCCACAGACACCAACACCTGCACCTAAGGGCCCACGTCTAATTCCTTAAATTAGTTCAGAGGGTGGGTGGGTAGGACAGAAAACCCTTCCAGTTTTCACAAATGATATACAATCAGGGTTAGTATCTCTTTACAAGTTTTCTCTTTCCTTCCTGGAAGCGCCCAAAATCATATGTTCCTATCCTTAGTGGGTGGCAAAACCCCCTGTCTTTCTAAAGGTTTTTCAAAGCTTAATTTTCTAAGTACCTCCATGACAATAAATAATAAATATTGCATGTAGGTATTAATTAAAAACATCACCACCAGTTGATGTTCACTCCACGTACCCCCCCATTTCAGCCAAGCAAGCTCTTGTTCCTCCAAAACACAGTGGCATTTACCTCACTGACCTTGGGACTGCCTTCCTCCAGTATTTCTCCCTCATCAGTTTGCATGGGAACAGGATCTGTGCAAAGCTCTGCAGAAATGCAAAATACTGCCTAAAAGATAAACAACAAAGATATATTTTAAAAACAATGAGTTTTTTTGCCTTTAACAATGTTATATGAGATTGCAGTGCACATAAACAACAATTCTAGGCTACGACCTTTAATACTGCCATTCTGCACATATTTGCTGAAACTGTTTAACACAAGACAACTATTATTCAGGATAAAATAAAACTACTTACTTAAAAGAAAAAAACCTACTTAATAGGAATATACTTTCTTTTTAACTTTAAAGCATCATTGCTGAGTATTTAACGTAGTCACTGATTTTACCCATTAAAGTCACAGTCAGAAAGGAACAATCACGCAGACCAGAGCTGAGCAATTCTTTCTTACTAGGAAATAGCTTTTGTGCAAATATAAGCTTCAAAGACTCAGCTCACAGACAATCTAAAGGATATTAGTTTGAAAAATTATTAAGACTTCCAGTGATCTCACAGTACCTCTGAAGTCTTACTTTCAGGATTTTTTCCTTGACTTCATTTCAAAAATAAATACATTCTAGAATCTAAATGGTTCAGGGAACAGACGAAGTTCTTCACCTTCAGATTGGCATTTCCAATCTAACCCAGATCAACATATCCCAGTATTTCCAACATTCAACACTATTAGGCAACCTATTTTTAAGTTCATTTGACAGTATCAGTGCAGTTCCAACTGAAAAAAATCCGCACCCCAAACTCCATTTTTCAAATTGTAAAGTAACTTATGGAAGGATGCAATACAATTAGGGAGACTTTGGTGTTTAGGATTAGAATGTCTTCTACTTCAGAGGATGAGGCATCTTTCAGGGGTAATGGATCAAATGCACCAGCATAAATTCAGCAGGAATCTCTCACACCGAAAATGCAAGACATAAGCCATGACCAGATCTCTAACATTCCAGGTATATGGAAAGTAAGGGCTCCCACTGAGGTAAGCCAAGAGTTGTTGGCCTTTAACAGTTGTCCCTCTCAAGATTATGTAACTCTTCAACTGCACCAGCATTTAAAATCCATTTCAAGTTACTCTACTTCAGCACCTCGGCTAAAGAGGTACTGACTGTCACCTTCGCAGCAGCAATTCCAAGCCTGGAAACTGACAAGAGAAAGCTTCTAGATGATGCACTTCCTTCACTTCATTGTTAATGCCTGTTCAGAGTGTAGGGCTGTCTGCACTCCAATCTCCTCTGTTATGTTGCACATAGCTAAGACAACATCTGTCATGGTTGACTCAAAGAGTGAAGAACATGTTCTACAAACATTAAGGGCCTGAAGCTATAAAATGTTACATACAACTTAATAAATCTTACAACCAACAAACTGTTCCATTCAGTAATATCATGCATTCTTATGCAAAGCACAGAAGTTGCAAGGACTTAGAGCGCAGTAATTTCCTTTTCTGGGAAAAGAAGGAATAAGGAGAAAAGAGAACTCTTACCCACTTAAACATTCTGCCTTCAGCACATAATCAAGAATCAGAGGTATCAAATACTAAGCATGGCATCGATGCCAAGATCCTCTTGCCTGTAACAAATGTTTCTTGTTTTTTGTTCTGCACCCACAGTGGAGGAGGCCAGGCTGGACAGTCCCTGTCCATGGTACTTCTTCACCATGCTCGGTTTCTGAAACCCACTCCAGAACTTCCGGAGTTTTAGAGCATGATTTTACAGTATCAGAGTCAAGTAATGGGGAAGCTCCTCAGATTTTTGTTAGACAGTCTTTCGTCTAACAGCCAAAACAGCTTGGGCCAGAAGGATTCCTGTGGCACTTACCTGGCCTCAAAATCAGAGAAATAAGCAAGAATGAACTTGAGTTACAGAAGCATTAAAAAAAGCTTATATATATAAAACAAGACCAGAAAGGTCAGACCAAGAGCACTGCAAGGGGAAGTCACTTTTCATTTAGAGTGCTGGAAGAACTCAAACATGAGCCTCTGAAAAACTGACATGTTTTATCTTCTGAGATCCCTCACTACCAGAGGAATTGGCAGTATCTGACACCAGTTCTTATACACAACTCCTGGAAGAAGACAAAAAAACCACCAACCAGTGCATCTCAAAGGAGGAAAGAAAAGGTCAGTAGAATTAAGAAATTTTTAAAAAATGGAAAGGCTACAAGAAGAAAGACAAGCAAGCTCTTCCACAGACAACAGATTAAATACACTGGAACTATCCAGAACTCAGATCAGAGCAGGAAATTGAATTAATAAACTCTCTTCCTTCTCCATTGTATTTTCTTTTCTATGAATTTCTATTCTTCTCTCTTCATTTATCCCATAATTGTTTTATTGGTTTTAACATTTAAAGAAAACGTATTATATTATGTCATACAATGCTTAGTTAGAGCAAACTCTCTCCCACGGAATGATAAAAAGGTAGTTCTAAAAGGCTCAGTAATTTACCAGAAAACTTCACAGGGGAAAATGAAAATCCACCAAAAAAATTTTGTAGCTGGTGCAGGAAGACCCTAAGCCACAGACTACAAGAGGTGTTGCAAGAGAAAGTTTTGCTGAACACCATCCTTTTATCATTTGGTTGGGGTTATTTTATACTTTATTGCATTTGCTTCTCGGTTCTTTCAGGAGACAAAACATCCTGCAGTAAACTACGAGCCCAATTCAATAATTTTTATATTCTTTTGCGTATATGAATCATTGATTCCCTTAGCCACTGGCATAAGAATGCTGCATTGCAAGTTTGTTTATTGCCAAAAGGAGACACTTCAAGATTCCTGAATCCTTGGGACACTACCTCTGTGGCAGACTTTTGTAGTAGTCATTTACAACTGAGGGTGACTTCTCAGCCAACAGAGACTGCTTATTGCCAGCACATCAGTTACTGATATCACCAGTTACTGCCATCACCTCTTCAGCTCACCAGCTTCTGACCAGAGTGCTAAAGGTGACACACAGGGTCATTTATTTTACACATGGAGGATGGGCCAGAAGTAAGAATTTGTACTAGCATACTAAAGGATCAGGAAAATGCCAAAAGCCTAAGGGCATTTCTTTACTTATATTCAATACTTAATGTGATATGTCAGGTTCCCAGGTGATAAAAGAAAAAGTTTATAGACAGTCCATTTAGATTTTCAGATCCAACACCTATCAACAAAGTCACTCCTGGAAAAGGTCAAAAGTAAGATAATCCTCTTCTTCTACCCTTGCATATATCCACCCAAAATACTTGAAATGTGACTGAAATCCCCCAATCTTTTTATTCATCTGATATCCTTCAGAAAAATTAATTAACTTCAACTGGAGCAAGATAACTCCAAGGGAGGTCTGACAAATAGCAATGCACTGGTACGCCCACATATGATGTGGAAAATGCACATCTAAACTTAGGAACAACTTTTATTTAACTCTTTAAAATATAATACACTGATGACTATTTATTCTCAAAGGTAAAGACATTCATTAATATGAACCAGCTGGATTTCTTATGAACTTTAATGCCTACTACTATATTGTCCTGTCATAAACCAGTATGGTTTTGGGACAATCCAGTTTGATATTTTGTCCTATTTCTGTTCCATCTCTTTCTGCAGCAAAGATGTACACATTTTGTTTAGTGGGATCAGCATGATGGATGCAGCTACCAGCCATACACTCAGTGTAGGCAGAACAGTGCAGGCAGGCTCCTTATGGATACCATCTCTGCACTACTGCATTCTAACACACTCTGGGCAAGTAAAACATGAGCAAAATTTCCATATACTTATAAATCCCTGAAATAGCAGTGAACAAAGTACGTCCTCTAGGCCTAATTTTCCCTCCACATAGAAAGGTCCAGCATGGAAAAACATGAAGTCCTCAATAGCAAGAGAGAGCTGGAATTCAAATTATTTCAAATTTGATTTCATCAAACAGGCATCACTGGGACAAAGCACCTCATCTAATTCAAGGGCCTTTCATGCAGCAACACGTTTTTTTTTTTTTATATTAGCAGCAGGAATGAAACATGGACTAAAGAGAAAATATGTTCTTCATTTTATAATGAAGAAAAAAACTTCTTCAAGCTTCTAAAGAGTGCAGCTGCAAGAGAAGCACTTATTAATGTACAACCAATTGCAATTCCTGTGAATTCCCAAGTCTAAATTGGATATGGCCCACTAGAAAACCCCTGAAGGACAGGAAGACTGTGCCAACTGTCACCATTAAGCAGAAATTGAAGGTAGGTTCCAAACTCTCTCACACAGCAAAACAGGCACACGAGTGCTCTTCCAAGATGGTGATCCTGTATACAGGGCATACTTGAAACAAGAGCAGTTAGAACAAGGCAGTACTTGACTGTGTCTTAAATGAGACTGAGCTTATTTGACACAATTGTATCGACACATAATGGCTCTCACCATTCTCTAGGTACAGACAAAAAAGTGTTCATTTTTAACACATGATCCAGCCATATTGTATTTAATATCTAAAGCATTGTATTACACCAAGGATGTTAAGAATGTACAAAAGCAACACAAAATTTAATGTACAGAAGAAGAACAGAATATTTTTCGTCACTTTAAATGCAAGTTGCTCTGAAAGCAAGAGCATTCAGAAGATAAAAAATCTTTGACTATAACTTTATTGCTTATAGGAAAGAATCACTTACCAATTCCAGTGACATTAGAATCTCAACATAAATTAACTAATTTTTAAATAAAATGGTAAATCATAGACGTCAACTTTAGCTCACAGAAACAAATCACATCACGCAGTTACATAAACTTCACACCCCAACCCACAGGAAATAACACACTAGAAAGTATATGAAAACAGATATACATTCTACAGTATCTTGAGAACCAGCATAGGCTATTGTTCTTCTCATCTCCAACTTTCAAGGTCACAATACTGAACTTTGGTTGATTTTTACCTTTGACAGTTTCCAAGGGCTGCCAAAGCCCACAAGGATCCGTCCTGGCTACATTCAGTGCAAAAACGAAACCCTAAAAGGAGAAAAAAAAAAAAATTAAAACATCAACCAACCATGGGCATTAGTAAATAAAAAAAACACGTAACAATAGAAGTCAATTGTCTCAAAATCTCAGCAAAACTAGGTGCACAAAAGTGAAAGGAACAGGCTGCCATCAGGAAAATATTTTCTTAAAGTATCCCCACAACCTCCCATCCAAACCTGGAAAAACAGTAAACACTGGTAGTGTGTGTGAGAGAATCCCCTACTGACTATGAGATACAACAGAACAGTAGGAGGCTCTAGAAACATAATTTCTGTTCACTACTGGGAAAAAACATGGGGTGAAACTGGTTTCTTGTATAAGAACTGAGAGAACACACACAAGTGTGTTGCCTTGCAGTTAAGGAAGGTGATTATGTAATCCTACCGTAACTCCTGAATATTAAATATTACATGTAAAAATGAATCCCATACGTACCAATTGTCAGGTATTTAATCCTATTTTGAAAGACCAACATAGCAGTGCAGCACTGGCTAACAATCCAGCCCATTTCAAATCATACATAATCTGTCTTAACCACAGCTAGTATTAAATACTTCAATTTTGGTTTTGCAAAACATAACCAACTTCCAGGAATTAAAAGAAGTTCAGAACTATCAGCTTACCACCATACATCTTTCAAATATCAGCTGCTGTTGTAACTAAACAAAAACATCACATACTCAATTAGGATATTGGGAAGTTGGCTTAGTCATTCCTAACTTCAAAACAATACAGAAATATTTCATGGTTTTTCATCTACAGCACACTGGCAGTGTAACAGTAATGATTTACTATAAAAATTATACAGGACAACCCAGGTCTCACTGTGATGGTAATTCTCCACTTCACTTTTCAAGGCTGAAGATGGAAACATACCTTGTAACCAATTAGAAATAATTTGGTAGAAGGAGAGATACTACTGGTGCTTGAGAAGAGGATTTGCAACCTCCTTGTTTCACATGGTTTAGAACAATCTCTTTGCATTACTTAGGTGGAAGGAAATCCAGGAAGGATTAGTACTTCAAGGAAAAACGAACTAAAGATATCACTCTAAACAAAGCAGCTGGGAGGAATGGGAAAAGGTGGAAATCCTCAATCTCTTACAAAAATAAAGAATCCAGAGAGGAATATTCAGGAATGGCAGTCACATACCCCACAAAATCACTGTGGTGTTCTACAGCAAAACATGACATGAAAAAGGGTGTCCATTATGTTTAATTTAGTGCTGCACAACTTCATATTTTGTTCAGTATTAAATTCCTTGCACTGATGTTTTTGGTAATATATGGAAAATGTTTCAGCTGTTTACGTAGATACGACACAAGTACTTTTAACAAGATAAAGAACTGTAACTTGAAAAAGGTATCATATACATTAGTCTGTACTGCTCTTCTTGAGTAACATGAGAACAGAAGGACTATAAAGAAGTTAAAGACAACCTATACAACCAAAACACAAGTCCCACTTCACAGCACTTAAGTCTTTTTACATGAACAGCTCAAATATAAACTAACAAACCATTTCATGAAACAGAACCCTCCTGAAGATGTCAGGGGGTTTTTAAAACTACACAACATGATCTGCTTGAGAAAATCCAACCATGAGTGAATTTGTGGGTTTTTTCTCATTAAAGAACATTTGAGTCAACATTAAGGGAGACATGTAAAATATGCAAAAAGATACTTCTCAAATGGTCCTAAATCAGACTTCAATTTAGTAAATCCTGTCTCTAGCCTTTGAGTCTACAGACAGTCTTGAAATATAAAGACACAATATTTCATCATCACCTTCCTGGTTTTCCAAACCATTTACATAAACAATATTTAAGATGCTAAATGTTTCTCCTCTCACTAAAAAAGTAAACTGAAAAGACTACTTTAAAAAATGTTTTGCTTACACCTTTTTGCCACTTTCTACTGCACAAAGCAGCACTTTTCTGCTCATACCGACTTTGCTAAAGAATCCATTAAAGGTTACAGTGAACATAAAAGGTATTTGTCTTCACTTAGCTACAGCAGCCTATTGTACAGTACATATGCTGCATATCACTTCTCAACTGTAATCAAGGTTACATCGCAACTATAATCAGCCAAAGGCTGCCAAGCAGTTAAGTTTTCCAAAGTCCTTTATGCTTTGTCCCACTGTCTTTTCAATGTGACTGAAGCATATATAGACACACATTTATGTGCATATACACATATATGTGTATATATATAACAAAACATCCTCAAAATTATTTCTACCTTTTCTCTTCAAGACCTTCAACACTCTACACCACAATGTTTAGGAAAACTACCAAACTGAGGTTGTTGGGAGTACTCTATCTTAACTGACTGACAGCGCCTTTTTGACAGTCAGAACCATAGCAAGGGTTGTGATGATACCTGGAGCAGCAAGGAATTAAAATACAGTGAGTTGAGAATACCAGCTGCTTTCTACATTCCACATCAAAGTTTAACCCACTCAAGAGATTTGTTTTGCAAAGTTGGAAACAAACTATCACTTAAAAAACCCCATTCTTCTCAATTGCTCTTCTCTGGTTCTATCAGGTCTTGCACATTATCGGTTTTCAGGCACTGAAAAGGGCTACTTCCCACTGCTAATGCTGCTACTACTTGTTAGCAGTAGCAATGCTCAGAATCCCAATGGCACAAAAGCAGCCATTACCATAAGTATTACAACTATCATGGCATTTAATGGTGCCCCGGTGGCAAAAAAGGCACACAATCAACATGCTCAAGATGCCCACAATCCACGTATACCAGCATTCCCAAGGATTCAGCACTGCCGGAGCAACACCAGTGCAACCAAGACTTTATTTCAGGGCACTTGCAAAGTGACAAAGTCTTCAGAATAGAGAGGACCAGAGTTCTCTAAGGGGCGGTGAAGAGAAGAGTGGATGTTACACTAGACCAGAGACATTAAGTATTTTTCTCCATCTTAAGCAAAACGTTGTGATGAGTGAGAAGCCTGCCTCTCAACAGCTCAACTTTAAACCTGAAAGCTATAAATAACTCCTTTACTGCTGATAATCCCAACAGAATCACCCTGTCAGATTATTCACACCACTAAAGTCAACTCAGGATCGAAGGTTTGCTTTCGTACCACCAGTAACACTCATCAAGTCCTATATGGCAGTGTTTATCAAACCCAGCAGTAGTAACTAAACTAAAATTGATAAGGTGGTAAGCAGCCATGTGCAGAGGAAAGGGGGAAGGGTGGTTTATACACTGACAGCAGCAATTACAAGAGCTGAAGACAACGCTACTAAAAATCATTCACATGCAGGACAGGACTGGAAGATACCATACCTTTCAAACGATCTCGTTCTTACAATCTTCGTGTATTTAATTATGAGAGTATCAAAGTTACCTGTCTTAAACTACCCTTTTGTTTTGTTTGTTTCCACAGTAAGAGCTGTGTTGTTAAGGAATTCACACCAGCAGGGCAATACCGGTGCTAAGTCCTCCAGCAGCCACGAAGGCAGACAAGCATCCTCTGCTGCCCAAGAGAAGCTCTAGGTCTTGGCACTGCACCCCATAATGCAGCCTCGGGCAGATTATGGCCAGACTGAGCCAGGACACAGGCAGGAAGAAGGGCAGGGGAGTGTGATGGAGAATGAAGGTTAAGTCACAATCTGCTTTTTCTGTTTTCTAAACTTCACTCTTTTATAGCTTATACCCTGAAATTTTCCAAAATAATGTTCCATATTTATCTCACTTCTAATGATTAATAACAGAGGGGTTCTTTTACACAAAGACATTTTGACTTCCCACTAACGTGATTATACATGCAGAGAAGTCCAAGATCTTAGCACTATTATTGTCAAAGAAAACAAATGCTGAGTTGTTAAGCAAATAATTCTAAACTATAATTGCAAACACCAACTTTGAACATAACCAGCTGCCAAATAGAACTTCATCAATATTTATAGCATGACATCAGTCTGAATTGTACTTTTCAGCTATTTCGGCACCTAAGAAAGGAACAGGAAGCTAACTTTCAAAAATCTGTTTTATATTCAATAATGTTTTTTCAATCTTCAAAGAAATAAGGCAATACACTCATTTTTATGGCTAATTTTTAAATTTAAAAGCACAGTGCAAGTTATTACTGATACAATGCTAGTCCTCAACACTGCAATCTTTGCTGAACATGTTTAGTTAGTACTACTGAATTTGGAACTACTTGCAAGAAGAGCTTCAGACCTGCTCAACTATGTGTGAAGTCAGGGCCCTAAATTTTCAGTCTTTTGGGTTTGGCACAAAAGAGTTCTTCAACTTTCTCATCTTATTTCCTCTGAAAGTGGCATTTAAAGGAAAGGTAACCCAGCTTTATTATTAACACCAAAATCATAAAAGTCTGCCTTTAGGCTACCTATATGAACTACGCGACAACTGATTTCCACAGTCAAGCTCTCCCACCATATTTAAAAACCTAACTCTTGAAATTTGCCCCGAGGTTTGAATGTTCTTCACTTATATGTTACTTTTTGTTCATCTTTCATTAAATCTGAAAATGCAGTAACACAAATTCTCAATTATTTTTTGTCCAAACTTTGCAAGACTAAAGTTACTTTTAGTTTATTTACATGCCCAGCTGTGGCAAGGGCGAGATAAGCTAATACACAGTATCCATACACAAGGCAGTGCCAGTTTATCTAGTTACCTTAAACTGGTGAAAGCAACATTATCCAGCATTGGTTAAGAACAGGGTTAGCGCTGGAGAGGGAACAGACTAATTATGTCACTGTATTCTTGACCTCATGCCACCACAATGTAACACTGTCAGGAGCGTTTTCCTTTGCTTAGTAGACAATGTTAAAAAGTACTTGATACAATGGACTTCTACCTGTTTTCTCCAAAGTCTAATTTAGTTTTCAATCAACAGGAAGTTCTTCTCAGTATGAATCTATTTTCTGCAATACATGAATTGCCAGGGACAGGGAAGAGAAAATTGGACTTTCAATATGGAAGAACCAGAGGAGTTAACTTCCAACAAATGAGAGCATTATCAGCCAGTTTTGGTTGCTTCTACAAGCACTCTGAAAATCAAAACGGCCAAGCAAAGAAAATTATAGACAGCTAATCTACTGCAAGTGTGGAGTTTAAAAAATGTGTGAAAAAGCCTAGCTCTGCAATAAAATACATCTTCTCCCTCTCAAGTACCATTTAGCAAAGTGAGTGTCATCAGAAACGTAGGCAACTTCCCCATACCTTTTATTAAATACAACAGAAACACTGAACACCAACAAAAATCTACACTTGTTCTTCATGCTGTCACCACACCAGCTGCAGAAAGTAGAGGAGCAGACCCAAACATCTATCCATGCAAAAAGCACAGCTACAACAATAAAACCTCAGTTTTAGCTTTACTATCCCACTTTGCCTTCAAGGGCTAGGAAAAACAGGAGCAGAGCCTGTATGAAATCACCACAAAAAAGACACTTACTATGAGGGGCAGGGAAATACTATAGTGTTATAGGGAATAGTATAAAGACAAGATCCATTTTAAATGTGAGGATCCATTTCAAATGTGAGAAAATATTAAGTATTGAATTTTATTTTTTTTGCAATGTCAATGAAAAATGGTATGAATCCTAATGGCCACAAACAAGCACTGTGGCTTGACTCTCTAATTTTTGTTCTCATCAAAAGAAGACTCATTTGCATTTTTAATTTGCAAGAATAGGCATCTGATACAATGCAACTCAAACCTGGTAAGACAGAATCTCAGCCATTCGACAAACAAAAATACAAAAAATTTAATTTTAAACAATTTTTTTATCAGAATCCAAATACATACGGGAGGATAAGAATTTAAATTACAATGGCTGTAGTATTAAAATTTCCTGCATAAACACACATTCGTGCCAAAGCGCTCTTTTTTTAGCTTCTTACTTAAAACAGTCAAGTGGAACTTAAAAAACAAGCAAACAAAAATTCCAAAATAAAAACCCCAAACATAATTATCAGAATAAACATATTCCCAACACAGAGTGAAACTGTTATATTTACAGCAATATAAGAATGTTGTTATAATAACGCCAATACATCCAGGAAAAATCTCAATGCATAAAAAAATCCCAGAGGGGGTCACAAAGAAAGATACAAAACCCCATAAAAGTAGCTGACAATGCTTTAAAGCAAGTATTTAGAGCAATATGTATTATGGCCTTCTTTCTTAAAGGGATTTTGAGCTGCTTCAGATCAAGGATGGATCATAATTCATTCTGCAGTGAAGTATATTTTGGTCTTTGTAAGAAGCTGGGGTGAGGGGACATATCATCCATTCCTCTATCTCAGAGGCAAATTTCTTAAATCAAAACATTATCCTAAAGCTTTTTCACAAGTTCCTCGTCATTCCTCATGCTAGTTGCACCCTCTAATACTATTAACTTATGGCTTCTCAAGTCACGGTGCGCAAGCAACAGAAACTTCAGACATCTGAAATAGTATTTCACTGCAATCGTAAAGTGAGTGAGTGTATAGGTGACTTAATCTTCTACAAAATCTAACTTCTGGAAAAGCTTTTAAATCACAAAGTTACTGTACTGCTCTATAAAAAGCAGAATATACTGTCAGCTGTAATAAGAAAATAAAATGTACTCTGTGGCACTCCCATCTTCTCCAGAAAGAGACATCAGATTATTTCTGGGACATTTGGGGATCCTTAGAAGAGAGCTAAAAGGTTCTCAAATGTACAGGAGAAGACCTGGACAAACTGGATTTCTTCAGCTCCTGAGACACAGAAGTTCATAACTAGAGAACACAGACACCAAATTTCTGAGTAATTTGTATCTCTTGGCTGTAAGAAGCAGCGAGACAAGAGGACCTACTCCCATTATCACTGGTGGATCACCCTAAGGCTGAAATATATTTAGTCCACAGTAGACTGGCAAGTCCCTGAAGAGTTCCTTCTATTCGCTAGAGACGGGTTTTCTGTCTCTCCTCCACTTGTGATACTGTTGTGAGATTTATGCAGAGAGGTCACAAAGCCAGGGAAGTTGGCAATGAGATTACCTTGGAGCAACCCAGGAGTTTCTTAGTTCTGGTCATGTGGAGACCTATTGGGCCAGTCCTAAACAAGAAGACCAGCAAACAGCTTTCCAAACATTTAACTTCTGGATTTAAAATCATACACTTAATTTAACTAGTGAAACTCTCTCACAAAGTCTACCTTTGCCACGTGAACAACACACTAGAGAACTGCAAGAACAACCAGTGTTTGTGGTAAGAAAAAAAGAGGGACTCGAGTAGGAAAAATCTCCTGCAACCCTAGGATACAAGATGATCAGAGGAACAGGAAGAAGCATTTCCAACAAACAAAATAGAGGCCAGAATCTGAAAAATCCTCAAACTTAGCAGAAGAAAGCCAACAGTATTCACAAAAACTATGTTCTTTATCAACCACTACCAAATCAAAGGGCATAAATTTCTCCTATTACAGAACAGACTTTACTAATGAAAAACCCAATACACTACTGAAAAAGTCTGCCAGGTTGTTTTTCTTTATAGCACTTTTTATGACACTCTCAAGAGTCATGATAAAATTATAGAATACATCAATGACTTTTACTTCATTACTCAGATGAATTAGAGGACTTCCCCTGACACAAGCAACGTGATATTATTGTATCAGTCTGACAGGGGATTAGTCAAAAGGTATCTAAAATTATCAACTCTTTGTTTTGCAACTTTGCTTCTTATCCTTTCATCCACTAATTAGCTTTCCAGCCTCCCATCTTCTGTCTAACATGGTCAAAATATATCAACTTCCAGGTTATTTTTTACACGTTTATTCTGACCAGTATCCTGTAGCATGCAGCACAAGTGCTGCCTTATGATACCTCCCATTTCTCCTGACAAGCAGGATGTTGCTCCACAGACTTAAAAGCTAAACTGGCTAAGAGCTGCTTTCAGATCCATTTCACTTTTTTAAGTAGATATTTTAAAAAATTTAAACAGTGCAAGTCTCAGATAGAACATTAACTTGCTTCCCAGATTTTCTCACTGAGGAACTATTGTGTTTTTTCTAATCCACAGACATTAAATCAGGAAATACATGCACGATATCCAATTTCAGAACTACTAAAGCTGGCAGGGCCCAGAAACGCAATCCGTACTGACTAGCAGAAACTGGAAAAGGTCATCTCCATAGCTCACAACATGGTAAACACGGAGAACATCCAAACTCCAACCACAACCCTTACACTGATGAAAACTTAAAAACCTCAGAACATTGCCCTACAACATGATGCAAACCATAATAAGTGCAAAAACACCCTCTCCCTCTAACCGCTATAAGAAGGCAAAAGGAAAAAATAAATTTAACATACTCACTGCCTACTGCTCTAAAGGAGAAAAAAATAAGTGACACCAATGCCTTGCAGCAAAGCATGTTTACTTCCCTGAAGAAATAGAAAATAATGAGTAAAAGTGCAACACAAAGAAGGCATGAACAGAAGAGAAATGTAAGGAAGTATCAGAGTTTTACTATCCGCTGAAAGGGACGGGGAACAGCAATCAGAATATCCTGATTACTCTCACCCCAGTCACCTCGCAAGCAGAAATACCAGCAGGCAACTACTTGTCTGACAGTGACAGCTGGCTCAAGTACCAAAAAGTGCTCCTATTTTTATTAGCAGATAGTAGCCAAAAGTTTCGTTTGGATTCACAAAAAATTAACATGAATTCTTCAGTCCATATTCCACACACTGCTGAAAGAACAAGTAACCTTAACACGTAAGTTTTATCTGAAAATGGAGAAAGACAGTAAATTCTAAGTTAATTAAGACTGTTAGCAAGAATATATGTCTGTTTCTACCACAACTGGTCAAACCATTAGAAATACGCGTTACTGTTTGCTCAACATCTCTGTGCTGGGTTCTTGCAATTAGAACTGAAGACTGACATTCTCTTGCTATTCTTTCCCTAAGGCAGTGAAACATTTCATGACTGAAATTTCTGAAAACGCAAGAAACAGATCATTAGAAGCAATTCCAGAGCAAACACATTTTATAAGCACTGAGGCGACAGAAAACTTTTAGCTTTAAAGAAAGCCAGTGGTACATATGTGCTAGTATCAGGTACTTCCCTCCTTTACTTATGTGCTAAACAGGCTTCATTTATCCTGTGAAGACAAACAATGCCAGTTCTTCACAAAAACACAGCTACTGACCCAAATTACACGCGGGTTAAGGATGAGTGAAAAATAAAAACTAATGATAAAGAAGTGAAGAGCTGTAAGATGCAAGGTATGCTGTAAGTAGAAGTATTGCAGAGTTTGTGAACCTAATCGCAGCACTACGAGCAATTACTGAGGAAAGCCATTGCAAAGAAACTGGAAAATGACTGTTAATTGTTATTACTGCACAAAGCAGACAATATCTATGTATAAAAAGATTTCCAAGAAAATAAACACAATAATGGCAATAAGTGACTAGAAGAGACTCTGCATCCAAGCATTTTGCAGAAAATGGAGAATAGAGTAACCAAACCATTAAGCAGACTATTAATAAACTCATCCAAGTCAATAACTAAGCTTCTTAGACTTATTCTATGATCTCCAGTTCATACTGCTTAATTGTAAATCCAATCTCTTCTGTGAGCAGAAATATACCAGCTTTACTGGGGGGGGAAAAAAGAAAAAAATCACTCGGAAATCCAAGAGAACAAACCCCATTTTAACATATTTTCAAATTACTAATTCTACAGCAGTCCTTCAATTCTTTCCATCATTCTGGCTGGAGCTATTCATCCCACTGTTCTAGATGCAGCTATCTCCAGATATGATTTTTATTATGCATTACTTCTGCAAAAAAATTAATTTCTGATTTCATACTTGCTATGACAGGAGGCAGATCTAAGGTGAAATACGCTACCTCAGAACTACACAAAATTCTCTCCTGAAGCTTCCTCCTCTGAAGTCATCCTCCAACACCAAGTTTTAATGGTGAAATAAACATCACCAAGCAAAGCCATGACACACACTCAACCTAAATATTTTACTAGACTATTCGATCACACAAAATCTGGCAGATTAAGCTTTGTCAAGACTTTTACATCCAAACGTTTGAACTTACTATTTAAATGAAAGTGTAGATCTCTAGCTCAACTTGCAGGTATACAGAAACTGCAGTAATGCATTAATTCAAAAGTCTGCCTAATCAAGAGATACTGACTGGTTTATCATTACATTTTTTCCAGGACTTCCATATTACAGGGTTTAAGTGCTTCCCTTTAAGCATCCCAATAACATTTTGCCAATTAGCACTGAAACTTCTGAGCTAACTCCCTACATAAGTATAGTTCTACACAGAATGTGGTATTTACAAAACGTTTACATGCAATATAGCTAAACAAGATAAAAGTAAATGTATAATGATGACCTCATCTAATCTCTACAAAGACAGATGTGCCTGCACCTTACTGCCCCAAAACCTCACAGCAGAAAATCTAACACACAGCTAACACCTCTCTGGGCTCCCTTCCCCCATCTCCAGCCTCAACTTTTTGCAGGGCAATTTCTTCGCTGAGGAATTGTCTAGTTACACCTGCAACTCAGGTAAACTCGGGTGGAAAGTCACCCCTGCGAACTCCTCCCTCAAGGTACATCCACCCAGCAGATCCTGCACTAACCACGGCTCATGCAGAAAACCGGGAACTTATCTCTCAAGTCGGGGCCTTGGGTAATGCAGCAGATGAGAGCAGTCACTCACATCTCAACAGGACGCATTCCAAGGAATCTGTACCCTTAGAGAGTCCCCACAGGAGAGAAGGGCATTGCTGAGCAACTTCGGTGTGGACAAACTAATTACAAAGCTGCTTGAACTTGTGCACGTATTTTAATAACCCTACGAATCAAAGCAATCACCTCTACAACGCTTGTCGCAGGAACTAATTTCCAAAATCCATTCATATGGATAGCGATTTTACTGGAAAACAATAGGTAAAACAGACCTTTCAAATACAGAGCTATACAACCCCAAAAGATCTACTATTTTGCAGGAAGACTCACAGTTTTTGTAGAGGTTGTAAATGTGACACTGAACTCTAGCAAGTCATGCTTAAAATATAGTAATTAATGGATTGTAAAAAAAGGAAAGTTAACTTTGCAAAGAGCTATCTTAACAAACGTTCGTAAGGCCAGTGAAATGTTACCATGGAAAAAACAAGTACTGTTTACAGCAGTAAGCGTCTCTACTTCAGCTAGGAAAACACTTTGTTGAGACTTCGATTTATTCAACAAGCCTCAGCTCTATGCTGTAGTAGAGCCTCCTACATGCACTTTCATAAAGCAGATCTGAGCTATCAAGATACCACGCTGCAGGCAGCGCTTATCCACAACCAGAGAAGCGTCTCCAGAAACAAACATTCCCGCATTTTGCTACAAACAGCTGGGGAAACTTTATTTTCCGCCTGGGACACACCTCTGAACAAGGTCACTCTTCCCACCCACCCACTACATTCACACACACACACACACACACACACACACACACACACACACCAGCATCACGTTCCACTCATCCAGCGCGGTTTGCAGTGGTACCAACGCAACCTCGGCTCTGTCCCCACACTACAGCACTTTTTTTTCCCCCATCTACACAAGGGCTTCTCGGAGTCTTTCCGCCGCTGTACCTCCTGCCCGGCCTGGGTGATCCGGCGGGCGGGCGGGCGGCTCTTCCCCGGGGCCCTGTGTGGAGCCGGAGGGGGCGGCGGGGGGCACCGGGGCGCAGCCGCGGCGAGCGGCGGCCGCACGTGAGGCGAAGAGGGGGCGGCGCTCGCCCGGCTGTGCCCCGGGACAGGCACTCGCCGGGGTCGGGGCGGGAGCAGCGGCCGCTCCGCCACCGCCGGGGCAGCGCCCTTGAGCCGCCGCCGCTTGGGGCTCCTCCCGCCGGCCCGGCCCCCCCGTCCCTCCCCCGCCCCGCGGCACCGCGGCCCGGCGCCAGAGGCCCCTCAGAGGCGGCGCGAGGGTCCGCAAGGCGGGAAGGGCTCCGAGGGAATCCCGCGGCGGGAGCTGGGAGCGGGGATAGGGGATACGTGGGGGGCCCGTCCCGCACTCACCGCCGAGGCGCCGCCGCGGTGCGCTGAGCCCCCGTTCTTCTCAGTGCCGGGGGCGGCTCCGCCCGCCCGGGAAACACGAACCCCAGGAAGCAAAAGGCGAAGAAGCTGCGAAAAACGTCGTCCCCTTCCCCCCCCCCCCCCCTCCGCCGGCCCCGCCAGAAAAACACCACCGGGGGGGGGAAAAAAAAAAAAAACCAAAACCAAACTTTCCTTGCCGCCGTCTCTCCCTCCCCCGAGGAGCACGAACCCAAACACACCGGGACACGCCCCCGCACCGCCTCTCGCATCGCCCATTGGACGGCGCCTCGCCGACCCTCGCGCTGATTGGTCGTTCTGCCTGCTCGTCTTCTCCTTCCTCTCCCCTTTCCGCGCCTGCACGCTGCCCATTGGGAAGAGTCTGGGCGATCTCTCCGCCCATTAGCCATGACCCACGTCAATCACAGCAGAGCACCGCCTCTCAGGGCTTTTGATTGGGCTCTCGCGTCACTACACGCTCAGTGATTGGCTGCATTTGCTGGCTGTCAGCGGTTACCCCCCTTCACATCTCTCACTGGCTCCCGCCCCTTCTTCCTCTGCCAGTTGGCTGCGATATTTGCCCCTTAAATGGGGCACTCGCTCGCCCGCTTCTATTTGTCCCGCCCTTCCGCCCTACGGATTGGGCTGTGGGTCGCACCCTCCGACTCCATTAGAGAAGGAATGTGCCCGTTACACCATAACAGCGCGGAAACCCGCCCACCGAGCCGCTCTCCTCGGCGGCTCCTGGGACCCTCCTCAACCGAGGCAAGGTTACATCAGTGTGTGCACTCATTTGCCGGCCGCACGGGCGATCGCGGGAATGGCCGTTCAGCGGCGCCGCGACACAGCACCGACGCCACACTGCCCACCCTCCTCAGCCACAGCTACGCTTCGCCCCGCCCCCCCACGTGCACGTGAGACAACTATTGGGCAGGGTAGGTGTCAGTCGTGCAGTTCGCGAAGCTCATTGGCCGGAATCCGACGCCTGCGCAGCCAACCGGCGACCGCCCCCTGGTGTCACCCGCCGGATGACACAGCAACCGTGAGCTGGGGGGGGTGGGGAAAGGTAGGGTCGAGCTTTTGATTGGTTGGTTTCACTGTCAATCTCCCTGGAGGGAGGAGAGTGGGCGGGGCGATGGTGCGTGCCCGCCGCGCCCCACGTGGCCTGAGCAGCTGCGCACGTGACGGAGGCCCACGACCGGGAAAACTTGTGGAAAAGGGATTTGCGGTGACCACAGTGTCATTCCTAAATGTAATCGTTACAAATACACGTTGATCTTCATTATCCGTGGAGTGGGCCGAGCCAGAAACAGGACTGCGGGGGCGGTCGGTGGGAGGCTGAGGCAGGAGCAGGCCTGGGGACGCTTTCCTGGGAGGTGGTGTGAAGGCCGGGAGGAGCTGCAGCCGCCTGAGCCCTGGGGCTGGAAGCGCCTGCAGAGCAGGTGTGGGTCAGCACTGCTGCATCTCAGAACGGGAAGGACACAAATGGGAGGTATATAAGCAGGACCTGCATGGCACAAAGGATTAACAGAGCAGAACCCGAGGAGCATTGGAGTCTCCAAAACTGACAGAAAGCACTGAGGGGAATACATGGATAACAGAAGCATGTGGAGGATAAACTGGGAGCAAGAGGTTATCCTGGCTTGTACCTAATGTCTATGCTTGTTCTCATTCTCCAGTATATTTGAAGGCTGCTGTTCCATTGATGAGTGTCATTTCCTGACCTCACCCACGGCTGCATGCCTGTGCAATCTTTCCATTTGATCTCCTCTGGAGAATCCTGTTAACAACCTGATCAGCAGAACCGTGGAGCAGCTGAAAGTGCCGTTTTGGTGCTGAAGAGAGAACTCGAGAAATGGGATGTGCCTGTCACCCTGGTGAACAGGTCTGTGGGTGTTCGGTGAAAACGTGCTCTGCCTTGGAAGAGCCACAGAGCCCTTTACAGGTTAGTCACCAGCAGGAGGGACAGCTGCCAGCACAGCACAGCCATGTGTGCTAGTGGCACAGACAGCGGACAAGATCCGTGCAAACTCAGGCTACGCGAGTCAGTAAAGAGCAGTGAATCTTCTGATGGCTTCTCCATTCAGTAATGGTAACTGATTTTTACATTGATTGGTGGGAAAAGAGCTCCATTAATATGAATGTGACTTCATACTGGATGTGTACATACTTGTTACTGTAGTGCTGTAAGGAATACAAAAGGCTCTGCATAAATCAATACGAATTAGTAATATAACTTTTGGATGCACTTTGCCTCTCTTCCTCATTGTTTATTCAGTGTGTGGGAGCTGTCTGTGTCCTGCCTATCCACATGTATTTTTCATGTTGTAAGCAGACATCACTAATACTCCAAGAGTACAGGTTGCACGCTTTGGGAGAGAAGGATCTGTCCAAGATGCTGACCTTGTATTTGCCATAAGTAAAAAAATAATTAAATAATTTCCCTCTGTAAACTCTCTTTCCCCTTACTGGTGTTCTTTTGTGAGTGCTCCTTTCTATGTTTTGCTCAGGGTGTGCAGGTGAAGGAATATGATTTGTTTTGCATAAGCCTAGGGAGCCAGATATTTTCATTTCGGAGGAGCAAAAGATACCACTCTCCCTTGTTCCTGTAGTTTCACACTACAAAACAAATTTGAACTGTGGAAAGCAAGCAGATTTTGTTGGTTTGGCTGAAGTTATAATGGATGACTCAGAAGTTCCCACCCAGGTTCACCCGTGGATTTGGAAGGAATCACAGCTTCCAGTCATGTTCTGGTTCTCATGAAGTCCAAATGCTTAGGAAAAAAATAATTCTTGCTGGTTTTTTCATACCTCCCCAATACCAGTCCTATCCAAAAAATGAAACCAAGTTGGACAGTGAAATCGCATTTTTTCAGCCACTGGATGTCAGTATTACACTACCACTGTGGGGCCTTTCCAGGTGCTGGGAAAGGTTGGATTTCTTTGGGGTGAAAATCTTTCCGCTCTGACAGTGAATTGATGAGAAAAACCATTATAGCTTTGGGGATTGGTCTCACTGCAGTATGAGTGTGCTCTTTGGCTCCTCAGGAAACAGGCTGGGACCCTGCCTGCAGAGCATCAAACCTCACACAGCTTGTAGCCAGAGAGACAGACAGACTTCAGTGTTGGGGTCAATTCCACAGCCTTTTGACTCTTACGTTATGAAAATACATCACCTCTTCTTTTTTAAAATGTACTTGTTATAAATACTGCATCTGACAGGGATACAGTCCAGAAGAAGCCTGCATGAAGGCTAAATGTGTCTAAACAAAATGTGCTGCCAGCTTGGGACAATTCTGAATGCAGGAATGAGAGAAGACAAGAATTTAGAAACAGCTTTGATATTTGGAATTTGTAGTTAGTGTTTTTGAGATCAGACACTGGTTTATTGTTTCCAAAAGTGCCATGATGTGATTTTTTTTTTTATAGGCTTGCTAGGTTTTTAAGTTAATGTACGCAAATGAGCTCTGGATAGTCAGTCACTAAAAACTACTGATACTTTCAGAAAAGATCTTTGCTAACCCTGCCTTTTTTTCTGCTTTGCATGCCCTAAGCAGCAGCTGTCTTGTGGAAACAGAAAGGAACCAACTACTTACCTGCATAGTGATTAAGAGAAAGGTTACTTTTTGGAAAGCCACAGTCAAGTGTGTGCTGATGCTCTTTATGGTGCCCTATGTTTAAGTGTTTTCACATGAAACGTGACATTTAACATATGATATAATGCTGTGCTTTATCTGTGTCTAAAATGCAGGCAGCACTGGAAAAGAAGATTGCTGTTGTTAAAAAAATTATTCATAAAAAAGTAATAAAAGAACTGATGTTCTCTTGTTCTATATAAACACAGGCTGATTAGATTATTTGCTTACTTACATCTTTCCCCTGGAAGCTGCTTTTTAATCCATCCTTTTCCTAGAAGACTTCAGGGAAGTTTCAGCAGGGATATGGCATCAATATATGAGGGGAATAAACCATAAATATTTGCAAAGATTTTGATCCTGTTTAAATATCCTTATTTAAAAGTATTTATCCTAATAATTACTTTCAGCAGAGACACCTGCTAAGAATTCAGCATTTCCTATTTCCTTCAACTGAGTGATGAGAAGTTTTCTCAGCCATTCTTGTGCATCCTTCTTGGAACTTTTCAGGGAACAAGCAAGAGAGAGGAAGTAATACTTCATATGCCTGGGAGCTGTAAAAATGGGGACAGAAAAAAGGGATTTGTGTTTAAAATAGAGAAGAACAGATTTCAACACAATTATTTTCTCGCCACCCATAACAGCAGAGAGAAATACAAAAGAGCAGTTTAAGGAAAAACAAAGTAATGAAAACTAGAATTAAATTAAATAGCAAGAGGAAATTAAGGAGATGTCATGTAATTTTCAAATTTGTATGTTGGTCACGTGATTAGTGCTACCATTCCTGCTTTACAAAAAAACCCTAAAAATATCTTTAATGACTCTTAGTGCTCAGGACCTGAGCTTTAAGTCCCAGTCAGACACCTCCACGTCTATAACTGTTCTTAATATAGTAGGCTTATTTTGACATTACCTATTTTTATGTGTCATACCCAGGAAAGACATGCCGTTGCAATAGAAACAAGAGCAGTTTATGCATGTCTGGGGCACAGTGCTTAGCAGAAGTTTCAATTTGTTGTGCTGTCATACTCACATTATATTGTTGGAAGGAAAAGGGAGAAAGAATATTGTCAGCCCACAGCTAAAGGGAAAAATTGTTAATATGACAGCAGTGGTTTTAAATAGAGAATAATTCATAATACTACTTCGTTTTGTTTTTGCTGGAGGCAAAATTAAAACAATGCTTCATTAACATTATTTGAAGCTATTTTAAATACAGCTATTTTCAGCAAAACAATGCTAGCATGTGGAGGTTTTTTAATGAAAAAAGCAGACAATTAGGAAAATATTTTGAAAAATATTGTAGTCTTTTATGCAGTCTCTTTTTGCCAATTTTTTTCCCCTATGTTTAGTCCTGAAAGTGAACCAGCGAGCTCATAGGAGTTATCAGCTAGCAGTTATGCTGAGGCTGGAAGTTATGCAGCTCTTCAGACAAGATTTTTATTGACTTTTAAGGTTCCATTCCACTGTCTTGGTTGGATCTATGATGCTCAACAGCAGTAGCAGCCTAAAACTGTTTCGCAAAATTGTTTTGTGTCACCTTTAGCTGAATCTAAATGGAATCTAAAGTATAGGTAGGTGAAAGCAATTATAGCGTTTTATTGTTACAGGTCCACCTTCATCATCAGGACAGCATTAGAATTTTACAGCTAAACATAGGGTAACTGCTATAGGCACTTTGTTCTCCAAGGTTCAGATCGACCTTGGAGTTTCTGTTTCTCCCAAATTAGGCAGTTTTGTGAGTTGTACTCATTTGTGTACCCACTTCTGTCACCCAGCTCCATCCCAACAGAAGAATTGGGTTTTGAAGAAAAAAAGAGGCCTGGGCACATTGCTGCCGGTTCCTTCCCTATGCCACAGGGAGTATGATATATATATGCCCTTGCTCTTGCAAAAGGGAAATATCACACATGTATGATCAATACTGATGCTGGGGAAAGCTCCCACCTGTCCTTCTATAGCAAACTCTACTAGGACAGCAAGAGCATGGGATTGTTTTTTGTTTCTTAAATCATTATTCTTATTTTCTGGGAGTTGTATCTGTGTAGTAATTTAAGATGGCAGCTTTCCAAGGCTTTGCTGTGGTTCTAATTTAATTGAGTATGCTGTTTAATTTTTTAACTTGAGCTTTTTCCTCATATTCAAAAGGACTCCCGTTGTCCTTTATTATTAATGAGATCAAAGCAAGCAGAATGGCTGCCATTTCTCCTTAGTCTGGAAGTGAAACTATCCATAGTAGAAAAGCTCAGTGCTGTCTGCACTTGTCAGCAGCCCTGAAAGCAATACCATCAGCAAAGCATCTGCCTTTCTTTGGTCTGGTGAGCTGGACACAGACAGTGAGCAGGAATAATGTTCTGCCAGAAAAAACAGATGAGGAAACAAGGATGGCACCTGCAGAACAGGGGACAGGCTGAAGAGTTACTGTGGGGTGGGGCACTGGAGTGTGCACAATGCAGGGCAGAAAACCTGAGGGGGAAAAAAATAGGTTTCTTTTTCTAATGTGTGGAAAATTGTGCCTCTTCCAGGCAGCCCAGGTGAAAAAGAAAAAAAAAAAAAACCGACCACAAAAGTTGCCATCAATTTTGATTAGGAATTTAAAGATGCAGTATGACTTTGTACTCTCATACACTCTGGAATGTGGTTGTATTATTCCCCCTTCGTGGCTTCCTTCCCAAAGTTTCCAAAACAGGTGTTTCATGGAGAAGCATACAGTTATATTTCCATAAAAACCAGAACAACAAAAACTCCCCAGAAACTCCATGCGTATCTGAGTTTTAACTGGACAGCTCACTGACACTTGCACAGGGGCCAGAGTCCAGGGTGCCAGGACCCAAGGGTAGAAAGCAAGAATAATTCTGAAAGGGAGCATCATCAGTAAGAAAGAGGAGGAAAAAACCAGCTGAAAGATAGCATAAAACTGAGACCGGTAGAAAAATGTGGTCACTGAAAATCTCTGCAAGGCAGAATGAAGGTGATGGTGGGGAAAATGTGGGGAAGATCTTATGTGGCAGGGAGTGGGAAGCTCTGGGAGGTTTCTTGGCTCGTGGGCCAGCACTGCGCGCAGCAGGACGTGCTCTGTCCTCACACGGAGCTCTCAGGAGCTGCGCTCTTCTCCTCGCCCCGATCAGCCAAGACCCTGCAGAGAGAGCTGCGTGGGGAGGCAGGAGGGAGATGACGGCAGCAGCGGGCTGTGAGTACCAGGAGGAAGAGCTGTGAAGGGAAATGGCCCAGGGTCACCCCGCGTGAGGTGGTGTGAACCCTGAGGAAGGCGGCAGGAGCTGTTCCCATGATTTTGCCTCCAGCAGCTCGGGAACAAAGAGCAGCCACGCTGGGTGAGCCAAGCTCTTTTTTCTTTACTACTCAAAGCTGATTACTTGCAAACCCCATGACTCACTCACTGTCCCAGCTCTGCTTCTGCAACAGTTAGCAGCAAAGTCAACCCAGGTTTGTGAGTACGGCTTTCTGTGTCACCTCCTCAGGGGAAATCTGCCAGCAGTTTTCCTGTGGCTGCCACGGGATCAGTTGCTGGGAGTTCAAGGTGGGGCTGTGTGGGCAAAGCCCTCAGGACCACGCCTGAGAACAATTCCTGGTACTGGGAGATGATCTTTTTGGGGACACTAAAAAATTATGTGCAGGCTCCACCACAGAAAGAAGACCCATTTGCTCAGGAGCTACAACAGTATTTAGTCCACTGTGCTATTTTCTTTTTGCATGAGGAAGGAAAGGCGATCAAAATTCCAGTGGATTTCATCAAGCACAAATGACCCTTCTAATAACACCAGGTTCTCTCTTCCTCACTCTAGAAAAAGCCAGGGCTTTTCTTCTAGTCCTGCCCTAAAGAGACTCTTGGATTGGTAGAGGAAAGTAAACACTGAGGCTTGCTTTCTTTTTTTTCCTGAAAGAGAGCAAAATGTTCTCTCTTTTATGACTGCTGTTCTGGATTCCAGAACCTTGCTAAACAGAGTGGTCCCTCTCAAGAGCCCTCAGCAGCTCAGTTCTAGTCTGCTTCCTCTGCTTGGACCACACTTGATTTCTGCTGCTGGATTGCTTATTGTCGCTGAGGGTCTTACAGAGCCTAATCCAGTCCTGGTATCTGTTGTAACCTATGGTCCTGCTTCCACAGGGTAGTGCTAATGCTCAAAGAGCAAGGCAAATACACATTTAAGCTTCTTTTCCAAGATATTCCAGACCAGAGAGGTGTTCAAGAAGACAGGGAGACTGTGTTTACTGAGGGAGCCCAACTCCTGCAGAAGACTTTCTGTTGCAGCAATTGCTTTTGCAGCACTATTCAATGCAAACACCCTACAGCGTTTCCAAGGGTGTCCTCATGTTAACAACACTGCTGTGCATGGGTGAATTCCTAGTTACTTATACCAAGCACTACTTACGTGGAAGATCTTGAAACAAGATGGAACCTGCCTGGAACAACACCCTCATTTTGGCTGCAGGGTGCAGCATCTGCAGCTGGCGCCTGTGCTTGTCTGTCTCTCTCTTTGTTCTTGTGAGTCTGTCTCCTTGGATGCAAAGAGGAAGCTGTTGGTCATACTGGGTTGTCAGTAATTCCAGTTTAAATCCAGCGTAACCCCACTGGGTGCAGGGAAATTAATCTGGCTTTGCAGAAGCATAACTTTAACTCTGTGGCTGAATCAACATCTTTAAACATGGTGTAGAAATTGGTGAGAAACCAGTAGAGATCGCCCCAACTTTTCCTTCCAGAAAACTTTGATTTGTTGGAATGCTGCAGTCATAAATACAGAACAAAGGAAGTTAATATATTACAGTGTCCTCATTGTAAAAAGGCAATGGCAAGTGCTTTGAGAAACTAGGAGACAGGTCATTATTTCAGTGCAATGCCTGTCAGACATCTGCCTACGTAGCTCTCCAGAACGTTATTTTTTGACTTCCTTCCTATGAGATTTGTTAGACTGTGAAGGAGAACCTCAAACGAGTGGTAGCATAATTTACCAAGTCCTAAAAAGTTATATTGGTGAATTGCCTTGCATTGTACTGAGGCAATGGATTAGACGACCTAGTGACCTTTTCCATTTCTAATGTCTATGATTATGGCTGTTATCCCTCAGGACACTAAACAGAGATATTTTCTTCCTTTCAGTGGCAAAATGTCACTAATGGCCACTCTAAATCAGAGCAATTGATCCTTCTGCAGTTGTGTTGTGCACTTAGCAAGGCAGCTATAGATGATCATGCTTTGTTTGGATTTGCTGTTTTCTGTTTCTGTAGTGCAAGTGCTCAGCACAAGGGGGCTGTCAGCCAGGAGAAAGATTTTCTGGTAGGAGATTAAGGATAACTAAGGAAATGGTTGCATGACCTATAAAGAGAGGATCATAAATATTGCAACAATAAAACCAATAGCTCCTTCAAAGTTTAAATAGCTTTTCTTTTCAAACACTTGAAGTAAGTGCCCTTTTCCCAAGGTTGTCTAGCACCTACACTTTAAGATTTCACACAGTTTCACCAAATATATTGTAACTTCTCAGGGAACCAGCTTTTTCTTTTAAATAATCTTTCTTTGTGGAAGCATCCCCTCCAAAAAAAGTTACATCCCAGAAAGTTGCTTATCCTTTCCTCTAGTAGTGAAGTTTCAGAAAAGCTAGAGCATAACAACAATAAAATAGCCCCTGCTGTGTTGTGTTTCTTAAGCACAACACCCACCAAACAATGCAAGCAGGGGCAAGTATGGTTCTGCCCTTTATAACCAAGCAGCAGCACGTACCTTTTCTTGCATCTTAGGGGGAACCTCAGACACAAGGGTCTGCCTACATAAACCCTCTGCTAGAACACTTATATTCCTCACAATCCCAAGTGTGTAAAATCCCACACCTCTGCTGCTGCAGCTCTGCTGTCACAGACAACTGACATTCCTATTCCCCACATCCTGATAGTGTGGAAGACAGCCTTTGTTTCTAATGCTTGGTGTAAGATCCAGCTCTGGAGTAAGCAGCTTGCTCTCCCGTGTGCTCAGTTTTTTTTCCCCCGTTCTCCATGCTGCCATGAGTCTGTAGCCAGCTCAGGAGAAGCATAAACCAGTGTGTTCCAGCAGCCAGATCTCACAGAAGTGTTCCTATTTCTTTATCACCCCGTGTTCTCATGTACATTTAGCTCATATGTGTTACCCCTTGGGCTGGGAGTACTGCTTCAGGCACTTTTGTTTAAAAGTATCACAGTAGAAAGGCTGGAGCATCCTGGTATTAGTGCTGCATCCTGCAATCAGTTGGCTGTTGGTCTGATTGCAGAGAGCAATATCCTTGCTAGAAAAGCCACTCCAGTCTGGGAAATCAAATAGCTGAAGAACATGGGTGTTCATTTAACACACAGCAGGCACGTGCCAAATCCACCCCCAAGCCCATGCAAAATGCTGATCAGTCCACAGTCCACTGGTGCAACACTTTTCTTTCTTACACATTGGAAATTTGCAACTCAGAAGCTACCTTACTTTAAATAAAGTAAAAGGACAAAGGCCCCTCTGAATAGAATCAATGCTCATAAATGGGAAATATCCTTAACCTGACCTCCCAGATCCTTCCCTATGCTACTGGACATAAGTGCATTAAAATCAGCTCTCATTTTTGTGTTCTAGGTTTCAA